>NC_090931.1:9497421-10097421 GCF_040938575.1 Ambystoma mexicanum | reverse complement strand
TAGCATGACTCATGATAACCATGCCAGCATGACTCATGATAACTATGCAAGCATGACTCTGATGGTAACCACTCCAGCATGACTCATGATAGCCACACAAGCATGACTCATGATAACCACGCAAGCATGACTCATGATAAACACGCCAGCGTGACTCTGATGGTAACCACGCCAGCATGACTCATGATAACCATGCTAGCATGACTCATGATAACCACGCCAACATGACTCTGATGGTATCCATGCCAGCATGACTCATGATAACCTGACTCACAATAACCATGCCAGCATGACTCACGATAACCATGCCAGCATGACTCATGATAACTGCACCAGCATGACTCATGATAACCATGCAAGCATGACTCACGATAACCACACCAGCATGACTCATGATAACTGCACCAGCATGACTCATGATAACCTTGCAAACATGACTCATTATAACCATGCCAACATGACTTACGATAACCCCGCCAGCATGATTCATGATAACCATGCCAGCATGACTCATGATAACCACACCAACATGACTCACGATAACCACGCCAACATGACTCTGATGATAACCATGCCAACATGACTCATGATAACCACGCCAGCATGACTCATGATAACCACGCCAGCATGACTCATGATAACCACGCCAGCATGACTCATGATAACCACGCCATCATAACTCTGATGGTAACCACGCCAGCATGACTCATGATAACCACGCCAGCATGACTCATGATAACCACACCAGCATGACTCTGATGGTACCCATGCCAGCATGACTCATGATAACCACGCCAGCATGACTCTGATGATAACCACGCCAGCATGACTCATGATAACCATGCCAGCATGACTCTGATGGTAACCACTCCAGCATGACTAATGATAACCACGCCAGCATGACTAATGATAACCATGCCAGCATGACTCATGACACCACGCCAGCATGACTCATGATAACCACGCCAGCATAACTCTGATGGTAACCACGCCAGCATGACTCATGATAACCACGCCAGCATGACTCTGATGGTAACCACACCAGCATGACTCATGATAGCTATGCCAGCATGACTCCGATAACTACGCCAGCATGACTCATGATAATCACGCCAGCATGACTCATGATAACCATGCCAGCATGACTCTGATGGTAACCATACCAGCATGACTCATGATAACCACACCAGCATGACTCATGATAACCACGCCAGCATGACTCTGATGGTAACCACGCCAGCATGCCTCATGATAACCACGCCATCATAACTCTGATGGTAACCACGCCAGCATGACTCATGATAACCACGCCAGCATGACTCATGATAACCACGCCAGCATAACTCTGATGGTAACCACGCCAGCATGACTCATGATAACCACGCCAGCATGACTCTGATGGTAACCACACCAGCATGACTCATGATAGCTACGCCAGCATGACTCCGATAACCACACCAGCATGACTCATGATAACCACGCCAGCATGACTCATGATAACCACGCCAGCATGACTCTGATGGTAACCATGCCAGCATGACTCATGATAACCACACCAGCATGACTCATGATAACCATGCCAGCATGACTCTGATGGTAACCACTCTAGCATGACTCTGATGGTAACCATGACAGCATGACTAATGATAACCACGCCAGCATGACTCTGATGGTAACCACACCAGCATGACTCATGAAAACCATGCCAGCATGACTCATGATAACCACGCCAGCATGACTCTGATGGTAACCAAGCCAGCATGACTTATGATAACCATGCCAGCATGACTCATGATAACCACTCCAGCATGACTCTGATGGTAACCACGCAATTATGACTCATGATAACCACGCCAGCATGACTCTGATGGTAACCACACCAGCATGACTAATGATAACCATGCCAGCATGACTCATGATAACCACGCCAGCATGACTCTGATGTAACCATGCCAGCATGACTCATGATAACCACGTCAGCATGACTCATGATAACCATACCAGCATGACTCATGATAACCACGCCAGCATGACTCTGATGGTAACCAAGCCAGCATGACTAATGATAACCACGCCAGCATGACTCATGATAACCACGCCAGCATGACTCTGATGGTAACCATGCCAGCATGACTCATGATAACCACGCCAGCATGACTCATGATAACTGCACCAGCATGACTCATGATAACCATGCAAGCATGACTCATTATAACCACGCCAACATGACTTACGATAACCCCGCCAACATGGTTCATGATAACCATGCCAGCATGACTCATGATAACCACACCAACATGACTCACGATAACCACGCCAGCATGACTCTGATGATAACCATGCCAACATGACTCATGATAACCACGCCAGCATGACTCTGATGGTAACCACGCCAGCATGCCTCATGATAACCACGCCATCATAACTCTGATGGTAACCACGCCAGCATGACTCATGATAACCACGCCAGCATGACTCTGATGGTACCCATGCCAGCATGACTCATGATAACCATGCCAGCATGACTCATGATAACCACGCCAGCATGACTCTGATGATAACCACGCCAGCATGACTCATGATAACCATGCCAGCATGACTCTGATGGTAACCACTCCAGCATGACGAATGATAACCACGCCAGCATGACTCATGATAACCACGCCAGCATGACTCATGATAACCACGCCAGCATAACTCTGATGGTAACCACGCCAGCATGACTATTGATAACCACGCCAGCATGACTCTTATGGTAACCACACCAGCATGACTCAGGATAACCACGCCAGCATGACTCTGATGGTAACCATGCCAGCATGACTCATGATAACCACACCAGCATGACTCATGATAACCATGCCAGCATGACTCTGATGTTAACCACGCCAGCACGACTAATGATAACCACGCCAGCATGACTCATGATAACCACGCCAGCATGACTCTGATGGTAACCACTCTAGCATGACTCTGATGGTAACCATGACAGCATGACTAATGATAACCACGCCAGCATGACTCTGATGGTAACCACACCAGCATGACTCATGAAAACCATGCCAGCATGACTCATGATAACCACGCCAGCATGACTCTGATGGTAACCAAGCCAGCATGACTCATGATAACCATGCCAGCATGACTCATGATAACCACGCCAGCATGACTCTGATGGTAACCACGCAATCATGACTCATGATAACCACGCCAGCATGACTCTGATGGTAACCACACCAGCATGACTAATGATAACCATGCCAGCATGACTCATGATAACCACGCCAGCATGACTCTGATGTAACCATGCCAGCATGACTCATGATAACCATGTCAGCATGACTCATGATAACCATACCAGCATGACTCATGATAACCACGCCAGCATGACTCTGATGGTAACCAAGCCAGCATGACTCATGATAACCACGCCAGCATGACTCATGATAACCACGCCAGCATGACTCTGATGGTAACCATGCCAGCATGACTCATGATAACCATGCCAGCATGACTCATGATAACTGCACCAGCATGACTCATGATAACCATGCAAGCATGACTCATTATAACCACGCCAACATGACTTACGATAACCCCGTCAGCATGGTTCATGATAACCATGCCAGCATGACTCATGATAACCACACCAACATGACTCACGATAACCACGCCAGCATGACTCACGATAACCACGCCAGCATGACTCTGATGGTAACCAGGCCAGCATGCCTCATGATAACCACGCCATCATAACTCTGATGGTAACCACGCCAGCATGACTCATGATAACCACGCCAGCATGACTCTGATGGTACCCATGCCAGCATGACTCATGATAACCATGCCAGCATGACTCATGATAACCACGCCAACATGACTCTGATGATAACCACGCCAGCATGACTCATGATAACCATGCCAGCATGACTCTGATGGTAACCACTCCAGCATGACTAATGATAACCACGCCAGCATGACTCATGATAACCACGCCAGCATGACTCATGATAACCACGCCAGCATAACTCTGATGGTAACCACGCCAGCATGACTATTGATAACCACGCCAGCATGACTCTTATGGTAACCACGCCAGCATGACTCAGGATAACCACGCCAGCATGACTCTGATGGTAACCATGCCAGCATGACTCATGATAACCACACCAGCATGACTCATGATAACCATGCCAGCATGACTAATGATAACCACGCCAGCATGACTCATGATAACCACGCCAGCATGACTCTGATGGTAACCACTCTAGCATGACTCTGATGGTAACCATGACAGCATGACTAATGATAACCACGCCAGCATGACTCTGATGGTAACCACACCAGCATGACTCATGAAAACCATGCCAGCATGGCTCATGATAACCACGCCAGCATGACTCTGATGGTAACCAAGCCAGCATGACTCATGATAACCATGCCAGCATGACTCATGATAACCACGCCAGCATGACTCTGATGGTAACCACGCAATCATGACTCATGATAACCACGCCAGCATGACTCTGATGGTAACCACACCAGCATGACTAATGATAACCATGCCAGCATGACTCATGATAACCACGCCAGCATGACTCTGATGTAACCATGCCAGTATGACTCATGATAACCACGTCAGCATGACTCATGATAACCATACCAGCATGACTCATGATAACCACGCTAGCATGACTCTGATGGTAACCAAGCCAGCATGACTAATGATAACCACGCCAGCATGACTCATGATAACCACGCCAGCATGACTCTGATGGTAACCATGCCAGCATGACTCATGATAACCACGCCAGCATGACTCATGATAACTGCACCAGCATGACTCATGATAACCATGCAAGCATGACTCATTATAACCACGCCAACATGACTTACGATAACCCCGCCAGCATGGTTCATGATAACCATGCCAGCATGACTCATGATAACCACACCAACATGACTCACGATAACCACGCCAGCATGACTCTGATGATAACCATGCCAACATGACTCATGATAACCACGCCAGCATGACTCTGATGGTAACCACGCCAGCATGCCTCATGATAACCACGCCATCATAACTCTGATGGTAACCACGCCAGCATGACTCATGATAACCACGCCAGCATGACTCTGATGGTACCCATGCCAGCACGACTCATGATAACCATGCCAGCATGACTCATGATAACCACGCCAGCATGACTCTGATGATAACAACGCCAACATGACTCATGATAACCATGCCAGCATGACTCTGATGGTAACCACTCCAGCATGACTAATGATAACCATGCCAGCATGACTCATGATAACCACGCCAGCATAACTCTGATGGTAACCACGCCAGCATGACTATTGATAACCACGCCAGCATGACTCTTATGGTAACCACGCCAGCATGACTCAGGATAACCACGCCAGCATGACTCTGATGGTAACCACGCCAACATGACTCATGATAACCATGCCAGCATGACTCATGATAACCACGCCAGCATGACTCTGATGGTAACCACGCCAGCATGACTCATGATAACCACGCCAGCATGACTCATGATAACCATGCCAGCATGACTCATAATAACCACGCCAGCATGACTCTGATGGTAACCACGCCAGCATGACTATTGATAACCACGCCAGCATGACTCTTATGGTAACCACGCCAGCATGACTCTGATGGTAACCACGCCAGCATGACTCATGATAACCACGCCAGCATGACTCTTATGGTATCCACGCCAGCATGACTCAGGATAACCACGCCAGCATGACTCTGATGGTAACCACGCCAGCATGACTATTGATTACCATGCCAGCCTGACTGTGTTGCATGCACTGCGTCTGAGATGAGTGGACCGCTAAGTCATTGCTGCAATGCACAAACCAAGAAGCCCTGGGATACTCCACCCAGTTATTTTTGCAGCCTATGTGCTCCAAGTTATGGTGTGCCTTCATTGGAAGGAGTGTGAGTGAGGGCTAAGGGAAGAGTTGTGACCAGCAAAGTGTTTAACCAGGTGAGAGGAAGTCGGCTCTCATCTGCAGGTGTGGAACATTATAAAACTCGAGTAAACACATGCACGCTTTCTTATGGAGCAGCACTTCTTCTTGCAAATCTGGATCTTCTCAACAGACCTCTGGCCTTGCCTGCAATATGTACCATTTACTACCAAGAACATTGGTGAAACGTGCTTCCATATTCTGAATCCTTCCTGCTGTAACGCGTGAACACGTCTACAGGCCGCGCTTCCCTGGACCAACCGGGCTTCTGCAGGGAATCTGCAGAGTCTGACCCCAATACCAGGAATAATCAGAAGGTTCCGGACCCAACACAGGGCCTGGGGGAGTGGTCACCACCTGCAGCTTGCCCAACCTTGATGTAGCCATTAGAGCCAGCCATCCTTCACTTTATTCCAGACTCTCTTTATTCCAGACTCTCTTTATTCCAGAGTTGCAGCAACTTGCAGTGCTATGCGGGCAACACTCAGCTCGTTTTCAGGCTCCCCTCTGCCTCCTCCTCTCCCACTCTCATCTCTGACTGCCTGTCCGCCATTCAGGACTGGTGTGCTGCCAGCCATCTCTGCCTTAATGCCAGTAAGACCAAGATTCTCTTCATTGGCACACCAACTCCCTCCTTTCCTCTCACTCTCTGGCCGCCCACCCTGGGCCCTCTTCCTGCTCCTACCTGTGAGGTTAAGAACCTCGGGCCATCTTCAATTCCACACTTTCCTTCTCTCCTCACATCTCTGACGTTTCTAAGAAGTCACACTACCAGCTGCACCTCCTCTGGGGTATTCTTCCTTTCCTCTCCTTCCCCCAGAAGCTGACTGTCTCCAGAGCTCTGGTTCTCTCTAGGTTGGACTACTTCAACAGCCTCTTTCTAAATCTGCCCGCCTCTACTCTCCACCATTTGCAACTCATCCAGAACAGGGCTGCAAGAGTTGCGCTTGCCCTCAAGCCCTGTGAATGTATCTTTCCAGGACTTAAATCTCTCCATTGGCTCCCAGTGGCTGCAAAGATTAAGTTCAATGCCCTCTGCATTATCCACAAGGCTTTCTGGGGTCCTCAAACCTCCAACTATCGCTTCATAAATACCTTCCTTTTCAAGCTCTTCTCTCCTCCACCTCCAACTCCCCCGGGGCAGTCGCTTCTCAGAACAACGAGTTGGAGGTAGATCTCTTTCTTCGGCTGAGGCCTCCCTCTGGAACAGCTTCCCTGCCTCACTGAAACTTGAGGAGAACCATCTGCGGTTCCCGGAAGCACCGCAAGACCTTTCTCTTTGCTTCTGCCCTCGCTCTCCCCTGCTGATCTCTGCCTGCTTTGGGCACTGGGCACCTGGATAGCTTTGGAACACTGCCTCCTGGCAACCCTTGCACTTGGGTCTGTATCTGCAACCCTACAGTCCCCTTACCTGCACTTATCAGACACTCGTTGTTTGCGCTCAATTCTTGCACTTGCCACCTGCTGCCTGCACTACCTGTTGTTGTTTTTGATCAGGTGTTCGGCACTTTCCACTCCTCCCTGCACTTTCCCCCTTTCCTCTCCCTTGAACTTGCACATTCTCATAAGCCTGGAAGTGTTTTTGTGCAGCGAGTGGCATGCAAGTGACAGGTCTCATGGATGACAAGTATGACATGACAGTAATGACAGTAATGACAGTGTCAGGAATGAGGAGACTGAAACCAGGATGTGACGTGGAAAAACTTTGGCCACAAGCTTTATTTTAGTACCAGCCATGGTGCAAAAGAAAACCAACCATAACATCATCATAAAGAGAATAACAAGAATATATTTTAGGGACAGAGGGATCAGGTGAGCGGGGGGCCCTACGCCCATGTAGGGCCCGCTCGAGGGTGATTCCCGCCGCCCTTCATACTCCATGCTTGTGACATTTGGTGTACCCAGCTTGTGAGCTCTGTCTGGTGTATTTGGTGGAGCCAGCGTGTGAGCTCTGTCTGGTGTATTTGGTGGAGCTAGCGTGTGAGCTGTGTCTGGTGTATTTGGTGGACCCAGCGAGTGAGTTGGTCTGGTGTATTTGGTGGACCCAGCGTGTGAGCTGTGCCTGGTGTATTTGGTGGAGCCAGCGTGTGAGCTGTGTCTGGTGTATTTGGTGGAGCCAGCGTGTGAGCTGTGTCTGGTGTATTTGGTGGAGCCAGCGTGTGAGCTCTGTCTGGTGTATTTGGTGGAGCCAGCGTGTGAGCTGTGTCTGGTGTATTTGGTGGAGCCAGCGTGTGAGCTGTGCTTGGTGTATTTGGTGGAGCCAGCGTGTGAGCTGTGCCTGGTGTATTTGGTGGAGCCAGCGTGTGAGCTGTGCCTGGTGTATTTGGTGGAGCCAGCGTGTGAGCTGTGTCTGGTGTATTTGGTGGAGCCAGCGTGTGATCTGTGCCTGGTGTATTTGGTGGAGCCAGCGTGTGAGCTGTGTCTGGTGTATTTGGTGGAGCCAGCGTGTGGGCTGTGTCTGGTGTATTTGGTGGAGCCAGCGTGTGAGCTGTTTCTGGTGTATTTGGTGAAGCCAGCGTGTGAGCTCTGTCTGGTGTATTTGGTGGAGCCAGCGTGTGAGCTGTGTCTGGTGTATTTGGTGGAGCCAGCGTGTGAGCTGTGTCTGGTGTATTTGGTGGACCCAGCGTGTGAGTTGTGTCTGGTGTATTTGGTGGACCCAGCGTGTGAGCTGTGTCTGGTGTATTTGTTGTAGCCAGCGTGTGAGCTGTGTCTGATGTATTTGGTGGAGCCAGCGTGTGAGCTCTGTCTGGTGTATTTGGTGGAGCCAGCGTGTGAGCTGTGTCTGGTGTATTTGGTGGAGCCAGCGTGTGAGCTGTGTCTGGTGTATTTGGTGGAGCCAGCGTGTGAGCTGTGTCTGGTGTATTTGGTGTAGCCAGCGTGTGAGCTGTGTCTGGTGTTTTTGGTGGAGCCAGCGTGTGAGCTGTGTCTGGTGTATTTGGTGGAGCCAGCGTGTGAGCTGTGTCTGGTGTATTTGGTGGAGCCAGCGTGTGAGCTGTGCCTGGTGTATTTGGTGGAGCCAGCGTGTGAGCTGTGTCTGGTGTATTTGGTGGAGCCAGCGTGTGAGCTGTTTCTGGTGTATTTGGTGGAGCCAGCGTGTGAGCTGTGTCTGGTGTATTTGGTGGACCCAGCGTGTGAGCTGTGTCTGGTGTATTTGGTGGAGCCAGCGTGTGAGCTGTGTCTGGTGTATCTGGTGGACCCAGCGTGTGAGCTGTGCCTGGTGTATTTGGTGGACCCAGCGTGTGAGCTCTGTCTGGTGTATCTGGTGGACCCAGCGTGTGAGCTGTGCCTGGTGTATTTGGTGGACCCAGCGTGTGAGCTCTGTCTGGTGTATTTGGTGGAGCCAGCGTGTGAGCTGTGCCTGGTGTATTTGGTGGACCCAGCGTGTGAGCTGTGCCTGGTGTATTTGGTGGACCCAGCGTGTGAGCTCTGTCTGGTGTATCTGGTGGACCCAGCGTGTGAGCTGTGCCTGGTGTATTTGGTGGAGCCAGCGTGTGAGCTCTGTCTGGAATATTTGGTGGAGCCAGCGTGTGAGCTGTGCCTGGTGTATTTGGTGGACCCAGCGTGTGAGCTGTGCCTGGTGTATTTGGTGGAGCCAGCGTGTGAGCTGTGCCTGGTGTATTTGGTGGAGCCAGCGTGTGAGCTGTGCCTGGTGTATTTGGTGGACCCAGCGTGTGAGCTGTGTCTGGTGTATTTGGTGGACCCAGCGTGTGAGCTGTGTCTGGTGTATTTGGTGGAGCCAGCGTGTGAGCTGTGTCTGGTGTTTTTGGTGGAGCCAGCGTGTGAGCTGTGTCTGGTGTATTTGGTGGACCCAGCGTGTGAGCTGTGTCTTGTTTATTGCATGCTTGACTGTGCAGCAGGTCTTCCCTGCCTTCACTTGTCTTTTCCGTGTGAGGTGGAGAGTATGCGCTTGTTGAGGGATATTGTTTGCCATCCTCTGAGGTGGTTTATGTACCTTCCATCTGTGTCCAACCTGATCCGGGTTCGGCACTTGCACCCTCACATGCTCACAGGGCGACTTCTTAATGCACCCTCACATGCTCACAGGGTGACTTCTTAATGCGCCCTCACATGCTCACAGGGCAACTTCTTAATGCACCCTCACAGGCTCACAGGGTGACTTCTTAATGCGCCCTCACATGCTCACAGGGTGACTTCTTAATGCGCCCTCACATGCTCACAGGGTGACTTCTTAATGCGCCCTCACAGGCTCACAGGGCAACTTCTTAATGCGCCCTCACATGCTCACAGGGTGACTTATTAATGCGCCCTCAAATGCTCACAGGGTGACTTCTTAATACGCACTCACATGGTCACAGGGTGACTTCTTAATGCGCCCTTGAATGCTCACAGGGTGACTTATTAATGTGCTCTCACATGCTCACAGGGTGACTTCTTAATGCGCCCTCACATGCTCACAGGGTGACTTCTTAATGCGCCCTCACATGCTCAGAGGGCGACTTCTTAATGCGCCCTCACATGCTCACAGGGTGACTTCTTAATGCGCCCTCACAAGCTCACAGGGTGACTTCTTAATGCGCCCTCACATGCTCACAGGGCGACTTCTTAATGCGCCCTCACATGCTCACAGGGTGACTTCTTAATGCGCCCTCACATGCTCACAGGGTGACTTCTTAATGCGCCCTCACATGCTCACAGGGCGACTTCTTAATGCGCCCTCGCATGCTCACAGGGTGACTTCTTAATGCGCCCTCACATGCTCACAGGGCTACTTCTTAATGCGCCCTCGCATGCTCACAGGGTGACTTCTTAATGCGCCCTCACATGCTCACAGGATGACTTCTTAATGCGCCCTCACATGCTCACAGGGCGACTTCTTAATGCGCCCTCACTTGCTCAAAGGGTGACTTCTTAATGCGCCCTCACATGCTCACAGGGTGACGTCTTAATGCGCCCTCACATGCTCAGAGGGCGACTTCTTAATGCGCCCTCACATGCTCACAGGGTGACTTCTTAATGCGCCCTCACATGCTCACAGGGTGACTTCTTAATGCGCCCTCACATGATCACAGGGTGACTTCTTAATGCGCCCTCACATGCTCACAAGGTGACTTCTTAATGCGCCTTCAAATGATCACAGGGTGACTTCTTAATGCTTCCTCGCATGCTCACAGGGCGACTTCTTAATGCGCCCTCACATGCTCACAGGGTGACTTCTTAATGCGCCCTCGCATGCTCACAGGGCGACTTCTTAATGCGCCCTCAAATGCTCATAGGGCGACTTCTTAATACGCCCTCACATGCTCACAGGGTGACTTATTAATGCGCCCTCGCATGCTCACAGGGTGACTTCTTAATGCGCCCTCACATGCTCACAGGATGACTTCTTAATGCGCCCTCACATGCTCACAGGGCGACTTCTTAATGCGCCCTCACTTGCTCAAAGGGCGACTTCTTAATGCGCCCTCACATGCTCACAGGGTGACGTCTTAATGTGCCCTCACATGCTCAGAGGGCGACTTCTTAATGCGCCCTCACATGCTCACAGGTGACTTCTTAATGCGCCCTCACATGCTCACAGGGTGACTTCTTAATGCGCCCTCACATGCTCACAGGGCGACTTCTTAATGCGCCATCACAAGCTCACAGGGTGACTTCTTAATGCGCCCTCACATGCTCACAGGGTGACTTTTTAATGCGCCCTCACATGCTCACAGGGCGACTTCTTAATGCGCCCTCACATGCTCACAGGGTGACTTCTTAATGCGCCCTCACATTCTCACAGGGCGACTTCTTAATGCGCCCTCACATGCTCACAGGGTGACTTCTTAATGCGCCCTCACATGCTTTCAGGGCGACTTCTTAATGCGCCCTCACAGGCTCACAGAGTGACTTCTTAATGCGCCCTCACAGGCTCACAGGCCGACTTCTTAATGTGCCCTCACAGGCTCACAGGGCGACTTCTTAATGCGCCCTCACATGCTCACAGGGTGACTTCTTAATGCGCCCTTACATGCTCACAGGGCGACTTCTTAATGCGCCCTCACATGCTCACAGGTTGACTTCTTAATGCGCCCTCACGTGCTCACAGGGTGACTTCTTAATCCGCCCTCACATGCTCACAGGGTGACTTCTTAATGCGCCCTCACATGCTCACAGGGCGACTTCTTAATGTGCCCTCACATCCTCACAGGGCGACTTCTGAATGCGCCCTCACATGCTCACAGGGCGACTTCTTAATGCTCCATCACATGCTCACAGGGCGACTTCTTAATGCGCCCTCACATGCTCACAGGGTGACTTCTTAATGCGCCCTCACATGCTCACAGGGTGACTTCTTAATGCGCCCTCACTTGCTCACAGGGCGACTTCTTAATGCGCCCTCACATGCTCACAGGGCGAGTTCTTAATGCGCCCTCGCATGCTCACAGGGTGACTTCTTAATGAGCCCTCACATGCTCACAGGGCGACTTCTTAATGCGCCCTCACATGCTCACAGGGCGACTTCTTAATGCGCCCTCACATGCTCACAGGGTGACTTCTTAATGCGCCCTCACATGCTCACAGGGCGACTTCTTAATGCGCCCTCACATGCTCACAGGGTGACTTCTTAATGTTCTTATGGCTCATGATCATCTTTTGTCTGAATTCCCCCCTCTGCAAGTCTTGCATTTGATACTCCTCGGGTGGGTTTTTTGATCATGTGTTTTGCCATTTTCATGGAGGCGTTTTAGCCTTTGGGTGTAACACTTTGGAGTTGAATTTGGCGTTTTCACTCACATGATCCACTTGTGTTTTTGAAGCCCCCACGCTCTATTGTGGGGTTATGATTTTTTCAGGGGTGGGTTCTTGGGCCTTACAGGGTCTTCCCCGCTCCCGATCCACTTGTGTTGTGAGACCCCCTCAGCGCTCGCTTGTGTCGTAAGATTTCGCCACTGGGGGCTGGATTCTAAGAGCCTTACTGGGACCTTACCCTGCTCCTGGGCCACTTGTGTTCGTACCCTCTGAGTGCTTTTAATGCTTTGTTTATACATGGAGGTGGGTTCTAGAGCCAACAAGTACCTTTCTTTGGTCATGATCCACTTGGGTTTTGAAAAAGAAACCCCTGCTCACATATGATGAATAGTTTATGAACGGGGTGGGTTCTTGGAGGTTTAGTAGGACTTTACTGCTCATCAACCACTTGTGTTTTGTAGGACCCCTGGAGCGCTTACCTGGCATTGGTTTTTAGGAGGGGTGGGTTCTTAGAGCCTAACTCAATTACTCTCCGCTCATGATCCACCATCTTGTGGTCCTCTCTAGGTTATTATTGCATCGTTTTCCTAGGCGGTGGCTTCTGTGGGCCTGGCTCTTACATGACAGAGTATTTTTATCCCCTGGTGGGTTTAGCTCCCTTCCTGGCATTGTGTTTGTTTTTAGGAAAGCGTTTTAGCCTCTCTTTGCATTTGTGTAGGTTTAAAATCCTTTTTTCCATTTGTTTCTTTAATTTTGCAATGTTAACTATCTCCTATCTTACAGGCCCTGCTATTGGGGTTCCTGGGGGTTGTTTGCTGGGTGGGAGGAGGCCTTGGGCCCCTCGGATGCTGCTCTTCTTAACCTGCTCCTATCCCGCCTCTGGAACAGCTGCACTCTCATAATGGGCTCCATGGAGCACCGCGTCCGTACACCCCCTTTTGCCAGTTTGGCGCGGCCATTTGGGCGCAGAAGCCTCTCTGGCGCCGTCATTTGGCGTGAGGGATGGAGAGTTCTCCCTCGCAGCGAACATGCCTCACTCTAAACCTGCCAGACATCTGCCGGAGTGGGGCTATTCCTCCTAAGGCAGCCGATGCAGAATGCATTATGGAAGAGCGCGCCAGCAGACGGGTCCCCTTTATGAAGCTTGGAAAGGACCTGGTTCCAGTAGATTTGTATGATCTATGGTCCATGTGGAGGCCGAGGACGTGTGTGCTAGTCTTGGGTCCGCTCCAAAGCAAACCGCGCGCACATCCGCGCGGCGGCTGGAGTGGGCGAGGGACTGCTCTGTCCTCACTGGACCGTGTCCTCGAATCTCGGCCCAGCTTAAGGGCTTTTTTAAAACTTTCGTCCGCACATAATTGAATTTGAAGAGGCGCTCACAAGTCGTCACTCACAGCACAAGGCGCCCATTGCTTGTAGCTAAGACGGGTGGGGGTCTTCCACGGATGAGTGGGGTTTAGGAAGAGGCCCTCTGTGGCCACTCCTGTTGATTGGCTAGGAGAATCTTGACAGCTGCTGTGTGTAGCGCCCTGTTTGCTTATGTAGGCGCTGCAGCCAGGTTCCTGCATTGCCCGAGAGGCGCTAAACATCCCTCCTCTGGCTGTGAACCCCCCCCCCGCATCTATATGATGCTTCCTTGTGGTGATGGATAAGGGCGAGGAACCCAGACCTTCTCCAAGGTACTTATTAGGGTCGCTGCATCCATGGTGGTCACATGAGGCTCTGATAAAGTTTGCTTGGGCAATCAATGCTAATCAAGGGAAGACCAGAAGCTCTCTATGCTGGCAGTCATTGCTTCACTTGAGTAGGGTCCTCTACAGAAGCTGCCATTGAAATACTTCTGTGCCCGTGGTGCGTTCACTCAACCCTGAACTAATAGCTTTCTTTCATCTTCCTGTTCTTGTTGGTAAGAACTTTGCCCTTTCCATTTTTCTTTTGCCTGTTAAGTGGTTTTTTTCTCCTCGATTCCATTCTCTGGATTGTTTCTTAAACTGGGACACTTCAAACATCATCTCCACACTACTACAGTGCAACACTTCAAACATCATCTCCACAACTACTACAGTGCAACACTTCAAACATCATCTCCACAACTACTACAGTGCAACACTTCAAACATCATCTCCACACTAGTACAGTGCAACACTTCAAGCATCATCTCCACACTACTACAGTGCAACACTTCAAACATCATCTCCCCAACTACTACAGTGCAACACTTCAAACATCATCTCCACACTACTACAGTGCAACACTTCAAGCATCATCTCCACAACTACTACAGTGCAACACTTCAAACATCATCTCCACAACTACTACAGTGCAACACTTCAAACATCATCTCCACACTACTACAGTGCAACACTTCAAACATCATCTCCACAACTACTACAGTGCAACACTTCAAACATCATCTCCACAACTACTACAGTGCAACACTTCAAACATCATCTCCACACTAGTACAGTGCAACACTTCAAGCATCATCTCCACACTACTACAGTGCAACACTTCAAACATCATCTCCACAACTACTACAGTGCAACACTTCAAACATCATCTCCACACTAGTACAGTGCAACACTTCAAGCATCATCTCCACACTACTACAGTGCAACACTTCAAACATCATCTCCACAACTACTACAGTGCAACACTTCAAACATCATCTCCACACTACTACAGTGCAACACTTCAAGCATCATCTCCACAACTACTACAGTGCAACACTTCAAACATCATCTCCACAACTACTACAGTGCAACACTTCAAACATCATCTCCACACTACTACAGTGCAACACTTCAAACATCATCTCCACAACTACTACAGTGCAACACTTCAAACATCATCTCCACAACTACTACAGTGCAACACTTCAAACATCATCTCCACACTAGTACAGTGCAACACTTCAAGCATCATCTCCACACTACTACAGTGCAACACTTCAAACATCATCTCCACAACTACTACAGTGCAACACTTCAAACATCATCTCCACACTAGTACAGTGCAACACTTCAAGCATCATCTCCACACTACTACAGTGCAACACTTCAAACATCATCTCCACACTACTACAGTGCAACACTTCAAACATCATCTCCACACTACTACAGTGCAACACTTCAAGCATCATCTCCACACTACTACAGTGCAACACTTCAAACATCATCTCCACACTACTACAGTGCAACACTTCAAGCATCATCTCCACACTACTACAGTGCAACACTTCAAACATCATCTCCACAACTACTACAGTGCAACACTTCAAACATCATCTCCACACTACTACAGTGCAACACTTCAAACATCATCTCCACACTACTACAGTGCAACACTTCAAACATCATCTCCACACTACTACAGTGCAACACTTCAAACATCATCTCCACACTACTACAGTGCAACACTTCAAGCATCATCTCCACACTACTACAGTGCAACACTTCAAACATCATCTCCACACTACTACAGTGCAACACTTCAAACATCATCTCCACAACTACTACAGTGCAACACTTCAAACATCATCCCCACACTACTACAGTGCAACACTTCAAGCATCATCTCCACACTACTAGAGTGCAACACTTCAAACATCATCTCCACAACTACTACAGTGCAACACTTCAAACATCATCTCCACACTACTACAGTGCAACACTTCAAGCATCATCTCCACACTACTACAGTGCAACACTTCAAACATCATCTCCACACTACTAGAGTGCAACACTTCAAACATCATCTCCACAACTACTACAGTGCAACACTTCAAACATCATCTCCACACTACTACAGTGCAACACTTCAAGCATCATCTCCACACTACTACAGTGCCTCCACACTACTACAGTGCAACACTTCAAGCATCATCTCCACACTAGTACAGTGCAACACTTCAAGCATCATCTCCACAACTACTACAGTGCAACACTTCAAGCATCATCTCCACACTAGTACAGTGCAACACTTCAAACATCATCTCCACACTACTACAGTGCAACACTTCAAACAGCATCTCCACACTACTACAGTGCAACACTTCAAGCATCATCTCCACACTAGTACAGTGCAACACTTCAAGCATCATCTCCACAACTACTACAGTGCAACACTTAAAGCATCATCTCCACACTAGTACAGTGCAACACTTCAAACATCATCTCCACACTACTACAGTGCAACACTTCAAACATCATCTCCACACTACTACAGTGCAACACTTCAAACATCATCTCCACAACTACTACAGTGCAACACTTCAAACATCATCTCCACTCTAGTACAGTGCAACACTTCAAGCATCATCTCCACACTACTACAGTGCAACACTTCAAACATCATCTCCCCAACTACTACAGTGCAACACTTCAAACATCATCTCCACACTACTACAGTGCAACACTTCAAGCATCATCTCCACAACTACTACAGTGCAACACTTCAAACATCATCTCCACAACTACTACAGTGCAACACTTCAAACATCATCTCCACACTACTACAGTGCAACACTTCAAACATCATCTCCACAACTACTACAGTGCAACACTTCAAACATCATCTCCACAACTACTACAGTGCAACACTTCAAACATCATCTCCACAACTACTACAGTGCAACACTTCAAACATCATCTCCACACTAGTACAGTGCAACACTTCAAGCATCATCTCCACACTACTACAGTGCAACACTTCAAACATCATCTCCACACTACTACAGTGCAACACTTCAAACATCATCTCCACACTACTACAGTGCAACACTTCAAGCATCATCTCCACACTACTACAGTGCAACACTTCAAACATCATCTCCACACTACTACAGTGCAACACTTCAAGCATCATCTCCACACTACTACAGTGCAACACTTCAAACATCATCTCCACAACTACTACAGTGCAACACTTCAAACATCATCTCCACACTACTACAGTGCAACACTTCAAACATCATCTCCACACTACTACAGTGCAACACTTCAAACATCATCTCCACACTACTACAGTGCAACACTTCAAACATCATCTCCACACTACTACAGTGCAACACTTCAAGCATCATCTCCACACTACTACAGTGCAACACTTCAAACATCATCTCCACACTACTACAGTGCAACACTTCAAGCATCATCTCCACACTACTACAGTGCAACACTTCAAACATCATCTCCACACTACTACAGTGCAACACTTCAAACATCATCTCCACAACTACTACAGTGCAACACTTCAAACATCATCTCCACACTACTACAGTGCAACACTTCAAACATCATCTCCACACTACTAGAGTGCAACACTTCAAACATCATCTCCACAACTACTACAGTGCAACACTTCAAACATCATCTCCACACTACTACAGTGCAACACTTCAAGCATCATCTCCACACTACTACAGTGCAACACTTCAAACATCATCTCCACACTACTAGAGTGCAACACTTCAAACATCATCTCCACAACTACTACAGTGCAACACTTCAAACATCATCTCCACACTACTACAGTGCAACACTTCAAGCATCATCTCCACACTACTACAGTGCCTCCACACTACTACAGTGCAACACTTCAAGCATCATCTCCACACTAGTACAGTGCAACACTTCAAGCATCATCTCCACAACTACTACAGTGCAACACTTCAAGCATCATCTCCACACTAGTACAGTGCAACACTTCAAACATCATCTCCACACTACTACAGTGCAACACTTCAAACAGCATCTCCACACTACTACAGTGCAACACTTCAAGCATCATCTCCACACTAGTACAGTGCAACACTTCAAGCATCATCTCCACAACTACTACAGTGCAACACTTAAAGCATCATCTCCACACTAGTACAGTGCAACACTTCAAACATCATCTCCACACTACTACAGTGCAACACTTCAAACATCATCTCCACACTACTACAGTGCAACACTTCAAGCATCATCTCCACACTACTACAGTGCATTCCTAAACGCTATCCCGAAACTCGATGCGTCCCTCGTGCCGTTGGGGGTAGCCTCCTGTACTAACTTCCTGTTTGTTATTTTTTCCTGCCGTTGTTCATTCCATTTTCTAAACCACTTTCTTTATGGTAAGCCTTTTCTTAATGTTTGCCTTTTGGGGTTTAGATAAGACAGAACTTGGGATTGACCTACCTGTTTTCTTCCTTCCCAGTAATACGTCCCGTCTACACTCTCTTGATGCCCTCACAGTCATACCGAGCTTTATTGAGGTATTGCTCCTTCTCACTATAACACTCATCACCGTATAACTGTGTTTATTTATTTCCACAGCGTTGGAGTAGCGGTGTGGGTATCGCCGCTCTTTTGGGTAACCGATTCCTTTGATTGTATTCCTTAAACGACAAAGGGGTGTGTTGCATTAAAGAGCTCCTCAAGTTGAGGAGGTCCGGTTCTGGAGAGTTCCAGTAACGGAACATACCAGCCTGGACTGAAAACTTACCGGAGCAGCTCCCTCTCCTCTAGTGCCTTAAGGTTGAGTAACATTCTATGCCCCCGTTAATTGCTTCTCTTGCTTAGGGATGGCTCTTCCTATGCCCCCGTTCATTGTTTATGTCTGGGAGGGTTGGCACTTTCTATGCCTCCGTTAATTGTTTATCTTGAGTGGGGATGTTTCTTTCTATGATTCCATTCATTCATTATCTTGAGTAAGGATGGCACTTTCTATGCCTCCGTTCATTGTTTATCTTGAGTAGGGATGGCTCTTTATTTGCCCCATTGATTGTTTATGTCTGGGAGGGATGACACTTCTAATGCCTCCTTTAATTGTTTATCTTGAGAAGGGATCGATCTATCTATGCCTCCGTTCATTGATAATCTTGTGTAGGGATGGCACTTTCTATGCCTTCATTCCTTGTTTATCTTTGGGAGGGTTGACACTTTCTATCCCTCTGTTAATTAATTATCTTAATTAGCTATAGCAATTTTAAGCCTCCGTTCATTGTTATCTTGAGTAGGAATTATACTTTCTATACCTCCATTCATTGTTTATTTTGAGACGGGATGACACTTTCTATCCCTAAGTTTCTTGTTTATCTTGAGTAGGGATTGTTCTTTCTATGCCTCTGTTCATTGTTTACGTCTGGTAGGGATATCACTTTCTATACCTCTGTTTCTTGTTTATCTTGAGTAGGGATATCACTTTCTATACCTCTGTTTCTTGTTTATCTTGAGTAGGGATGGCTCTTTCTATGACTCCATTCATTGATTATGTTGAGTAGGGATGGCAATTTTTATGCCTCCTTTTCATTGATTATCTTGAGTAGGGATGACACGTTCTATGCCTCTGTTCATTGTTTATATTTGGGAGGAATGGCACTTTCTTTGCCTCCGTTAATTGTGTATCTTTAAGAGGGGTGACACTTTCTATGCATTTGTTAATTGTTCATCTAGAGTAGAGATGGCTCTTTCTATGCCTCCGTTCATTGTTTATCTTCAGTAGGGCTGTCACCTTTTATGTCTCTGTTCATTGTTTATCTTTGAGAGGAGCGACACTTTCTATGCTTCCATTCATTGCTTATCTTGGTAAGGGATGACACTTTCTATACCTCTGTTCATTGATTCTCTTGAGTAGGGATGTCTCCTTCGATGACTCCGTTCATTGTTTTCCTTGTGTAGATAAGACACTTTCGATGCCTCCATATCTTGTATTTCTTGAGTAGGGATGACACTTTCTATACCTCCGTTCATTGTTTAACTTGAGTAGAAAGGTACTTTCTATGTGTCTATTCATGGTTTATCTTGAGTAGGCATGGCTCTTTCTGTGCCTCCGTTCATTGTTCATCTTGATTAGGGATGACAAATTCTATGCCACCGTTCATTGTTTATCTTGAGTAGGAATTATAATTTCTATGCCTCTGTTCAATGTTTATCTTGACTAGGGATGATACTTTCTATGTGTCTATTCATTGTTTATCTTGAGTAGGGATGGCTCTTTCTAGGCCTCTGTTCATTGATTCTCTTGAATAAGGATGTCTCTTTCTATGACTCCGTTCATTGTCTATATTTGGAAGGAATGGCACTTTCTATGCCACTGTTCATTGTTTATCTTGATTCGGAATTGCACTTTCTATGCCTCTGTTCATTGTTTATCTTTGAGAGGGGTGCCACTTTCTATGCCACTGTTCATTGTAGGCATGGCTTTCTCTATGCCTCCGTTCATTGTTTATATTTGGGAGGAATGGCACTTTCTATGGCTCTGTTCATTGTTTTTCTATCAGAGTGGTGGCACTTTCTATGCCACTGTTCATTGTTTAACTTGAGTAGGAATGATAATTTCTATGCTTCTGTTCAATGTTTATCTTGAGTAGGGATGGCTCTTTCTATACCTATATTAATTGATTATCTTGAGTAGGGTTGGCTCTTTCTATAGCACTTTTCATTGTTCTTCTATCGGAGCAGTGACACTTTCTATGCCACTGTTCTTTGTTTATCTTGAGTTCTTTCTATGCCTCTGTTCATTATTTATGTCTGGTAGGGATGGCACTTTCTATGCCTCCATTAATTGTTTATCTTGAGTAGGAATGGCCCTTTCTATGCCTCCGTTCATAGATAAACTTGAGTAGGGGTGGCACTTTCTATGCCTCTGTTCATTGTTTATCTATGAGAGGGGTGATACTTTTTATGCTTCCATTCATTCCTTATCTTGTGCAGGGATTGTACTTTTTATGCCTCGGTTCATTGTTTATCTGGAGGAGGGATGACACTTTGTATGCCTCTGTTCATTGATTATTTTTGGGAGGAATGAACATTTCTATACCTCCATTCCTTGTTCATTTTGAGTGGGGATGGCACTTTCTATGCCTCTGTTCATTGTTTATCTATGAGAGAGGTGACACTTTCTATGCCACTGTTCATTGTTTATCTTGAGTCGGAATTGGTTTTCTATGCCTGTATTCATTGTTTATATTTGGGAGGAATGCCACTTTCTATGCCTCTGTTAATTGTTCATCTAGAGTAGAGATGGCTCTTTCTATGCCTCCGTTAATTGTTTATCTTCACTAGGGCTGGCACTTTCTATGCCACTGTTCATTGTTTATCTTGGTTCGGAATGGCTTTTTCTATGCCTCCGTTCATTGTTTATATTTGGGAGGAATGGCACTTTCTTTGCCTCCGTTAATTGTTTATCTGCAGTTGGGCTAGCACTTTCTATGCCTCTGTTCATTTTTTATCTTTTAGATGGGTGACACTTTCTATGCCTCCGTTCCCTGTTTATCTTGATTAGGGATTACACTTTCTGTGTCTCCCTTCATTGCTTATCTTGAGTAGAGATTGGCACTTTCTATGCCTCCGTTCTTTGTTTTTCTTGAGTAGTGGTGGCACTTTCTTTGCCTCCGTTCCTTGTTCATCTTGAGTAGGGTTGGCACTTTGTATGCCTCAGTTCCTTGATTATCTTGAGTAGGCATGGCACTTTGTATGCCTCCGTTCCTTGTTTATCTTGAGTAGGGATGGCACTTTCTATGTCTCCCTTCATTGTTTATCTTGAGTAGGAATGAAACCTTCCATTCCTCTGTTAATTATTTATATTGATTAGCTGTAGCACTTTCTATACCTCTGTTAATTGATAATCTTGATTAGGGATGACACTGTCTATGCCTCCATTCATTGTTTATCTTGAGTAGGAATAATACTTTCTATGCATCCATTTCTTGATGTTCTTGAGTAGGGGTGGCACTTTCTATGCCTCTGTTCATTTTTTATCTTGAATAGAGATGGCACGTTCTGTGCCTCCGTTCATTGTTTATCTTGATTAGGGATGACACTCTCTATGCCATCGTTCATTGTTTATCTTGGCCATCATTACAAGTCAGGCGTTAAGGGTTTAACGACGCCGTCGGCGCCGTTAACCCTTAACGCCTGATTCACACTTTAATGCCTGCTTTATGCAGGCGTTAAAGTCCAAGGCGCTAAGCGATCTTGGTGCTAATTACGGGCAAATGTTGAATGGGGAATTACCGCCCCACTCACCTTGGAATGCCTCCATTCATTGTTTATCTTGAGTAGGGATGGCACTTTCTATGACTCTGTTCATTGTTTATCTTGAGTAGGAATGATACTTTCTATGTGTCTATTCATTGTTTATCTTGAGTAGGGATGGCTCTTTCTATGCCACGGTTCATGGTTTATCTTGAGTAGGGTTTGGCACTTTTTTTGCCTCTGTTCATTAATTATCTAGAGTAGGGATTTCTCTTTCTATGCCACCGTTCATTCTTTATCTTGAGTAGGAATGATAATTTCTATGCCTCCGTTCATTTTTTATCTTGAGTAGGGATGGCACTTTGTATGCCACGGTTCATTGTTTAACTTAAGTAGGGATGGCACTTTCTATGCCACGGTTCATTTTTTATCTTGAGTAGGGATCGATCTTTCTATGCCTCCGTTGATTGATAATCTTGAGTAGGGATGGCAATATCTATGCCTCCGTTTCTTGTTTATCTTGATTAGGGCTGACACCTTCTATGGCTTCGTTCATTATTTATCTTGAGTAGGAATGATACTTTCCATGTGTCTATTCATTGTTTATCTTGAGTAGTGATGGCTCTTTCTATGGCTCTGTTCATTGTTTTTCCTTCAGAAAGGTGGCATTTTCTATGCCACTGTTCATTGTTTAACTTGAGTAGGGATGGCTCTTTCTATGCCCCCGTTCATTGTTTATCTTGAGTAGGGATGTCTCTTTCTATTACTCCGTTCATTGATTATCTTGAGTAGGGATGGCACTTTCTATGCCTCCGTTCATTGATTATCTAGAGTAGGGATGACACTTTGTATGCCTCTGTTCATTGTTTATCTTGAGTAGGAATAGCTCTTTCTAGGCCTCCGTTCATTGATTCTCTTGAATAGGGATGTCTCCTTCTATGACTCGGTTCATTGATTATCTTGAGTAGGGATGGCACTTTCTATGCCTCCGTTCATTGATTATCTTGAGTAGGGATGACAATTTGTATGCCTCTGTTCATTGTTTATCTTGAGTAGGAATAGCTCTTTCTAGGCCTCCGTTCATTGATTCACTTGAATAGGGATGTCTCCTTCTATGACTCTGTTCATTGTTTATATTTGGGAGGAATGGCACTTTCTTTGCCTCCGTTCATTGTCTATCTTTGAGAGGGGTGCCACTTTCTATGCCACTGTTCATTGTTTATCTTGATTCGGAATGACACTTTCTATGCCTCTGTTCATTGTCTATCTTTGAGAGGGGTGCCACTCTCTATGCCACCGTTCATTGTAGGGATGGCTCTTTCTATGCCTCTGTTCATGATAAATCTTCAGTGGGGCTGGCACTTTCTATGCCTCTGTTCGTTGTTTATCTTGAGTAGGGATGTCTCCTTCTATGACTCCGTTCATTGTTTATCTTGAGTAGGGATGGCACTTTCTATGCCTCCGTTCATTGATTATCTTGAGTAGGGATGACACTTTGTATGCCTCTGTTCATTGTTTATCTTGAGTAGGAATAGCTCTTTCTAGGCCTCCGTTCATTGATTCTCTTGAATAGGGATGTCTCCTTCTATGCCTCGGTTCACACTTTATCTTGAGCAGGGATGGCACTTTCTATTCCTCCATTCATTGTTTATCTTGAGTAGATATGGCTCTTTCTATGCCACTGTTAATTGTTTAATTTGAGTAGGAATAGCCCTTTCTATGCCCCCGTTCATTGATTCTCTTGAGTAGGGATGTCTCCTTTTATGACTACATTCATTGATTATCTAGAGTAGGGATTGCTCTTTCTATGCATCCGTTCATTGTTCATCTTGATTAGGGATGACACTTTCTATAGCACTTTTCATTGTTTTTCTATCAGAGCAGTGACACTTTCTATGCCACTGTTCTTTGTTTATATTGAGTTCTTTCTATGCCTCTGTTCATTATTTACGTCTGGAGGGATGGCACTTTCTATGTCTCCATTAATTGTTTATCTTGAGTAGGGATGGCTCTTTCTATGCCTCCGTTCATAGATAAACTTGAGTAGGGATTGCACTTTCTATGCCTAAGTTCATTGTTTATCTTGAGTAGGGATTGCACTTTCTTTGCCTAAGTTCATTGTTTATCTTGAGTAGGGATGACACTTTCTATGCCTCCGTTTCTTGTTTATCTTGAGTAGGGGAGGCACTTTCTATGCCTCCGTTCATTGTTAATCTTAAGTAGGGATTGCACTTTCTATGCATCCATTCATTGTTTATCTAGAGTAGGGATGGCACTTTCTCTGCCTCCGTTAATTGTAGGGATGGCTCTTTCTATGCCTCTGTTCATCGTTTCCCTTCAGTAGGGCTGTCAAATTCTATGCCAATGTTCATTGTTCATCTATGAGAGGGGTGATACTTTCTATGCTTCCATTCATTCCTTATCTTGTGCAAGGATTTTACTTTTTATGCCTCGGTTCATTGTTTATCTTCAGTAAGGATGACACTTTGTATGCCTCTGTTACTTGTTTATCTTGAGTAGGGATGGCACTTTCTATGCCTCCATTCATTGTTTATCATTAGTAGGGCTGCCACTTTGTATGCCTCTGTTCATTGTTTATCTATGAGAACGGTGACACTTTCTATGCCACTGTTCATTGTTTATCTTGATTCGGAATGGCTTTTTCTATGCCTCCGTTCATTGTTTATATTTGGGAGGAATGGCTTTTTCTATGCCTATGTTCATTGTTTATATTTGGGAGGAATGGCACTTTCTATGCCTCCGTTAATTGTTTATATTCAGTAGGGCTGGAGCTGTCTATGACTCTTTTCATTGTTTATCTATGAGAGCGGTGACACTTTCTATACCACTGTTCATTGTTTATCTTGAGTCGGAATTGCTTTTAATATGCATATATTCATTGTTTATATTTGGGAGGAATGCCACTTTCTATGCCTCCGTTAATTGTTTATCTGCAGTAGGGCTAGCACTTTCTATGCCACTGTTCATTGTTTATATTGATTCGGAATGGCTTTTTCTATGCCTCCATTCATTATTTATATTTGGGAGGAATGGCACTTTCTTTCCCTCCGTTAATTGTTTATCTGCAGTAGGGCTAGCACTTTATATGCCTCTGTTCATTGTTTATCTTTTAGATGGGTGGCACTTTCTATGCCTCCGTTCCTTGTTTATCTTGATTAGGGATTACACTTTCTGTGTCTCCCTTCTTTGCTTATCTTGAGTAGGGAATGGCACTTTCTATGCCTCCGTTCTTTGTTTTTCTTGAGTAGGGGTGGCACTTTCTTTGCCTCCGTTCCTTGTTCATCTTGAGTAGGGATGGCACTTTGTATGCCTCAGTTCCTTGATTATCTTGAGTAGGGATGACACTTTCTATGACTCTGTTCATTGTGTATCCTGAGTAGGAATAATACTTTCTATGCCTCTGTGTATTGTTTATCTTGAGTAGGGGTGGCACTTTCTTTGCCTCCGTTCCTTCTTTATCTTGAGTAGGGATGGCGCTTTGTATGCCTCCATTCCTTGTTTATCTTGAGTAGGGGTGGCACTTTCTATGCCTCTGTTCCTTGTTATTTTGAGTGGGGATGGCTCTTTCTATGGTTTATTTTTGAGAGGGGTGACACTTTCTATGCCTCCGTTCATTCTTTATCTTGAGTAGGGATGGCTCTGTTTATGCCTCTGTTAATTGATAATTTTGAGTAGGGATTGGTCTTTCTATGCCTCCGTTCATTCTCTATCTTGATTAGGGATGACACTTTCTATGCCTCTGTTTATTGTTTATCTTGAGTAGGGTTGGCTCTTTCTATGGCTCTGTTCATTGTTTTTGTATCAGAGCAGCGACACTTTCTATGCATCCGTTAATTGTTTATCTTGATTAGGGATCGATCTTTCTATTACTCCATTCATTGATAATATTGAGTAGGGATGGCACTTTCTATGCCTCAGTTCATTGATTATCTTGAGTAGGGATGGCACTTTCTTTGCCTCCGTTCCTTGTTCATCTTGAGTAGGGATGGTACTTTGTATGCCTCAGTTCCTTGATTATCTTGAGTAGGGATGGCACTTTCTATGCCTCCGTTTCTTGTTTATCTTGATTAGGGATTACACTTCCTGTGTCTCCCTTCTTTGTTTATCTTGAGTAGGTAATGGCACTTTCTATGCCTCCGTTCTTTGTTTTTCTTGAGTAGGGGTGGCACTTTCTTTGCCTCCGTTCCTTGTTCATCTTGAGTAGTGATGGCACTTTCTATGCCTCATTATATTGTTAATCTTGATTAGGAATTATACTTTCTATGCCTCTGTTTATTGTTTATCTTGAGTAGGGAATGGCACTTTCTATGCCTCGTTCTTTGTTTTTCTTGAGTAGGGGTGGCACTTTCTTTGCCTCCGTTCCTTCTTTATCTTGAGTAGGGATGGCGCTTTGTATGCCTCCTTTCCTTGTTTATCTTGAGTAGGGATGACCCTTTCTATGCCTCAGTTCCTTGATTATCTTGAGTAGGTATGGCACTTTGTATGCCTCCATTGCTTGTTTATCTTGAGTAGGGATGTCACTTTCTATGCCTCCATTCATTGTTTTTCTTGAGTAGGGATGGCACTTTCTATGCCTCCGTTCATTGCTTATCTTTGGGAGGAATGACACTTTCTATACCTCCCGTCCTTGTTATTTTGAGTGGGGATGGCTCTTTCTATGGTTTATTCTTGAGAGGGGTGACACTTTCTATGCCTCCGTTCATTGTTTATCTTGAGTAGGGATGGCTTTGTTTATGCCTCTGTTAATTGATAATTTTGAGTAGGGATTGGTCTTTGTATGCCTCCGTTCATTGTTTATCTTGATTAGGGATGACACTTTCTATGCCTCTGTTCATTGTTTATCTTGAGTAGGAATAATACTTTCTATGCCTCTGTTTATTGTTTATCTTGAGTAGGGTTGGCTCTTTCTATGGCTCTGTTCATTGTTTTTGTATCAGAGCAGTGACACTTTCTATGCATCTGTTAATTGTTTATCTTGATTAGGGATCGATCTTTCTATTACTCCATTCATTGATAATATTGAGTAGGGATGGCACTTTCTATGCCTCCGTTCATTGATTATCTTGAGTAAGGATGGCACTTTCTTTGCCTCCGTTCCTTGTTCATCTTGAGTAGGGATGGCACTTTGTATGCCTCAGTTCCTTGATTATCTTGAGTAGGGATGGCACTTTCTATGCCTCCATTCTTTGTTTTTCTTGAGTAGGGGTGGCACTTTCTTTGCCTCCGTTCCTTGTTCATCTTGAGTAGGGATGGCACTTTGTATGCCTCAGTTCCTTGATTATCTTGAGTAGGGATGGCACTTTCTATGCCTCCGTTCATTGTTTATCTTGATTAGGGATGACACATTCTATGCCTCATTTCATTGTTAATCTTGATTAGGAATGATATTTTCTATGCCTCTGTTTATTGTTTATCTTGAGTAGGGAATGGCACTTTCTATGCCTCGTTCTTTGTTTTTCTTGAGTAGGGATGGCACTTTCTTTGCCTCCGTTCCTTCTTTATCTTGAGTAGGGATGGCGCTTTGTATGCCTCCTTTCCTTGTTTATCTTGAGTAGGGATGACCCTTTCTATGCCTCCGTTCATTGCTTATCTTTGGGAGGAATGACACTTTCTATACCTCCCGTCCTTGTTATTTTGAGTGGGGATGGCTCTTTCTATGGTTTATTTTTGAGAGGGGTGACACTTTCTATGCCTCCGTTCATTGTTTATCAGAGTAGGGATGGCTTTGTTTATGCCTCTGTTAATTGATAATTTTGAGTAGGGATTGGTCTTTGTATGCCTCCGTTCATTCTCTATCTTGATTAGGGATGACACTTTCTATGACTCTGATCATTGTTTATCTTGATTAGGGATGACACTTTCTATGCCCCTGTTTATTGTTTATCTTGAGTAGGGTTGCCTCTTTCTATGGTTCTGTTCATTGTTTTTGTATCAGAGCAGCGACACTTTCTATGCATCCGTTAATTGATTATCTTGAGTAGAGATGGCACATTCTATGCCTCCGTTCATTGATTATCTTGAGTAGAGATGGCACATTCTATGCCTCCGTTCATTGTTTATCTTGATTAGGGATGACTCTTTCTATGCCTCTGTTCATTGTTTATCTTGAGTAGGAATAATACTTTCTATGCCTCTGTTTATTGTTTATCTTGAGTAGGGTTGGCTCTTTCTATGGCTCTGTTCATTGTTTTTGTATCAGAGCAGTGACACTTTCTATGCATCCGTTAATTGTTTATCTTGATTAGAGATCGATCTTTCTATTACTCCATTCATTGATAATATTGAGTAGGGATGGCACTTTCTATGCCTCAGTTCCTTGATTATCTTGAGTAGGGATGGCACTTTGTATGCCTCAGTTCCTTGATTATCTTGAGTAGGGATGACACTTTCTATGCCTCATTTCATTGTTAATCTTGAGTAGGGATGGCATGTTCTATGCCTCTGTTCATTGTTTATCTTGATTAGGGATGACAGTTTCTATGCCTCTGTTAAGTTTTTATCTTGAGTAGGGATGGCACTTTCAATGCCACTGTTCATTGTTTATCTTGAGTATGGATCGACTTTCTTTGCCTCCGTTCCTTCTTTATCTTGAGTAGGGATGACCCTTTCTATGCCTCAGTTCCTTGATTATCTTGAGTAGGTATGGCACTTTGTATGCCTCCATTGCTTGTTTATCTTGAGTAGGGATGTTACTTTCTATGCCTCCATTCATTGTTTTTCTTGAGTAGGGATGGCACTTTCTATGCCTCCGTTCATTGCTTATCTTTGGGAGGAATGACACTTTCTATACCTCCCGTCCTTGTTATTTTGAGTGCGGATGGCTCTTTCTATGGTTTATTTTTGAGAGGGGTGACACTTTCTATGCCTCCGTTCATTGTTTATCTTGAGTAGGGATGGCTTTGTTTATGCCTCTGTTAATTGATAATTTTGAGTAGGGATTGGTCTTTGTATGCCTCCGTTCATTCTCTATCTTGATTAGGGATGACACTTTCTATGACTCTGATCATTGTTTATCTTGATTAGGGATGACACTTTCTACGCCTCTGTTTATTGTTTATCTTGAGTAGGGTTGCCTCTTTCTATGGCTCTGTTCATTGTTTTTGTATCAGAGCAGTGACACTTTCTATGCCTCTGTTTATTGTTTATCTTGAGTAGGGAATGGCACTTTCTATGCCTCGTTCTTTGTTTTTCTTGAGTAGGGGTGGCACTTTCTTTGCCTCCGTTCCTTCTTTATCTTGAGTAGGGATGGCGCTTTGTATGCCTCCTTTCCTTGTTTATCTTGAGTAGGGATGACCCTTTCTATGCCTCAGTTCCTTGATTATCTTGAGTAGGTATGGCACTTTGTATGCCTCCATTGCTTGTTTATCTTGAGTAGGGATGTCACTTTCTATGCCTCCATTCATTGTTTTTCTTGAGTAGGGATGGCACTTTCTATGCCTCCGTTCATTGCTTATCTTTGGGAGGAATGACACTTTCTATACCTCCCGTCCTTGTTATTTTGAGTGGGGATGGCTCTTTCTATGGTTTATTTTTGAGAGGGGTGACACTTTCTATGCCTCCGTTCATTGTTTATCTTGAGTAGGGATGGCTTTGTTTATGCCTCTGTTAATTGATAATTTTGAGTAGGGATTGGTCTTTGTATGCCTCCGTTCATTGTTTATCTTGATTAGGGATGACACTTTCTATGCCTCTGTTCATTGTTTATCTTGAGTAGGAATAATACTTTCTATGCCTCTGTTTATTGTTTATCTTGAGTAGGGTTGGCTCTTTCTATGGCTCTGTTCATTGTTTTTGTATCAGAGCAGTGACACTTTCTATGCATCTGTTAATTGTTTATCTTGATTAGGGATCGATCTTTCTATTACTCCATTCATTGATAATATTGAGTAGGGATGGCACTTTCTATGCCTCCGTTCATTGATTATCTTGAGTAAGGATGGCACTTTCTTTGCCTCCGTTCCTTGTTCATCTTGAGTAGGGATGGCACTTTGTATGCCTCAGTTCCTTGATTATCTTGAGTAGGGATGGCACTTTCTATGCCTCCATTCTTTGTTTTTCTTGAGTAGGGGTGGCACTTTCTTTGCCTCCGTTCCTTGTTCATCTTGAGTAGGGATGGCACTTTGTATGCCTCAGTTCCTTGATTATCTTGAGTAGGGATGGCACTTTCTATGCCTCCGTTCATTGTTTATCTTGATTAGGGATGACACATTCTATGCCTCATTTCATTGTTAATCTTGATTAGGAATGATATTTTCTATGCCTCTGTTTATTGTTTATCTTGAGTAGGGAATGGCACTTTCTATGCCTCGTTCTTTGTTTTTCTTGAGTAGGGATGGAACTTTCTTTGCCTCCGTTCCTTCTTTATCTTGAGTAGGGATGGCGCTTTGTATGCCTCCTTTCCTTGTTTATCTTGAGTAGGGATGACCCTTTCTATGCCTCAGTTCCTTGATTATCTTGAGTAGGTATGGCACTTTCTATGCCTCCATTGCTTGTTTCTCTTGAGTAGGGATGTCACTTTCTATGCCTCCATTCATTGTTTTTCTTGATTAGGGATGGCACTTTCTATGCCTCTGTTCATTGTTTATCTTGAGTAGGAATAATACTTTCTATGCCTCTGTTTATTGTTTATCTTGAGTAGGGTTGGCTCTTTCTATGGCTCTGTTCATTGTTTTTGTATCAGAGCAGTGACACTTTCTATGCATCTGTTAATTGTTTATCTTGATTAGGGATCGATCTTTCTATTACAACATTCATTGATAATATTGAGTAGGGATGGCACGCTCTATGCCTCAGTTCATTGATTATCTTTGGGAGGAATGACACTTTCTATACCTCCCGTCCTTGTTATTTTGAGTGCGGATGGCTCTTTCTATGGTTTATTTTTGAGAGGGGTGACACTTTCTATGCCTCCGTTCATTGTTTATCTTGAGTAGGGATGGCTTTGTTTATGCCTCTGTTAATTGATAATTTTGAGTAGGGATTGGTCTTTGTATGCCTCCGTTCATTCTCTATCTTGATTAGGGATGACACTTTCTATGACTCTGATCATTGTTTATCTTGATTAGGGATGACACTTTCTACGCCTCTGTTTATTGTTTATCTTGAGTAGGGTTGCCTCTTTCTATGGCTCTGTTCATTGTTTTTGTATGAGAGCAGTGACACTTTCTATGCCTCTGTTTATTGTTTATCTTGAGTAGGGAATGGCACTTTCTATGCCTCGTTCTTTGTTTTTCTTGAGTAGGGGTGGCACTTTCTTTGCCTCCGTTCCTTCTTTATCTTGAGTAGGGATGGCGCTTTGTATGCCTCCTTTCCTTGTTTATCTTGAGTAGGGATGACCCTTTCTATGCCTCAGTTCCTTGATTATCTTGAGTAGGTATGGCACTTTGTATGCCTCCATTGCTTGTTTATCTTGAGTAGGGATGTCACTTTCTATGCCTCCATTCATTGTTTTTCTTGAGTAGGGATGGCACTTTCTATGCCTCCGTTCATTGCTTATCTTTGGGAGGAATGACACTTTCTATACCTCCCGTCCTTGTTATTTTGAGTGGGGATGGCTCTTTCTATGGTTTATTTTTGAGAGGGGTGACACTTTCTATGCCTCCGTTCATTGTTTATCTTGAGTAGGGATGGCTTTGTTTATGCCTCTGTTAATTGATAATTTTGAGTAGCGATTGGTCTTTGTATGCCTCCGTTCATTGTTTATCTTGATTAGGGATGACACTTTCTATGCCTCTGTTCATTGTTTATCTTGAGTAGGAATAATACTTTCTATGCCTCTGTTTATTGTTTATCTTGAGTAGGGTTGGCTCTTTCTATGGCTCTGTTCATTGTTTTTGTATCAGAGCAGTGACACTTTCTATGCATCTGTTAATTGTTTATCTTGATTAGGGATCGATCTTTCTATTACTCCATTCATTGATAATATTGAGTAGGGATGGCACTTTCTTTGCCTCCGTTCCTTGTTCATCTTGAGTAGGGATGGCACTTTGTATGCCTCAGTTCCTTGATTATCTTGAGTAGGGGTGGCACTTTCTTTGCCTCCGTTCCTTGTTCATCTTGAGTAGGGATGGCACTTTGTATGCCTCAGTTCCTTGATTATCTTGAGTAGGGATGGCACTTTCTATGCCTCCGTTCATTGTTTATCTTGATTAGGAATGATATTTTCTATGCCTCTGTTTATTGTTTATCTTGAGTAGGGAATGGCACTTTCTATGCCTCGTTCTTTGTTTTTCTTGAGTAGGGATGGCACTTTCTTTGCCTCCGTTCCTTCTTTATCTTGAGTAGGGATGGCGCTTTGTATGCCTCCTTTCCTTGTTTATCTTGAGTAGGGATGACCCTTTCTATGCCTCAGTTCCTTGATTATCTTGAGTAGGTATGGCACTTTGTATGCCTCCATTGCTTGTTTATCTTGAGTAGGGATGTTACTTTCTATGCCTCCATTCATTTTTTTTCTTGAGTAGGGATGGCACTTTCTATGCCTCCGTTCATTGCTTATCTTTGGGAGGAATGACACTTTCTATACCTCCCGTCCTTGTTATTTTGAGTGGGGATGGCTCTTTCTATGGTTTATTTTTGAGAGGGGTGACAGTTTCTATGCCTCCGTTCATTGTTTATCTTGAATAGGGATGGCTTTGTTTATGCCTCTGTTAATTGATAATTTTGAGTAGGGATTGGTCTTTGTATGCCTCCGTTCATTCTCTATCTTGATTAGGGATGACACTTTCTATGACTCTGATCATTGTTTATCTTGATTAGGGATGACACTTTCTATGCCTCTGTTTATTGTTTATCTTGAGTAGGGTTGCCTCTTTCTATGGTTCTGTTCATTGTTTTTGTATCAGAGCAGCGACACTTTCTATGCATCCGTTAATTGTTTATCTTGATTAGGGATCGATCTTTCTATTACTCCATTCATTGATAATCTTGAGTAGGGATGGCACTTTCTATACCTCCGTTCATTGATTATCTTGAGCAGAGATGGCACATTCTATGCCTCCGTTCATTGTTTATCTTGATTAGGGATGGCACTTTCTATGCCTCTGTTCATTGTTTATCTTGAGTAGGAATAATACTTTCTATGCCTCTGTTTATTGTTTATCTTGAGTAGGGTTGGCTCTTTCTATGGCTCTGTTCATTGTTTTTGTATCAGAGCAGTGACACTTTCTATGCATCCGTTAATTGTTTATCTTGATTAGAGATCGATCTTTCTATTACTCCATTCATTGATAATATTGAGTAGGGATGGCACTTTCTATGCCTCAGTTCCTTGATTATCTTGAGTAGGGATGGCACTTTGTATGCCTCAGTTCCTTGATTATCTTGAGTAGGGATGGCAATTTCTATGCCTCCATTCCTTGTTTATCTTGATTAGGGATTACACTTCCTGTATCTCCCTTCTTTGCTTATCTTGAGTAGGGAATGGCACTTTCTATGCCTCCGTTCTTTGTTTTTCTTGAGTAGGGGTGGCACTTTCTTTGCCTCCGTTCCTTGTTCATCTTGAGTAGGGATGGCTCTTTGTATGCCTCAGTTCCTTGATTATCTTGAGTAGGGATGGCATGTTCTATGCCTCTGTTCATTGTTTATCTTGATTAGGGATGACAGTTTCTATGCCTCTGTTAAGTTTTTATCTTGAGTAGGGATGGCACTTTCAATGCCACTGTTCATTGTTTATCTTGAGTATGGATCGACCTTTCTTTGCCTCCGTTCCTTCTTTATCTTGAGTAGGGATGACCCTTTCTATGCCTCAGTTCCTTGATTATCTTGAGTAGGTATGGCACTTTGTATGCCTCCATTGCTTGTTTATCTTGAGTAGGGATGTTACTTTCTATGCCTCCATTCATTGTTTTTCTTGAGTAGGGATGGCACTTTCTATGCCTCCGTTCATTGCTTATCTTTGGGAGGAATGACACTTTCTATACCTCCCGTCCTTGTTATTTTGAGTGGGGATGGCTCTTTCTATGGTTTATTTTTGAGAGGGGTGACACTTTCTATGCCTCCGTTCATTGTTTATCTTGAGTAGGGATGGCTTTGTTTATGCCTCTGTTAATTGATAATTTTGAGTAGGGATTGGTCTTTGTATGCCTCCGTTCATTGTTTATCTTGATTAGGGATGACACTTTCTATGCCTCTGTTCATTGTTTATCTTGAGTAGGAATAATACTTTCTATGCCTCTGTTTATTGTTTATCTTGAGTAGGGTTGGCTCTTTCTATGGCTCTGTTCATTGTTTTTGTATCAGAGCAGTGACACTTTCTATGCATCCGTTAATTGTTTATCTTGATTAGGGATAGTTCTTTCGATTACTCCATTTATTGATAATCTTGAGTAGGGATGGCACTTTCTATGCCTCCGTTCATTGATTATCTTGAGTAAGGATGGCACTTTCTTTGCCTCCGTTCCTTGTTCATCTTGAGTAGGGATGGCACTTTGTATGCCTCAGTTCCTTGATTATCTTGAGTAGGGATGGCACTTTCTATGCCTCCATTCTTTGTTTTTCTTGAGTAGGGGTGGCACTTTCTTTGCCTCCGTTCCTTGTTCATCTTGAGTAGGGATGGCACTTTGTATGCCTCAGTTCCTTGATTATCTTGAGTAGGGATGGCACTTTCTATGCCTCTGTTCATTGTTTATCTTGATTAGGGATGACACATTCTATGCCTCATTTCATTGTTAATCTTGATTAGGAATGATATTTTCTATGCCTCTGTTTATTGTTTATCTTGAGTAGGGAATGGCACTTTCTATGCCTCGTTCTTTGTTTTTCTTGAGTAGGGATGGAACTTTCTTTGCCTCCGTTCCTTCTTTATCTTGAGTAGGGATGGCGCTTTGTATGCCTCCTTTCCTTGTTTATCTTGAGTAGGGATGACCCTTTCTATGCCTCCGTTCTTTGCTTATCTTTGGGAGGAATGACACTTTCTATACCTCCCGTCCTTGTTATTTTGAGTGGGGATGGCTCTTTCTATGGTTTATTTTTGAGAGGGGTGACACTTTCTATGCCTCCGTTCATTGTTTATCTTGAGTAGGGATGGCTTTGTTTATGCCTCTGTTAATTGATAATTTTGAGTAGGGATTGGTCTTTGTATGCCTCCGTTCATTCTCTATCTTGATTAGGGATGACACTTTCTATGACTCTGATCATTGTTTATCTTGATTAGGGATGACACTTTCTATGCCTCTGTTTATTGTTTATCTTGAGTAGGGTTGCCTCTTTCTATGGCTCTGTTCATTGTTTTTGTATCAGAGCAGTGACACTTTCTATGCCTCCGTTCATTGATTATCTTGAGTAGGGATGGCACTTTCTATGCCTCCGTTCTTTGTTTTTCTTGAGTAGGGGTGGCACTTTCTTTGCCTCCATTCCTTGTTCATCTTGAGTAGGGATGGCTCTTTGTATGCCTCAGTTCCTTGATTACCTTGAGTAGGGATGACACTTTCTATGCCTCATTTCATTGTTAATCTTGAGTAGGGATGACAGTTTCTATGCCTCTGTTAAGTTTTTATCTTGAGTAGGGATGGCACTTTCAATGCCACTGTTCATTGTTTATCTTGAGTATGGATCGACCTTTCTTTGCCTCCGTTCCTTCTTTATCTTGAGTAGGGATGACCCTTTCTATGCCTCAGTTCCTTGATTATCTTGAGTAGGTATGGCACTTTGTATGCCTCTATTGCTTGTTTATCTTGAGTAGGGATGTTACTTTCTATGCCTCCATTCATTGTTTTTCTTGAGTAGGGATGGCACTTTCTATGCCTCCGTTCATTGCTTATCTTTGGGAGGAATGACACTTTCTATACCTCCCGTCCTTGTTATTTTGAGTGGGGATGGCTCTTTCTATGGTTTATTTTTGAGAGGGGTGACACTTTCTATGCCTCCGTTCATTGTTTATCTTGAGTAGGGATGGCTTTGTTTATGCCTCTGTTAATTGATAATTTTGAGTAGGGATTGGTCTTTGTATGCCTCCGTTCATTGTTTATCTTGAGTAGGGATGGCTCTTTCTATGTGTCACAACCCTTGCCCAAAACCCCCTCTGGCAAACCCATTGGCCAGGTAGAGTCAGGACTCGGGCCTCTAGAGCCTGGCATCCTCTTCAAAAGCTCTCGTAGGGCTAGTCCTGGCGCCTATGGCGCCAGGCTCATACACCATGAACAACAATGTGCTTGGGAACTACTTTATTGTATTGTCAGCCAACATGGAGGCATCACAATAGCTTGGTTACTAAGAACCAAGCTATGCGGTCTAGTGTTTTGGGTGTGGCAGGCCTGGAACTACTTTCCCTGGTACTACTTTACCTGGGCTATGTAAACCACACCCTGACTGCAGCACATGCTTCGTGTTACTTTGCAGCTTGCAACATGACGCTCACCGTGTCCAGCTATTCCCTCGAACCTCGGAGGAGCAGAACCTGCAAGGAGACAAAAGGAACATGATTAGCGCAGCATCTTACCTTCAGTCTTCATCTTTAAACACTCGCAGCTACTGAGAACAGCTTCCTCGAATCTGCACGCCTCCCGGACAGAACGACCTGAAAGAGGAAGATAGAGGCAACATTAAAGAAAGCTGTAGAGACATTTACAAACTACAAACTGCTCAAAAGGCTTACCTGGCTGGTCGCCTCTCGGCTCGCACCTCTCCGGACATTCCACTCGCTCTGAAGAACACCGCAACCTACAAGGAAGGAAAACAAAGGTTAGCAAAGGCAAGACTTCGCAGTGCTGTGCATAGCGCTTACTTACCACATCATGGCGCTCTTAAGGCGCCATCATTTACCAGCAGGGCTCAACCAAGCCAGTTCTCCGCGCTGAAGCTCCGCATACCTAAGGGAGAAAAAAGAGAAATTTTAAACAAAGAAAGGCATACAGGATAGCAAGAAAACTAAAGAACAGCAATAAAACCTACCTGAACAATATCAAACGAGCCGGTGTCAGTGAAGTAAATGGACCGCACTCGTCCATGAAAGACAACGCGCCCCTGCAAAGAAGGCAGGACGCAGAGCACGCCTAATTCTACCACAAGGTGAGGAGAAGGCGCCAGAGGGACTTAAAGCATACAGGGGTCGAGGGAGGATACTTACCCCAGTTGGTCAGTCTTGAACACAGTCCTCCTGTATTTTCAGGCAGAACCTTCCCCGCAGACCACATCAGGGAAGGCTGAGAAGCATATCAGCGAGTAACTCGGCTGGGTGGCATCCCTGTGGATACCAGGTGAGTGTAACACTATGCCCCCGTTCATTGTTTATCTTGGTTAGAGATGGCACTTTCTACACCACTGTTCATTGTTTATCTTGAGTAGGAATGATAATTTCTATGCCTCTGTCAATTGTTTAACTTGAGTAGGGATGACACATTCTGTGCCTCCGTTTCATGCTTATCTTGAGTAGGGATGGCACTTTCTATGCCTCAGTTCATTTTTTATCTTAAGTAGGGATGGCATGTTCTATGCCTACGTTCATTGTTTATCCTGAGTAGTGATGACACTTTCTATGCCTCCGTTCATAGATAAAGTTGAGGAGGGATGGCACTTTCTATGGCTCGTTCATTGTTTATCTTGAGTAGGGATGACACTTTCTATGCCTCCATTTCTTGTTTATCAAGAGTAGGGGTGGCACTTTCTAAGCCTCCATTCATTGTTTATCTTGAGTAGGGATGGCACTTTCTATGCCTCCGTTAATTGTAGGGATGACACTTTCAATGCCTCCTTTCATTGTTTTTCTTGAGTAGGGATGGCACTTTCTATGCCTCAGTTCCTTGTTTATCTTGAGCAGGGATGGCACTTTGTATGCCTCTGTTCATTGTTAATCTTGATAAGGAATGATACTTTCTATGTGTCTATTCATTGTTTACCTTGAGTAGGGATGGCACTTTCTATGCCACTGTTCATTGTTTATCTTAAGTAGGAATGATAATGTATATGCCTCTGTCAATTGTTTAACTTGAGTAGGGATGGCTCTTTCTATGCCCCTTTCATTGTTTATTTTGATTAGGGATGGCACGTTCTATGCCTACGTTCATTGTTTATCTTGAGGAGTGATGACACTTTCTATGCCTCCGTTTCTGGATCATCTTGAGTAGAAATGGCACGTTCTGTGCCTCTGTTCATTGTTTATCTTGATTAGGGATGACACTCTCTATGCCACGGTTCATTGTTTATCTTGAGTAGGAATGATAATTTCTATGCCTCTGTTCATTTTTTATCTTGAGTAGGGATGGCACTCTCTATGCCTCAGTTCATTTTTTATCTTGAGTAGGGATAGCACTTTCTATGCCTCTCTTCATTGTTTATCTTGAGTAGGAATGATAATTTCTATGCCTCTCTTCATTTTTTATCTTGAGTAGGGATGGCACTTTCTATGCTACGGTTCATTATTTAACTTAAGTAGGGATGGCTCTTTCTATGCCTACGTTAATTGTTTATCCTGAGTAGGAATGGCACTTTCTATGCCACTGTTCATTGTTTATCTTGAGTAGGAATGATAATTTCTATGCCTCTGTTCATTGTTTATATTGAGTAGGGATCACACATTCTGGGCCTCCGTTTCATGTTTATCTTGAGTAGGGATGGCACGTTCTATGCCTCCGTTCATTGCTTATCTTGATTAGGGATGACACTTTCTATGCCTGCGTTTCTTGTTTAGCTGGAGTAGGGTTTGTTCTTTCTATGCCTCTCTTCATTTTTTATCTTGAGTAGGGATGGCACTTTCTATGCCACGGTTCATTGTTTATCTTGAGAAGGGGTGGCCCTTTCTATGCCTCCGTTCATTGTTTATATTGATTAGGGATGACACTTTCGATGCCTCCGTTCATTGTTTATCTTGAGTCGGGATGGCTCTTTCTATGGCTCTGTTCATTGTTTAACTTGGGTATGGATGGCTCTTTCTATGCCCCCGTTCATTGATTCTCTTCAGTAGGGATGTCTCCTTTTATGAATACGTTCATTGATTATCTAGAGTAGGGTTTGCTCTTTCTATGCCACCGTTTATTGTTTGTCTTGAGTAGGAATGATAAGTTCTATGCTTCTGTTCATTGTTTATCTTGAGTAGGGATGGCTCTTTCTATGCCCCCGTTCATTGTTTATCTTGATTAGGGATGGTACTTTCTTTGCCTGTGCTCATTAATTACCTAGAGTATGGATTGCTCTTTCTATGCCTCCGTTCATTGTTTAACTTAAGTAGGGATGGCTCTTTCTATGCCTACGTTAATTGTTTATCCTGAGTAGGGATGGCACTTTCTATGCCACTGTTCATTGTTTATTTTGAGTAGGAATGATAATTTCTATGCCTCTGTTCATTGTTTATCTTGAGTAGGGATGACACATTCTATGCCTCAGTTCATTTTTTATCTTGAGTAGGGATGGCACATTCTATGCCTCAGTTCATTTTTTATCTTGAGTAGGGATGGCACATTCTATGCCTCCGTTCATTGCTTATCTTGATTAGGGATGACACTTTCTATGCCTCCGTTCATTGTTTATCTTGAGTAGCGATTGCTCTTTCTATGGCTCTGTTCATTGTTTATCTTGATTAGGGATGGGACTTTCTATGCCTATGTTAATTGATTATCTTGCGTAGGGTTGGCTCATTCTATGGCACTTTTCATTGTTTTTCTATCAGAGCGCTGACACTTTCTATGCCAATGTTCATTGTTTATCTTGAGTTCTTTCTATGCCTCTGTTCATTGTTTACGTCTGGTAGGGATGGTATTTTCTATGCATCCATGAATCGTTTATCTTGAGTAGGGATGGCGCTTTCTATGCCTCAGTTTCTTTTTTATCCTGAGTAGGGGTGGCACTTTTTATGCCTCCGTTCCTTGTTCATCTTTGAGAGGGGTCATACTTTCTATGCATCCATTAATTGCTCATCTTGAGAAGGGATTGTACTTTCTATGGCTCGGTTAATTGTTTATCTTGAGTAGGGATGGCACTTTGTATGCCTCTGTTCCTAGTTTATCTTGAGTAGGGATGGCACTTTCTAATCCCCCATTCATTGTTTATTTTCAGTAGGGCTGGCACTTTGTATGCCTCTGTTCATTGTTTAACTATGAGAGCGGTGACACTTTCTATGCCTCCGTTCATTGTTTATATTTAGGAGGAATGGCACTTTCTATGCCTCCGTTAATTGTTTATCTTCAGTAGGGCTGGAGCTTTCAATGCCACTGTTCATTGTTTATCTTTGAGAGGGGTGACAATTTCTATGCCTCTGTTAATTGTTTATCTTGAGTAGGGATGGCACTTTCTATGCCTCCGTTCCTTGTTTATCTTGATTAAGGGTAGCACTTTCTATGCCTCCCTCCATTGCTTATCTTGAGTAGGGATGGCGCTTTGGATGCCTCTGTTCATTGTTAATCTTGATTAGGGATGACACTTTCTATGCCTCCGTTCTTTGTTTATCTTCAGTTCTTCAGTGGGGATAGCTCTTTCTAGGCCTCCGTTCATTTATTCTCTTGAGTGGGGATATTTCTTTCTATGCTTGCTTTCATTGTTTATCTTGAGTACGGATGGCACTTTCTATGCCTCCTTTCATTGTTTATCTTGAGTAGGGATGGCACTTTCTATGCCTCCGTTCATTGTTATCTTGAGTATGGATGGTACTTTCTATGCTTCTGTTCATTGCTTATCTGGAGGAGGGATGACACTTTGTATGCCTCTGTTCATTGATTATTTTTGGGAGGAATGAACATTTCTATACCTCCATTCCTTGTTCATTTTGAGTGGGGTGACACTTTCTTTGCCTCCATTCATTGTTTTTCTTGAGTAGGGATGGCACTTTCTATGCCTGCGTTCCTTGCTTATCTTTAGGAGGGTTGACACTTTCTACCCCTCTGTTAATTATTTATCTTGATTAGCTATAGCACTTTCTATGCCTCTGTTCATTGTTATTTTGAATGGGAATGTCTCTTTCTATGCCTCCGTTTCTTGTTTATCTTGAGTAGGGATGGCTCTTTCTATGTGTCACGACCCTTGCCCAAAACCCTCTCTGTCAAACGCATTGGCCAGGTGGAGTCAGGACTCGGGCCTCTAGAGCCTGGCATCCTCTTCAAAAGCCCTCATGGGGCCATTCCTGGCGCCTATGACACCAGGCTCATACACCATGAACAACAATGTGCTTGGGAACTACTTTATTGTATTGTCAGCCAACATGGAGGCATCCACATAGCTTGGTTCCCTAAGAACCAAGCTATGCGGTCTAGTGTTTTGGGTGTGGCAGGCCTGGAACTACGTTCCCTGGTACTACTTTACCTGGGCTATATAAACCACACCCTGACTGCAGAACATGCTTCGTGTTACTTTGCAGCTTGCAACGTGACGCTCACCATGTCCAGCTATTCCCTCGAACCTCGGAGGAGCAGAACCTGCAAGGAGACAAAAGGAACATGATTAGCAGCAGCATCTTACCTGCAGTCTTCATCTTTAGCCACTCGCAGCTACTGAGAACAGCTTCCTCGAATCTGCACGCCTCCCGGACAGATTGACCTGAAAGAGGAAGATAGATGCAACCTTAAAGAAAGCTGTAGAGACATTTACAAATTACAAACTGCTCAAAAGGCTTTCCTGGCTGGTCGCCTCTCGGCTGGCACCACTCCGGACATTCCACTCGTGCTGAAGAACACCGCAACCTACAAGGAAGGAAAACACAGGTTAGCAAAGACAAGACTTTGCAGCGCTGCGCATGGCGCTTACTTACCGCATCATAGCGCTCTTAATGCGCCATCATTTACCAGCGGGGCTCAACCAAGCCAGTTCGCCGCGCTGAAGCTCCGCATACCTAAGGGAGAAAAAAAGAGACATTTTAAACAAAGAAAGGCATACAGGATAGCAACAAAACTAAAGAATAGCAATAAGACCTACCTGAACAATATCAAACGGGCCGGCGTCAGTGAAGTAACTGGACCGCACTCGCCCATGAAGGACAACGTGCCCCTGCAAAGAAGGCAGGACGGAGAGCACGCCTAATTCAACCACAAGGTGAGGAGAGGGCGCCAGAGGGACTGAAAGCATACGGGGTGGAGGGAGGATACTTACCCCAGTCGGTCAGTCTTGAACACAGTCCTCCTGTATTTTCAGGCAGAACCTTCCCCGCAGACCACATCAGGGCAAGGCTGAGAAGCATATCAGCGAGTAACTCAGCTGGGTGGCGTCCCTGTGGATACCAGGTGAGCGTAACACTATGCCCCCATTCATTGTTTATCTTGATTAGAGATGGCACTTTCTAAGTCACTGTTCATTGTTTATCGTTTGAAGGAGTGATAATTGCCATGCCTCTGTTCATTGTTTATCTTGATTAGGAATGGCACTTTCTATGCCTCCGTTCTTAGTTTTTCTTGAGTAGGGGTGGCACTTTCTTTGCTTCCGTTCCTTGTTTATCTTGAGTAGGGATGGCACTTTGTATGCCTCCGTTCCTTGTTTATCTTGAGTAGGGATGACCCTTTCTATGCCTCAGTTCCTTGATTATCTTGAGTAGGGAATGGCACTTTCTATGCCTCCGTTCTTTGTTTTTCTTGAGTAGGGGTGGCACTTTCTTTGCTTCCGTTCCTTGTTTATCTTGAGTAGGGATGGCACTTTGTATGCCTCCGCTCCTTGTTTATCTTTAGGAGGGTTGACACTTTCTATCCCGCTGTTAATTATTTATCTTGATTAGCTATAGCACTTTCTATGTCTCTGTTCATTGCTTAACTTTGGGAGGAATGACACTTTCTATACCTCCGTTCCTTGTTATTTTGAGAGGGGTGACACTTTCTATGCCTCCGTTCATTCTCTATCTTGATTAGGGATGACACTTTCTATGACCCTGTTCATTGTTTATCTTGAGTAGGAATAATACTTTCCATGCCTCTGTTTATTGTTTATCTTGAGTAGGGTTGGCTCTTTCTATGGCTCTGTTCATTGTTTTTGTATCAGAGCAGCGACACTTTCTATGCATCCGTTAATTGTTTATCTTGATTAAGGATCGATCTTTCTATGACTCCGTTCATTGTTTAACTTGAGTAGGGATGGCTCTTTCTATGTGTCACAACCCTTGCCCAAAATCCCCTCTGTCAAACCCATTGGCCAGGTAGAGTCAGGACTCGGGCCTCTAGAGGCTGGCATCCTCTTCAAAAGCCCTCATGGGGCCATTCCTGGCGCCTATGGTGCCAGGCTCATACACCATGAACAACAATGTGCTTGGGAACTACTTTATTGTATTGAAAGCTAACATGGAGGCATCCACATAGCTTGGTTCCCTAGTTAGTCTAGTGTTTTGGGTGTGGCAGGCCTGGAACTACGTTCCCTGGTTCTACTTTACCTGGGCTATGTAAACCACACCCTGACTGCAGAACATGCTTCGTGTTACTTTGCAGCTTGCAACGTGACGCTCACCGTGTCCAGCTATTCCCTCGAACCTCGGAGAAGCAGAACCTGCAAGGAGACAAAAGGAACATGATTAGCAGCAGCATCTTACCTGCAGTCTTCATCTTCAAACACTCGCAGCTACTGAGAACAGCTTCCTCGAATCTGCACGCCTCGCGGACAGAACGACCTCAAAGAGGAAGATAGAGGCAACATTAAAGAAAGCTGTAGAGACATTTACAAACTACAAACTGCTCAAAAGGCTTACCTGGCTGGTCGCCTCTTGGCTCTCCGGACATTCTACTCACGCTGACGAACACAGCAACCTACAAGGAAGGAAAACACAGGTTAGCAAAGGCAAGACTTTGCAGCGCTGCGCATAGCGCTTACTTACAGCATCATAGCGCTCTTAATGCGCCATCATTTACCAGCGGGGCTCAACCAAGCCAGTTCTCCACGGTGAATCTCTGCATACCTAAGGGAGAAAAAAGAGACATTTTAAATAAAGAAAGGCATGCAGGATAGCAACAAAACTAAAGAACAGCAATAAGACCTACCTGAACAATATCAAACGGGCCGGCGTCAGTGAAGTAACTGGACCGCACTCGCCCATGAAATAAAATGTGCCCCTGCAAAGAAGGCAGGACGGAGAGCATGCCTAATTCTACCACAAGGTGAGGAGAGGGCGCCAGAGGGACTGAAAGCATACGGGGTGGAGGGAGGATACTTACCCCAGTCGGTCAGTCTTGAACACAGTCCTCCTGTATTTTCAGGCAGAACCTTCCCCGCAGACCACATCAGGGCAAGGCTGAGAAGCATATCAGCGAGTAACTCGGCTGGGTGGCGTCCCTGTGGATACCAGGTGAGCGTAAAACTATGCCCCCGTTCATTGTTTATCTTGATTACAGATGGCACTTTCTTTACATCTGTTAATTAATTATCTAGAGTAGGGATTGCTCTTTCTATGCCTCCATTCATTGTTTATCTTGATTAGGAATGACACTTTCTATGCCTCTGTTCATTGTTTATCTTGAGTAGGTATGGCACGTTCTATGCCTCTGTTGAATGTTGATCTTGAGTGGAGATGACACTTTCTATGCCTCCGTTTCTTGTTTATCTTGTGTAGGGGTGGCACTTTCTATGCCTCTGTTCATTTTTTTATCTTGAGTAGGGATGGCACGTTCTATGCCTCCGTTCATTGTTTATCTAGATTAGGGATGACACTTTCTATGCCAATGTTCATTTTTTATCTTAAGTAGGGATGCCCTTTTCTATGCCTCCGTTAATTGGAGGGATGACACTTTCAATGCCTCTTTTTATTGTTTTTCTTGAGTAGTGATGGCACTTTCTATGCCTCCGTTCCTTGTTTATCTTGAGCAGGGGTGGCACTTTCTATGCCTCTGTTAATTTTTTATCTTGAGCAGGGATGGCACTTTCTATGCCACGGTTCATTCTTTAACTTAAGTAGGGTTGTATCTTTCTATGCCTTCATTCATTGTTTATCTTGAGACAGGATGACACTTTCTATGCCCCGTGTCATGTTTATCTTCATTAGGGATGACACTTTCTATGCCTCTGCCCATTGTTTATCTTGAGTAGGGATGACACTTTCTATGCCTCTGTTCTTGTTTATCTTGAGTAGGGATGACACTTTCTATGCCAATGTCCATTTTTTATCTTGAGAAGGGATGGCCCTTTCTATGCCTCCGTTAATTGTAGGGATGACACTTTCAATGCCTCCTTTAATTGTTTTTCTTGAGTAGGGATGGCACTTTCTATGCCTCCGTTCATTGTTTATCTTAGAGAGGAATGAGACTTTCTATCCCTCATTTCCTTGTTTATCTTGAGCAGGGATGGCACTTTGTATTCCTCTGTTCCTTGTTTTTCTTGAGTAGGGATGGCACTTTGTATGCCTCTGCTCATCGTTTATCTTAATTAGCTATAGCGCTTTCTATGCCTCTGTTCATTGTTTATCTTAGAGAGGAATGAGACTTTCTATCCCTCATTTCCTTGTTATTATGAGTGGGGATGCCTCTTTCTATGCCTCCATTAATTGATTATCTTGAGTAGGGATCAATCTTTCGATTACTCCATTCATTGATAATCTTGAGTAGGGATGGCACGCTCTATGTGTTACGGACCGGCGTTCACCTCGTCCTGTGTGGAAGCCCTTGCCACCTGCATCCTTAGCAACTCGGCTCCCTAGTGAAGTCGGTTTCCCAAGCATGGCTACCAGGAAGGTCAGGAGGGTTGTAGCGCTCCCCAAAGGGATACGGCATATTGCTGCTCCATTCTATACAAGGTGGCAGCTACCGTGGAAGTTAGCAACACAAAACTACACTTCCCAGAAAACCTAGCTCCGTGCTGTAGTTCGGCTGTGGAGCCTCGCATTGGCTTGCCCCGCCTCCTTTACTGATGAATTCCGCAGTTGCAGCCAGGACGCTGCTTCTGTTTACAGCTACTCCTAGCTACTAGAAGTTCCTCCTTCAAGTGCCAACCCTTTGATTCTTTACGGTATTGACCCGGATTTGTTTATTGGACTCGTTATTGGATTTCCCTGGCTTACCTGTCTACCAGTGTACCGGACCTTTGCTTATCTTCCTGGAACCCGCACTAACGTTTTGCCATTGTTCCTGTACGTACGTGTACCGAACCCCTGCTTGCTTCCAGGGACTCCGTAAAATAAGGTTCTGCCTTTGTCTTTGCCTGCACGTGTATCAGACCCCTGTTTTCTCCCTGACTGTTCTTCTAGACGTTTTTGCCATGGTTGTTGCCCGCTAGTGTGCCAGACCTTGCCTGCCTTCGAACTACCTTCCTTCCTGAACTACCATTCCATCTGGTTGTTATCTTCATTCTACAGTCACCAGTGGTAAGACTATTCTGCTTTTGTGAACTGAACATTTGGATTGAACTTTGTTTTGCTGGGCACTTAAGGACGCTCTGCAGCTGTGCACCATCCCGAAACCAGTGCGACCCTCGTGCCGCTCTGGTATTAGTATCCTACTAACATTCCCCTTTTTTTTATTTTATCCCTGCCGTTGTGTTCTGATTTCCTCCAATCCTTCAGTCCTTCTCCACTGGTAAGATCCTGTCCACCTCCTGATTTATGTCATAGCTTAATCCAGTTAGATTCTAAGTCTTGTTATTTTCCTAGGTGATTTCCTGTGTTGTGCCATACTTTCCTTACAACGGGGGGAAAAAGCTCAGGTATTCCATTTGGTTAGTAAGGCTTTCAGGGAATAAGTGCTACCTTCAAAACACTTACTTGTTGTTCTTTCCTTTGCAGCCTGGTCCGTGGCGGTGCGTTCTCCCCACTCTTTTGGGTGATCGGTCCACTTGCCTGGTTATTAGACAGCAAGAGGTCATATCATTTAGAAGGTCTTATTCCCTCACAGAGAGGAGGCTTGGGTGGAGGCTCCACCCAAAGCTCTTCAAGCAACTTCCCGGTTTTCGGTTCTATTCTTCGGTTTCACGCACTCATCTCACCGGTGAGCAACAAAAACAGAAGCCATGGAAGAAGCCGATACTTTGACCGCCTTGATTCATTTAGTGTCTGAGTTACGGTCTGACATGACGGTGGCTCATGACGCCATTCACCAGAGGATCGATAGCTTACAGAGTGTTCCAACTCCCCCACACTGGGGGTAGACATGGCGGGCACGGCCACATCAGGTTCTGGTTTACCTCCAGCTTCTGCTTCAAGGTTTTCTACGGCCCTGGTTTTGATGGCCACACAATTCCCGTTGGCCCCTCCTGAACGCTTCACCGGAGACCCAAAGCAATACCGGACTTTCATAAACCAATGCAAGTTACACTTTTTGTGTCGGCCCGCCGCTTTTCCAAACTCCACCACCAAGGCAGCCTTTATTCTTTCCCATCTCCGGGGTATGGTGGCTACTTGGGCCAACCCTTTGCTTGAGTCTAACAGCTACATCCTCTATGACTGTGATGAACTCATTTTGGCCATGAATAGGGTGTTTGATAACCGCTATAAGTCTCAAGCATCAGACCTGGAGTTTCTGAGCCTACGACAAGGCACATCTTCTCTTTTTTCTTATCTCACCAGATTCAATCAGCTAGCTGCTGAAACGGACTGGCCCGAAGAGAAGAAATCAGCCGTGTTTTACAAGGGGTTGTCAGAAGAATTAAAAGACATCTTCGTCACAGTTCCGGTTGTCCCAACCTCCTTCAGTGAACTGTTAGACTTGGTGTTACAAATAGATGCCAGAAGGTCGGAAAGAAGAGGGGAACGTAAAACCCTGGTCCTTACCCCCTCTCCAGTGGACGTAGTCAACCCTCCTGCTCCAACTCCAGAACCCATGCAGATAGGGGCTGTGAGGGGCCCTCTGACTCCTGCACAACACGAATACCGACGTTGACATAGTTTGTGCATGTATTGTGGGTCATCAGAACATCAGTTGAAGGATTGTCCTAAAAAAACAGTCAAAAAGGCAGGAATGCCAGATCCCGGTGATAGACAGAGTCCCTACGCCAGGAGTGCTTTCTTTGGACTCACATGGTGTTTCCTCTGCTCCTGTCGGTCTTCCAGTGTTATTCACCACGATGAATGACGATACATTCTCCTCTTTGGCTATCATCGATTCAGGAGCTACAGGGAACTACATGGACTATGACTATGCTGCAAAAAACAATATATCCATACTACCCAAGGCACAACCCGAGGTGGTTCATACTGTGGATGGTACATCTCTGGTATCCGGCTTAGTTACACAGAATACTTCCCTTGTTAGTATGAAAACCGAAGACGGACACATTCAATCGATTTCGTTTGATTTAATTAAGGTTCCTCAATATCAGGTCATATTGGGTATTCCGTGGTTACAACACCACAACCCTGCTGTTGATTGGGTAAAAAAAGAGTGTTCGCTTTCCTTCTTTGGAGTGTAATGAACACTGTTTTCAGGACACGTGTGTATGCCCGGAGTCTTCTTGTCAGGCTCTGGTGGTTTCCTTGTCTATTATAGGCGCCATCACTCATGACACCAGTACAGACATTCCTCCTGAATACAAATCCTTTCGGGATGTGTTCGACAAAGGTAGGGCAGATCAATTATCTCCTCATAGACCCTATGATTGTCCTATAGAACTGTTACCAGGGGCCAAGATACCAGCCTGCAGAGTCTATTCCCTTACCTTACCAGACAACAAGATTTTGAAGGAATACATAGATAAAGCCCTGGCCACAGGCTTTATAAGGCCTTCAAAGTCCCCTGCGGCATCTCCACTTTTTTTTCGTCTCTAAGAAGGAGGGGGACCTGCGTCCTTGTATAGATTACAGGGCATTAAATGCAATTACTGTAAAAAATCAATACCCCCTTCCTTTGATATCAGTGCTTTTGGATCACCTTGGTTCTTCAGTGGTGTTCACTAAACCTGACCTTAGGGGTGCCTATAATCTTGTTCGGATTAGAGTGGGGGACAAGTGGAAAACTGCCATTAAAACACGATATGGGTTATTTGAATACCTAGTGATGCCGTTCGGTCTCTGTAATGCCCCGGCCACCTTCCAGGTATTCATGAACGACATCTTCCATGACTGCCTGGACCAATTCATTGTGGTTTATCTCGATGATATCCTTATCTATTCATCTTCTATGAAGGAACACAACGACCATGTACGTATTGTGTTGCAAAGATTAAGGGAGAACCACCTATACGTCAAGGCAGAGAAGTGTGTTTTTAATTCCACCAAGGTGGAATTCCTTGGTTATGACCTGACCAGCCACGGCATTCGAATGAGTCACTCCACGGTTAGAGCAATTCTGGAATGGTCCATCCCTACCTCTGTCAAGGCGTTGCAGTCCTTCTTGGGGTTCTCCAACTTTTATCAGTGTTTTATTCATTCATTTTCATCAATCTCTGCTCCTTTGACTGCACTGACCAGCTACAAGAAACCATATGCGTGGAATCCGGATGCACAGCGGGCCTTTGAGACCCTGAAGGCCGCCTTCTCGACGGCACCGGTCTTACAACACCCGGACCCTCTCCTCCCTTTCCTAGTGGAGGCGGATGCCTCTGGCTCAGCTATTAGGGCAGTGTTGTCACAGGAATGTCCTGATTCGGGGGAAGTCCATCCAGTTGCATATTTCTCCAGGAAATTGACCCCGTACGAATGCAATTATCCTATCACAGAGCGTGAATTATTAGCCATCAGAGAAGCCTTTGCAGAATGGCGTCACCATCTGTTGGGTGCCCGTCATCAAGTCACTGTTTATTCGGACCATCGCAGCCTCCTTGCAATTAAATCAATGAAATGCCTTACGGCCCGACAAGCTCGTTGGCATCTCTTCTTTTGCCAATTTAATTTTGTCATCACATACCGACCGGCTCGTCTCAATGCCTGTGCTGACGCTCTTTCAAGGTTATCCCATGGTACTTGCATTTCTAAGGCCGATCGTCCTCTGTTGTTACCTAAGAGGGTAGTTTGTGCCTGTACTCCTCAGCCTTCACTCCGTGCCCTTATCTCGTCCTGGGTGACATCAAACATGAAGGAATGCGACTCACTAAACCTCGACATTGTGCAGGGCTTGCCTTATATCCAAGGTTGTCTCTTTATACTTCCTGGGGAAGCATGTCTTCGGGCCCTAGCCTGGTCACACGATTCACTGATGGCGGCCCATCCAGGGCAACAAAAGACGCTGGAGCCATTGCACCGCTGGGCTTGGTGGTCATCGATGTCCAGGGATGTTATCAATTATGTGGCCTCTTGCTCGGTGTGTGCTCAATGCAAAGACTCTAGGTCCAAGTCTATGGGCCTTTTGCGTCCCCTTCCGGTGCCACACAAACCATGGTATATGGTCTCCATGGACTTCATTGTGGATCTGCCTCCTCTGAACGATTATGATACTGTCTGGGTAGTCATCGACTACTTTTCTAAAATGGCTCTGTTTGTTCCCTGCTCGGGTTTGCCTTCAGCCCCCATCTTGGCTTCTTTGTTTCTCAAGCACATCTTTCGTTTCTTTGGGCTCCCTTCTATCATTATTTCAGACCGCGGCCCTCAGTTTACGTCTCGCTTCTGGAGGGCTTTGACTTTTCACTTCACATTAATGATCGTTTCAACTTTGCGTATCATCCACAGGCAGATGGGCAAACTGGAAGGGCTAATGCCACTCTTGAGCAATTCCTCCGATGCCTTTGTCTCCAATTTCAGTCTACCTGGTTGGCGATGCTCGCCCCTGCTGAATGTCAGGCTGAGAGGTCCTGTGTCCGCGAAAGCTGCTGAACCCCCGACAATCCCCCTGAAATGTAATTGCCAGAACTAGATATCAATTCAGCTCTGCAAACTACACCCCAAAGGGAAAGGGGGAAGTGGATAACAAAACAACACCAGGCTGACTGCGTCAGGGCTAACCAAAGCTGAACCTGCAGAGGATATAAGAAAAGCAGATACAAATCCTTTTATTACTTACTTAACCTTTAGAGTGGGAAAGACTTTAAATCCTTAACAAATAATTAAGAATCATACCTGGTTCTTCTCTTGAAATTTCTTAGAGAAGCTTGTAAAGAAGCTGAAAATCTCTCTTACTTGAGACTCTTGAAATTCACAGCAATTTCTTAATTTGGGCAAACCTGGAGAGTTTTAGCTTTTTGCCTTTTTTCCAAAATTCACTAATTGTCCAGTTAAATAGTCTTTAATTTTTTCTTTCTGTTTCTTTCAAACTTTTCTTTAGTTTTCAAACATTTTACAATTCAATAAAGTTTGTGGATTCTTGAAGAAACACGTGCTAAACACACACGCAGATAATCTCAATACAGAAAATTCGCACGTTGAAAACTTCCTGCGTTGAAGAACACGCGCACTGTAAGAAAAGTCCACGTGCAGAAAACACACGCGCTTGTAAAAACACGAGAAACGATTCACGCGCAAACGGAATCACGCGCAGATTACACACGCGCTTGTAAACTCCCGCGCTGATGAATTCCCACGCCTATTCACACACGCCTTATAACCCACGCGCAAAAGAGTTCACACGCGGTCGAGTACACGCATTAAAAAGCACACGCACTGGTAACCACACGCGCAATTGAGTTCTCGCGCAGAAGTACACGCTCTTGAAAACACACGCGCAATAAAGTTCTCACGCGGCAAACAGATACTCGCGCTTCGAAGCACGCGCGCTAGGAAAACACATGCGCTATAGAGTTCTCACGCGACGAACAGATTCTCGCGTCAGGAAGAACACGCGCTGGAAACACACGCGCTATAGAGATCTCACGCGACGAACAGATTCTCACGCTAGGAAGCACACGCGCTGGAAAACACGCGCATTTGAATTCTCTCACACGCGCAAGGTTCAACGGTTAGTTTCAGATTACACGTAGTACGCGTTTTACAAATAGCGTTCACCCATTAACCTCCCGCAAATTTTCAAGCGCACTCAGAAAGTTCAAAAAATATAAATTCAAAGGTAACATTTCATGAGTTCTCACTTAAATGTCTTTAAGATAAACAGAGTGGCAGTTAAAACAAAGTCACTTATCTCCAGAACGATTTCTTAAAGATCTTCAGAGTTTCCTGTCTTCAAAACGAATTCCTGAAAGCTGATAGCTTCTCCTGAAACCCCCAAGAAAGTAGCCGCTCAACTGCTACGCCTAAAGGATAAAATCCACCAGGCCCAAGTCTAAAGCAGGAGCAGCCACTACACACGTCCTCTCAGCTGGGGTTTAGATGATGAAAGGCAAAGAGTGACAGTTTTGAATGTTTATTGTTGTTCAGCAGTGTTTTCTAACCAATCAGAGCTGTCACTGTGAAACTCCATTTTGCCTTGGGACAGAACCAGGATTCTGAATCAGGAAGTTAAGGCCAAACAAACTACAATAGAAAACTTCCCAACCACACAAGGCTAATCTAAAAAGGATAATAAAAGAGAAATAATGGGAAAGAAACTTGAATAAGGGAAAATAGCCTGAATGCCTGAATAGGGGAAGGAAACCTGACAGTACCCCCATACTAATGCCCAGTCCCTGGCCTACCTTATGTGGATTTTTAGCATGAAACTTAGCAACTAAACGGGGAGCATGTACATCGACTGGATCTTCCCAAGATCGTTCTTCAGGTCCATATCCCTCCCAATCAATTAAATACTGCAACCTTCCCCTCACTTTCCTGGAATCCAAAATTTGTTAAACCCCAAATTCCTCAGATGAATCCTCCAAAATCACAGGGGAAGGTGGTGTTCTAAATCTAGTCCCTGAACAAACTGGTTTTAAAAGGCTAACATGGAAAGTAGGATGTACCTTCAAATGCTTCGGTAATTTCAATCGTACTGCCACAGGGTTGATGATTCTCTCTACCTCAAATGGGCCTACAAATCGTGGACTGAATTTATTCTTTCCCTTAATTTTTAGGTACCGGGTTGAAAGCCAAACTAAGTCTCCCACCTTATATTCAAGACCAGCCTTCCTTCTCAAATCAGCACACGTTTTATATTTCAACTTGTTTTCTCCCAGCACCTTTTTTGCTCTATCCAAGTTATTCTTCATTACCAACAAACGATCTTCCACTCTAGGATTCCCACACCTTGCAAAAAACTATGAGCAAGTTTTTCCGCGGTAACCTCTCCCTCCATTGGTAAAAAATGTGCTTCTTTAGTAAGAAGATCCACCACAACAAGAATGGTAGTACAACCCTTATTTTGAGGGAGATCAACAATGAAATCCATAGAAATAGTGTGCCACGGACGAGGAGGAACAGGTAACGGCTCCAATAAACCATGTGGCTTCCCAACTTGACTTTTTGCTTGTGCACAGACTACACATGTTTTAACAAAGTTCAATGTGTCTTGGCAAATTTTTTCCCACCAAAAGTTCCTTCGAACCAATTCCAGAGTTTTTCTGAAACCAGGATGTCCTGATAAAATGGATTCATGACAATTTCTCAAAACCTTTTCTCTTAACTCTTCAGTAGGTAAATAAAGCTTGTTATCTAAAAATGGAAGATCGTCTTTCAAACTTCTGGCTGGAACCAGTCTTACCCACTCCTCCATCTTCTGCAAGGACATATTCTGGCGAACTTCGTTCAAAAAATCCATTTCTTTAATGGCTCCGGCTAACAAAAAACGTTCTGGAGCAATTAGAGGTTCTGGCTCCAGAATCTCTCTCTCCTCACTACCAGGAAATTGGCGGGATAAGGCATCAGCTTTTTTGTTCTGACTTACGGGTTTAAAAGTCACAACAAAATCATAATCGGCAAAGAATAAGGACCAACGAAGTTGTCGTGGAAACAAGGTTCTTGCAGATTTTAAAAACAATACATTTCGATGATCAGTAAGAACCGTTACCCTATGTCTTGCCCCTTTCAGAAAATGCCTCCATTCTTCAAAAGCGGACTTTATTGCTAATAGTTCACGATCTGCAATTGTATAGTTCACTTCAGCAGCAGAAAACTTCCTAGAAAAGAATGCAACTGGATGTAGTTGACCAGTAGTTTCATACCTTTGAGAAAGCACCGCCCCCAATGCTAAATTTGAAGCGTCCGCCTCCACAAAAAAATGTTTAGAGAGATCAGGATGAATTAGAATCAGACTAGAAGTAAATTTTTGTTTTAACTCTTGAAAAGCTTTTTCTGCTTCAAGGTCTCAGTCAAATTTCACTCCTTTTTTTAAACGTCTCGTTATAGGAGCAACCAGCCGAGAAAAACCTTCGATAAATCTCCTATAAAAATTGGCAAACCCTAAAAAACTTTGTATTTCTTTAACCTTATTAGGAGAGGGCCATTCAAGAACTGCTTGAACCTTTTTAGGATTAATTTCTAAACCCTTAGGTGAAATTATAAAACCTAAAAACTCCACAGAATCAGTATGGAATTGACTTTTTTCCAATTTGGCAAACAAATGGTTTTCTCGCAGCTTTTGTAAGACTAAGCGCACATGTTTCTGATGTTGATCCAGGTCAGAAGAGAAAATCAAAATATCATCGATATACACGACAACAAAAATATCCAGGTATTCTCTAAAAACCTCATCAATAAAAAATTGGAAAGCCGCTGGAGCATTACATAAACCGAATGGCATAACTTGGTATTCAAACAGCCCAAACCTGGTCTTAAACGCTGTCTCCCATTTGTCCCCTTCCTGCACACACACAAGATGGTAAGCTCCTCTCAAATCTAATTTAGAGAAAATATTTGCTCCTTGTATTTGAGTAAGCATTTCCGAGATGAGAGGAAGAGGATACCGGTTCTTAACAGTGACTTTTTTAACTGTGCGATAATCTGTGCAAGTTCGAAGTGTTCCATCCGGTTTTGGTACAAAAAATAAAGGAGAGGCCGCCGGTGACGTAGAGTGACGAATAAACCCTTTGGCCAAGTTTTCCGTCAAATATTCTTTTAAATAATCATTCTCTTTCTCAGTAAGAGCATATACTCTACTACTAGGCAAAATAGTTCCTGGCTCCAGCTCAATTTTACAATCAAAGGGCCTATGGGGTGGTAATTCTCCTGCCACTTTCTCATCAAATACGTCCCAAAAATCTTTGTAACACTGGGGAAGTTGACCCACTACAGCTCCCACATCATGACATCCAATTCCAGTCTCATCCAGAAAACTAGACACTGAATTACTTTGTTTGACATCTTCCTCAAAGAGACTTCCTGAAAAGCAATTCTCTTAACAGAAATCTGACTGCATGTCAATTGTCCTAGCACTCCAATCAATCAGAGGATTATGGAGAGTAAGCCAGGGCATACCCAAAATAATCTTTAACAAAGGAGCATCAATTAACTCGAACAAAATTATCTCTCTGTGACCTCCTGATCACTCCAAAGTTAAAGAACCAGTTCTGTGAGTAATAGGACCAGAAGATAGAGACATACCATCAACAGCCCTAGCCTGCTCTACAACCTCTTTCTGAAGAATTGGAATTCCCAAAGATTTTGCCAGACCCCAATCCATGAAATTCCCGGTGGCACCTGAGTCAAGCATAACGGGACCATTTCCCTTACACTCCAACTCAAAGAACAAGGATACATTTACGGTTATATGGGGAACCGCTGTCTGCACAGTATTGGCGATCTGTTGTACCTTGACCGCTGAAGTAGAAGTCTTCTTGGGAGTGTAATGACGATTCCCTAAAAAGTGCCCTCCTCTTCCACAATATAAACATAGATTGTTATCTCTCGTCCTAGCCTTTTCTTCCACAGTTAAAGGACCTCGAACCCTGGGAGGTGGATTATTCCCTTTGGATCTACTCTCTACTTTAGATCTATCCACTCTAACTAGAGACTTTACATCACTCTGACAATGACACCTCTCTGCCTTCCTTTCACTCAAACGAAAGTCCAATTGAATAACCAAATCAATCAGACCTTCACAAGTAGAAGGGCGCTCAACCACTCCTGACAATGCATCCTTTAACTCATCTCTAAGGCCCCGATAAAACAACGAGGCCTGTTTATCCTCGGGCCACTTGCTTTCTAAAACAAGGGACTTAAATTGTGTTATATAAGCAATCAAGTCTCTGTTACCTTTTTTGAGTTCTAAAAGTTCACCATCCACTTCCAGAGATAACTGTCTTCTATCAAACATCTTTCGGAATATCTCTAAAAATCTGGTGTAATTTCCTAAAACCGTACTCTTTTGACTCACCAACAACCCAGCCCAAGCAGATGCCTCCCCAGAAAGATAGGACAACATAAAAGTTATCTTAGATGCATCCGTGGGAAATAGTTCTGGTCTACTCATAAAATGTAATTCACATTGCGTCAAAAACACCCTAAACCTCTTGGGGTCCCCGTGATAACGTTTTGGAGGCGCCAAAGGAACTGGCATAATTAAACTCCTTACGTCTTCTGCCACTGGAGGGGCCCATTGTATTTGTGGTAATTGATCTCCACCTTCCCTTTCTAACTCAGGTGGAGAACCAGCACCCCCTGAAACCTCATCCTCTCTCCTTTCTCCCCTCTGTTGAATTTGTGCTACTTTAACACTCAAGTCATCCACCTTTTGACTAAGTAAGGCATTTTCATCCCGAGATATTTTCAACTCCTCCCGTAACGCCCTGATCAAAGATCCTAACGCCTCCATGGATTCGTCGGGGTTCATGACAGCTCGGGCGGACTAAATTATTGGCCTTTCATTCTGTCAGGCTGAGAGGTCCTGTGTCCGCGGAAGCTCCTGAACCCCCGACAATCCCCCTGAAATGTAATTCCCAGAACTAGATATCAATTCAGCTCTGCAAACTACACCCCAAAGGGAAAGGGGGAAGTGGATAACAAAACAACACCAGGCTGACTGTGTCAAGGCTAACCAAAGCTGAACCTGCAGAGGATATAAGAAAAGCAGATACAAATCCTTTTATTACTTACTTAACCTTTAGAGTGGGAAAGACTTTAAATCCTTAACAAATAATTAAGAATCATATCTGGTTCTTCTCTTGAAATTTCTTAGAGAAGCTTGTAAAGAAGCTGAAAATCTCTCTTACTTGAGACTCTTGAAATTCACAGCAATTTCTTAATTTGGGCAAACCTGGAGAGTTTTGGCTTTTTGCCTTTTTTCCAAAATTCACTAATTGTCCAGTTAAATAGTCTTTAATTTTTTCTTTCTTTTTCTTTCAAACTTTTCTTTAGTTTTCAAACATTTTACAATTCAATAAAGTTTGTGGATTCTTGAAGAAACACATGCTAAACACACACGCAGATAATCTCAATACAGAAGATTCGCACGTTGAAAACTTCCTGCGTTGAAGAACACGCGCACTGTAAGAAAAGTCCACATGCAGAAAACACACGCGCTTGTAAAAACACGCGAAACGATTCACGCGCAAACGGAATCACGCGCAGATTACACACGCGCTTGTAAACTCCCGCGCTGATGAATTCCCGCGCCTATTCACACACGCCTTATAACCCACGCGCAAAAGAGTTCACACGCGGTCGAGTACACGCATTAAAAAGCACACGCACTGGTAACCACACGCGCAATTGAGTTCTCGCGCAGAAGTACACGCGATTGAAAACACACGCGCAATAAAGTTCTCACGCGGCATACAAATACTCGCGCTTCGAGGCACACGCGCTAGGAAAACACACGCGCTAGAGAGTTCTCACGCGATGAACAGATTCTCGCGTCAGGAAGAACACGCGCTGGAAACACACGCGCTATAGAGATCTCACGCAACAAACAGATTCTCGCGCTAGGAAGCACACGCACTGGAAAACACACCCGCTATAGAGTTCTCACGCGGCGAACAGATTCTCACGCTAGGAAGCACACGCACTGGAAAACACACGCATTTGAATTCTCTCGCACGCGCAAGGTTTACCGGTTAGTTTCAGATTACACGTAGTACACGTTTTACAAATAGCGTTCACCCATTAACCTCCCGCAAATTTTAAAGCGCACTCAGAAAGTTCAAAAAATATAAATTCAAAGGTAACATTTCATGAGTTCTCACTTAAATGTCTTTAAGATAAACAGAGTGGCAGTTAAAACAAAGTCACTTATCTCCAGAACGATTTCTTAAAGATCTTCAGAGTTTCCTGTCTTCAAAACGAATTCCTGAAAGCTGATAGCTTCTCCTGAAACCCCCAAGAAAGTAGCCGCTCAACTGCTATGCCTAAAGGATAAAATCCAGCAGGCCCAAGTCTAAAGCAGGAGCAGCCACTACACACGTCCTCTCAGCTGGGGTTTAGATGATGAAAGGCAAAGAGTGACAGTTTTGAATGTTTATTGTTGTTCAGCAGTGTTTTCTAACCAATCAGAGCTGTCACTGTGAAACTCCATTTTGCCTTGGGACAGAACCAGGATTCTGAATCAGGAAGTTAAGGCCAAACAAACTACAATAGAAAACTTCCCACCCACACAAGGCTAATCTAAAAAGGATAATAAAAGAGAAATAATGGGAAAGAAACTTGAATAAGGGAAAATAGCTTGAATGCCTCAATAGGGGAAGGAAACCTGACACTGAATTTGCCTACAATAATTCGGTGCACTACGCGTCAGGTGTGTCCCCGTTTCTTGCCTTATATGGGTTTCATCCACGGTCTTTGCCTTTGGATCCGGCGCTCCCCATCGACAACCAGGCCGCTCAGGCTTGTGTTAGAGAATTGGAGTCAGTCCGTATGGCAGTTCGATCTCATATTCTGCTTGCCCAGGAGAGGGACAAGAAGTATGCTGACCGACATAGGATTGCAGCCCCGGAGTACAGAGTGGGCATGAGAGTTTGGATGTCTACTCGTAATCTGCGCATTCCTGGCAAACGTCTGCTGCTGCCAAGGTTCGTGGGTCCTTTTCCCATTACGGATGTTTTTAATCCTGTGGCAGTGCGTCTTTCTTTGCCTGCTTTATGGAGACTACATCCGGTGTTCCATGTCTGTCTCCTCAAGCCTTGCCTTCCCTCTACGCGTCTGCCTGCACTACCTCGCCCTGTTCGTGTGGATGGCGATGACGAATATGAGGTTGCTGATATCTTGGACTTTCAACTCCGCAGGGCTCGTCCATTCTATCTGGTCGACTGGAAAGGGTATGGTCCCAAGGACAGGTCTTGGGAACCCTTGAGCAATATTCACTCACCAGTACTCCTGCGCCGCTTCCACGCCCACAGGGGGTTGTCGCCGCCTTTGGGGGTGGATGCTGTTACGGGTCGGCGTTCATCTCGTCCTGTGCGGAAGCCCCTGCCACCTAAATCCTTAGCAGCTCGGCTCCCTAGTGCAGTTGGTTTCCCAAGTACGGCTACCAGGAAGGTCAGGAAGGTTGTAGCGCTCCCCAAAGGGATACGGCATGATGCTGCTCCATTCGGTACACTGTGGCAGCTACCGTGGAAGTTAGCAACACGAAACTACACTTCCCAGAAAACCTAGCTCTGTGCTGTAGTTCGGCTGTGGAGCCTCGCATTGGCTTGCCCCGGCTCCTTTACTGATGTATTCTGCGGTTGCAGCCAGGACGCTGCTTCTGTTTACAGCTACTCCCGGCTACTAGAAGTTCCTCCTTCAAGTGCCAACCCTTTGATTCTTTACGGTATCGACCCGGATTTGTTTACTGAAACTCGTTACTGGATTTCCCTGGCTTACCTGTCTACCCATGTACCGGACCTTTGCTTATCTTCCTGGAACCCGCACTAACGTTTTGCATTGTTCCTGTACGTACGTGTACCGAACCCCTGCTTGCTTCCACGGACTCCGTAAGATAAGGTTCTGCCTTTGTCTTTGCCCTGCACGTGTATCAGACCCCTGTTTGCTCCCGGACTGCTCTTCTAGATGTTTTTGCCATGGTTGTTGCCCGCTGGTGTGCCAGACCTTGCCTGCCTTCGAACTACCGGCCTTCCTGAACTACCATTCTGTCTGGTTGTTACCTTCATTCTACAGTCACCAGTGGTAAGACTATTCTGCTTTTGTGAACTGAACATTTGGATTGAACTTTGTTTTGCTGGGCACTTAAGGACGCTCTGCAGCTGTGCACCATCCCGAAACCAGTGCGACCCTTGTGCCGCTCGGGTATTAGTATCCTACTAACATTTCCCTTTTTCTTATTTTATCCCTGCCGTTGTGTTCTGATTTCCTCCAATCCTTCAGTCCTTCTCCACTGGTAAGATCCTGTACACCTCCTGATTTATGTCATAGCTTAATCCAGTTAGGTTCTAATTCTTGTTATTTTCCTAGGTGATTTCCTGTGTTGTGCCATACTTTCCTTACAACGGGGGGAAAAAGCTCAGGTATTCCATTTCGTGAGTAAGGCTTTCAGAGGATAAGTGCTACCTTCAAAACACTTGTTGTTTTTTCCTTTGCAGCCTGGCCCGTGGCGGTGCGTTCTCCCTGCTCCTTTGGGTGATCGGTCCACTTGCCTGGTTATTAGACAGCAAGAGGTCATATCATTTAGAAGGTCTTATTCCCTCACAGAGAGGAGGCTTGGGTGGAGGCTGACCTCATCACCATCCAAAACCTTGACTTCATCGCCATTACCGAAACTTGGCTACATGTAGCTTCCGGTCCGCTTCTTACTCTTGCCATCCCGAATGGATACTCTATCAACAGAGTCGACCGACAGTCCAACTCCAAAGGAGGCAGATTCGCGTTTATACACAGAGATAATATCACTTTGAGAACCATCCCTAGCATCGAACTTAGCTCTGCAGAATCTCTTTCCGTGAAACTTGCCCTCTCTCCAACTAATACTGCAACTATGACCTCATCTGTAGACCTCCAGGACCACTCGGCTCCTGTACAGATGATATTACGGCCATCCTGACCGACAATACTAAGCCTAACTCTCAGGTGCTGCTAGTAGGTGACCTTAACCTTGGGCTATCCGACCCTAAGGACCACATGGCCGCCGAGGTTGCCACCACCCTAGCTAACCTAGGATTCCAGCAACGCATTGGCGAACCTACCGACATCAAGGGCAGAACGCTTGACTGGATCACTGATCTTAACGCCTGTGCTTGGTCTGACCACCACATCATCACCTTCCACTTACCACCCACCAACCCTCACACCACACCTACCATAGCTCCAGCCATTCCAACAAGGAACAAAAAAGACATTACTAGGGACAAACTACTCCCCCTCATCCTTCCTATCCTGAACAACTGCGCATCTCAACATAATGACCCCACCGCTCTAGTAGATACCTTCAATCAAACTTTGCTTAACGCCATTGATACTATAGCACCGCTCAAACTACGGAAAGCCAAACAACAAACCCACTTGAACTCTTGGTTCACTCCGCAGTTAAGAGTTCTGCGCAAGGAAATGCGTAAGGCTGAAGCTCTTTGGAAAAGTTGTCCTTGTGATTCTAACAAAGACCGCCTCCTCATCACCTCACACAACTATAAGGAAGCGATCTTACAAGCCAAAAAGGAAACTTACAACCAGCGTATCTCAAAGCGGAATCTAACGCGAAGGAATTATTTAAAATTCTTAAAGAATTAGAATCCCCTTCCCCTGCACCCGATACTTGCAGTAAAGACAGTACGTGGTGTAACAACATCCAGAACGCACTCCTCAACAAAATAACCACCCTGCAATTGAAAATTAATGCCAAACAAACTACCTTACTCACCTCCCCTTTAACTAAACCTTTCATGACCACCTCAGCCTCCTTCTCTCACACCCCTTTCAGCTTCACTCCTCTCACCATCTCAGAGGTTGAAAACATTATTTGCAACTTAAAACCATCTAACTGCCAAGGTGACTCCTGCCCGGCACCTATCATCAAGGAATTGTAACTCTGCCACAACTGTTATTACCACAGTGATTACATATCATTGCTGTAATGTACTGTTAAGATATGCGCACAGTTGTTTTTCTAACAGAGCGGTGACACTTTCTATTCCACTGTTAATTGTTTATCTTGAGTTCTGTCTATGCCTCTGTTCATTGTTTACGTCTGGTAGGGATGGTACTTTCTATGCCTCTATTAATTGTTTATCTTGAGTAGGCATGGCTCTTTCTATGCCTCCGTTCATAGATAAACTTGAGTAGGGGTGGCACTTTCTATGCCTCTGTTCCTTGTTTATCTTGAGTAGGGATGGCACTTTGTATGCCTCGATTCCTTGTTTATCTTGAGTAGGGATGGCACTTTCTATGCCTCCGTTCATTGTTTTTCTTGAGTAGGGATGGCACTTTCTATGCCTCCGTTCCTTGTTTATCTTGAGTAGGGATGGCACTTTGTATTCCTCCGTTCCTTGTTTATGTTCAGTAGGGATGGCACTTTGTATGCCTCTGTTCCTTGCTTATCTTGAGTAGGGATGGCACTTTGTATGCCTCTGTTCATTGTTTATCTTTGGGAGGAATGACACTTTCTATACCTCATTTCCTTGTCATTTTGAGTCGGGATGGCTCTTTCTATGCCTCCATTAATTGATTATCTTGAGTAGGGATGGCTCTTTCTATGCCTGTGTTCATTGTTTATCTTTGGGTGGGATGGCACTTTCTATGCCTCTGTTAATTGTTTATCTTGAGTGGGGATGGTTCTTACTATGCCTCCGTTCATTCATTATCTTGAGCAGGAATGGTTCTTTCTATGTCTCCTTTCATTCATTATCTTGAGCAGGAATGGTTCTTTCTATGTCTCCTTTCATTGATTATTTTGAGTAGGGATAGCTCTTTCTACGCCTACATTTATAAATTATCTTGAGTCGGGATGGCTCTTTCTATGCCTTTGTTCCTTGTTTATCTTGATTAGGGATGACACTTTCTATTCCTTTGTTAATTGATTAACTTGAGTGAGGATGTCCCTTTCTATGCTTCCATTCATTGTTTATCTTGAGTAGTGGTGGCACTTTCTATGCCTACATTCAATATTTATCTTGAGTAGGGATGGCACTTTCTATTCCTTCGTTAATTGATTAACTTGAGTGAGGATGTCCCTTTCTATCCTTCCGTTCATTGTTTATCTTGAGAAGTGGTGGCACTTTCTATGCCTCCATTAATTGTTTATCTTGAGTAGAGATGGCACTTTCTATGCTTCCGTTCATTGCTTCTCTTGAATATGGATGGCACTTTCTATGCCTCCGTTCCTTGTTTATCTTGAGTAGGGATGGGTCTTTCTATGCCTTCATTAATTGATTATTTTTTAGTAGGAATGGTTCCTTCTATGTCTCTGTTCATTCATTATTTTAATTAGCTATAGCACCTTTTATGCCTCTGTTCATTGTTTATCTTTGGGAGGGATGGCACTTTGTATGCCTCTGTTAATTGTTTATCTTGAGTAGGGATGGCTCTTTCTATGCCTCTGTTCATTAATTATCTTGAGATGGGATGGCACTTTCTATGCCTCTGTTCATTGTTTATCTTGAGTAGGGATGACTCTTTCTATGTATTCGTTAATTGATTATCTTGAGTAAGGATGTCACTTTCTATGCTTACATTCATTGCTTATCTTGAGTTGTGATTACACTTTCTATGCCTCCCTCTGTTGTTTATCTTGAGTAGGGGTGGCACTTTCTATGCCACCGTTCATTGCTTCTCTGAGTAGGGATGGCTTTTTCTATGCCTCCGTTCATTGTTTATCTTGAGAAGGGTTGGCCCTTTCTATGCCTCCATTCATTGTTCATCTTTGAGAGGGGTGACACTTTCTATGCTTCCATTCATTGCTTATCTTCGTTAGGGATGACACTTTCTATACCTCAGTTCATTGTTTATCTTGAGTAGGGATGGCTCTTTCTACGCCTCTGTTCTTTGTTGATGTCTGGGAGGGATGGTACTTTCTATGCCTCCATTAATTGTTTATCTTGAGTAGAGATGACTCTTTCTATGCATCCGTTCATTGTTTAAGTCTGGGAGGGATGGCACTTTCTATGCCTCCGTTAATTGTAGGGATGGCTCTTTCTATGCCTCCTTTCATTGTTTATCTTCAGTAGGGCTGTCACTTTCTATGCCTCAGTTCATTGTTCATCTTTGAGAGGGGTGACACTTCCTATACTTCCATTCATTGCTCATCTTGAGTAGGGATTGTACTTTCTATGCCTCGGTTCATTGTTTATCTTGACTAGGGCTGGCGCTTTCTAGCCTCCATTAATTGTTTATCAATGAGAGCGGTGACACTTTCTATGCCATTGTTCATTGTTTATTTTGATTCGGAATTGCTTTTCCTATGCCTCTGTTCATTGTTTATATTTGGGAAGAATGGCACTTTACATGTCTCTGTTAATTGTTTATCTTCAGTAGGGCCGGCACTTTTGATGCCTCTGTTCATTGTTTATCTTTGAGAGGGGTGACACTTTCTATGCTTCCATTCATTGCTTATCTTGGGGGGATGACACTTTCTATACCTCTGTTCATTGTTTATCTTGAGTAGAGATGTCTCCTTCTATGCCTCGTTCATTGTTTAAGTCTGGGAGGGATGGCACTTTCTATGCCTCCGTTAATTGTAGGGATGGCTCTTTCTATGCCTCCTTTCATTGTTTATCTTCAGTAGGGCTGTCACTTTCTATGCCTCAGTTCATTGTTCATCTTTGAGAGAGGTGACACTTCCTATACTTCCATTCATTGCTCATCTTGAGTAGGGATTGTACTTTCTATGCCTCGGTTCATTGTTTATCTTGACTAGGGCTGGCGCTTTCTAGCCTCCATTAATTGTTTATCAATGAGAGCGGTGACACTTTCTATGCCATTGTTCATTGTTTATTTTGATTCGGAATTGCTTTTCCTATGCCTCTGTTCATTGTTTATATTTGGGAAGAATGGCACTTTACATGTCTCTGTTAATTGTTTATCTTCAGTAGGGCCGGCACTTTTGATGCCTCTGTTCATTGTTTATCTTTGAGAGGGGTGACACTTTCTATGCTTCCATTCATTGCTTATCTTGGGGGGATGACACTTTCTATACCTCTGTTCATTGTTTATCTTGAGTAGAGATGTCTCCTTCTATGCCTCTGTTAATTGTTCATCTAGAGTAAAGATGACTCTTTCTATGCCTCCGTTCATTGTTTATCTTAAGTAGGGAAAGCTCTTTCTAGGCCTCCCTTCATTGATTCTCTTGAGTAGAGATGTCTCCTTCTATGACTCCGTTCATTGATTATCTTGAGTAGGGATGGCACTTTCTATGCCTCCGTTCATTGTTTATCTTGAGTAAGGATAGCTCTTTCTATGCCTCCGTTCATTGTTTATCTTGTGTAGGCATGGCATTTTCTAGACCTCAGTTCCTTGTTCATCTTTAGTAGGGATGACACTTTCTATACCTCCATTCCTTGTTTATTATGGGTCGGGATGGCTCTTTCTATGCCTCCATTAATTGATTATCTTGCGTAGGGATGGCTCTTTCTATGCCTGTGTTCATTGTTTATCTTTGGGAGGGGTGGCACTTTCTGTGTCTCCATTCATTGATTATTTTGAGTAGGGATAGCTCTTTCTATGCCCCCATTCATAAATTATCCTGAGTAGGGATGGCACTTTCTATGCCTCTATTCCATGGTTATCTTGGGTAGGGATGACACTTTCTATACCTCTGTTCATTTTTAAACTTGATTAGGGATGACACGTTCTATGCCTCAATTTCTTTTTTTATCTTTAATTGGGGTGGCATGTTCTATGCCTCTGTTCATTGTTTATCTTGAGCAGGAATGGTACTTTCTCTGCCTCTGTTCATTGTTTATCTTGAGTAGGAATAATACTTTCTATGCCTCTGTTTATTGTTTATCTTGAGTTGGGTTGGCTCTTTCTATGGCTCTGTTCATTGTTAATCTTGAGTAGGGATGGCATGTTCTATGCCTCCGTTCATTGTTTATCTTGATTAGGGATGACACTTTCTATGCCTCTGTTCATTGTTTATCTTGAGTAGGAATAATACTTTCTATGCCTCTGTTTATTGTTTATCTTGAGTTGGGTTGGCTCTTTCTATGGCTCTGTTCATTGTTTTTGTATCAGAGCAGTGACACTTTCTATGCATCCGTTAATTGTTTATCTTGATTAGAGATCGATCTTTCTATTACTCCATTCATTGATAATATTGAGTAGGGATGGCACTTTCTATGCCTCAGTTCCTTGATTATCTTGAGTAGGGATGGCACTTTGTATGCCTCAGTTCCTTGATTATCTTGAGTAGGGATGGCAATTTCTATGCCTCCATTCCTTGTTTATCTTGATTAGGGATTACACTTCCTGTATCTCCCTTCTTTGCTTATCTTGAGTAGGGAATGGCACTTTCTATGCCTCCGTTCTTTGTTTTTCTTGAGTAGGGGTGGCACTTTCTTTGCTTCCGTTCCTTGTTTATCTTGAGTAGGGATGGCACTTTGTATGCCTCCGCTCCTTGTTTATCTTTAGGAGGGTTGACACTTTCTATCCCGCTGTTAATTATTTATCTTGATTAGCTATAGCACTTTCTATGTCTCTGTTCATTGCTTAACTTTGGGAGGAATGACACTTTCTATACCTCCGTTCCTTGTTATTTTGAGAGGGGTGACACTTTCTATGCCTCCGTTCATTCTCTATCTTGATTAGGGATGACACTTTCTATGACCCTGTTCATTGTTTATCTTGAGTAGGAATAATACTTTCCATGCCTCTGTTAATTGATTATCTTGAGTAGGGATGGTTCTTTCTATGTCTCTGTTCATTCATTATTTCAATTGGATACAGCACTTTTTGTGCCTCTGTTAATTGTTTATCTTGAGTAGGGATGCCTCTTTATATGCCTTCGTTAATTGATTATCTTGAGTAAGGATGTCACTTTCTATGCTTCCATTCATTGCTTATCTTGAGTAGGAGTGGCACTTTCTATGCCTCCATTCAATGTTTATCTTGAGCAGGTATGGCACTTTCTATGCATCCGTTCATTGCTTCTCTTGAGTAGGGATGGTTCTTTCTATGCCTCCATTCATTGTTGATGTTTGGGAGGGGTGACACTTTCTGTACCTCAGTTCATTGTTTATCTTGAGTAGGGCTGTCACTTTCTATGCCTCCGTTCGTTGTTCATCTTTGAGACGGGTGACACTTTATATACTTCCATTCATTGCTTATCTTGAGTAAGGATGACACTTTCTATGCCTCCATTCATTGTTTATATTTGGGAGGAATGGCACTTTCTATGCCTCCGTTCCTTGTTTATCTTGATTAGGGGTGGCACTTTTATGCCTCCCTTCATTGCTTATCTTGAGTAGGGATAGCACTTCCTATGCCTCCTTTCATTGTTTTTCTTGAGTACGGATGGCACTTTCTATGCACTTTCTATGCCTCTGTTCCTTGTTTATCTTGAATAGGGTTGGCACTTTGTATTCCTTCATTCCTTGTTTATCTTGAGTAGGGATGGCACTTTGTATGCCTCCATTCCTTGTTTATCTTGAGTAGGGATGGCACTTTCTATGCCTCTATTCATTGTTTTTCTGTAACGCTCACCTTGTATCCACAGGGACTCCACCCGGCTGGTCTGGAGCACATCCCCTGTGGACTCATGTTCAGTTTTAGCCACAAACACCTTCTCTCAGGGCCTGCCTCCCAAGTGTTCCCCTTGCGACCTCCTTGGAGCCTCTCTCAGCTTATATTTCTATAAGGTGCGCTCTCCGTTCTGCCATTCTGTGTAGGGACGCGTCGTGGCTGGGCACCTTACTGCCGGGTTACTTCACTGGCGTGGGCCCGGGAGTCCAGGCCGGCTGCGACTCCGGTCTTGAGGTAAGTCTTTAGCTTTTGAAAGGAATGAGTGTCCGCAATTATTGTTGCCCTTTTGACCTTCTCCTTCTCTCGATGATGCAGAAGGGATGATGGAGACGTCGAGCTGATGGAGAGGACAGTGCTGGAGTAGGTAAGAGAATGCGCGAAGTGCGGCGCTATGAGCGTCTTTGAATAAGGCTAACCTGTGCTATCCTTCCTTGCAGTTCACCGAGAAGTTCCTGGAAGAAATGCGGCTGATGGAAGCGGAGCATAGAATGGAAGAGGTCCGGGCGGCAGCAGAATTTCCAGGAGAGCTTCGGTAAGTAAGCAGTGACTGAAGGCGGTGGAATAGGAAGATGAACGCTTACTAATTGTCCTCTACTTGTCACTTCTCTCTAGAATGTTGCTAGTGGAAGAAGACGAGTTTAAGGGAAGGTTCCGGAATGATCGAGGAGCTGGATGCAGAACAGGTAAGATGAATTAAGAATGTTCTTCTTCTCCCTGAAATGCAGGCCAAGGATGCTGCGAGCAGGTCTAAGTGAATGCCACGCTGCAAGTGCAGAACAACGCGAAGTGCGCGCCTCTTCTCGGGTGTGGCTTAAATAGCCAGCAGGTATCCCAGGTGCCTTCAGGGCAGACCACGCCCAGGATGCTAGACTGCATGATGCAGTTCCACGTTGATCCTTGTGGGGGCAGCCATGTTGGTCCATTGCCCAATGAAAGTTCCATCTATCCTATGAGCCTGGCGCCAAAGGCGCCAGGACTGTCTCCAGGACAGCCGAGAGTGGCACGACTGGGCCCTTGGGGCTTGTAGGAATACTGTGGTGAGGGCCAGAGGCCTTGAATTCCCAGACCAGGGGTTAAGGTCGTGACAGCACTCCCCCCTAAGGCCCCTCTCAGGGTGGTCCTTCTGTCTGGTCCCGGCTTGGTGGGGTACTCTTGGTGGAAAAGCCGAATCAGGTGTGGAGCATGAATGTAATCACTGGGCTCACAGGTTCTGTCCTGCGGACAATATACTTTCCAGTCTACTAGATAGTACAGTTTCATTCTAACATACTTGGAATCCAGGATATCTTTTACTTCGAATTCTGGTTCTCCATGAATTATCACAGGCCCTGGTGGGGTAGTTACTCTGGTTCCAGGCTGAACTGGTTTCAGGAGGGCTACATGAAACACCGGATGTATCCGCATGTGAGTTGGCAGCGTGAGCTTTACCGCGACAGGGTTTATGATGGATTTGATGGGGTACGGCCCTAAGAACCTTGGGCGGAATGTCCGAGTTCCCTTTAAAGATACATGCTTGGAGGCTAGCCACACTATGTCCCCTATTTGGTAGTCAGGGGCTATGGTGCGATGCTGGTCCATGTACTTCTTCTGGCGATCCTTGGCTTGATGCAAATGTTCTTTGGCACTCGTGAAGGCTTGCGAAATGGTTGCATGTAGGTTTGTGACGGCTGGCATTTCCAGAGTCGTAGGGATGTCCAATTCTGATGTGTGTGGGTGTCTGCCATACACAGTAAAGAACAGAGTTTGCCCGGTGCGGCTGTGTAGCGAGTTTTTATAGGCATACTCAGCGATCCACTTGCTGAAGAATGCTGCGCAAGTATTGCTCTAGTGTTTGGTTCGTCCTCTCTGTTTGACTATCTGTTTGGGGGTGATGGCTAGTGTATAATTGGATGTCTATTTGGACCATCAGGCACACTTCCTCCAGAAGTTAGACACGAACTGGGTACCTCGATCTGAAATCAAGACTGATGGGAACCCGTGCAGCCATGCCACATGTTCAAGGAAGGTTCTGGCGAGACCAGACGCATTTGGTAGACCTTTGAACAGGAAGAAATGGGCCATCTTGGAGAACAGGTCCACGATTACTAGGATGGTGTTGTAACCTTGACAGGAGGGTAGGTCGGTGATGAAATAAAGTGATAACGTGTGCCACGGAGCTGGCGGAATGTCCAATGGTTGTAGGAGCACAGCGGGTCTTTGCTTTGCTGACTTATTCTGAGCACAGATACCACAGGAAGTGATGAATTGAATTACATCTTTGCGCCATGTCGGCCACCAGTAACTTTGTTTCACCTTGGCCAGGGTTTTGGCAATTCCCGGGTGGCCTTTCATGAGGGAGTCGTGATACTCCAAGATGACCTGTTCTTGAAGTTCTTTTACAGGCACGAATAGCCGATTTCTGTAGTAAGGGAGTTGGTCCTTAACGCTATAGTGTTCTCCTCTTGAACCCCACTCTCGTAGTTGCTCCTGAGTTAAAACCTGCCGGACATCATTCAGCAACTCGTCTTGAGTCATTGTAGTTGTAATGCCTAAGAGTCTGTCCCCTGGAATGATGGCCACAGGGTCAGGCAGTGTATAGACCACCTCATCGGTGCCCATATGTGAAAGGGCTTCAGCCTTGCCATTTTTTACTCCTGGTCGGTACGTGATTACATAATCGTACTCCGTGAAGAAAAGGGCCCAGTGTAGTTGTCAAGAAGATTGGGCCTTTGCACTTTCCAAGTAATGTAGATTTCGATGGTCTGTTATCACGGTAATAGTGTGTCTGGCTCCCAAAAGATAGTGTCGCCAGGCCCTGAAAGCGGCCTTTATGGCCAGCATCTTCTTATCCTTGATGGCATAGTTGAGCTCAGGTGGTGAGAATTTTCGTGACCAGAAAGCCACCGGATGTAGCTGACCGGTGTGTGGGTCTCTTTGCGATAATACAGCACCCATCGACATACTGGAAGCATCAGTCTCCACCACATATGGAAGGTCTGGGCGTGGGTATCGTAGGATTGGAGCGGTAGTGAATTTCGTCTTGAGTTCCTGAAAGGCTTTTTCGGCCTCCTCTGTCCATCAAAACATTTTGTTGCACTTCCTTAATAGCGAAGTGATCAGGTGTACAATTTGCGAGAACCCTGGGATGAAACGGCGGTAAAGTTCACAAAACCTAGCATGCTCTGGGCTCCCTTGGTTGAGTTTGGGGCGGGCCAATTGAAGACAGCATCGACCTTGTGTGCATCCATCCGTATTCCTTTTGGAGTGAGGATAAAACCCAGGATCTCTACTTCCGTAACGTGAAAGGAGCATTTCTCGAGCTTGGCGTAGAGATGATGTTGACGGAGCTTGGTAAGAACAGCCCGCACATGCCTGACATGATCTTGTTCAGAAGCCGAATACACCAGGATGTCATCGATGTATACTAAGGCGCAGACATCAATCAGCTCCCTTAGAACATTGTTCATGAAGTATTGAAATGCGGATGGGGCATTGCAAAGGCCGAACGGCATCACTTGGTATTCGTATAAGCCATATTTGGTACAGAACGCCGTTTTTCACTCGTCCCCTTCTTTAATGCGCACAAGATGGTAGGCACCCCTAAAGTCCAATTTTGTGTAGATTTGGGCTTCCTTGACTTGAAGTAGTAGTTCTGTAATCAGAGGTAGGGGGTAGCAGTTCATGAGGGCGACTTGGTTCAATGCACGGTAGTCGATGCAAGTGCTCAATTCTCCTCCCTTCTTCGGTATGAAGAAGAAGGGAGAAGCTGCCGATGACTTTGAAGGGCATATGAAACCGTTGGCGAGGTATTGCTTCAGGTATGTCTTCAGATGTTGGTTCTCAGGTTCGGTGAGCGCGTATATACAGCAACATGGAATTCGGGCTCCAGGCATCAGATCGATCTGGCAGTCGTAGGGCCTGTGAGGTGGTAAGGTATTCGCTTGCTCCTTTTGGAACACGTCTTGAAAGTCCTGGTATTGAGTTGGTAGTGTAGCAACCGCACCAAGGACACTTTTTGTACCTTCCTGAACGGATGCACTGGCATGTTTCCCCTTCCTTCCTTTGGGATAGCAGGAGTGTGTGCAGTCATGGGAGAAGACCTCATCTCGGGCACGCCGGTTGATCCGCGGGTTGTGCGCGACCAGCCATGGCATCCCTGGGATTCATCGGAACTGCAGTGCCTTGATGAGGTCAAAAGCAACGGTTTCTTAGTGGACATCTTCACATAGGAGGGTGAGTTCTGTGGTACATTCAGACACAGGACCGGAAGCGATCTCGGTGCCATCTACAGTGGTTACAGTCTCTGTGGTGGGCTTAGAACAGAGTGGAAGCCCCATCTTTGCTGCAAGACCTAGATCCATGTAATTTCCCACTGCTCCGCTATCAATGTAAACTCCTAACGAATGCATATTTGATGGATTTTGATGGGCAATTAGGATCACGGGTAAGGCAAAATGGGAGGTCTGTAGTTGGATTTCTTCGCTCGACAATTGGACCCCTACAATTGCTGGGCTTGGTAGTTTTCCGACTCCTCACTTGGTTTCTCCTTGTCTGTGGCTCCAACGGTTTTCCTTGCTGGTTTAACTGGACATTCCCTAAGGAAATGGCCTGCCTTTCCACAGTACAGGCATAACTGCTGTTCCCTCCTCTCATCCCATTCAGCTTTGGTTAAAGGAGGCCTAGCCCCTCCTAGTTGCATTGGTTCAATGGTGCTTTCTGATCCCCGCTGGGCATGCTCTTTGGGACGCACAAATATGAGGCGTGCATTCGGTTTGCTTCGGACTATTTTCCGATCTTGCAACCGGCGGTGGAGTTGCACCACCAGATTAATAAACTCGGCACAGTCCTTGGTTGGAACCACTACTTGGGCCAGTATGTCCTTTAACTCCCCTCGCAAGCCCCGGTGGAACAAGGCGGTTCGTTTGTCCTCAGGCCCTTCTGCTTCAACCACCAGCTAATTAAAAGTAGCTATGTACGTCAACAGATCATGGTTTCCTTGTCGAAGGGATAAAAGTTCATTGTCCAAAGCCTGTCCATGGGAGCGACGCGAGAAGAGTTTTTCCAGCTCCTGATGAAAGCCCCCGAAATCGTGTAACAGTGGATCATCCCGGCTGATGAACGCCACTGACCAGTCTGCTGCACTACCACTCAAGTAGGACAAAACGAAGGCCACTCATGATTGGTCATTGGGAAATACCCCAGGTCGGCACAAGAAGTAGAGGCGACTCTGATTCATGAAGGTCGCATATCTTCAGGGATCCCCCGAGAAACGCTCCAGTGGAGCTAGTGGAACTGTCCCAGGTAGATTGATCTGAACCGGATTACTTGTGGGTGTTGGCACGGATGGGCTAATTGCGGCCAATGGGGCTTGTCCGGCCTGCGATTGAAGGAGTTGTCTGCCAAGATCATCAGTTCGTTCTTTGGCCACACTTAGTTCTCTTCGCAAGGCGTTGGTTTCTTGTCGGGCTGAATGTACCTCCGCACGTAACTGCCCCAACAGCTGGGCCAACTGGTCGGATTCTGAGGTTTCCATACTAGGCGCTGGGGTGGATTATTAGGTTTGGACTTCGCGTTCTGTAACACTCACCTTGTATCCACAGGGACGCCACCCGACTGGTCTGGAGCACTTCTGGGACGGATTCACCTCCCCCGGGGACTCGCGCTGCTGTGGGCTTAGTCTGGAAGATAGGAGTTCAGTTTTAGTCACAACACCTTCTCTCGGGCCCGCCTACCAAGTGTTCCCCTTGCAACCCCCTTGGAGCCTCTCTCACCTTTTATTTCGATAAGGTGTGCTCTCTGTCCTGCCGTTCTGTGCAGGGGTGCGTCGTGGCTGGGCACCTTTCCGCTGAGTTACTTCACTGTCGTGGGCCCAAGAGTCCAGGCCGGCTGCGACTCCACTCATGAGGTAAGTCTTTAGCTTTTGGAAGGAATGAGTGTCAGCAATTGTTGTTGCCCTGTTGACCTTCTCCTTCTCTCGTTGATGCAGAAGGGATGATGGAGATGTCGAGCTGATAGAGCGGGCAGTGCTCGAGTAGGTAAGGGAATTGGCGAAGCATGGCGCTATGTGCGTCTTTGAATAATGCTAACCTGTGCTGCAGGTAGCTGAGAAGTTCCTGGAAGAAATCCGGCTGATGGAAGCGAAGCAGAGTGTAGAATGGAAGAGGTCCGGGCGGCGGTAGAATTTCCAGGAGAGCTTTGGTAAGTAAGCGGTGACTGAAGGCGGTGCAATAGGAAGATGAATGCTTACTAATTGTCCTCTTCTTGTCGCTCCTCTGTAGGATGTTGGTAGTCGAAGAAGCCGAGTTCCAGAGAAGGTTCCGGAATGATCAAGGAGCTGGATGCAGAACAGGTAACATGAATTAATGATGTTCTTCTTCTCCCTGAAGATGCAGGCCAAGGATGCTGCGAGCAGGTCTCGGTGAACGTCACGCTGCAAGTGCAGAACAATGTGAAGCGCGTGCCTCAGCTCGGGCGTGGTTTAAATAGCCAGCAGGCATCCCAGGTGCCTTCAGGGCAGACCACGCCCTGGATGCTAGACTGCATGATGCAGTTCCACGTTGATCCTTGTGGGGGCACCATGTTGGTCCATTGCCCGATGGAAGCTCCATCTACTCTATGAGCCTGGCGCCAACGGTGCCAGGACTGGCTTCAGGACAGCTGAGAGGGGCACGACTGGGCCCTTGGGGCCTTGCAGGAATACTATGGCGAGGGACAGAGGCCCTGAATTCCCAGGTCAGGGGTTAAGGTTGTGACATTTTCTTGAGTAGGGATGGCACTTTGTATGCCTCTGTTCCTTGTTTATCTTGAGTAGGGATGACACTTTGTATGCCGCTGTTCATTGTTTATCTTAATTAGCTATAGCATTTTCTATGCCTCCGTTCATTGTTTATCTTTGAGATGAATGACACTTTCTATACCTCATTTCCTTTTTATTTTGAGTGGGGATGACTCTTTCTATGCCTCCATTAATTGATTATCTTGAGTAGGGATGACTCTTTCTAGGCCTCTGTTCATTGTTTATCTTTGGGAGGGATGGCAGTTTCTATGCCTCTGTTAATTGTTTATCTTGAGTAGTGATGGCTCTTACTATGCCTCCGTTCATTCATTATCTTGAGCAGGGATGACTCTTTCTATGCCTCTGTTCATTGTTTATCTTTGGGAGGGATGGCACTTTCTATGCCTCTGTTCCTTGTTTATCTTGAGTAGGGATGGCTCTTTCTATGCCTTCGTTCCTTGTTTATCTTGAGTAGGGGTGGGTCTTTCTATGCCTCCATTAATTGATTATCTTGAATAGGGATGGTTCTTTCTATGTCTGTGTTCATTCATTAATTTAATTAGCTATAGCACTTTCTATGCCTCTGTTCATTGTTTATCTTTGGGAGGGAAGGCACTTTCTATGCCTCTGTTCATTAATTATCTTGAGATGGTATGGTTCTTTCTATGTCTCCGTTCATTGATTATTTTGAGTTGGTATGGCACTTTCTATACCTCTGTTCATTAATTATCTTGAGATTAGATGGTTCTTTCTATGTCTTCGTTCATTGATTATTTTGAGTAGGGATGGCACTTTCTATGCCTCTGTTCCTTTTGTATCTTTAGTTGGGGTGGCACTTTCTATGCCTCTGTTAATTGTTTATCTTGAGTAGAGATGGCTCTTTCTATGCCTTCGTTAATTGATTATCTTGAGTAAGGATGTCACTTTCCATGCCTCCCTCCATTGTTTATCTGGAGTAAGGATGGCACTTTCTATGCCTCCATTCAGTGTTTATCTTGAGTAGGGGTGGCACTTTCTATGCCTCCGTTCATTGCTTCTCTTGAGTAGGGATGGCTCTTTCTATGCTTCTGTTCATTGTTTATGTTTGGGAGGGAAGACTCTTTCTAGGCCTCCGTTCATTGTTTATCTTGAGTAGGAATGGCACTTTCTATGCCTCCGTTCATTGTTTATCTTGAGTAGGGATAGCACTTTCTATGCCTCGCTTTATTGTTTATCTTGAGCAGGGATGGCACTTTCTATGCCTCCATTCAATGTTTATCTTGAGCAGGGATGGCACTTCCTATGCCTCAGTTCAATGCTTCTCTTGCATAGGGATGCCTCTTTCTATGCCCGCTTTCATTGTATATGTTCGGGAGGGATGGATCTTTCTATGCCTCTGTTCATTGTTTATGTTTGGGAGGGATGGCACTTTCTATGCCTCCATTTATTGTTTATCTTGAGTAGGGATGGCACTTTCTATGCATCCATTCATTGTTTATCTTGAGTAGGGATGATACTTTCTATGCCTCCATTCATTGCTTCTCTTGAGTAGGGATGCCTCTTTCTATGCCTGTGTTCATTGTTTATGTTTGGGAGGGATGGCTCTTTCTATGCCTCGGTTCACACTTTATCTTGAGCAGGGATGGCACTTTCTATTCCTCCATTCATTGTTTATCTTGAGTAGAGATGGCACTTTCTATGCTTCCATTCATTGCTTCTCTTGAGTATGGATGACACTTTCTATGCTTCCCTTCATTGCTTATCTTGAGTAGGGATGACACTTTCTATGCCTTCCTCTGTTGTTTATCTTGAGTATGGATGACACTTTCTATGCCTCCGTTTCTTGTTTATCTTGAGTAGGGATGGCTCTTTCTATGCCTTCGTTCCTTGTTTATCTTGAGTAGGGATGGGTCTTTCTATGACTCCATTAATTGATTATCTTGAATAGGGATGGTTCTTTCTATGTCTCTGTTCATTCATTAATTTAATTAGCTATAGCACTTTCTATGCCTCTGTTCATTGTTTATCTTGAGTAGGAATGGCTCTTTCTATGCCTCTGTTCATTAATTACCTTGAGACGGGATGGTTCTTTCTATGTCTCTGTTCATTGATTATTTTGAGTAGGGATGGCACTTTCTATGCTTCTGTTCCTTTCTTATCTTTAGTTGGGGTGGCACTTTCTATGCCTTCGTTCATTGCTTCTCTTGAGTAGGGATGCCTTTTTCGATGCTTGCGTTCATTGTTTAGGTTTGGGAGGGATGGCTCTTTCTATGCCTCTGTTCATTGTTCTGTTTGGGAGGGATGACTCATTCTAGGCCTCCATTCTTTGTTTATCTTGAGTAGGGATGGCACTTTCTATGCCTCCGTTCATTGCTTCTTTTGAGTAGGGATGACTCATTCTAGGCCTCCGTTCATTGTTTATCTTGAATAGGAGTGGCACTCCATATGCTGGCGATCATGGTTGCTCTGGGTTTTTGATGACAATTTATATGCATTTGATGTCTGCTAATCTGGGATAGGACTGATATTCCCTGTGCCGGTGGTCATTGTTTTTTTTGGGGTTGTTTCCATGCCAGCAATCAATGCGTATCTGGGTATGGGTAACACTTTCTATGCCTATGATCATTGTTTATGTGGGTTGAGGTGACACTTTCTATGCCTACGATCATTGCGAATTCGGGTATGGGTGACACTTTCTATGCCTACGATCATTGCGAATTCGGGTATGGGTGACACTTTCTATGCCTATGATCATTGCGTATCTGGGGTAGGTGTGACACTTTCTATGCCTTTGGTCATTGCGTATCTGGGTAGCGGTTGCTCTTTCTGTGCCTACGATCGTTGGGTATCTTGTTGGGGTACCACTTTCTATGCCTACGATCATTGCATTTCTTGGGTAGGGGTGACATTTTCTATGCCTATGTTCATTGCATATGTTGGTAGAGGTGACACTTTCTATGGCTACAATCATTGCAAATCTGGGTAGAAGTGACACTTTCTATGCCTACGAACATTGCGTATCTGGGTAGGGGTGACACTTTCTATGCCTATGATCATTGCGTATCTGGGTTGGGGTGACACTTTCTATGCCTATGATCATTGCGTATTTGGATAAGGGTGACACTTTCTATGCCTATGATCATTGCAAATCTGGGTAGAAGTGACACTTTCTATGCCTACGAACATTGCGTATTTGGATAAGGGTGACACTTTCTATGCCTACGATCATTGCGTACCTGGGTAGGGGTGACACTTTCTATGCCTATGATCATTGCATATCTTGGGTAGGAGTGACACTTTCTATGCCTATGATGATTGCGTATGTGGGTAGAGGTGACACTTTCTATGCCTACATTCATTGCGTATCTTGGGTAGGGGTGACACTTTCTATGCCTATGATCATTGCGTGTCTGGGTAGGGGTGACACATTCTATGCCTACGATAATTTCCGATTGGGTAGGGGTAACACTTTCTAGGCCTCCATTCATTGTTTATCTTGAGTAGGAGTGGCACTCCATATGCTGGTGATCATTGTTGCTCTGGGTGTTTGATGACAATTTCTATGCATTTGATGTCTGCTAATCTGGGATAGGACTGATATTCCCTGTGCCGGTGGTCATTGTTTATTTTGGCGGTGTTTCCATGCCAGCAAATCAATGCGTATCTGGGTATGATTGACACTTTCTATGCCTATGATCATTGCATATCTGGGTAGGGGTGACACTTTCTATGCCTCAGATCATTGCCTATCTGGGTAGGGGTACCACTTTCTATGCCTACGATCATTGCTTCTCTTGAGTAGGGATGGCCCTTTCTATGCATCCATTGATTGTTTATGTTTGGTAGGGATGACTCTTTCTAGGCCTCCATTATTGTTTATCTTGAGTAGGAGTGGCTCTCCATATGCTGGTGATCATTGTTGCTCTATCTGGGTAGGGGTGACACTGTCCATGCCTACGATCATTGCGTATCTGGATAGGGGTGACACTTTCTATGCCTATGATCATTGCGTATCTTGTTGGGGTGACACTTTCTATGACTACGATCAATATGTATCGGGGTATGGGTGACACTGTCTATCCCTACGATTATTGCGTATGTGTGTGGGTGACACTTTCTATGCCTACGATCATTGCGTATCTGGGTAGGGGTGACACTTTCTATGCCTATGATCATTGCGTATCTAGGTAGCGGTGACACTGTCTATTCCTACGATCATTGCGTATGTGTGTAGGGGTGACACTTTCTATGCCTATGATCATTGCGTATCTGGGTAGAGGTGACACTTTCTGTGCCTACGATAATTGCACATCTGGGTAGCGGTGACACATTCTATGCCTACGATCATTGCGCATCTGGGTAAGGGTGACACTTTTTATGCCTACGATCATTGTGTATCTGGGTTGGGGTGACACTTTCTATGCCTACGATCATTGCATATCTGGGTAGGGGTGACACTGTCTATTCCTACGATCATTGCGTATCTGTGTAGGGGTGACACTTTCTATGTCTATGATCATTGCATATCTGGGTAGGTGTCACACTATCTATTCCTCCGATCATTGCGTATCTGTGTAGGGGTGACACTTTCTATGCCTACGATTATTGCACATCTTGGTAGCATTGACACTGTCTATTCCTACGATCATTGCGTATGCGTGTAGGGTGACACTTTCTATCCCTACGATCATTGCGTATCTGGGTATGGGTGACACTTTCTATGCCTATGATCATTTTTTATGTGGGTAGGGGTGACCCTTTCTATGCCTACGATAATTGCGTATGTGGGTATGGGTGACACTTTCTATGCCTATGATCATTGTGTATCTGGGCATGGGTGGCTCTTTCTATGCCTACAATAATTTTCTATGTGGGTTTGAGTGACACTTTCTATGCCTACGATCATTGCTCTCCTGGGTATGGGTGACACTTTCTATGCCTATGATCATTGCGTATCTGGGTAGGGGTGGCTCTTTCTATGCCTACGATCATTGCGTATCTGGGTAGGGGTGACACTTTCTATGGCTATGATAATTGCGTATCTGGGTATGGGTGGCACTGTCTATTCCTATGATCATTGCGTATTTGTGTAGGGGTGAGACTTTCTATGCCTACGATCATTGCAAATCTGGGTAGGGGTGACACTTTCTATGCCTATGATGTTTGCGTATCTGGGTAGGGGTGAAACTTTCTATGCCTATGATCATTGCATATCTTGGGTAGGAGTGACACTTCTATGCCTATGATGATTGCGTATGTGGGTAGAGGTGACATTTTCTATGCCTACATTCATTGCGTATCTGGGTAGGGGTGACACTGACACTGTCTATTCCTACGATCATTGCGTATGTGTGTAGGGGTGACACTTTCTATGCCTACGATAATTGCACATCTGGGTAGCGGTGACACATTCTATACCTACGATCATTGCATATCTGGGTAAGGGTGACACTTTTTATGCCTACGATCATTGTGTATCTGGGTTGGGGTGACACTTTCTATGCCTACGATCATTGCATATCTGGGTAGGGGTGACAATGTCTATTCCTACGATCATTGCGTATCTGTGTAGGGGTGACACTTTCTATGTCTATGATCATTGCATATCTGGGTAGGTGTGACACTATCTATTCCTCCGATCATTGCGTATCTGTGTAGGGGTGACACTTTCTATGCCTACGATTATTGCACATCTTGGTAGCAGTGACACTGTCTATTCCTACGATCATTGCGTATGCGTGTAGGGTGACACTTTCTATCCCTACGATCATTGCGTATCTGGGTATGGGTGACACTTTCTATGCCTATGATCATTTTGTATGTGGGTAGGGGTGACCCTTTCTATGCCTACGATAATTGCGTATGTGGGTATGGGTGACACTTTCTATGCCTATGATCATTGCGTATCTGGGTATGGGTGGCTCTTTCTATGCCTACAATAATTTTCTATGTGGGTTTGAGTGACATTTTCTATGCCTACAATCATTGCTCTCCTGGGTATGGGTGACACTTTCTATGCCTATGATCATTGCGTATCTGGGTAGGGGTGGCTCTTTCTATGCCTACGATCATTGCGTATCTGGGTAGGGGTGACACTTTCTATGGCTATGATAATTGCGTATCTGGGTATGGGTGGCACTGTCTATTCCTATGATCATTGCGTATTTGTGTAGGGGTGAGACTTTCTATGCCTACGATCATTGCGAATCTGGGTAGGGGTGACACTTTCTATGCCTATGATGTTTGCGTATCTGGGTAGGGGTGAAACTTTCTATGCCTATGATCATTGCATATCTTGGGTAGGAGTGACACTTCTATGCCTATGATGATTGCGTATGTGGGTAGAGGTGACATTTTCTATGCCTACATTCATTGTGTATCTGGGTAGGGGTGACACTGACACTGTCTATTCCTACGATCATTGCGTATGTGTGTAGGGGTGACACTTTCTATGCCTACGATCATTGCGTATCTGGGTAGGAGTGACACTTTCTATGCCTACGATCATTGCGTATATGGGTAGGGGTGAGACCTTCTATGCCTACGATCATTGTGTATCTGGGGTAGGTGTAACACTTTCTATGCCTATGATCATTGCGTATCTGGGTAGTGTTGACACTTTCTATGCCTATGATCATTGCTTATCTGGGTAGGGGTGAAACTTTCTGTGCCTACGATCATTGCATATATGGGTAGGGGTGAGACTTTCTATGCTTACGATCATTGAATATCTGGGTAGGGGTGACACTTTCTATACATACGATCATTGTGTATCTGGGTAGGGGTGACACTTTCTATGCTTATGATGATTGCGTATCTGGGTAGGGGTAACATTTTCTATGCCTACGATCATTGCGTATGTGGGTAGAGGTGACAGTTCCTATTTCTATATTCATTGTGTAATTGGGTAGGGTTGACACTTTCTATGTTTCCGTTCATTGCTGATCTTGGGTAGGGTTGACACTTTCTATACCTACGATCATTGCATATCTGGGTAGGGGTGACACTTTCTATGCATACGATCATTGTGTATCTGGGTAGGGGTGACACTTTCTACGCTTATGATCATTGCGTATCTGGGTAGGGGTAACATTTTCTATGCCTACGATCATTGCGTATGTGGGTAGAGGTGACAGTTCCTATTTCTATATTCATTGTGTAATTGGGTAGGGTTGACACTTTCTATGTTTCCGTTCATTGCTGATCTTGGGTAGGGTTGACACTTTCTATGCCTATGATCATTGCTCATCAGGGATAGGGGTACACTTTCAATGCCTAGGATCATTGCGTATCTGGGTATGGGTGACACTTTCTATGCCTACGATAACTGCACATCTGGGTAGCGGTGACACATTCTATGCCTACGATCATTGTGTATCTGGGTAAGGGTGACACTTTCTATGCCTACGATCATTGTGTATCTGGGTTATGGTGACACTTTCTATGCCTACGATCATTGCATATCTGGGTAGGGGTGACACTGTCTATTCCTACGATCATTGCGTATCTATGTAGGGGTGACACTTTCTATGTCTATGATCATTGCATATCTGGGTAGGGGTGACACTGTCTATTCCTACAATCATTGCGTATCTGTGTAGGGGTGAGACTTTCTAGGCCTACAATCATTGCGTTTCTGGATAGGGGTGGCACTTTCTATGCCTATGATCATTGCATATCTGGGTAGGAGTGACACTGTCTATTCCTACGATCTTTGCATATGTGTATAGGGGTGACACTTTCTATGCCTACGATCATTGCGTATCTGGGTTGGGGTGACACTTTCTATGCCTGCTATCATTGCGTATCTGGGTAGTGGTGACCCTTTCTATGCTTACGATCATTGCTTATCTTGTTGGGGTGACACTTTCTATGCCTACGATTATTGCACATCTGGGTAGCGGTGACACTGTCTATTCCTACGATCATTGCGTATGTCGGTTGGGGTGACACTTTCTATGCCTATGATCATTGCGTATCTGGGTAGGGGTGACACTTTCTATGCCTACGATCATTGCGTATCTGGGTAGGGGTGACACTTTCTATGCCTACGATCATTGCGTATCTGGGTTGGGGTGACACTTTCTATGCCTATGATCATTGCATATCTGGGTAGGGGTGACACTGTCTATTCCTACGATCATTGCGTATGTGTGTAGGGGTGACACTTTCTATGCCTACGATCATTGCGTATCTGGGTAGGAGTGACACTTTCTATGCCTACGATCATTGCGTATATGGGTAGGGGGGAGACCTTCTATGCCTACGATCATTGCGTATCTGGGTAGGGTTGACACTTTCTATGCCTATGATCATTGCGTATCTGGGTAGGGGTGACACTTTCTGTGCCTACAATCATTGCATATATGGGTAGGGGTGAGACTTTCTATGCTTACGATCATTGCATATCTGGGTAGAGGTGACACTTTCTATGCCTACAATCATTGATTGTCTTGGCTGGGTTGACACTTTCTATGCCTACGATCTTTGCGTATCTGGGTAGGGGTGATACTTTCTATACATACAATCATTGTGTATCTGGGTAGGGGTGACACTTTCTATGCCTACTATCATTGCGTATCTGGGTAGTGGTGACCCTTTCTATGCCTACGATCATTGCATATCTGGGTAGGGGTGACACTGTCTATTCCTACGATCATTGCGTACCTATGTAGGGGTGACACTTTCTATGTCTATGATCATTGCATATCTGTGTAGGGGTGACACTGTCTATTCCTACGATCTTTGCATATGTCTATAGGGGTGACACTTTCTATGCCTATGATCATTGCGTATCTGGGTTGGGGTGACACTTTCTATGCCTACTATCATTGCGTATCTGGGTAGTGGTGACCCTTTTTATGCTTAGGATCATTGCTTATCTTGTTGGGGTGACACTTTCTATGCCTACGATTATTGCACATCTGGGTAGCGGTGACACTGTCTATTCCTACGATCATTGAGTATGTGTGTAGCGGTGATACTTTCTATGCCTACGATCAATGCGCATCTGGGTAGGGGTGACACTTTCTATGCATACGATCATTGCGTATGTCGGTTGGGGTGACACTTTCTATGCCTATGATCATTGCGTGTCTGGGTAGGGGTGACACTTTCTATACCTACGATCTTTGCGTATCTGGGTAGGGGTGACACTTTCTATGCATACGATCATTGCGTATGTGGGTTGGGGTGACACTTTCTATGCCTATGATCATTGTATATCTGGGTAGAGATGACACTTTCTATGCCTACGATCATTGCGTATCTGGGTAGGGGTGACATTTTCTATGCCTACGATCATTGCGTATCTGGGTAGGGGGGACACTTTCTATGCCTCCAATCATTGCATATGTGGGTAGGGGTGACACTTTCTATGCCTATGATCATTGTGTATCTGGGTAGGGGTGACACTTTCTATGGGCCTCATTACGACCCAGGCGGTAAGGGGTTTACGGCAGCGTAAACAGCGCCGACCCTTACCGCCTGAGTACGAGGTCCCTTAGCGCCATGGCGGATTTAACACCTGCTTTTAGCAGGTGTTAAAATCCATGGCGCTAAGGGACCATGGAGTTAATTACGCCACCGTAATTTACGGTGGCGTAATTAACGCCTTCCCCACTCCCATTATGCCCTATGGGGCAAAAATGGGAATGGGGAAGGGTAAATGGGGATTGGGGGCTTACCGCCCCGCCAAGGTCGGAATGGGGCGGTAAGTCCGCCAACCACCATGGCGTAAACGTAGTTTACGCCATGGTGGTAAAGTCATGGCCCAGGCGGTAACTTACCGCCTGGGTCGTAATGAGGCCCTATGCCTACGATCATTGCGTATGTGTGTGAATGCCACTTTCTATGCCTATGATCATTGAGTATCTGGATAGGGGTGACACTTTCTATGCCTATGATCATTGCGTATCTGGGTAGGGGTGACACTGTCTATTCCTACGATTTTTGCGTATTTGTGTAGGGGTGACACTTTCTATGCCTACGCTCATTGCGTATCTGGGTTGGGGTGACACTTTCTATGCCTACGATCATTGCGTATCTGGGTAGTGGTGACCCTTTCTGTGCTTACGATCATTGCTTATCTTGTTGGGGTGACACTTTCTATGCCTACGATTATTGCACATCTGGGTAGTGGTGACACTGTCTATTCCTACGATCATTGCGTATCTGTGTAGGAGCGACACTTTCTATGCCTACGATCATTGTGTATCTGGGTAGCGGTGACACTTTCTATGCCTACGATCATTGCTTATCTCGGTAGGGCTGACACTTTCTATGCATAAGATCATTGCGTATGTGGGTTGGGGTGACACTTTCTATGCCTACGATAATTGCTAATCTCGGTAGGGGTGACACTTTCTATGCCTACGATCATTGCGTATCTGGGTAGGGGTGACACTTTCTATGCCTACGATAATTGCACATCTTGGTAGCGGTGACACATTCTATGCCTACGATCATTGCGTATCTGGGTAGGGGTGACACTTTCTTTGCCTATGATCATTGCTCATCTGGGGTAGGGGTGACACTTTCTATGCCTACGATCATTGCGTATCTGGGTAGGGGTGACACTTTCTATGCCTACGATAATTGCACATCTGGGTAGCGGTGACACATTCTATGCCTACGATCATTGCGTATCTGGGTAAGGGTGACACTTTCTATGCCTACGATCATTGTGTATCTGGGTTGGGGTGACACTTTCTATGCCTACGATCATTGCATATCTGGGTAGGGGTGACACTTTCTTTGTCTATGATCATTGCATATCTGGGTAGGGGTGACACTGTCTATTCCTACAATCATTGCGTATCTGTGTAGGGGTGACACTTTCTATGCCTACGATCATTGCGTATGTGGGTAGGGGTGACACTTTCTATGCATACGATCATTGCGTATGTGGGTAGGGGTGACACTTTCTATGCATATGATCATTGCGTATGTGGGTTGGGGTGACACTTTCTATGCCTACGATCATTGCGTATCTGGGTAGGGGTGACACTGTCTATTCCTACGATCATTGCGTATCTGGGTAGGGGTGACACTTTCTATGCCTACGATCATTGCGTATCTGGGTAGGGGTGACACTGTCTATTCCTACGATCATTGCGTATGTGTGTAGGGGTGACACTTTCTATGCCTACGATCATTGCGTATCTGGGTAGGGGTGACACTTTCTATGCCTACGATCATTGCGTATCCGGGTTGGGGTGACCCTTTCTATTCCTCTGCATTTATTGAATTCTAAATGCGCTTGATTTTTTGGCATCTTTTGTTATTTCTGGACTAACTCTGGGTTCTCATAGGAAGTGGAGTTTCCTGATCCCTTCCCTTTTTTCCTCCTCCTACCTTGTGCCATTCTGCCATGGTCGCTTGACTTACAGTCCCCTACTTTTTTACTTGGTCCTGATGACCAGTTTGCCGGTAACACACCCTGTAAGTACCATATCCAGAGGTTTTACCACTTTGCCAAATTCCTAGTTTGTTTCTGATATTGTGATTTCCAGCTGCTTTTTGTGGCGGTAACTACCGTACAGTATGCAGTAATTATCACGCGTGTTAATTACCGGGCCCCCTGGAGTCTTATGGAGCCGCTCCAGGGGGGTCAGTCCCACATGCAGTGACGGCGACCAGGCTGCCAATGAGGCCCTTGGGCTCCTCAGTGTCCTACTGGTGCAATGTCTGTAACCCCAGTATCTGCTTCAAATCCGTTTTTTTATTGCTTCAAAATTACTTCAGGCATCTCACCTCTTAGGCTCTTGTCTTATATTTCATAACCTACAGCAATTGAATGGTTTTAAGCACTTGGAACTCCAGCATGCCACAACATGTCACCGCTCTCGGGACTAGCTGATGGCAAATGTACTGTTTAAATGACTTCAAAGACATTAAACAAGTGAATATAAAGCCTCACAACCATTGTGAGATGTTATAAATCAAATTTAAAAAAAAGAAATAAATTAAATTCTGATAGCTCCCTTGAGCTCACAACCTCATGGACTGTAGTCAGAGGCTCTACCATTGCACCAATGCTTTGGAGGGGAAGTTTCTGGCGCTAGTTATAATGACCTAATCAGAAAGCAGGACCTGCAAGTCCCTTTTCAGTGTCAATTCTAAGGTGGCATGCCACCTAGATATTTCTTTATATCTGCTTGAAATCCATTTTTCATTGCTTCAAAATTACTTCAGGCATCTCACCTCTTAGGCTCTTGTCTTATATTTCATAACCTACAGAAATTGAATGGTTGAAAGCACTTGGAACTCCAGCATGCCACAACATGTCACTGCTCTCGGGACTAGCTGATGGCAAATGTACTGTTTAAATGACCTCAAAGACATTAAACAAGTGAATATAAAGCCTCACAACCATTGTGAGATGTTATAAATCAAATTTAGTAATAAAAATCCTGTGCATTACCTTGCGGCTGCTAGCTGTCTGTCTCCTGCGCATTATACAATATGGCCTGGGTAGAAGTAGAATCCTCTGACAGCAAGTAAAGCAGAGAAGGGCCTTCAAACATTCTACAGGACCCCTTTCTGGGACAGCTGTGGGAGAAAGCAGCATGGGCAGGTCTAGGGCCGTTATCCCATAAGCTGGACTTTCTCCTGGGCTGCGTCGCCTTTTCGCAAGGGCTGAGAACTGTGAGGCCCAGAGCCTGCAAGAGACAATGGCAGGAGGAACATAAGGCCAGTGGCGAACCACTGCCCGAATCATGCAAAGGACACACAAAATAGTGGCATGCTAAGGGAAAGGCGTGATGGAAGGGACAAGGTGACATACCCATAGCTCTCAACTCACACGCTTTTGGCGGGTGTCACCCGCCTTGTAAAGGGCTGCCTCACCCGCCAAGCCTCCTGCACGCCCATTCATTCCAATGGGCGTCTCACCCGCTAGAAACAAAATCGGGTGATTTCACCCGCCTTTGCAAAACAAATGGTTGAGAGCTATGCAGACCCCTTAGCCCACAGGAAGACCAAGAGGGCACTGAATGGGATTCCAGTAGCACTGAGAGTTCTCACCTTTCTGTGAGCTTGGCCACTCCTCAGGAAGGAGAACCGTGCATAAGGCACGATAAGAGTGTTTAGAAATGCAGAGATAGTTCACTGGTCGACCCCTTTCATCCAGACCTCCTACTCCACCCGAGATCCTCGGAGGCGAAGCCCCCACTTAAGGCCAAAAGGTACTTGAGCAAACGACTGTGCACGCCTCTAAATAAGGAGGTGAGAGTCTAATTGAAGTCACAATATCCCTGACCTTCTCTGCCAGATAAAGTAGCGGACACTCTGGAGGTGGACTCATTCATGGTGAAGCACACGCATGACCTGAAAAGGGCATTGACCGCTCATGGATAGCATGCCAGGACACGCGCCCCGATTCCATAGGTCCATTAGCCAAGATCATTAAAATGGTGGAAGAGACCAAAGAGGCCCTGCCCATGGATATGCATATTCTGGCTAATTGGGCACAAAGAGCAGTTTGTTTAATAAGTAATACCAACTGTACGAGATGATCGATTTTAGTAAAGATCGACCTGAAACTCGGGAAGTTGGCATCCTCTGAGGCCACTGCAGCAGCTAAAGGGCTTTTGTTTGGAGAAGCTTTTGTCAAAGACATGTCCAGATTTGTTAGCATCTTTGCTGCTCTGGACAAAGGTCAGCCATCGTTAAAAAGAGTGTTTGTGCCCTGTGTATCCGCCAGGGCGGCAGAAGCAGGGGAGGCTCCGCCAGCCACTGAGGAGGCCAGAGGCCCCATAGAGGAAACAACTGGTGACAGCAGGAAGACAGAAGGCTGAATCCTTCCTTCCCCTCCCGTGGAAGAGGCAGGGGCCGGGGCTGACACTGCAGCAGCAGGTGAGAGTAGTCATATGCACACAGCGCAGCAGCAAGCAAAGCATTCCCGCGATAGGTGGTAGGCTAGCGATGCACCTAAGCGCTTGGGAGGAGTTTACCATGGACTCTTGTGTCGCAGAGACTGTGCAGGGGTGTTGTCTGTAATTTTTAAAGAGCACAGACAAACGAAACTGCAGCAAACTTTCGCAATTTCATAGTGTTAGGCAGAATCACATGCAGTACCCTTTGGGAACACTACATGCAATTAAGACTACAAGTGTCAGTACAATTTCACCTTTGGTACAAGCCTGTACTACACAGTTATGTGGTAGCATTGGCTGAGCAGCCAGACTTATCTGAAGAGTTTAAGTGAGCAGTAGAACAAGTTAAACAAAGCGACCAACAAATACAGTGGTTCAAAAAAACACTTACTCAAGGTTTCTTGGTAAAAGAATATACATTTTTTTACACAGTCAATTAGAAAACATTACACTAGCAAAAGCAGCTTAATATCATACACTAATACACCACAATACACAACCAATAAGTTACTGAACAAATGGCACTTCAGTTGCTTTAAAAAGGGGTAAAAAGACAAGGCTATAAGAAATGCAGCCCAAATACATTAATAGGTAGGGTAAAGGGTTTCAGTTAACTACAACCAGCAATTCAATTCGATAGGCCTGGGCTAAAGTCAATGGTTCAGAGTCTTTGTATAGGATAGCACAGTTCTTGTAGATAACAGTTAAGTCTTTGCCACGGTTTTTACAAGAATTTGGCTAGGCGAAAAGTTCAGATTTGTTTAGGGAAGGACCAGACTTCAAAGAGGGGAAAGTTTCACAAACTTTCTCTGTGGTTTAAAAGATTTCCGGACCGTGTTTGCACAGTACCTTTAAAGTGAAGAAGAGTTGTAGCGGAGGCAGTTGTTCCTGGCAGTTCAAGCAGACCTAGTTGTTCCTGTGCTTCAGTCGTGGGGGACAAGAAGGAGGACGTCGGGAGGTTCCTGCACTGCCCAGGGAAGAGGCCATTACCTTGTATAAATGTCGGTTTAAGGTGCGAGTGCCTGAAAGACCACAAACTGGTATCCTTCCCACTGGCTATCCAGTTTTCAACAGCACTCTGTAGAAAATTCAACCATGAGGGGACGGTTTCCAGGCAGCTTGTGAGTTGGTTGGTCCCACCAAACTCAAGGGAAGAAGTTAACCTTGAAGGGCTTCTCTGTCGATGGAGTTTCAGGAAATTCGGACCTGCAGCAGGGCTTCACCGGTCGTCCAGGAGTTGCAGCAGTTTTCTTCCTTCAGCTCGTCTTCGGTTCTTTCATTCCAGTGGTCGACTCTGCTTTCCAAGTCCCAGAGACCTGCTTTTAAACAGTTTTCCCCCCATTCATTCCAAACTGGCTGTCACTCACACAGCAGGGTGGCTGTCCTTTCCGGACAGCCAGCCAATCACGCCAGAGTGCATTCAGATCTCCAAGGGGACTAAGCACAGGGAGTTTCAGGCACCTCCCACATATCCTGTCCACCCCAGGCACTCAGGCGCCAGAGGAGGGCTTCAGCACTGAAACCCGCCAAAGGCCAATGAACAAAGGGACCAAACTGGTTTGGAACGCAGAGTTAAACACAAGAACAATCTTTCCTAAAGGAAACGGTGAAAAACGTCAACCGGAGTCTGTTTTTACAGATAGGTCTTGGGCGCCATCTTGAAAAACATGGCTGACCCTATTTTTTGCTACCATTGTTCGCGGTCTGGTAAAATCATGGTAGTTTGATCTAAACCACTGCCACCAGCCATGGTAGGAAAGGGTAACATTTCACTGTTACATGAGTGTTTTGACTCAGGGGATGCTAGGCAACCCCTCCAGCACTCTATAGGAAGATAGTGCGTGCTAGGTCAGTAAATATAAAGAGACTAGAAAAGTCAATTTAACTTTGCATGCTCTGGGAGACAGTAGTCAGTCCCAGAGAAAGTGTGTAAACCTTGGGGAGTCTGAAAGACACCCCTGTGCCACTGCACTGAAGGTGCTGTGTGACACAAAGAAAAAGATTATGCCTATGGAATCGTTTTAAAACACTATAACCAAAGAACACAAAAGTAAAACACACACCAAAATACATGGAAGAGTGGGAAAAAAGGCTCACACTCTTCCCAGGTAGAAAAATCAAATCCTAGAAATCCAGCAAAGTTGCTGGGGGTCTCAAAAGGTAAGGGAAATTAGCACATTTTGAGAATTCTCCATAACACAGAGGAGGAACAAAGCCTTGTGGACAAGGAAGTAGGAGAGTTTCTAAAGAAAAGGGTGATAAGGCCAGCATGGCAGGCAGCACAACGCTTCCTAGGCAATATCTTACTGGTGAAACAGAAGCAAAAGGTCAGGCCGGTGATACTCTCAGACAATTTAACGACTTTCTCTTGTACCGACACTGCAAGATGGAGGAAATCCATCTCTTCAGGGACATTTTGCAGAAAGGGCACTGGCTAACCTGCATAGATTTGAGGGATGCCTATCTAGCAGTACCCATTCCTGAGCTGCACCAGCAATTTTTACAATTCCTCTGGTGATGGCAAAGGTGGGAGTTTATGTGCCTCCCTTTTCAGACTAACTTCAGCACTGTGGTGCTTCACAAAGCTACTCAGGAGTGAGACGGGTTTTATACATCGAGGATATTTGTCTCATGGCGCAGGATCCAATGCGGCTGCCGTAGCAAATGGTCCCAATGAAGGGTCTCCTACAGAAGGTGGGGTTTCTCATCAATTGGGAGAAATCTGAGACCAGGCAACAGCAGAGAATGGAGTTCCTGCGGTTTATCACAGACTCAAAGCTGGGGCACTGTCTCTGCCCCTTTAGAAAATGAACGACCCTTTGAAACATCACAGTATTGACTTTCCATTAAAGACTAAACTTTACTTGACAGTCTTATGTTTGCTCAATCACCTCTTCTGTTTAAAAGTTCTTTTAACTAACTGATCAATTTCCCATCAATCATATGTCATAACAAGTTGCATTCGTCAGTAATTTTACAGTCACTTATCTAAGAAGGAATCTGCTGAACCTCCAAGGGAACCTGACAGCAGGTGCGGACACTAAACAGGCAGACAACACAGGTTGGATCCCTGCCGGATTTGGAGGCGGTTCATTACAGGTTTTGTTCTACGCTATACCCTGTTTGAGATGGAGTCATTCATTAGGAAGCTACAGAGAGACAGTAAAATAAAGAGGAATTGGGGATGAGGAATTGTGAGGTCATAGGACCATAACCTAGTGATTCATGGACTAGGACAAGTGTCATGCCTGAGTGCAATAGAGTTTCAAACTGTAAAGACTACATTGACACCAAAAATGTTATTTTTCTTTGATTTTTGTTTAATGTTTTTTCTTTTTTAAAATTGCTGCTTGAGTTTTAATAAAGAAGAGTATGCATAGTACGAGCCTCTGTGTCTTTAATAGAATCATGACTTTCCTGAAAGAAAGTATGGACAATCTGGACTCTACCACAGTACTAACTGCCTCAATGGAGTTTACCATCAGAAAGCATTTCTGGCTAGTCCCTTTTTTTCTGGCAATGTATTCCATGTCGTGTCATGGAGTGCCCCCTACATTTCTCTGTCAACAGAGCTGCCGAGTCTCCCTAAAATCGTGGGAGACTCTAGCAAAAGGAGAAAGACACCTGCACTCTCGTATTTGAGCAGGATTTTCTTTTTACATCTGCAAAGATCTTCAGTTTTGCCTCTGACAGTCCCTTTGTTTGCGGCAACACTGGGTTGAAGTAAGTAACACACTGCTGAACACAGCACTCAACAGCACATGCTGGTCTGACTGGGGCTAAGCTGTGTCCTGTACTCCTCGACTGCTGAATTTCCAGCTGATCTCAGTGGCAACTTTGGATAAAGAGGGAGAGATGGGATAGATAAGATTGTCATGTGTGTAATTTCAGCACAGCTGGTGTGCAAGAGGCTACACAGCCCATGTGATGGTCTGACATGTGTATTCTGGCACACAAACATGACTGTAGTGTCTGACAGGACATATTCTTGCTTTGCTTCTAAATATGATTAGAAACCACATCCTGTAGTCTCATATGAAGCACAGTTTAGGGTTTCTAAGACAGACCTTTCGTTTTTTAATGTTACATCAGGAAAGGAGAGGACCTTGCAATTCTCTTATTGATTTCATGTGCAAGTTCATCACTACCAGGTTGGTGCTGTAGACCCCAGTCAACGTCAAGGGATAAGCTTCATGGATGGACTACTTCACCTTAATGTCTACTTTCCTTAAGCCTCAGCCTGAGGAAAATCCAGACACTTCCCAACAGACTGGTCCCTCAGAATGTCGCTGTGCTCATATGTCTCACACTCTGCACGACCTCTATTGTCCTTCAAAGGCATGCATGAAATGGACAACTGCCCTCAGGGCCACAGTTTTATGGAAGAAATGGCAGCAATTTTATGGCTTTTTCCCTTGTCCATGTTGGCAAGAGAGTAACAATGTTCTTAGACTGCAGGCCCGTGTGAAATATAGCTTTCTCTTAACATCTATGTATCATATGTTTGTCCTTCTGTAGGCTATTGATTTCTTGGAGTCATAGATGTATGTGATGTTTTGCATTTTGATAAGTCGTTAGTTTTGTGAGGCCCATTGCTTCCGAGTCACATTTCACATGTTACTGTGTGGGATCTCAGCAGTGGGTCAAAGAATAGAAGAAAAGCATGAAAGGGTTTAGTTAAAAACAATATTTCCAGAGACACATGGGCTAGATGCAGCCTGAGGTCCCCTGGTATATTAAACAGGCCAGGCATTTCAGGAGCTACATAAGGAAAGAAGGAAGGCTCTTTACCCTGGAATAGGGGGTGCAAAGATTGGGGGCTCCCAAAGCAATGATACAAACAGAAATGTAACATTCACAAATAGAGTGTGAGGTGTTCCTTGGTCTGTTGTGGTGTCGTCATGTCCACCTTTACATTTTTTATCATCCTATCATGATCGTGATGGACCCAAAACCCCTACTGCCAATTTTCCAAGGGTCATTTCTTCGCACACCACTCCCATTAGAGCACTTGATTGCAACTGTCAGATTACATGGTCACTGTCCATTTCGATGCAGTGGCTGGCAACCCCATGGACTACCTGCTGGGATATCCAGGTCTTCGGGCGTCGACATCGGAAGCAGTGGAAGTTGAGGCAAAAGCTCTGGTTAGCATGGTCAGATCGATGACTCATCCTGCTGCTATTTAAATTAGTTTTCAGCTGTGTGCACATCTTGATTGTCCTGCTGCTGTATAAATTAATTTTCAGCTGTGTGCACACCGTGATTGTCATGCTGGTGTTTAAATTCGTTTTCAGCTGTGTGCACACCGTGATTGTCCTGCTGGTGTTTAAATTAATTTTCAGCTGTGTGCACACCGTGATTGTCATGCTAGTATTTAAATTCATTTCCAGCTGTGTGCACATCGCGATTGTCCTGCTGGTGTTTAAATTCATTTTCAGCTGTGTGCACACCGTGATTGTCATGCTAGTGTTTAAATTCATTTCCAGCTGTGTGCACATCGCGATTGTCCTGCTGGTGTTTAAATTCATTTTCAGCTGTGTGCACATCTTGATTGTCCTGCTGCTTTTTAAATTTGTTTTCAGCTGTGTGCCCATCTTGATTGTCCTGCTCCTGTTTACATTTGATTTTAGCCGTGTGCATAACCTGATTTTTATGAGAATGTGTTAACAAGTCCACCCCTCTGTACTCTGTCTAGTCTGCTACCTGTTCCCTCACCCTTCTTCAGACCCATTGTCCCTCTGTGCTGTTATTCCCCTCAGCCCTACAGCCGCTACCTCCCTTCCTCTGTGTGTTCACTGTTTTTCTGTGCATATTACCTCCCCCAGCTCCCATTGTTTTTCTCCTAGTCTTGTTCTCTGTCTCCCCCCTCTACCTTCTGTCCTCGCTGCGCCTCTGTGGCCTCAGCCTAGTTAAGTGTACCTCACTCTCTGCAGTTTGCTACGGCTCCATCTATCTCTCCTATCTCCTCAAACTGCTTCTCTATCTCTTATCCTTCACCCCTTACTAAGTCTGTCAGGAAGAACCTCAAGAAGGACATACTGAGCTCTAACCCAGGCCTTCCAATTGCAGGCACCTACGTCATTGCCTCTGCCAGAGAGACTCTCACAGAAATACTCTATGTCGTTCCCTCACCCGTCCTATGGACTCTCCATATGATTGCTCTTCTCTCTCCTTTCTCTTCTTCTCCCATCAATGGTGGCACCTGCTGGGAGATCCTTCTTGCCCTGTCCACCTCCAGGGTCATCATCAATGTCTACTGCAATGGTACCATCATGGTCCAGGGTCCTCAACCCAACCTTCGACTCTTTGATAGGCTCCTCCCCTGCCATATTAACCTCCCTCCACCTTCTGCACCAGCCCTTTCAGCTACCCTGGTTCCCATGCCAGCTGTGCCCACCTTAGCTCCCTTGCCACCTCCTAACTACCCTTCTACCCTCGCCATGGCTTTCTTGCCACCACCCTACATATTGACAACCCGTCTGACTTCTCCTCTTGGGTGAACCAGTCACCCACTAACACTGTATCTGGGGCTCCCTCCTCACCCATTATGGTCCGAGCTCCCTTACTGGCCTTGGCTCCTCTGCCCCCTTCTACCTCTGTCCCTCAGGCACTGTCGTCACTTAGGGGGGTCCACTGTCCTCTGCTCCCCCTGGAAGTCTTTCACTGATTGCAATCTGCTCCAGATTGCCATGGTAAGCACTCACTCAGCTGTCAAACACTCCTCTGACATCTGCAACCTCCTTGAACTCCTGGATTGTGATGTTCTTGCCATCACTGAAACCTGGTTCAAGGATTGCTCTGTCACAAGTTTTGACACACTTCTCCCAGAAGGCTACACAATACTCTCTCTTCCTAGACCAAACAGACCAGGTGGGGGAATAGCATTGGTCTTCCCTGAGTGTATCCCTGTGTCTGTCATTCCCACTCAGGTCTACTCATCCTTTGAGTGCCTGATCTGCAGGCTGTCCCTCTCTCAATGCTTCTGTCCACCTTCTATCGGGCACCTGGTCAGCCATAACTCTTCCTTTCTTAATGGGCTGACCTGGCCTCCTCTCTTCTGGCCTCCTCTCTTCTTTCCTCCTCTTCTCATCTCCTCTTCTCATCTCCTCCTACTGGGTGATCCCATCATCCATCTCGACTCACCTGATTCCTTAAAACCTTTATGCAACCTTTGCGACTCTCCCTTTCTTTCCATTTTACCGTCTGGCCCAACGCACAGCGCTGACCACACCTTGGATGCTCTCTTCTCAACTAACATTCCACTATCTATCCCTCTCACTGCTTCTCTCTCCTGGACTGATCATTTTCTCCTCTCTTCTCACTTGAAGCTCTCTTCTCCCCTTGCATAGGTAAGCCCGGCACTGGCTCCCGTTTACAAGGTCATCCGACCCATGAAAAGAGTCTCAGTAGCTGCCTTTGCCTCCACCTACTATGCTCCTTCCACTCCTGCGACTGACTCCCACCCTGCCACAGCCCTCTCAAACTTTAACCTCTCAGTTTCCAATACTCTTTATATTCTTGCCGCTGTCATGAGGGTACGACTGAAGCCTACCAAAAAATGCAACTCTTGGTACAACTCCAAATCAGCTTCTGTTAAACACAAGAGCAGGGCAGCCGAATGGAAATGGGATTCCTCTGGCGCACCCTCTGACAAATTGGCCTGCCGCCTCCTCCAAAGGCAGTATCGACTCTGCATCTGCTCCCAGAAAAGAGTCTTTATACAAGTCCGCATCTGTGTGGTATCCAATAACACGGACACACTTTTCAAAGTCTGCATGGAAATAGCCAACCCTACCGCAGCCTCCTCCACCATTGCACCCTCCCAGGCAATTTTCTCGGCCCTGGCTGCACACTCACCTCAAAAACAGTGGATATCCTATCCTGCCTCTCTTTCTCACCACCTCATGCAGCAACATCTCTTGTGCCACCCTTGGCCACCTCCACCCCTCCCCTTCTTCTCCCCTCTGTTTCCCCTGTCACACCTGAGGAGGTTACTAGACAAGTCTGGTCAATGAAAGCCTCCTCCAAACAGGTGGACGTCTGTCCCACAAAAATCATCAAGGACAACATTGACTCTCACACTCCAGCCTTGGCTGACCTCTGCAACCTCTCCTCTGCCACTGGAGTTTTCCCCACCACTGCTCTTAAGCACTCCCTTGTGCATTCTCTCCTGGAAAACTATCGCCTGTTCTCTATCACTCCTTTCATGGGCAAACTCCTGGAGAAGTTTGCTATTTCCCACCTTACCCTCCGCACTGAATCTGTTGGCTCCTTCCACGACCACCAGTCTGGTTTTAGACCATCGAGAGGCATGGAAACTGCTCTTCTGAACACCCGTGAAGTTATGCTCTCAAATCTTGGTTCTAACTCTCTCTCTGTCACGATGCCTGCCCCCAGACATCAGGAGCAGACCCATCTGCCCAGAGTACAGGCACCCATGAGAACTCAGGGAGGCTCAATGGACCACCTAGTGGCTTTATGGACTCAGTCCTGGCGCCGTTGGCGCCAGGCTCATATTGCCTTTTTAAAGCTAAGCAGGACATCCTGTAGAGAAGTCATGTACAGGCCACCGTGAGGCCTTGAAGGGATTACTTTCTTCCAGGGACTATTTTTCTGGGGTGTGGTACTGGAACTATTTTACCTGGGAACTACTTTATGGTAGCTATTTAAACCACGCCCGGAGAGCAGCACACACTTCGCGTTATTCTGCATCTCTGCAGCGTAACGCTCAACGTGCCTGCAGCTCAGCATCCAGTCTACAGCTACATCCATCTTGTTCTCCGTGAACCGAACCTGAAAAAGACAAAAGGAAAAGCAGATTAGAACAGGAGCCACACCATTAGTCGTCGCTTTCATCGAGGAGTCGCCGCACCTGTGAGGAAAAGAAAACATCGGTTACAGTGCTGCACTGTCAGCAGCAGCGCCGCGGCATACTCACCAAGGCTCCTTTCATCCACACGATCCCGCGAGGCGCTCTGTTGAAATCGCCGCTCGGAGCATCTGCATCTGCAAAAGAAAGAAAAACAACAGGTGAGCTGCGCTCTACAAAAAACATTCAAATTCATACCGCAAGATACTTACTTGGTACATTACCACTCGAGGTGTCGCTAGTCATCATCCTACATCCCTCATTCCGGAGAAGCAACACACCTGCAAAATATAGAAAGGACAATTGGTTAATCTCTTAATGAACAATGGGCCTCATTACGACCCAGGCGGTAAGTTACCGCCTGGGTCGTACCCTTACCACCATGGCGTAAACTATGTTTACGCCATGGTGGTTGGCGGATTTACCGCCCCATTCCAAGGTGAGTGGGGCGGTAAATCCCCATTTCCCATTTTACCCTTCCCCATTCCCATTTTCGCCCCATAGGGCATAATGGGAATGGGGAAAGGCGATAATTACGGCACCGTAAATTACGGTGCCGTAATTATCGCCAAGGTCCCCTTGCGGCATGGATTTTAACGGCTGCAAAAAGCAGCCATTAAAAGCCATCCCGCAAAGGGAACCTTGTAATCAGGCGTTAAGGGTCGGCGCCGTAAACCCCTTAACGCCTGAGTCAGAATGAGGGCCAATATCGCTTGCTAAGACTAGTGCTTGGTGAAAAACTGACTCTTACCTTGGCGCTACCTCAATGCTTTCGGAGACGGAACATTCACCTTGGGACATTCTGCAAGGGAAGAAATATATAAAGGAGCAAGAGTGAACTATAAGACAATCGAACTCTAAAACTTTATATTTTGGATTGGCATAAAACTTACCTCAGAGTCATCGTTGTCTGAAAACTCTGCCATAAGCTTACGGACCAGTGAAGTTAACTGGTTTCTACGCACCCCTGCACGCCGACGCAGGCTGGAGGGCCCATCCTTCCTAACAATAAGGTGAGACATGATCAGGGGTATACAAGGGGGTTTCGGAAAAGACAAAGTTAACCCTTTTTACCACGGTCAGCTAATTACCATTTTACTATTTTAGGAAAATCCTCCTACGTGCCAGACAGATGAAACTGAGTGAGCAAGTGCAGTCACTCATCACTACACTACGAGTCACATTGGTGGAGACCGCTGCAGTCCAGCTTCGTTCGGCGCCCCTGTTGAAGCCAGGTGAGCGTAACACACTCTGTCCTCATTCTACTTGACCTCTCCTCTGCCTTCGATACAGTGAACCCCAACACAATCATTGCACGTCTCTGTGATACCCTGGTCATCATTGATCAGGCCGTGGCATGACTAACCTCCTTTCACTCCGACAGCCCATCCAGGTGGAACTGGGGTCTTTCCTCTCCCCTATCACTCCCTCTACTTGCATTTTCCCCCAGGGATCTAACCTACCCCCTGGATTTTCATGGCCCTCCTGCCCCGTATTATAGCCACCTTTGTCAGTCTAGAAAAATGGATACCTCTACTTTGTGACCGCAAACGCATTTTGATGGCCGTGGGCCAACCGTCTCATGCACGATATGACAGAATATAGGTTTTCGAGTTTGCCAATGAACGGCCATTTTGTCGTAACAAGAATCGCCATTTTGTTTTCTAACCATTGCTCATTGCTTTCTGTTCCTATTGCTTTGCAGTATATTTTCTGCTTACACTGCTCGACTGTAAAACATTGTTGTCTGCACGTAAAAGGACAAGGCCGCAGGGCCGCGAGGATAACAAGAGTTTGTTGAAACACAACGTAGGCAGCGCCAGGAAGAATGCCTGGCTCCCTCCCGAATGAAGCCTTGAAGCAGAGCTGCAGGGCATTTAATCATTTTGCAACTGCCAGCCAGTCTCGTTATATGGTAGAATATGTTAGAATAAATCAGCTAAAGGCTTGAATTATGCTTTTCTTACGGCCCCCCTTTGCTGAGCCCCGTTAGAGCGTGTTGGCTCCCAGGACATGAATAGCACCTCATAGATAGCAAGGTCAGGAATGCAACTCTCCCCCCGTATGTAGCTCGCTTCCAAGAACAGAAGAGCTGTGTTCTGTTCAACAACTGAAAGATGCCTCCGCACTCACAAATTGCAAATTGTTACTAGAATAGATGTTTGAAGGTGTCATAGTTGTCGAAGATGTCCATCATCACACCAAGTTCAAAGAAACCCAATAAAGAGGGGTGTTAAACATGTCATAGCTGATTGTTTGATATGCATTTTGTATATATGTAACTGATGTATGTAATTCACTCTCTTGCGTCCCTCGAGGTCTAGAGATACACGTCGCGGGGCGTGAGACCGAGTTGGCCAACTGAGACTTTTGGTTTGCAATAAACCCTAGCTTTGGGAATACAACCTCGTGTCTGGCGTATCTATCGTGTGTGGTGACTCGCCTTGTTTCCATAGACGTTAGGGACCCCTAGGGGCCCCTTTCACCTTCACTTCCAACGTTCAGTGTTACACGGATGACACACAGCTCTCCTTCAGGCTACCCTCGGCCTCTTCCTCACTAATATCTGACTGTCTGGCCGCAATTCAGTTGTGGTGTGCTCCAAACGACCTCTGAACAGCATCCACAGTAGAATCACTCGCCTGCGACAGCATTGAGGGTTTCATATCTGTTTCAGCACCAGAGGATTAGGCGTCCTAAGAGGTGTACTCAGAGACACCCCTGGCCAGGATGGTCTGTGGCACCAATGGATTCTCATGGGCTACCACACCACGTCCTCCTCCACTGCATCCAGTGCCTCATCACCTGCACAAATAAAAAAAAACATGAATACAAATGTTTATAGCATAGGCCACAAACATAGGTATTACAATGTTGTCAGCCAACACATGAACCTGCCATGTCACACATGACACAAAGTCAGGCAGGCACGCAGTGTCAATGAAAGGGAAGGGGAGCCTGAAAGCAGACATGGATGCGTGTCAAAGGGCAAAATAACACATATACTGCATAGCACCTGCATCACACACAAGCATGTGACTGGCATAGTCCTTCCACAAACATGACTGATGCCAACACACAGATGGCACGTAGCATAGCCACGCCAGAATTGTCAAGCAGCCTCAGATGGAAGTTGAATGTTACTGACCATGAGCCATGTAAAATGCATGTCAGATGACATTTCATGGAATTCACTATTAGAAAACACACACATGTGTCACAGGGTGCAACAACGCTAGGGTGTTGTAATACAGTGAGGTCAGGCATACGGATTAAATAATGCTAGGTCACATTGACATCACGTAAGTGAATAGGCATATTGAAGGGATAACAGGGTTTAGAAGTGTGTGGGTGCAGTTCAGTAAATGGGTACGACCTCAACTATGAATAAATACACAGATCCAGTAATGTCAATGTCGTGGCCTGATGGCAGTGTAAGGGTAAGTGCCGTCATCATGTGTAAAGTGTTGGTAGTGGGTTGTAGGGATACAGTAAACACTACGCACAAGGGCGGGGGGTGGCTAGGAGACAGTGCATGGGTTAAAATGGTTGCTCAGAGGACTGTGTCATATCAGACAGTGTGGGCAGGTGGCAAGTGCATTCTCTCAGTCATCTGGGACTACATCAGGGGAGAAGAGGACAGAAAGCACAACACACGAGGAAGCATCAGAAGTGCCTGCAGACCTGGAGAAGCTACACCTCCAGTTACATAGAGGCAGGGAGGCTGTGTGAGAGGGAGGCCCCAGCTCAACACAGACGTGAACCACAAACTAATTTCCATGAGGAGCAACTGACCCTGAGGGAGTAGGAAAAGGATGATCAAAGACCATGAGAATGAAGTAAATACTGGAGGTGGAGTTGAAGGAATTGCTGGCCCAGGACCCATAGGGACTTGCTAAGAATGCACAGGGTTCAGGAATGAACACTCATAGCCACTGTGAGCCTGTGCCATCATCACAGTCCTAGGGAGATACCTTGCACCAAGCCTAAAGGACTTTTCACACAGTCCAGGACTGGCAGAGTTGCAGAGGGAAGAGTGTAGAATCACCGAAATCCTGGTAAAGCCTGTAGTAGTCCATCATAGGAATTACCAGTCCTCTGGAGACAGTGAGCTGCTGGGGGATGGAGAGGAAAGGAAGAATGCCTCTGAGGATGAGCAACTTGCAGGGTGACCTCTCAGAGACATCAGACATGTGACGATAGAAGGCGAGTGTTGAGTGGCAGATCATCACAGGCTATCCGCAACCACAGGTTGGAGCAAGAATAGGGTCAAGAGAGGCTGGACAGAGAGTGTCATGGAAGGAGGGAGCAGGTGTGGTGATGAGGATTGCCTCTGTGATACGTGCTGCATGACTACAAGCACGTATCAGTCCAACATCACAAGGGTCATGCATGGCAGTCATGACAATGTAGCATAAACTGGCAGACAATCATAACACATCACCCAAGCAACATACACATGGCCTGTACACACACGCATAACCACTCACCGGACATTCCCTCATACATTGGCAGGTCTCCCACGCCTTGGATCTGCTCCCCTGCAATGAAATCACTAGCAATCTCCTCATCTCCAGACCCACCAGAGTAGAGGTGAACTTGGCAGCCAGCTTATCTTTTGCTCGGCATCGGAGGTCATCCAACGCTTCAAGACATCACCAGCTGTGCACCTCTGATAGCCCAAGGCGCTAATATGGTCCGCGAGGCACTGCAGTGGGTCATACGCTGAGCAGGTGTATGTGTGCTCCCTGCCGGCACCAGCATGTCACAGCCGTGTTCCAACATGTAGTCCACAAGCATGTCCAGTTCCTCATCACAGAAACTCCTCTTTCTCAACGTGTGGGACTCCTGGCCGTGCCTGGGGTCTTAGCCTGTACCGCTGGAGCATGCCTCTGCTTCTTGTGAGGTGGTGCACACCCTGAGTGGCTTGTACCGCCCTGGTAAGTAGGGGCTGGAGTACAGCTGGTCTGGCCCATGGAATCATCCACCAATGTAACTACAGAAGGTCAGCTTCTGCGCCACACGTGTCTTGGCCTTAGTGACAAGGAACTTGGTCCCTGTGTCCCTTGCCACTGGGCCGGGACCAATCCAGTCCTGGCTGGGTGACCCTGAGCCAGGATGCTGGTTACTACAGCTGCCCCTGCAGCTTCCAGACCCTGGCCGGCGTGAACAGCAGATGATACTGCTGCTCCAGATCCCCGGGTGCCTGTGCCTGGAACTTGCACCGCACGTGTCTTGGCCTTCGGGAAATAGAAATCGGCCATTGAGTCACCCTGTCCCTGTGCCGGGACCACTACAGTCCAGGCTGGCTGACTCTGAGCCTGGGTAGTGGTAGCCTCAACTGCCCCGGCAGCTTCCACACCCTGGCTGCTCTGGACAGCAGATGGCACTGCTTGTCCGGGACCACGGGTGCTGGGTATGTCAGCAGCTGCTGCATCTCCCTGCCCCAGTTGGGTGGGGGGCATAGTTCTCCCTGCATGGTCCTGGACACCATGCCCACGTGGACCACCTTGGCCACCCTGGCCACGTCACCCACCTTGGCCACCCTGGCCATGTCGCCCACCTTGGCCAGCTTGGCCACCCTGGCCAAGTCGCCCACCTTGACCACGTTGGCCACCCTGGCCACATCGGCCACCTTGGCCACCTCTGGAAAGTTGCCCACCTTTGCCTCCCTTCCCACTTGTTGCCCTCCCAGTCATGGCACTGATGGACTAGTGCAATGGTAGGTGCAGCCAACAGTTGTCCTGGGCAATTGGAGTAGGGGGGCAGGGTACGTGATGGAAAACGTACCACTGTGCCCCAGAAAGGCTCTATGTGACCCCTGGTGAAAAATAAATGGTTTGCATAAATCCCAGGCACCACAAAAACAAAAATCAATGTGTACGTGACCCCTCGGTAGCCCACATGTGAGTAAAAAACATCCTGCAATACGCTGTGTCACCCAGCAACACAAATAATGCATACGCGTGGATCACGTAGGCTACTATGAACTCGAAAATGGGGTACGCGACACAAAGGGGCAACCACAGTGGGAAAAATGCATGCACGACTCACTGTCCATCTCGTAGAATGAAAGAAATCATATGCACGTGTGCACGTAGGCAACTCCCCACCCAAAAAAAAGAAGTATGCACTGCCATAGTAGTGAACTATTCTGGTGTGAACCCACAAATATATGAAGTTCATGCGTCTGTCCCCATGAAAAGCACATACAGTGCACTGTTGTCCTATGCAGAGCTTTAACCTGATACTGAACGGCAACGCCCAACGTACAGCTGATTACACGCTAACGTGCTGTTTCCGCACGTGCAGAGTCACTCTGTTTCCAGCCGGCCACGCAAAAGAACATGGAAAACCCACGCTCCTGCCTACAAGGCCATTTACCTGCCTCCAACTTCCCTAGCTGCCTCTTGCGAGCCATCTGCTGCTGCCAGCCCACTCTGTGTGCCTGCTGCCCACATGCTCTGCCGTTTGGTGCCTGCTCATCAGCCATTGCCAGTGATCCAGTTGTTGTGACCATCTCTGCTGATCCTGAATACTTCCGACTGCCATACCGCCACTCCACAGCCCAGCCCCAGGACCACCTTGCCCACCCACACCTGCCTCGGGTGTTGCCATGTCTGACACCACACCATCTGAGGCAAGTGGCAACCCCCCGGCAGAGAGGCAGAGGGCTGTCAGCTTCTCACCCACGGAAGTTGGCATCCTGGTGGAGCAAGTCCTGGGGCATCATGATGCCCTCTTCCACGGCCCATCGCAAGTCGGCAATGAAGGACAGAAGAAGATCTGGGAGGACATCGTGTTTGCGATCAACACGTAGGGGGTGGCACTCCGCGACTACCATCATGTCCACAAGCTCTGGGAAGACTTCAAGTCCAGGACCCACAACAAGGCCCGACGCCTCCTCAAGGCAGTTGATGATCGAGCGAGGCACCGGGGCCAGTTGACCACCGATGTGATGAGGGTGCTGGAGCGCTTCTACCCAGCGCTGTACCTCCAGGTCTTGGAGTTGGTGCTCAGTCTGGAGATGACTGGTAAGTGTTAATGTGTTCTTGTCCACCATAGTGCATGTGCATGTTGCCGTGTGGCTGGAGTGTGCACCTTTGCCTTATGTCTGGCATGCCTCCTGTACAGATGTATGTGTGCATGTCCCTGACAGTGCTGCATGTGAGTCCATTCAAGCGTGTCCCACATCAATGGTGTCTGTGTTGCAATGCATGAAGCGCACCGGCATGTAACAACGCGCACATGTTTGCATACCTGTGTTTGGTCTGGGGCATGCGAGAGGTGTGACACATGCGTGCTTATGTCACCATCAGGGACATGCATGGTGTACATGTGCGTGTGTCTGAGTAGTGAGTGTGTGACTGGCCAACACTCCGGGATGTATGTTACTTGAGTTCTTGATTTGTGATTGCCTCCCGCTGCCAATTTTCCCTCGAGTGCACTGTGACGTGATAGCTCCATGGCCTGCCTCATGACTGTCAGGTGATGTGTGTGAATGAGATGTGTATGTCCCATGATGTGTGTGATCTGAATACACAATTATGATCTTGTGTCAGTGCCTTGTCCATGGATGCGAATGTCTGTTGTGAATGACAGACATGTTTGTGAATGTGTGTGAATGGCACTTCCCTGTGTGTAGTGGAGGGTGATGATGGTTGTGACCTTTGACAGTGCCACTGATGTGCATTTGCATTGTGACAAACACACATACCCACATATGTTCAGTAGCTTGATGTTTGTGTTCTATGTTTCCCTATCCACAGCTACGATGGAAGAAGAGGGCGGAGAAGGCGCTATGGGAGCACCGCAGCAGGGATGCCTCCACCAGGCACAGACGCAGGGCCCAGTCATCCTCCCAGGTACCGTCATCTTCCGGGAGCGAGGAGACTGGTGCTGCATCCAAGTCAAGGGCTGCAGCTGCTGAGGGTAGGCCCAAGAGGGCGAAGTTGGTTGTGGGCACCTCGGCAGTGGGAGGGACAGGTGAGCCCACACAGGGGCAGTCCAATGCAGAAGACAGTGGGGAGTCATCCAGGTTGGTGGTGGTGGAGGAGGAGGCGGCCACATCAGCCCAGCCCATGGGGCCTGGCAGGGGTGATGAGGTAGGTGTGACTGGTGCAGTCCAGGATCAGGGGCCGGAGGCAGTGCAGGTCACCGTGGAGGGGCCTGTGACTGATCTTGTCCTTGGAACTGCGACTGCACCAGTATGCACCTGCGGGCATGCCCCAGGCCGGACCCATCTGCATGTGGCGGATGTATCCATGCAAATGGATCTTCCACTACCTGCGGATGAAGCAATTCGTGACAGGGTGGAACCGCTGCTAGCCAGTATTGCGAGGCGTAAGGCCAGCATTCGTGATGGTACATGTGCTGGCCACTGCTGCAACCCCCTCTCCTCCTTTTCCTCCTCTGTGCGTCGGTCGTCCTACCTGCCGTCTTCTGCCCCAGATACCACCAGGGCCTCCTGTGTTCCTGCCCTAACCCCGGCAGCCCGTCTGGTGGAGATCACATCCCTGCCACAGTCGGGAGTCGAAGGAGGATCAGCAGAGGTTGTCACCGCAGCGACAGGAGCTATGGCAATGGAGGAAGTGCAGGCACCAAGCAGCAGGGCACGTGCACAACTGCCCCGGGTGGTGTCATCATCCCGGAAGCTGTCCTTGTGGCGCAGGCACCAGGCATTTTGGCAACAGCTGGCTCAGACTAGGATGCAACAGGACTTGGGGCGTTCATCATCAGAGGGGCAGGTATCGGCCATCGAGCAGGAGGCAAACGTGGACCTTACGACAATGATGTCTTCCATGTTGGAGTGTTTGGGCCAGCAAATCGGGGCAGAGCGGCAGCGGGCACAGGCGGCACGTCTCACCATGGCCAGGGCGGAGAATTCACTGCGTCGGGCAGAGAGGCGGGCAGAGGTTCCTCAAGGAGACTAGCAGGGAGTTCGAGAGGAGCATGGAGGAGTCCCTGCAAGCCCTTGAGGGGTGAGCCGGGGAACGCCTAATGGAAGTGGACACAGTGTTCGATGATGCCCTGGCGGAGACTATGAGAGAGCATGGTGAGGAGATGGACTAGCCCGCTGCTTTTGTATACAGTTCTTTAGGAGTAGGTTTCATTTGTTTTTTCTTTTTATTTGGAGTTCCTGGACTTTGTGCCACATCTTATACATAGTTATTTTTTTATTGTATTTTTAGGATGATTCTACATGTTTTGGGACCACGGACCCTGGATATTTGTAAATATTTGGATTTTAATTGGAACAGTTTTTTTAACCATGAAGGAATGGTTTTCACATGATATGTGATTTAATTTGCACATACGTTAATGGACAAGGACCACATTTTTGACTCTTTCATTTCTTATATCACATTGATTTTGGTTTTCACTTTCTTTTGGTTTTTGATTTGGTTCATGCATGTTTAATTTGTTGTTTTTACTGTGTGTGACTTAGATACATGTTTTTTAATATAACTTTTTGACATTAAAATCGAAGTGGTATCTGGTCTCAACGGTTTAGTGCATGTTTCACTCCTCCATGACTCATTTGTGTGTCTCTGCAGTTCACCAATGTTGTTCATGTGTGTGCACATGCATGCATGTGTGATGTTAGGATTCACGTTACATAGGGCGCATGACCAATGGATGGGTGTTGAGGTGCACCAGGGGGATGCAGCGTTGGTGTCATTTTAGTTGGCATGTGCTGCGTGATTGTATGTTGGTACAATGTGTTTTGGGGTGCGGGCCGGGGACATGTGGCGGGGCCTTCCTGCAGGTTGCTGTCACTGGTGTGGGGTGGGGACATGAGGTGGGGCCTGCCTGCTGGTTGCCGTCACAGGTGGGGACATGTGGCAGGGCCCGCCTGCAGGTTGCGGTCTCTGGTGGGAGGTGGGGACATGAGGCGGGGCCTGCCTGCAGGTTGCCGTCACTGGTGGGGGGTGGGGACATGAGGCGGGGCCTGCCTGCAGGTTGCCATCACAGGTGGGGACATGTGGCGGGGCCTGCCTGCAGGTTGTGGTCACTGGTGGGGGGTGGGACATGAGGCAGGGCCTGCCTGCGGGGTATGGTCATGGGTGATGGGGTGGTCATGTGGTGTGGGCTGCATGCGGGGTATGTTCACGGGTGATGGTGGTGTCCCATGTGGTGTGGGCTGCCTGTGGGGTTTGTTCACAGGTGATGGTGGTGGTCCCATGTGGTGTGGGCTGCCTGTGGGGTATGATCACGGGTGAAGGGGGAAACCATGTGGTGTGGGCTGCCTGTGGGTTATGGTCCACTGTTGGGGTCTGGCTGTCCCGTGAGGAGGTGTCTGCTTCCAGGTGAGTTGTGCGTGTATCACGGGGTGCACGCAGGCCTTCCCACGTGATTTGGCTCGTGCGAGCAGGGTACGCGATTTTGCTGGGGCTGTTACGCTCACCTGGTTCCTACAGGGGCGTCGATTTGTCCCGGACAGCTGCGGTCTCCACCAACATGAAGCGTAGAGCAGAGATGACAGTCTGGATTGGCCCGCCTAATCTCATCTGCTTGACCCGTAGTAGTATTCTCCTGCAAGTGGAGAAAGGGATTTAGCCCCATGGATTTTAGTGATGGTCCCTCCCCACTGTTCTCGTTCTCCCCACTAGTCACCTCCGATATTCCCAATTAGTATCCTCACCTTATGTTTTTAAATGATGAGCTCTCCATCCTGGGTGTCATGCAGGGGCGCGTAGATACAAGTTACTTCACTGGTTTGGGGTACTGGAAGAGTTCCGGAGGAATATTGACTCCGGGGTTTATAAAGTTCAAAGAGTTTAATAGTCTGATGTTCACTCTTGCATCCCCTTGTTGAATTGCAGCTAAAAAATATTGTCTGGAGGCTGCTGATGGCGTTCAGGTAAGAGTCTGTATTACCCAACACTGTCCGGTAAAAGTTGCGTGAGTTTAACTTGTTGTTTTCTCTCCCTTTATAGATGCAGCATAAGAAGATGTGGCGTATCGAAGGGTAATGCTCTCCGGTGGTAAATCAGGTAAGCCTGGTGGTTAAAGTGATTGTATTTGTCGGCTCTCTAGGCTCACCTTGTTATTCCTTTGTTTTCCCTTAGGTATTGGAGTTCGCCGAAGAAAATGATGGAGGCAGCGCCGAGTCGAAAGATGCTGTGGACTGGTGAGTATGGCGCGGCGCTGCAGCTGGCGATGCGACGTGTACTGAAGTAATGTCCTTTGAGGCTTGGAGTCGTGCAAGATCCAGAATCAGGTAAGGAATTAAAATAATGTCTGTGATCGAACCTTTTCTCATTCTTTCCCTTTTTCTAGGAGCTCCGGATTCGAGGCGGGCGTGGCAGAAGACTGGATGCTGGCTTGCAGGCACGGTGAACGTTAAGCTGCAGAATGCAGAATAACGTGAAGCGTGTGTTGCTGGTCGGGCGTGGTTTAAATAGCCTCAAAGGTAGTCCCAGGTAAGAAGTCCCTAGAACCACAACCGAGTAAAAAATAGTCCCTGTAGTAAAGTAGTCCCATCCAGGCCTCACGTGGGCTTGGATTCATTTGCAGCATGGTCTGCATGAGGTAAGTAAAGTCTATGAGCCTGGCGCCTATGGCGCCAGGACTGATTCCTATTATGAGTCTGGTGCCTAAGGCGCCAGGACTGAACCCAGATAGCCCCTAGCCGGGGCTGCTGATGTTTTAATAAATGTCTGGATGTCTGCTTCCGGGGCTGATGGGCTTGGTCCAGATGCCCGGGGGTAGGCATCATGACAGGGACGCAGACGGGCTACTCGCAGGCCTTCCCATATGATTTTGCTAATGCGAGTGGGGTACATTATTTTGCTGGGGTGCGGACGGGGTACGCACGGCCCTTCCCACGCGATTTGGCTGGAGCGAGCGGGGTTCGCGATTTGGCTGGGGCATGGACGGGTTACGCAAAGGCCTTTTCACGCGATGTGGCTGGTGCGAGCGGGTTACGCTCTGATTTTTCACGCAATCACGATGGGGGGGGGGCTGTGTGCCAGGTCACAAATGGCGCAGGCCTTGTGCCGTATTGGGCATTTCACTGGCTTTTGCCTGCAGAAGGGGGTGTGTTAGGGGCATTGCTGGCGCTGCTTGGTGTTCATTGCACACGGCTACTGATGCCTCGGAAAATCTATGAATACGCGTGCCATGCAATTGCTAGTTTGCGCCACAGCTGGTGCACGCGTGGCACGCGCTCCTTCTCGGCGCGTGCCACTTGCTCTGCTTCTGCGCTGGATTCTATGAATTGGTCCCTAAATCGGAAGATTTAGCAACATTAGTAAATGAGTAAATGATGTTTTCCTGATCGTGTATATACTCTATGTGAGTCACACATATTATCAGTAGGACATGGTTGTACTGTATTTATCACAGTTCGTACAGTCAAGTGTGAAACGCATGAATTACTGTACAAACACACACACTTTCATATTGTGTCCATACTGTTTTGGAAAACATGCACACAATACATGTTTGACATTTAAAGCATTACACAGTAACAGGTTTTGGATTGAACTGTTTTTTAAATTTAGTATTATGCAAGAAAAGCACAAGATGCAAAAACTTTCAGTAAATTGTTTCTGTCCTAGAAACTTTCAGAATCGCACATGCAGTTTATTTTAAGATGTGACTTAAAATAAAAAAGAGAGCCTCATTGAACCATGGGACAGTTCACATTAGAGAGAGAAGTAGACCATTCCATGGCGTGAGACGTAGTGGCGCTAGGCCCGCAAGCATGAGCTCTTGAGTTTGGAGCGTCTCAATTTTATTTTTAAAGAAGGATTATAATTGGCGTTTCGTATTTTTCTTTTTAAAAAGGAGGATTATAATTTGAAAAACGAAGAGACAGACTTACCGTGACACGTGAAACCTTTTTTGGGGCATGGCATGCGACACCTGCCAGTGGCACGCGTCATTGGCATTTGACACATGCCATATTCGGCTCCTACCCCTACTGCAACTCTCCTCGCCGCCCCCAGGACACTCTGAACTATGTCCCTGGTAAGAGACAGCATATTCTGACCATTTATGGAGCCTGCAATGTTTGTTTTTCACAATTCTGGACTTCCGCTGCTGTAGTGCAGCCTTGGGCCCATTGTGCGAGACACACCTGCAGTAGCCATACCGTTTTTCCTAAAACTACATCTCAGTCTCTGCCTCGAATGAGGGTCATTCCCCTCGCTGTCTTTGCTCTTGTGACACCATCCGACATAGGAAGTGACACACACACACCCCCCCACCCCCCTGCCAATGCTGCGGGATCCCAGAGAACACTGCCTTTCATCCAGGACCGGCATCACGTGACGGGATGCGCTGCGCAACTTGAGTTGCGCGACATGCCTTGCTTGCGCACTGCCTGAATGAGGGCCCCGGGCCGCTCCAGAGACAGCGGAAGTGGGTTGGAGGGGGGGGGGGGGAGAGCGCGAGCCGGACTCTGCTCGGTTTTGCGCAGTTTGCAGACATGGTCCAGGTGTTAGAACAATCCCAGACTCCAGACGATGAGCGAGGAAACAGGTGTGGCTGAAATGAGGAGTGGAAAAGCATGGACACGGACTGGTCACATGTGGAAACCACTCGGAGCCAGGAAAGCGAAAGACAGTCTGCTCTGGGAGGCCGTATTTCATGAGAGGCTCAGGGAAAGACAGGGCTTGGATGAGAAGAGAAGCCCCCAGCTCCGCGGGGCCAATGTCTGCGCTTAAGCACTTTGCAGCGTTGACAGAGGGTCGCGGCTTCTATCGCACAGGGAAGGGAAGAGCTCCCGCAGCTCTCACAGGTGCCTGCAGCCCCCTCCTCCCCCGCACCAGGGGGACGAGTAGCAAAGTATTCCTTTTCTGACGGAGTATACCCAAGAGGGCATTTTTGGGGCTGTGTTGCAAGCATTTTAAAAGGAAGTGTGTACAGTAACTGTGTTCATAACTACTAGCTGCAGATTAAGGTAGCGAATCAAAGTGGCCCACATTGGCCAACATATTGTCCCATTTTGATCCAAAAATGGTCCTACGCTAGTATGTTAGGCATGGAATTCAGGCAATGCCGCATAGGCCAGTCCAGGCCTGTTCCGAACCTATGTGGCTCCACCAAGGAAAGCACTGCCAGCCTGGAGTTGGGCTCTGGGGATAAAGGAAAAGAAATCCTAGGGCCTCATCATAAGCTTGCCGCTAAGCCTACCAGCACCGTTGATTCTGGACCGGCAAACTAGAAGTCTACCTGCAGGAGCCGCCCTGCCCGACAAGTCTGATCCTGCCGGGCGCAAGGGCCACGCGAGGCAGACTTGTCACAGGAGCACCGGCGCTGTGCTCCCGTGTCCCCATTCCCATATTAACAACATTGCCGGCCCCTGACTTCCCGGCCGCCGGACTTGCAATAGCCCGATGGCCCCCATGAAGTCATGCACTGACAATTCATTCTGAGTCCGGCAGCAACCCGCCGGTAGCACCGGCATGGTTACCGCCGGACTCAGAATGAGGCCCATTGTGTGAAGATTTAGGGCCTCATTCATGGAATCGACTGCTCGGGACTTTTTTATATTCTGCGGGGACTTCGTGCATGTTTGGCACGTCTCTGCGAGGGACTGAGTGACTTGCGCGAGACACCTCGCTAAGAATGGGCGTGGCCTGCGCAGTGTACGGAGCAGGGGGCCAAACTCTGAAAATGAGGAACAAAGGAAAATGTGGGCGTTATGAGGGAAGGCTCTCAGGCTGTTCATCACACGCCCACAAATGTGCAGAATGCGACGTATTCATGGATCTGATCATGTAACCCCTCGTTGGGGAAATGGCCATGCAAAGCCCTTACTCTATCTGCCACCCGTAGGCAGACATGCAGACACTTTTGTATAGGATTAATTGTGAAGTGGTGTGATTGCATATTCCATTTAGGGGTGCGTGTACGCACTGCAGCAGGTGCAGGAACGGTTTACAGGGGTTCGCATGCAGATGTTCTTGAGTTTTACCAGAGTTACGGTAATTCGTACGCATGTTGTTGGGGTGCCGGTAACAGTTACGGGGGACCCTGCACAGTGTCCCAGAGGTGCAGAACTGGTTGCAAGCTACCCCAATGCACTTTTTAGAGGATGCATGTATGCGTGCAAACGTAGCTGTTTCTGGCCTTCCCTGGGCAGCCCTTGCCCACAGCCCCACGGCTAAGGGCCCTATGCCAAGGGTGGCTCCTGCTTGGTGGCTCCCTGTTGGTGTCTGCAGGTGTCCGCAGGGGACGCCAGCTGCCAGTCACCTCCTTTCTGACCGTCCTGCCTACTCTCCCCTTTCCACTTACTGGCGGTTTCCCCTGCTGTTTCATATTGTATAAATTGCCTGTAATAGCACCACCTATATTGCAGTGTGAAACCTAGGTCTTTTTTCTCCCTCTTTTGGACTCTCAAACCTGGGTGTTTCTTCTCTCCTGTCTAAGGATGTCAATTTTCTGAGCTCTCACCTGCCACCGTCCTGTCCCATAGCTCTACTCACTTGCCTCTCGCTTTCTTGTCTGTCTACCCTAGGGCCCCACCCCCCTCTGTCACACCTACTCTACGGTGCTCTCTCTCTCTCTCCTATCTTTTCAAACTGCTTCTCTATTGACTATCCTGCTCTCCTCACTAAGTCTGGTAGGAAGAAGTTTAAAAAGGGCATCCTGGTCTCCAACCCAGGCCTCCCTATCGCAGACACCTACACAAGTGTCACCTCCGAGGAAACTCTCACCAACATCCTCTTTTTCGTCCCTTCACCTGACCTATGGACCCCTCACATGGTCTCTGTGCTCTCTCCTTTCTCCTCTTTTCCCATTAATGGTGGCACCCGTTGGGACGCCCTCCTGGCCTCCTCCCATCCTTCTAAGGTCATAATTAATGTCTACTCTAATGAGACCGTCTTGGTCCAAGGCCCCCAGGCCAACCTGCTTCTCTTTGATAGATGCTTCCCACGCCTCATCAACTTCCTTTCTTCTCCTGCTGTCCCCTCCCACCTTTCCCCTACTACCTCGCCTCCCCTTTCTCCCTCCTCCTTGGCTACCTTGCCTACTCTTCCCCTCTCTGCCCCCTCTCGGGCTCCCACTACACTCCCAAAGGGCGTACCTATGATCTGTACCCCTCCCTAGAAGTCCTTCAAGGATGGCAACCTTATCCATCTTGCCCCTCTAAACTCTCGCTCTGCTGTCAAACACTCCTCTGATATGTGCCGCCTTCTGGAAGAACTTGACCTTGATGTCCTCGGTCTCACCGAGACATGGTTCACGGCCGGCTCTGTCACTAGCTTCGACACTCTCCTCCCTGACAGCTACAAGATCCTCTCCATGCCCAGGTCCAACCGTTCTGGTGGGGGTGTAGCCCTGATCTTCCCCGAGTGGATTCCTGCGACTGTCACTCCTACGCAGGCCTACTCCTCGTTTGAATGCCTCGTCTGCAGGCTCTCTCTCCCCCAGCCATTCCCTTACTGTGGCTACTTTCTATCGGCCACCTTCAGATTTCTTCCTTCCTCTCTGAGTGGGTGGACCTCTCCTCCTCACTCCTGGTCTCTCCCACTCAACTCCTCCTTCTTGGAGACTTCAACATCCACCTGGATGCCTCCTGTCCTCACTCTGGACTCTTTCGCGACATCTGCGACTCTCTCTCACTCACTATTCTCCCCTCTGGCCTGACTCACTCTGCTTGGCACACTCTTGATGTTCTGATCTCCTCAGAACTTCCCCTCTCTGTCCCTCTCTCCTGGAGTGATCACTTTCTCCTATCTTCCCACCTCACCCTCCCTACCCCGCAGGCCAAGCCACCTCCATCACTGCCACCCACCTTCTCAGTCATCCGACCCATGAAGCGTGTATCAGTTGAGGCTTTCGCCTCCACTTTCTCACCCCCCCTCGCCCTTTGGCTGACTCTCACCCTGACACAGCCCTCTCCTTGCTCCACTCTGCTATATGTGATACTCTTGATATCCTTGCCCCTGTCTTGAGAATCCGCCTGAAGCCCAAAGCCAAGTGTAACTCCTGGTATGACTTAGACCTCGTCACCCTAAAACGCAAGTGGAGGGTGGCCAAAAGGAAATGGCGTGCTTCATGTTCATCCTCTGACAAACTGGCCTGCCGCCTGCTGCTAAGGCAATACTAGCTCTCCGTCCTCACCAGGAAGAGAGCTCATATCCAAGCCAGCTGAACTCTTTAAAATCTGCAAGGAACTGGCCAGTCCTGCTGCAGTCTCTACCTCTGCTGTCCTTTCCCAGGCCCTCTGCACGGCACTGGCTTCTCATGTCATTTCTAAAACTCAGGACATCCTGTCCCCACTCTCCTCCTATCGCCTCCCTCCCTCTATTCCCTGCTCTTCCCCTGGCCCTTCTGCAGCCACCCTCCATCCGTCCTTCTCTGCCTTTCCCCTTTTCTCTGCATACAAGGTTTCTAGACAAGTCCAATCTATGAAAGTTTTGTCGAAACAGGTTCACCCCTGTTCCTCCAAAACTATCAAGGACTACATCAACTCCCTTGCTCCTGCCCTGGCTGATTTCTGCAATCACCCCTTCACCACTGGAGTCTTCCCATCCCCCTGAAGCACTTCCTTGTGCACCCTCTTCTTAAGAAACCCTCTGCCGACCCCTCCTGCCTGGCTAACTATCGCCCAATCTCCATCACTCCCTTTCTGGGCAAGCTCCTGGAGAAACTGGTCATCTCCCAGCTTAATCTCCATGCTGAATCTGTTGGTTGTCTTCATGACCATCAGTCTGGCTTCAGAACTGCCGGAAGCACGGAAATTGCTCTCCTGAACATCCGTAAAGACCTGCTCTCCAACCTTGACTCTAACACCCCTTGCGTTCTTATCCTGCTTGATCTCTCTTCTGCCTTTGACACTGTCAACCATGCCATCCTGCTCAACCGTCTCTGTGATAACCTGGGTATCACCGGTCAGGCTCTGGCGTGTCTGACTTCTTTCCTCTCCGACCGACCCTCCCAGGTCCAACTTCTGTCCTTCCTCTCCAATACCTTTATCTCCACCTGTGGTGTCCCCCAGGGGTCTAACCTCTCTCCCTAGCTTTTCAACCAATACCTGGCACTCCTTGCCCACCGCATTGCAGCTCTCTGCCCCAACTTTCAGTGCTATGCGGATGACACCCAGCTCATTTTCAGGCTACCCTCGGCCTCCTCCTCTCCTTCCCTCATCTCTGATTGTCTGTCTGCCATCCATGAGTGGTGTGCCGCCAATGACCTCTGCCTTAATGCCAGCAATACTGAGATTCTACTCATCGGCACACCCGCTCCCTGTTTACCTGATGCTCTCTGGCCGGCCTCTCTTGGCCCCCTTCCTGCTCCCATCTGCATGGCAAAAAACCTCGGAGTCATCTTCGACTCCAGAGTCTCCTTCTCTCCTCACATCTCTGACGTCACTAAGAAGTCACACTACCAGCTGCACCTCCTCAGAGGTATACTTCCTTTTCTCTCCTTCCCCCAGAAGCTCACGGTCTCCAGAGCCCTGGTTCTCTCTAAGCTGGACTATTGTAACAGCCTCTATCTAAATCTGCCTGCCTCCACTCTCCGCCCTCTGCAACTGATCCAGAACAGGACCGCGAGACTTGTCCTTGGCCTCAAGCCCTGGGACCGTATCTCTCCAGGACTGAAATCTCTGCACTGGCTCCCAGTGGCTGCGAGGATTAAGTTCAAAACCCTCTGCATTGTCCACAAGGCCTTCTGGGGCCTGGGGCCACAATACCTTCAACTCTCTCTGCCTAAATATCTTCCTTCTCGAGCTCTCTGCTCATTCGCATCCAACTCCCTAAGGGTCAGTCGCTTCTCCAAACAACAAGTTGGTGGCAGATCTCTCGCTTCGGCAGGGGCCTCCCTCTGGAACAGCCTTCCTGCCTCCCTAAAACTTCAGGAGAACCATCTCTGGTTCCGGAAGAACCTCAAAACCTTCCTCTTTGCCTCTGCTTTCTCTCCCCCTTTCCTCTGCTAAATTCCTGGCTGAATCTGCACTGGTTACCTGGCCACCCTTCTAACTCTCGGGCCCAGGCCCTGCCATTTGCCCACCTGCACTGCTTCCCTGGCAAACGCTGCACCGGGGACTGTTTTCTGTATCCTTACAGTCCCCCTACCAGCACTTATGTCTGCACTTCCTTGCACTTGCCACCAGTGGCTGTTTTATTTATCTTATTTTATTCTACTATCCCATGTACTGCACTTCCTCCTCTCCCTTGCCCATGCATTTTTTCCTTTCCCCCTCCCCACGCACTTGCGCAATCTGAATAATACCTGGCCTAGTAGGATCGCTGTTCTGTCTTCCCTTTGTTCCCCAACCCTTGCCTCGTCGCGCCTTGAAACACTTGTGTATAGGCACGTTATAAATGCCATATCATATCATATCGGGCCCTAAACATGTGAAATCATAGTCACAAAGTCACTTTATATCCAAACGCTGCTTCAACAGCGTTGTGCATGTTCTATTTAGAACCTGGTAACTAGTACAGCGAAGTCTGCCTTCGTAAACTGAACTAGTCACTCTGTACTCCTAGGATCACAACAATAAAAGCCCTTGTCTGACAGATGACATCTTGCTAAACAAGTGAAACGCAAGCGCCAGGTCATTTGATATCGAGGCTGTCGCTCTGCCATGACGCACTTCCTTCCCATTATCTTGAAGCCCAGCTGCCCTGGGGAAAGGGCCAGGCAACAGAGAAGTCAAGTAAGGATACCATTATAGTGAAATAGTAATAATAAAAATAAATGATGATAATAATAATAATAATAACAACAATAATAAATAATAATAATAATAATACAATAAAAATAATGATAAATAATAATAAATAATAATAATAATGATAGTAATCGTAATAATTAATAATAGTGAACTTACATATTTATATATTGGAACAATTATAATAATTATAATTAGGCCGGGAGGATATCTCAGGGGCAACACGGGTGTCTTGGAAACAAGACAACATATAGCAACACAGGTTCGAATCCCAGGCTCGTGCTTAGAAACTGTTATCTGATATTAAAGAAACACGACTAGTGGCCCTCAAACAAAGAAACCTACTGCTGCAACATGTAGTGACCACAGCCCAGGGCCATGGCTACTGGGCTCCAAAGAAACCTACTGGTGCAACATGTACAGTGACCACAGCCCAGGGTCATGGCTACTGGGCTCCAAAGAAACCTACTGCTGCAACATGTGCAGTGACCACAGCCGAAGGCCATGGCTACTGGGCTCCAAAGAAACCTACTGCTGCAACATGTACAGTGACCACAGCCGAAGGCCATGGCTACTGGGCCCCAAAGAAACCTACTGCTGCAACATGTACAGTGACCACAGCCCAGGGCCATGGCTAGTGGGCTCCAAAGAAACCTACTGGTGCAACATGTACAGTGAGCACAGCCGAAGGCCATGGCTACTGGGCTCCAGAGAAACCTACTGCTGCAACATGTACAGTGACCACAGCCGAAGGCCATGGCTACTGGGCCCTAAAGAAACCTACTGCTGCAACATGTACAGTGACCACAGCCCAGGGCCATGGCTAGTGGGCTCCAAAGAAACCTACTGGTGCAACATGTACAGTGACCACAGCCGAAGGCCATGGCTACTGGGCCCCAAAGAAACCTACTGGTGCAACATGTACAGTGACCACGGATGAAGGCCATGGCTACTGGGCCCCAAAGAAACCTACTGGTGCAACATGTACAGTGACCACAGCCGAAGGCCATGGCTACTGGGCCCCAAAGAAACCTACTGGTGCAACATGTACAGTGACCACAGCCCAGGGCCATGGCTAGTGGGCTCCAAAGAAACCTACTGGTGCAACATGTACAGTGACCACAGCCGAAGGCCATGGCTACTGGGTCCCAAAGAAACCTACTGGTGCAACATGTACAGTGACCACAGCCCAGGGCCATGGCTAGTGGGCTCCAAAGAAACCTACTGGTGCAACATGTACAGTGACCACAGCCCAGGGCCATGGCTAGTGGGCTCCAAAGAAACCTACTGGTGCAACATGTACAGTGACCACAGCCGAAGGCCATGGCTACTGGGCCCCAAAGAAACCTACTGGTGCAACATGTACAGTGACCACAGCCCAGGGCCATGGCTACTGGGCTCCAAAGAAACCTACTGGTGCAACATGTGCAGTGACCACGGATGAAGGCCATGGCTAGTGGGCCCCAAAGAAACCTACTGGTGCAACATGTACAGTGACCACAGCCCAGGGCCATGGCTAGTGGGCCCCAAAGAAACCTACTGGTGCAACATGTACTGTGACCACAGCCGAAGGCCATGGCTACTGGGCTTCAAAGAAACCTACTGGTGCAACATGTACAGTGACCACAGCCGAAGGCCATGGCTACTGGGCCCCAAAGAAACCTACTGGTGCAACATGTACAGTGACCACGGATGAAGGCCATGGCTACTGGGCCCCAAAGAAACCTACTGGTGCAACATGTACAGTGACCACAGCCGAAGGCCATGGCTACTGGGCCCCAAAGAAACCTACTGGTGCAACATGTACAGTGACCACAGCCCAGGGCTATGGCTAGTGGGCTCCAAAGAAACCTACTGGTGCAACATGTACAGTGACCACAGCCGAAGGCCATGGCTACTGGGCCCCAAAGAAACCTACTGGTGCAACATGTACAGTGACCACAGCCCAGGGCCATGGCTAGTGGGCTCCAAAGAAACCTACTGGTGCAACATGTACAGTGACCACAGCCCAGGGCCATGGCTAGTGGGCTCCAAAGAAACCTACTGGTGCAACATGTACAGTGACCACAGCCGAAGGCCATGGCTACTGGGCCCCAAAGAAACCTACTGGTGCAACATGTACAGTGACCACAGCCCAGGGCCATGGCTACTGGGCTCCAAAGAAACCTACTGGTGCAACATGTGCAGTGACCACGGATGAAGGCCATGGCTAGTGGGCCCCAAAGAAACCTACTGGTGCAACATGTACAGTGACCACAGCCCAGGGCCATGGCTAGTGGGCCCCAAAGAAACCTACTGGTGCAACATGTACAGTGACCACAGCCGAAGGCCATGGCTACTGGGCCCCAAAGAAACCTACTGGTGCAACATGTACAGTGACCACAGCCCAGGGCCATGGCTACTGGGCTCCAAAGAAACCTACTGGTGCAACATGTGCAGTGACCACGGATGAAGGCCATGGCTAGTGGGCCCCAAAGAAACCTACTGGTGCAACATGTACAGTGACCACAGCCCAGGGCCATGGCTAGTGGGCCCCAAAGAAACCTACTGGTGCAACATGTACAGTGACCACAGCACAGGGCCATGGCTACTGGGCTCCAAAGAAACCTACTGGTGCAACATGTGCAGTGACCACGGATGAAGGCCATGGCTAGTGGGCCCCAAAGAAACCTACTGGTGCAACATGTACAGTGACCACAGCCCAGGGCCATGGCTAGTGGGCCCCAAAGAAACCTACTGGTGCAACATGTACAGTGACCAGAGCCGAAGGCCATGGCTACTGGGCCCCAAAGAAACCTACTGGTGCAACATGTGCAGTGACCACGGATGAAGGCCATGGCTAGTGGGCCCCAAAGAAACCTACTGGTGCAACATGTACAGTGACCACAGCCCAGGGCCATGGCTACTGGGCCCCAAAGAAACCTACTGGTGCAACATGTACAGTGACCAGAGCCGAAGGCCATGGCTACTGGGCCCCAAAGAAACCTACTGGTGCAACATGTGCAGTGACCACGGATGAAGGCCATGGCTAGTGGGCCCCAAAGAAACCTACTGGTGCAACATGTACAGTGACCACAGCCCAGGGCCATGGCTACTGGGCCCCAAAGAAACCTACTGGTGCAACATGTGCAGTGACCACGGATGAAGGCCATGGCTAGTGGGCCCCAAAGAAACCTACTGGTGCAACATGTACAGTGACCACAGCCCAGGGCCATGGCTACTGGGCCCCAAAGAAACCTACTGGTGCAACATGTACAGTGACCAGAGCCGAAGGCCATGGCTACTGGGCCCCAAAGAAACCTACTGGTGCAACATGTACAGTGACCAGAGCCGAAGGCCATGGCTACTGGGCCCCAAAGAAACCTACTGGTGCAACATGTACAGTGACCACAGCCGAAAGCCATGGCTAGTGGGCTCCAAAGAAACCTACTGGTGCAACATGTACAGTGACCACAGCCCAGGGCCATGGCTACTGGGCCCCAAAGAAACCTACTGGTGCAACATGTACAGTGACCACAGCCGAAGGCCATGGCTACTGGGCCCCAAAGAAACCTACTGGTGCAACATGTACAGTGACAACGGATGAAGGCCATGGCTACTGGGCTCCAAAGAAACCTACTGGTGCAACATGTACAGTGACCACAGCCGAAGGCCATGGCTACTGGGCCCCAAAGAAACCTACTGGTGCAACATGTACAGTGACCACAGCCCAGGGCCATGGCTACTGGGCTCCAAAGAAACCTACTGGTGCAACATGTGCAGTGACCACGGATGAAGGCCATGGCTAGTGGGCCCCAAAGAAACCTACTGGTGCAACATGTACAGTGACCACAGCCCAGGGCCATGGCTAGTGGGCCCCAAAGAAACCTACTGGTGCAACATGTACAGTGACCACAGCCCAGGGCCATGGCTACTGGGCTCCAAAGAAACCTACTGGTGCAACATGTGCAGTGACCACGGATGAAGGCCATGGCTAGTGGGCCCCAAAGAAACCTACTGGTGCAACATGTACAGTGACCACAGCCCAGGGCCATGGCTAGTGGGCCCCAAAGAAACCTACTGGTGCAACATGTACAGTGACCAGAGCCGAAAGCCATGGCTACTGGGCCCCAAAGAAACCTACTGGTGCAACATGTGCAGTGACCACGGATGAAGGCCATGGCTAGTGGGCCCCAAAGAAACCTACTGGTGCAACATGTACAGTGACCACAGCCCAGGGCCATGGCTACTGGGCCCCAAAGAAACCTACTGGTGCAACATGTACAGTGACCAGAGCCGAAGGCCATGGCTACTGGGCCCCAAAGAAACCTACTGGTGCAACATGTGCAGTGACCACGGATGAAGGCCATGGCTAGTGGGCCCCAAAGAAACCTACTGGTGCAACATGTACAGTGACCACAGCCCAGGGCCATGGCTACTGGGCCCCAAAGAAACCTACTGGTGCAACATGTGCAGTGACCACGGATGAAGGCCATGGCTAGTGGGCCCCAAAGAAACCTACTGGTGCAACATGTACAGTGACCACAGCCCAGGGCCATGGCTACTGGGCCCCAAAGAAACCTACTGGTGCAACATGTGCAGTGACCACGGATGAAGGCCATGGCTACTGGGCTCCAAAGAAACCTACTGGTGCAACATGTACAGTGACCACAGCCCAGGGCCATGGCTACTGGGCCCCAAAGAAACCTACTGGTGCAACATGTGCAGTGACCACGGATGAAGGCCAAGGCTACTGGGCTCCAAAGAAACCTACTGGTGCAACATGTACAGTGACCACAGCCCAGGGCCATGGCTACTGGGCCCCAAAGAAACCTACTGGTGCAACATGTACAGTGACCAGAGCCGAAGGCCATGGCTACTGGGCCCCAAAGAAACCTACTGGTGCAACATGTACAGTGACCAGAGCCGAAGGCCATGGCTACTGGGCCCCAAAGAAACCTACTGGTGCAACATGTACAGTGACCACAGCCGAAAGCCATGGCTAGTGGGCTCCAAAGAAACCTACTGGTGCAACATGTACAGTGACCACAGCCCGGGGCCATGGCTACTGGGCCCCAAAGAAACCTACTGGTGCAACATTTACAGTGACCACAGCCGAAGGCCATGGCTACTGGGCCCCAAAGAAACCTACTGGTGCAACATGTACAGTGACAACGGATGAAGGCCATGGCTAGTGGGCCCCAAAGAAACCTACTGGTGCAACATGTACAGTGACCACAGCCCAGGGCCATGGCTACTGGGCTCCAAAGAAACCTACTGGTGCAACAAGTGCAGTGACCACGGATGAAGGCCATGGCTACTGGGCCCCAAAGAAACCTACTGGTGCAACATGTGCAGTGACCACGGATGGAGGCCATGGCTACTGGGCTCCAAAGAAACCTACTGGTGCAACATGTACAGTGACCACAGCCCAGGGCCATGGCTACTGGGCCCCAAAGAAACCTACTGGTGCAACATGTACAGTGACCACAGCCGAAGGCCATGAATACTGGGCCCCAAAGAAACCTACTGGTGCAACATGTACAGTGACAACGGATGAAGGCCATGGCTAGTGGGCCCCAAAGAAACCTACTGGTGCAACATGTACAGTGACCACAGCCGAAGGCCATGGCTAGTGGGCCCCAAAGAAACCTACTGGTGCAACATGTACCGTGACCACGGATGAAGGTCATGGCTACTGGGCTCCAAAGAAACCTACTGGTGCAACATGTACTGTGACCACAGCCGAAGGCCAAGGTTACTGGGCTCCAAAGAAACCTACTGGTGCAACATGTACAGTGACCACAGCGGAAGGCCATGGCTACTGGGCCCCAAAGAAACCTACTGATGCAACATGTACAGTGACCACAGCCGAAGGCCATGGCTAGTGGGCCCCAAAGAAACCTACTGGTGCAACATGTACAGTGACCACGGATGAAGGCCATGGCTAGTGGGCCCCAAAGAAACCTACTGCTGCAACATGTACAGTGACCACAGCCCAGGGCCAAGGCTAGTGGGCTCCAAAGAAACCTACTGGTGCAACATGTACAGTGACCATAGCCGAAGGCCATGGCTAGTGGGCCCCAAAGATACCTACTGGTGCAACATGTACAGTGACCACAGCCGAAGGCCAAGGCTACTGGGCCCCAAAGAAACCTACTGGTGCAACATGTACTGTGACCACAGCCGAAGGCCAAGGCTACTGGGCTCCAAAGAAACCTACTGGTGCAACATGTACTGTGACCACAGCCGAAGGCCAAGGCTACTGGGCTCCAAAGAAACCTACTGGTGCAACATGTACTGTGACCACAGCCGAAGGCCAAGGCTACTGGGCTCCAAAGAAACCTACTGGTGCAACATGTACCGTGACCACAGCCAAAGGCCATGGCTACTGGGCTCCAAAGAAACCTACTGGTGCAACATGTACCGTGACCACAGCCGAAGGCCATGGCTACTGGGCTCCAAAGAAACCTACTGGTGCAACATGTACCGTGAACACAGCCGAAGGCCATGGCTACTGGGCCCCAAAGAAACCAACTGGTGCAACATGTACAGTGACCACGGATGAAGGCCATGGCTACTGGGCCCCAAAGTAACCTACTGGTGCAACATGTACAGTGACCGCAGCCCAGGGCCATGGCTAGTGGGCTCCAAAGAAACCTACTGCTGCAACATGTACAGTGACCACAGCCGAAGGCCATGGCTACTGGGCTCCAAAGAAACCTACTGGTGCAACATGTACTGTGACCACAGCCGAAGGCCAAGGCTACTGGGCTCCAAAGAAACCTACTGCTGCAACATGTACAGTGACTACAGCCGAAGGCCAAGGCTACTGGGCTCCAAAGAAACCTACTGCTGCAACATGTACAGTGACCACAGCCCAGGGCCATGGCTACTGGGCCACAAATAAACCTACTGGTGCAACATGTACAGTGACCACAGCCGAAGGCCATGGCTACTGGGCCCCAAAGAAACCTACTGGTGCAACATGTACAGTAACCACAGATGAAGGCCATGGCTAGTGGGCCCCAAAGAAACCTACTGGTGCAACATGTACTGTGACCACAGCCAAAGGCCAAGGCTACTGGGATCCAAAGAAACCTACTGGTGCAATATGTACAGTGACCACGGATGAAGGCCATGGCTAGTGGGCCCCAAAGAAACCTACTGGTGCAACATGTACAGTGACCACAGCCCAGGGCCATGGCTAGTGGGCTCCAAAGAAACCTACTGCTGAAACATGTACTGTGACCAAAGCCGAAGGCCATGGCTACTGGACTCCAAAGAAACCTACTGGTGCAACATGTACTGAGACCACAGCTGAAGGCCAAGGCTACTGGGCTCCAAAGAAACCTACTGGTGCAACATGTACAGTGACCACAGCCGAAGGCCATGGCTAGTGGGCCCCAAAGAAACCTACTGGTGCAACAGGTACAGTGACCACAGCCGAAGGCCATGGCTAGTGGGCCCCAAAGAAACCTACTGGTGCAACATGTACAGTGACCACAGCCGAAGGCCATGGCTACTGGGCTCCAAAGAAACCTACTGGTGCAACATGTACTGTGACCACAGGCGAAGGCCAAGGCTACTGGGCTCCAAAGAAACCTACTGCTGCAACATGTACAGTGACCACAGCCCAGGGCCATGGCTACTGGGCCACAAAGAAACCTACTGGGGCAACATGTACAGTGACCACAGCCAAAGGCCATGGCTACTGGGCCCCAAAGAAACCTACTGGTGCAACATGTACAGTGACCACGGATGAAGGCCATTGCTAGTGGGCCCCAAAGAAACCTACTGGTGCAACATGTACTGTGACCACAGCCAAAGGCCAAGGCTACTGGGCCCCAAAGAAACCTACTGGTGTAACATGTACAGTGACCACAGCCCAGGGCCATGGCTACTGGGCCACAAAGAAACCTACTGGTGCAACATGTACAGTGACCACAGCCAAAGGCCATGGCTACTGGGCCCCAAAGAAACCTACTGGTGCAACATGTAGAGTGACCACGGATGAAGGCCATTGCTAGTGGGCCCCAAAGAAACCTACTGGTGCAACATGTACTGTGACCACAGCCAAAGGCCAAGGCTACTGGGCCCCAAAGAAACCTACTGGTGTAACATGTACAGTGACCACAGCCGAAGGCCATGGCTACTGGGCCCCAAATAAACCTACTGGTGCAACATGTACAGTGACCACAGCCGAAGGCCAATGCTACTGGGCTCCAAAGAAACCTACTGGTGCAACATGTACTGTGACCACAGCCGAAGGCCAAGGCTACTGGGCTCCAAAGGAACCTACTGGTGCAACATGTACCGTGACCACAGCCGAAGGCCATGGCTACTGGGCTCCAAAGAAACCTACTGGTGCAACATGTACCGTGACCACAGCCGGAGGCCATGGCTACTGGGCTCCAAAGAAACCTACTGGTGCAACATGTACGGTGACCACAGCCGAAGGCCATGGCTACTGGGCCCCAAAGAAACCAACTGGTGCAACATGTACAGTGACCACGGATGAAGGCCATGGCTAGTGGGCCCCAAAGTAACCTACTGGTGCAACATGTACAGTGACTACACAGCCCAGGGCCATGGCTAGTGGGCTCCAAAGAAACCTACTGCTGCAACATGTACAGTGACCACAGCCGAAGGCCATGGCTAGTGGGCCCCAAAGAAACCTACTGGTGCAACATGTACAGTGACCACAGCCGAAGGCCACGGCTACTGGGCTCCAAAGAAACCTACTGGTGCAACATGTACCGTGACCACAGCCGAAGGCCACGGCTACTGGGCCCCAAAGAAACCTACTGGTGCAACATGTACCGTGACCACAGCCGAAGGCCATGGCTACTGGGCTCCAAAGAAACCTACTGGTGCAACATGTACAGTGACCACAGCCGAAGGCCATGGTTAGTGGGCCCCAAATAAACCTACTGGTGCAACATGTACAGTGACCACAGCCGAATGCCATGGCTACTGGGCCCCAAAGAAACCGACTGGTGCAACATGTACAGTGACCACGGATGAAGGCCATGGCTAGTGGGCCCCAAAGAGACCTACTGGTGCAACATGTACAGTGACCACAGCCCAGAGCCATGGCTAGTGGGCTCCAAAGAAACCTACTGCTGCAACATGTACTGTGACCACAGCCAAAGGCCATGGCTACTGGGCTCCAAAGAAACCTACTGGTGCAACATGTACTGTGACCACAGCCGAAGGCCAAGGCTACTGGGCTCCAAAGAAACCTACTGCTGCAACATTTACAGTGACCACAGCCGAAGGCCAAGGCTACTGGGCTTCAAAGAAACCTACTGGTGCAACATGTACAGTGACCACAGCCCAGGGCCATGGCTACTGGGCCCCAAAGAAACCTACTGGTGCAACATGTACAGTGACCACAGCCGAAGGCCATGGCTACTGGGCCCCAAAGAAACCCACTGGTGCAACATGTACAGTGACCACGGATGAAGGCCATGGCTAGTGGGCCCCAAAGAAACCTACTGGTGCAGCATGTACTGTGACCACAGCCAAAGGCCAAGGCTACTGGGCGCCAAAGAAACCTACTGGTGCAACATGTACAGTGACCACGGATGAAGGCCATGGCTAGTGGGCCCCAAAGAAACCTACTGGTGCAACATGTATTGTGACCTCAGCCAAAGGCCAAGGCTACTGGGCTCCAAAGAAACCTACTGGTGCAACATGTACCGTGACTACAGCCGAAGGCAATGGCTACTGGGTTCCAAAGAAACCTACTGGTGCAACATGTACTGTGACCACAGCCAAAGGCCAAGGCTACTGGGCGCCAAAGAAGCCTACTGGTGCAACATGTACAGTGACCACAGCAGAAGGCCATGGCTAGTGGGCCCCAAAGAAACCTACTGGTGCAACATGTACTGTGACCACAGCCAAAGGCCAAGGCTACTGGGCTCCAAGGAAACCTACTGGTGCAACATGCACAGTGACCACAGCCCAAGTCCAAGGCTACTGGGCTCCAAAGAAACCTACTGGTGCAACATGTACCCTGACCACAGCCGAAGGCAATGGCTACTGGGTTCCAAAGAAACCTACTGGTGCAACATGTACAGTGACCACGGATGAAGGCCATGGCTGGTGGGCCCCAAAGAAACCTACTGGTGCAACATGTACAGTGACCACAGCCGAAGGCCATGGCTTCTGGGCCCCAAAGAAACCTATTGGTGCAACATGTACAGTGACCACAGCCGAAGGCCATGGCTACTGGGCCCCAAAGAAACCTACTGGTGCAACATGTACAGTGACCACGGATGAAGGGCATGGCTAGTGGGCCCCAAAGAAACCTACTGGTGCAACATGTACAGTGACCACAGCCGAAGGCCATGGCTGGTGGGCCCCAAAGAAACCTACTGGTGCAACATGTACAGTGACCACAGCCGAAGGCCATGGCTACTGGGCTCCAAAGAAACCTACTGGTGCAACATGTACTGTGACCACAGCCGAAGGCCATGGCTACTGGGCCCCAAAGAAACCTACCGGTGCAACATGTACAGTGACCACAGCCGAAGGACATGGCTACTGGGCTCCAAAGAAACCTACTGGTGCAACATGTACAGTGACCACAGCCGAAGGCCATGGCTAGTGGGCCCCAAAGAAACCTACTGGTGCAACATGTACAGTGACCACAGCCGAAGGCCACGGCTACTGGGCTCCAAAGAAACCTACTGGTGCAACATGTACCGTGACCACAGCCGAAGGCCACGGCTACTGGGCCCCAAAGAAACCTACTGGTGCAACATGTACCGTGACCACAGCCGAAGGCCACGGCTACTGGGCTCCAAAGAAACCTACTGGTGCAACATGTACAGTGACCACAGCCGAAGGCCACGGTTAGTGGGCCCCAAAGAAACCTACTGGTGCAACATGTACAGTGACCACAGCCGAATGCCATGGCTACTGGGCCCCAAAGAAACCGACTGGTGCAACATGTACAGTGACCACGGATGAAGGCCATGGCTAGTGGGCCCCAAAGAGACCTACTGGTGCAACATGTACAGTGACCACAGCCCAGAGCCATGGCTAGTGGGCTCCAAAGAAACCTACTGCTGCAACATGTACTGTGACCACAGCCAAAGGCCATGGCTACTGGGCTCCAAAGAAACCTACTGGTGCAACATGTACTGTGACCACAGCCGAAGGCCAAGGCTACTGGGCTCCAAAGAAACCTACTGGTGCAACATGTACAGTGACCACAGCCCAGGGCCATGGCTACTGGGCCCCAAAGAAACCTACTGGTGCAACATGTACAGTGACCACAGCCGAAGGCCATGGCTACTGGGCCCCAAAGAAACCTACTGGTGCAACATGTACAGTGACCACGGATGAAGGCCATGGCTAGTGGGCCCCAAAGAAACCTACTGGTGCAGCATGTACTGTGACCACAGCCAAAGGCCAAGGCTACTGAGCGCCAAAGAAACCTACTGGTGCAACATGTACAGTGACCACGGATGAAGGCCATGGCTAGTGGGCCCCAAAGAAACCTACTGGTGCAACATGTATTGTGACCTCAGCCAAAGGCCAAGGCTACTGGGCTCCAAAGAAACCTACTGGTGCAACATGCACAGTGACCACAGCCCAAGTCCAAGGCTACTGGGCTCCAAAGAAACCTACTGGTGCAACATGTACCGTGACCACAGCCGAAGGCAATGGCTACTGGGTTCCAAAGAAACCTACTGGTGCAACATGTACAGTGACCACGGATGAAGGCCATGGCTGGTGGGCCCCAAAGAAACCTACTGGTGCAACATGTACAGTGACCACAGCAGAAGGCCATGGCTACTGGGCCCCAAAGAAACCTACTGGTGCAACATGTACCGTGACCACAGCCGAAGGCCATGGCTACTGGGCCCCAAAGAAACCTACTGGTGCAACATGTACAGTGACCACGGATGAAGGGCATGGCTAGTGGGCCCCAAAGAAACCTACTGGTGCAACATGTACAGTGACCACAGCCGAAGGCCATGGCTAGTGGGCCCCAAAGAAACCTACTGGTGCAACATGTACAGTGACCACAGCCGAAGGCCATGGCTACTGGGCTCCAAAGAAACCTACTGGTGCAACATGTACTGTGACCACAGCCGAAGGCCAAGGCAACTGGGCTCCAAAGAAACCTACTGCTGCAACATGTACAGTGACCACAGCCCAGGGCCATGGCTACTGGGCCACAAAGAAACCTACTGGTGCAACACGTACAGTGACCACAGCCGAAGGCCATGGCTACTGGGCCCCAAAGAAACCTACTGGTGTAACATGTACAGTGACCATGGATGAAGGCCATTGCTAGTGGGCCCCAAAGAAACCTACTGGTGCAACATGTACTGTGACCACAGCCAAAGGCCAAGGCTACTGGGCTCCAAAGAAACCTACTGGTGCAACATGTACAGTGACCACGGATGAAGGCCATGGCTTGGGCCCCAAAGAAACCTACTGGTGCAACATGTACAGTGACCACAGCCCAGGGCCATGGCTAGTGGGCTCCAAAGAAACCTACTGCTGCAACATGTACTGTGACCACAGCCGAAGGCCATGGCTACTGGGCTCCAAAGAAACCTACTGCTGCAACATTTACAGTGACCACAGCCGAAGGCCAAGGCTACTGGGCTTCAAAGAAACCTACTGGTGCAACATGTACAGTGACCACAGCCGAAGGCCATGGCTACTGGGCCCCAAAGAAACCTACTGGTGCAACATGTACAGTGACCACGGATGAAGGCCATGGCTAGTGGGCCCCAAAGAAACCTACTGCTGCAACATTTACAGTGACCACAGCCGAAGGCCAAGGCTACTGGGCTTCAAAGAAACCTACTGGTGCAACATGTACAGTGACCACAGCCGAAGGCCATGGCTACTGGGCCCCAAAGAAACCTACTGGTGCAACATGTACAGTGACCACGGATGAAGGCCATGGCTAGTGGGCCCCAAAGAAACCTACTGGTGCAACATGTACAGTGACCACGGATGAAGGCCATGGCTTGGGCCCCAAAGAAACTTACTGGTGCAACATGTACAGTGACCACAGCCCAGGGCCGTGGCTAGTGGGCTCCAAAGAAACCTACTGCTGCAACATGTACTGTGACCACAGCCGAAGGCCATGGCTACTGGGCTCCAAAGAAACCTACTGCTGCAACATTTACAGTGACCACAGCCGAAGGCCAAGGCTACTGGGATTCAAAGAAACCTACTGGTGCAACATGTACAGTGACCACAGCCGAAGGCCATGGCTACTGGGCCCCAAAGAAACCTACTGGTGCAACATGTACAGTGACCACGGATGAAGGCCATGGCTAGTGGGCCCCAAAGAAACCTACTGGTGCAGCATGTACTGTGACCACAGCCAAAGGCCAAGGCTACTGGGTGCCAAAGAAACCTACTGGTGCAACATGTACAGTGACCACGGATGAAGGCCATGGCTAGTGGGCCCCAAAGAAACCTACTGGTGCAACATGTATTGTGACCTCAGCCAAAGGCCAAGGCTACTGGGCTCCAAAGAAACCTACTGGTGCAACATGCACAGTGACCACAGCCCAAGTCCAAGGCTACTGGGCTCAAAAGAAACCTACTGGTGCAACATGTACCGTGACTACAGCCGAAGGCAATGGCTACTGGGTTCCAAAGAAACCTACTGGTGCAACATGTACAGTGACCACGGATGAAGGCCATGGCTGGTGGGCCCCAAAGAAACCTACTGGTGCAACATGTACAGTGACCACAGCAGAAGGCCATGGCTACTGGGCCCCAAAGAAACCTACTGATGCAACATGTACCGTGACCACAGCCGAAGGCCATGGCTACTGGGCCCCAAAGAAACCTACTGGTGCAACATGTACAGTGACCACGGATGAAGGGCATGGCTAGTGGGCCCCAAAGAAACCTACTGGTGCAACATGTACAGTGACCACAGCCGAAGGCCATGGCTAGTGGGCCCCAAAGAAACCTACTGGTGCAACATGTACAGTGACCACAGCCGAAGGCCATGGCTACTGGGCTCCAAAGAAACCTACTGGTGCAACATGTACTGTGACCACAGCCGAAGGCCAAGGCAACTGGGCTCCAAAGAAACCTACTGCTGCAACATGTACAGTGACCACAGCCCAGGGCCATGGCTACTGGGCCACAAAGAAACCTACTGGTGCAACATGTACAGTGACCACAGCCGAAGGCCATGGCTACTGGGCCCCAAAGAAACCTACTGGTGTAACATGTACAGTGACCACGGATGAATGCCATTGCTAGTGGGCCCCAAAGAAACCTACTGGTGCAACATGTACTGTGACCACAGCCAAAGGCCAAGGCTACTGGGCTCCAAAGAAACCTACTGGTGCAACATGTACAGTGACCACGGATGAAGGCCATGGCTTGGGCCCCAAAGAAACCTACTGGTGCAACATGTACAGTGACCACAGCCCAGGGCCATGGCTAGTGGGCTCCAAAGAAACCTACTGCTGCAACATGTACTGTGACCACAGCCGAAGGCCATGGCTACTGGGCTCCAAAGAAACCTACTGGTGCAACATGTACTGTGACCACAGCCGAAGGCCAAGGCTACTGGGCTCCAAAGAAACCTACTGGTGCAACATGTACAGTGACCACAGCCGAAGGCCATGGCTAGTGGGCCCCAAAGAAACCTACTGGTGCAACATGTACAGTGACCACAGCCGAAGGCCAAGGATACTGGGCTCCAAAGAAACCTACTGGTGCAACATGTACTGTGACCACAGCCGAAGGCCAAGGCTACTGGGTTCCAAAGAAACCTACTGGTGCAACATGTACCGTGATCACAGCCGAAGGCCATGTCTACTGGGCCCCAAAGAAACCTACTGGTGCAACATGTACCGTGACCACAGCCGAAGGCCATGGCTACTGGGCTCCAAAGAAACCTACTGGTGCAACATGTACAGTGACCACAGCCGAAGGCCATGGCTAGTGGGCCCCAAAGAAACCTATTGGTGCAACATGTACAGTGACCACAGCCGAAGGCCATGGCTACTGGGCCCCAAAGAAACCAACTGGTGCAACATGTACAGTGACCACGGATGAAGGCCATGGCTAGTGGGCCCCAAAGAAACCTACTGGTGCAACATGTACAGTGACCACAGCCCAGGGTCATGGCTAGTGGGCTCCAAAGAAACCTACTGCTGCAACATGTACTGGGACCACAGCCGAAGGCCATGGCTACTGGGCTCCAAAGAAACCTACTGGTGCAACATGTACAGTGACCACAGCCCAGGGCCATGGCTAGTGGGCTCCAAAGAAACCTACTGCTGCAACATGTACTGTGACCAAAGCCGAAGGCCATGGCTACTGGACTCCAAAGAAACCTACTGGTGCAACATGTACTGAGACCACAGCTGAAGGCCAAGGCTACTGGGCTCCAAAGAAACCTACTGGTGCAACATGTACAGTGACCACAGCCGAAGGCCATGGCTAGTGGGCCCCAAAGAAACCTACTGGTGCAACATGTACAGTGACCACAGCCGAAGGCCATGGCTAGTGGGCCCCAAAGAAACCTACTGGTGCAACATGTACAGTGACCACAGCCGAAGGCCATGGCTAGTGGGCCCCAAAGAAACCTACTGGTGCAACATGTACAGTGACCACAGCCGAAGGCCAAGGCTACTGGGCTCCAAAGAAACCTACTGCTGCAACATGTACAGTGACCACAGCCCAGGGCCATGGCTACTGGGCCACAAAGAAACCTACTGGTGCAACATGTACAGTGACCACAGCCAAAGGCCATGGCTACTGGGCCCCAAAGAAACCTACTGGTGCAACATGTACAGTGACCACGGATGAAGGCCATTGCTAGTGGGCCCCAAAGAAACCTACTGGTGCAACATGTACTGTGACCACAGCCAAAGGCCAAGGCTACTGGGCCCCAAAGAAACCTACTGGTGTAACATGTACAGTGACCACAGCCGAAGGCCATGGCTACTGGGCCCCAAATAAACCTACTGGTGCAACATGTACAGTGACCACAGCCGAAGGCCAATGCTACTGGGCTCCAAAGAAACCTACTGGTGCAACATGTACTGTGACCACAGCCGAAGGCCAAGGCTACTGGGCTCCAAAGGAACCTACTGGTGCAACATGTACCGTGACCACAGCCGAAGGCCATGGCTACTGGGCTCCAAAGAAACCTACTGGTGCAACATGTACCGTGACCACAGCCGGAGGCCATGGCTACTGGGCTCCAAAGAAACCTACTGGTGCAACATGTACGGTGACCACAGCCGAAGGCCATGGCTAGTGGGCCCCAAAGAAACCAACTGGTGCAACATGTACAGTGACCACGGATGAAGGCCATGGCTAGTGGGCCCCAAAGTAACCTACTGGTGCAACATGTACAGTGACTACACAGCCCAGGGCCATGGCTAGTGGGCTCCAAAGAAACCTACTGCTGCAACATGTACAGTGACCACAGCCGAAGGCCATGGCTACTGGGCTCCAAAGAAACCTACTGGTGCAACATGTACTGTGACCACAGCCGAAGGCCAAGGCTACTGGGCTCCAAAGAAACCTACTGCTGCAACAGGTACAGTGACCACAGCCGAAGGCCAAGGCTACTGGGCTCCAAAGAAACCTACTGCTGCAACATGTACAGTGACCACTGCCCAGGGCCATGGCTACTGGGCCACAAATAAACCTACTGGTGCAACATGTACAGTGACCACAGCCGAAGGCCATGGCTACTGGGCCCCAAAGAAACCCACAGGTGCAACATGTACAGTGACCACGGATGAAGGCCATGGCTAGTGGGCCCCAAAGAAACCTACTGGTGCAACATGTACTGTGACCACAGCCAAAGGCCAAGGCTACTGGGCCCCAAAGAAACCTACTGGTGCAACATGTACAGTGACCACAGCCCAGGGCCATGGCTAGTGGGCTCCAAAGAAACCTACTGCTGCAACATGTACAGTGACCACAGCCGAAGGCCATGGCTACTGGGCCCCAAAGAAACCTACTGGTGCAACATGTACAGTGACCACGGATGAAGGCCATGGCTAGTGGGCCCCAAAGAAACCTACTGGTGCAACATGTACTGTGACCACAGCCAAAGGCCAAGGCTACTGGGCGCCAAAGAAGCCTACTGGTGCAACATGTACAGTGACCACGGATGAAGGCCATGGCTAGTGGGCCCCAAAGAAACCTACTGGTGCAACATGTACTGTGACCACAGCCAAAGGCAAAGGCTACTGGGCTCCAAAGAAACCTACTGGTGCAACATGCACAGTGACCACAGCCCAAGTCCAAGGCTACTGGGCTCCAAAGAAACCTACTGGTGCAACATGTACCCTGACCACAGCCGAAGGCAATGGCTACTGGGTTCCAAAGAAACCTACTGGTGCAACATGTACAGTGACCACGGATGAAGGCCATGGCTGGTGGGCCCCAAAGAAACCTACTGGTGCAACATGTACAGTGACCACAGCCGAAGGCCATGGCTACTGGGCCCCAAAGAAACCTACTGGTGCAACATGTACCGTGACCACAGCCGAAGGCCATGGCTACTGGGCCCCAAAGAAACCTACTGGTGCAACATGTACAGTGACCACGGATGAAGGGCATGGCTAGTGGGCCCCAAAGAAACCTACTGGTGCAACATGTACAGTGACCACAGCCGAAGGCCATGGCTGGTGGGCCCCAAAGAAACCTACTGGTGCAACATGTACAGTGACCACAGCCGAAGGCCATGGCTACTGGGCTCCAAAGAAACCTACTGGTGCAACATGTACTGTGACCACAGCCGAAGGCCATGGCTACTGGGCCCCAAAGAAACCTACCGGTGCAACATGTACAGTGACCACAGCCGAAGGACATGGCTACTGGGCTCCAAAGAAACCTACTGGTGCAACATGTACAGTGACCACAGCCGAAGGCCATGGCTAGTGGGCCCCAAAGAAACCTACTGGTGCAACATGTACAGTGACCACAGCCGAAGGCCACGGCTACTGGGCTCCAAAGAAACCTACTGGTGCAACATGTACCGTGACCACAGCCGAAGGCCACGGCTACTGGGCCCCAAAGAAACCTACTGGTGCAACATGTACCGTGACCACAGCCGAAGGCCACGGCTACTGGGCTCCAAAGAAACCTACTGGTGCAACATGTACAGTGACCACAGCCGAATGCCATGGCTACTGGGCCCCAAAGAAACCGACTGGTGCAACATGTACAGTGACCACGGATGAAGGCCATGGCTACTGGGCCCCAAAGAAACCTACCGGTGCAACATGTACAGTGACCACAGCCGAAGGACATGGCTACTGGGCTCCAAAGAAACCTACTGGTGCAACATGTACAGTGACCACAGCCGAAGGCCATGGTTAGTGGGCCCCAAAGAAACCGACTGGTGCAACATGTACAGTGACCACAGCCGAATGCCATGGCTACTGGGCCCCAAAGAAACCGACTGGTGCAACATGTACAGTGACCACGGATGAAGGCCATGGCTAGTGGGCCCCAAAGAGACCTACTGGTGCAACATGTACAGTGACCACAGCCCAGAGCCATGGCTAGTGGGCTCCAAAGAAACCTACTGCTGCAACATGTACTGTGACCACAGCCAAAGGCCATGGCTACTGGGCTCCAAAGAAACCTACTGGTGCAACATGTACTGTGACCACAGCCGAAGGCCAAGGCTACTGGGCTCCAAAGAAACCTACTGCTGCAACATTTACAGTGACCACAGCCGAAGGCCAAGGCTACTGGGCTTCAAAGAAACCTACTGGTGCAACATGTACAGTGACCACAGCCCAGGGCCATGGCTACTGGGCCCCAAAGAAACATACTGGTGCAACATGTACAGTGACCACAGCCGAAGGCCATGGCTACTGGGCCCCAAAGAAACCTACTGGTGCAACATGTACAGTGACCACGGATGAAGGCCATGGCTAGTGGGCCCCAAAGAAACCTACTGGTGCAGCATGTACTGTGACCACAGCCAAAGGCCAAGGCTACTGGGCGCCAAAGAAACCTACTGGTGCAACATGTACAGTGACCACGGATGAAGGCCATGGCTAGTGGGCCCCAAAGAAACCTACTGGTGCAACATGTATTGTGACCTCAGCCAAAGGCCAAGGCTACTGGGCTCCAAAGAAACCTACTGGTGCAACATGCACAGTGACCACAGCCCAAGTCCAAGGCTACTGGGCTCCAAAGAAACCTACTGGTGCAACATGTACAGTGACCACAGCCGAAGGCCATGGCTACTGGGCTCCAAAGAAACCTACTGGTGCAACATGTACTGTGACCATAGCCGAAGGCCAAGGCAACTGGGCTCCAAAGAAACCTACTGCTGCAACATGTACAGTGACCACAGCCCAGGGCCATGGCTACTGGGCCACAAAGAAACCTACTGGTGCAACATGTACAGTGACCACAGCCGAAGGCCATGGCTACTGGGCCCCAAAGAAACCTACTGGTGTAACATGTACAGTGACCATGGATGAAGGCCATTGCTAGTGGGCCCCAAAGAAACCTACTGGTGCAACATGTACTGTGACCACAGCCAAAGGCCAAGGCTACTGGGCTCCAAAGAAACCTACTGGTGCAACATGTACAGTGACCACGGATGAAGGCCATGGCTTGGGCCCCAAAGAAACCTACTGGTGCAACATGTACTGTGACCACAGCCGAAGGCCAAGGCTACTGGGTTCCAAAGAAACCTACTGGTGCAACATGTACCGTGACCACAGCCGAAGGCCATGTCTACTGGGCCCCAAAGAATCCTACTGGTGCAACATGTACCGTGACCACAGCCGAAGGCCATGGCTACTGGGCTCCAAAGAAACCTACTGGTGCAACATGTACAGTGACCACAGCCGAAGGCCATGGCTAGTGGGCCCCAAAGAAACCTACTGGTGCAACATGTACAGTGACCACAGCCGAAGGCCATGGCTACTGGGCCCCAAAGAAACCAACTGGTGCAACATGTACAGTGACCACGGATGAAGGCCATGGCTAGTGGGCCCCAAAGAAACCTACTGGTGCAACATGTACAGTGACCACAGCCCAGGGTCATGGCTAGTGGGCTCCAAAGAAACCTACTGCTGCAACATGTACTGGGACCACAGCCGAAGGCCATGGCTACTGGGCTCCAAAGAAACCTACTGGTGCAACATGTACTGTGACCACAGTCGAAGGCCATGGCTACTGGGCTCCAAAGAAACCTAGTGCTGCAACATGTACAGTGATCACAGCCGAAGGCCAAGGCTACTGGGCTCCAAAGAAACCTACTGCTGCAACATGTACAGTGACCACAGCCCAGGGCCATGGCTACTGGGCCACAAAGAAACCTACGGTGCAACATGTACAGTGACCACAGCCGAAGGCCATGGCTACTGGGCCCCAAAGAAACCTACTGGTGCAACATGTACAGTGACCACAGATGAAGGCCATGGCTAGTGGGCCCCAAAGAAACCTACTGGTGCAACATGTACTGTGACCACAGCCAAAGGCCAAGGCTACTGGACTCCAAAGAAACCTACTCGTGCAACATGTACAGTGACCACAGCCGAAGGCCATGGCTAGTGGGCCCCAAAGAAACCTACTGGTGCAACATGTACAGTGACCACGTACAGTGACCACAGCCGAAGGCCATGGCTAGTGGGCTCCAAAGAAACCTACTGGTGCAACATGTACAGTGACCACAGCCGAAGGCCATGAATAGTGGGCCCCAAAGAAACCTACTGGTGCAACATGTACAGTGACCACGGATGAGGGCCATGGCTGGTGGGCCCCAAAGAAGCCTACTGGTGCAACATGTACAGTGACCACAGCTGAAGGCCATGGCTAGTGGGCCCCAAAGAAACCTACTGGTGCAACATGTACAGTGACCACAGCCGAATGCCATGGCTACTGGGCACCAAAGAAACCTACTAGTGCAACATGTACAGTGACCACGGATGAAGGCCATGGCTAGTGGGCCCCAAAGAAACCTACTGGTGCAACATGTACAGTGACCACAGCCCAGGGCCATGGCTAGTGGGCTCCAAAGAAACCTACTGCTGCAACATGTACTGTGACCACAGCCGAAGGCCATGGCTACTGGGCTCCAAAGAAACCTACTGGTGCAACATGTACTGTGACCACAGCCGAAGGCCAAGGCTACTGGGCTCCAAAGAAACCTACTGCTGCAACATATACAGTGACCACAGCCGTAGGCCAAGGCTACTGGGCTCCAAAGAAACCTACTGCTGCAACATGTACAGTGACCACAGCCCAGGGCCATGGCTACTGGGCCCCAAAGAAACCTACTGGTGCAACATGTACAGTGACCACAGCCGAAGGCCATGGCTACTGGGCCTCAAAGAAACCTACTGGTGCAACATGTACAGTGACCACAGCCGAAGGCCATGGCTACTGGGCCCCAAAGAAACCTACTGGTGCAACATGTACTGTGACCACAGCCAAAGGCCAAGGCTACTGGGTTCCAAAGAAACCTACTGGTGCAACATGTACAGTGACCACGGATGAAGGCCATGGCTAGCGGGCCCCAAAGAAACCTACTGGTGCAACATGTACTGTGACCACAGCCGAAGGCCATGGCTACTGGGCCCCAAATAAACCTACTGGTGCAACATGTACAGTGACCACAGCCGAAGGCCAAGGCTACTGGGCTCCAAAGAAACCTACTGGTGCAATATGTACCGTGACCACAGCCGAAGGCCATGGCTACTGGGCTCCAAAGAAACCTAATGGTGCAACATGTACAGTGACCACAGCCGAAGGCCATGGCTAGTGGGCCCCAAAGAAACCTACTGGTGCAACATATACAGTGACCACAGCCGAAGCCCATGGCTAGTGAACCCCAAAGAAACCTACTGGTGCAACATGTACAGTGACCACGGATGAAGGCCATGGCTGGTGGGCCCCAAAGAAACCTATTGGTGCAACATGTACAGTGACCACAGCCGAAGGCCATGGCTACTGGGCCCCAAATAAACCTACTGGTGCAACATGTACAGTGACCACAGCCGAAGGCCATGGCTACTGGGCCCCAAAGAAACCTACTGGTGCAACATGTACAGTGACCACGGATGAAGGCCATGGCTAGTGGGCCCCAAAGAAACCTACTGGTGCAACATGTACAGTGACCACAGCCCAGGGCCATGGCTAGTGGGCTCCAAAGAAACCTACTGCTGCAACATGTACTGTGACCACAGCCGAAGGCCATGGCTACTGGGCTCCAAAGAAACCTACTGGTGCAACATGTACTGTGACCACAGCCGAAGGCCAAGGCTACTGGGCTTCAAAGAAACCTACTGCTGCAACATGTACAGTGACCACAGCGGAAGGCCAAGGCTACTGGGCTCCAAAGAAACCTACTCCTGCAACATGTACAGTGACCACAGCCCAGGGCCATGGCTACTGGGCCCCAAGGAAACCTACTGGTGCAACATGTACAGTGACCACAGCCGAAGGCCATGGCTACTGGGACCCAAAGAAACCTACTGGTGCAACATGTACAGTGACCACGGATGAAGGCCATGGCTAGTGGGCCCCAAAGAAACCTACTGGTGCAACATGTACAGTGACCACGGATGAAGGCCATGGCTGGTGGACCCCAAAGAAACCTACTGCTGCAACATGTACTGTGACCACAACCGAAGGCCAAGGCTACTGGGCTCCAAAGAAACCTACTGCTGCAACATGTACTGTGACCACCGCCGAAGGCTATGGCTACTGGGCTCCAAAGAAACCTACTGCTGCAACATGTACAGTGACCACAGCCCAGGGCCATGGCTACTGGGCTCCAAAGAAACCTACTGCTGCAACATGTACAGTGACCACGGATGAAGGCCATGGCTGGTGGGCCCCAAAGAAACCTACTGCTGCAACATGTACAGTGACCACAGCCGAAGGCCATGGCTACTGGGCCCCAAAGAAACCTACTGGTGCAACATGTACAGTGACCACGGATGAAGGCCATGGCTAGTGGGCCCCAAAGAAACCTACTGCTGCAACATTTACAGTGACCACAGCCGAAGGCCAAGGCTACTGGGCTTCAAAGAAACCTACTGGTGCAACATGTACAGTGACCACAGCCGAAGGCCATGGCTACTGGGCCACAAAGAAACCTACTGGTGCAACATGTACAGTGACCACGGATGAAGGCCATGGCTAGTGGGCCCCAAAGAAACCTACTGGTGCAACATGTACAGTGACCACGGATGAAGGCCATGGCTTGGGCCCCAAAGAAACCTACTGGTGCAACATGTACAGTGACCACAGCCCAGGGCCATGGCTAGTGGGCTCCAAAGAAACCTACTGCTGCAACATGTACTGTGACCACAGCCGAAGGCCATGGCTACTGGGCTCCAAAGAAACCTACTGCTGCAACATTTACAGTGACCACAGCCGAAGGCCAAGGCTACTGGGCTTCAAAGAAACCTACTGGTGCAACATGTACAGTGACCACAGCCGAAGGCCATGGCTACTGGGCCCCAAAGAAACCTACTGGTGCAACATGTACAGTGACCACGGATGAAGGCCATGGCTAGTGGGCCCCAAAGAAACCTACTGGTGCAGCATGTACTGTGACCACAGCCAAAGGCCAAGGCTACTGGGCGCCAAAGAAACCTACTGGTGCAACATGTACAGTGACCACGGATGAAGGCCATGGCTAGTGGGCCCCAAAGAAACCTACTGGTGCAACATGTATTGTGACCTCAGCCAAAGGCCAAGGCTACTGGGCTCCAAAGAAACCTACTGGTGCAACATGCACAGTGACCACAGCCCAAGTCCAAGGCTACTGGGCTCCAAAGAAACCTACTGGTGCAACATGTACCGTGACTACAGCCGAAGGCAATGGCTACTGGGTTCCAAAGAAACCTACTGGTGCAACATGTACAGTGACCACGGATGAAGGCCATGGCTGGTGGGCCCCAAAGAAACCTACTGGTGCAACATGTACAGTGACCACAGCAGAAGGCCATGGCTACTGGGCCCCAAAGAAACCTACTGATGCAACATGTACCGTAACCACAGCCGAAGGCCATGGCTACTGGGCCCCAAAGAAACCTACTGGTGCAACATGTACAGTGACCACGGATGAAGGGCATGGCTAGTGGGCCCCAAAGAAACCTACTGGTGCAACATGTACAGTGACCACAGCTGAAGGCCATGGCTAGTGGGCCCCAAAGAAACCTACTGGTGCAACATGTACAGTGACCACAGCCGAAGGCCATGGCTACTGGGCTCCAAAGAAACCTACTGGTGCAACATGTACTGTGACCACAGCCGAAGGCCAAGGCAACTGGGCTCCAAAGAAACCTACTGCTGCAACATGTACAGTGACCACAGCACAGGGCCATGGCTACTGGGCCACAAAGAAACCTACTGGTGCAACATGTACAGTGACCACAGCCGAAGGCCATGGCTACTGGGCCCCAAAGAAACCTACTGGTGTAACATGTACAGTGACCACGGATGAATGCCATTGCTAGTGGGCCCCAAAGAAACCTACTGGTGCAACATGTACTGTGACCACAGCCAAAGGCCAAGGCTACTGGGCTCCAAAGAAACCTACTGGTGCAACATGTACAGTGACCACGGATGAAGGCCATGGCTTGGGCCCCAAAGAAACCTACTGGTGCAACATGTACTGTGACCACAGTCGAAGGCCATGGCTACTGGGCTCCAAAGAAACCTAGTGCTGCAACATGTACAGTGATCACAGCCGAAGGCCAAGGCTACTGGGTTCCAAAGAAACCTACTGCTGCAACATGTACAGTGACCACAGCCCAGGGCCATGGCTACTGGGCCACAAAGAAACCTACGGTGCAACATGTACAGTGACCACAGCCGAAGGCCATGGCTACTGGGCCCCAAAGAAACCTACTGGTGCAACATGTACAGTGACCACAGCCGAAGGCCATGGCTAGTGGGCCCCAAAGAAACCTACTGGTGCAACATGTACAGTGACCACAGCCGAAGGCCATGGCTACTGGGCCCCAAAGAAACCAACTGGTGCAACATGTACAGTGACCACGGATGAAGGCCATGGCTAGTGGGCCCCAAAGAAACCTACTGGTGCAACATGTACAGTGACCACAGCCCAGGGTCATGGCTAGTGGGCTCCAAAGAAACCTACTGCTGCAACATGTACTGGGACCACAGCCGAAGGCCATGGCTACTGGGCTCCAAAGAAACCTACTGGTGCAACATGTACAGTGACCACAGCCCAGGGCCATGGCTAGTGGGCTCCAAAGAAACCTACTGCTGCAACATGTACTGTGACCAAAGCCGAAGGCCATGGCTACTGGACTCCAAAGAAACCTACTGGTGCAACATGTACTGAGACCACAGCTGAAGGCCAAGGCTACTGGGCTCCAAAGAAACCTACTGGTGCAACATGTACAGTGACCACAGCCGAAGGCCATGGCTAGTGGGCCCCAAAGAAACCTACTGGTGCAACATGTACAGTGACCACAGCCGAAGGCCATGGCTAGTGGGCCCCAAAGAAACCTACTGGTGCAACATGTACAGTGACCACAGCCGAAGGCCATGGCTAGTGGGCCCCAAAGAAACCTACTGGTGCAACATGTACAGTGACCACAGCCGAAGGCCAAGGCTACTGGGCTCCAAAGAAACCTACTGCTGCAACATGTACAGTGACCACAGCCCAGGGCCATGGCTACTGGGCCACAAAGAAACCTACTGGTGCAACATGTACAGTGACCACAGCCAAAGGCCATGGCTACTGGGCCCCAAAGAAACCTACTGGTGCAACATGTACAGTGACCACGGATGAAGGCCATTGCTAGTGGGCCCCAAAGAAACCTACTGGTGCAACATGTACTGTGACCACAGCCAAAGGCCAAGGCTACTGGGCCCCAAAGAAACCTACTGGTGTAACATGTACAGTGACCACAGCCGAAGGCCATGGCTACTGGGCCCCAAATAAACCTACTGGTGCAACATGTACAGTGACCACAGCCGAAGGCCAATGCTACTGGGCTCCAAAGAAACCTACTGGTGCAACATGTACTGTGACCACAGCCGAAGGCCAAGGCTACTGGGCTCCAAAGGAACCTACTGGTGCAACATGTACCGTGACCACAGCCGAAGGCCATGGCTACTGGGCTCCAAAGAAACCTACTGGTGCAACATGTACCGTGACCACAGCCGGAGGCCATGGCTACTGGGCTCCAAAGAAACCTACTGGTGCAACATGTACGGTGACCACAGCCGAAGGCCATGGCTAGTGGGCCCCAAAGAAACCAACTGGTGCAACATGTACAGTGACCACGGATGAAGGCCATGGCTAGTGGGCCCCAAAGTAACCTACTGGTGCAACATGTACAGTGACTACACAGCCCAGGGCCATGGCTAGTGGGCTCCAAAGAAACCTACTGCTGCAACATGTACAGTGACCACAGCCGAAGGCCATGGCTACTGGCTCCAAAGAAACCTACTGGTGCAACATGTACTGTGACCACAGCAGAAGGCCAAGGCTACTGGGCTCCAAAGAAACCTACTGCTGCAACAGGTACAGTGACCACAGCCGAAGGCCAAGGCTACTGGGCTCCAAAGAAACCTACTGCTGCAACATGTACAGTGACCACTGCCCAGGGCCATGGCTACTGGGCCACAAATAAACCTTCTGGTGCAACATGTACAGTGACCACAGCCGAAGGCCATGGCTACTGGGCCCCAAAGAAACCCACTGGTGCAACATGTACAGTGACCACGGATGAAGGCCATGGCTAGTGGGCCCCAAAGAAACCTACTGGTGCAACATGTACTGTGACCACAGCCAAAGGCCAAGACTACTGGGCCCCAAAGAAACCTACTGATGCAACATGTACAGTGACCACAGCCCAGGGCCATGGCTAGTGGGCTCCAAAGAAACCTACTGCTGCAACATGTACAGTGACCACAGCCGAAGGCCATGGCTACTGGGCCCCAAAGAAACCTACTGGTGCAACATGTACAGTGACCACGGATGAAGGCCATGGCTAGTGGGCCCCAAAGAAACCTACTGGTGCAACATGTACTGTGACCACAGCCAAAGGCCAAGGCTACTGGGCGCCAAAGAAGCCTACTGGTGCAACATGTACAGTGACCACGGATGAAGGCCATGGCTAGTGGGCCCCAAAGAAACCTACTGGTGCAACATGTACTGTGACCACAGCCAAAGGCAAAGGCTACTGGGCTCCAAAGAAACCTACTGGTGCAACATGCACAGTGACCACAGCCCAAGTCCAAGACTACTGGGCTCCAAAGAAACCTACTGGTGCAACATGTACCCTGACCACAGCCGAAGGCAATGGCTACTGGGTTCCAAAGAAACCTACTGGTGCAACATGTACAGTGACCACGGATGAAGGCCATGGCTGGTGGGCCCCAAAGAAACCTACTGGTGCAACATGTACAGTGACCACAGCCGAAGGCCATGGCTACTGGGCCCCAAAGAAACCTACTGGTGCAACATGTACCGTGACCACAGCCGAAGGCCATGGCTACTGGGCCCCAAAGAAACCTACTGGTGCAACATGTACAGTGACCACGGATGAAGGGCATGGCTAGTGGGCCCCAAAGAAACCTACTGGTGCAACATGTACAGTGACCACAGCCGAAGGCCATGGCTGGTGGGCCCCAAAGAAACCTACTGGTGCAACATGTACAGTGACCACAGCCGAAGGCCATGGCTACTGGGCTCCAAAGAAACCTACTGGTGCAACATGTACTGTGACCACAGCCGAAGGCCATGGCTACTGGGCCCCAAAGAAACCTACCGGTGCAACATGTACAGTGACCACAGCCGAAGGACATGGCTACTGGGCTCCAAAGAAACCTACTGGTGCAACATGTACAGTGACCACAGCCGAAGGCCATGGCTAGTGGGCCCCAAAGAAACCTACTGGTGCAACATGTACAGTGACCACAGCCGAAGGCCACGGCTACTGGGCTCCAAAGAAACCTACTGGTGCAACATGTACCGTGACCACAGCCGAAGGCCACGGCTACTGGGCCCCAAAGAAACCTACTGGTGCAACATGTACCGTGACCACAGCCGAAGGCCACGGCTACTGGGCTCCAAAGAAACCTACTGGTGCAACATGTACAGTGACCACAGCCGAAGGCCATGGTTAGTGGGCCCCAAAGAAACCGACTGGTGCAACATGTACAGTGACCACAGCCGAATGCCATGGCTACTGGGCCCCAAAGAAACCGACTGGTGCAACATGTACAGTGACCACGGATGAAGGCCATGGCTAGTGGGCCCCAAAGAGACCTACTGGTGCAACATGTACAGTGACCACAGCCCAGAGCCATGGCTAGTGGGCTCCAAAGAAACCTACTGCTGCAACATGTACTGTGACCACAGCCAAAGGCCATGGCTACTGGGCTCCAAAGAAACCTACTGGTGCAACATGTACTGTGACCACAGCCGAAGGCCAAGGCTACTGGGCTCCAAAGAAACCTACTGCTGCAACATTTACAGTGACCACAGCCGAAGGCCAAGGCTACTGGGCTTCAAAGAAACCTACTGGTGCAACATGTACAGTGACCACAGCCCAGGGCCATGGCTACTGGGCCCCAAAGAAACATACTGGTGCAACATGTACAGTGACCACAGCCGAAGGCCATGGCTACTGGGCCCCAAAGAAACCTACTGGTGCAACATGTACAGTGACCACGGATGAAGGCCATGGCTAGTGGGCCCCAAAGAAACCTACTGGTGCAGCATGTACTGTGACCACAGCCAAAGGCCATGGCTAGTGGGCCCCAAAGAAACCTACTGGTGCAACATGTATTGTGACCTCAGCCAAAGGCCAAGGCTACTGGGCTCCAAAGAAACCTACTGGTGCAACATGCACAGTGACCACAGCCCAAGTCCAAAGCTACTGGGCTCCAAAGAAACCTACTGGTGCAACATGTACCGTGACCACAGCCAAAGGCAATGGCTACTGGGTTCCAAAGAAACCTACTGGTGCAACATGTACAGTGACCACGGATGAAGGCCATGGCTGGTGGGCCCCAAAGAAACCTACTGGTGCAACATGTACAGTGACCACAGCAGAATGCCATGGCTACTGGGCCCCAAAGAAACCTACTGGTGCAACATGTACCGTGACCACAGCCGAAGGCCATGGCTACTGGGCCCCAAAGAAACCTACTGGTGCAACATGTACAGTGACCACGGATGAAGGGCATGGCTAGTGGGCCCCAAAGAAACCTACTGGTGCAACATGTACAGTGACCACAGCCGAAGGCCATGGCTAGTGGGCCCCAAAGAAACCTACTGGTGCAACATGTACAGTGACCACAGCCGAAGGCCATGGCTACTGGGCTCCAAAGAAACCTACTGGTGCAACATGTACTGTGACCACAGCCGAAGGCCAAGGCAACTGGGCTCCAAAGAAACCTACTGCTGCAACATGTACAGTGACCACAGCCCAGGGCCATGGCTACTGGGCCACAAAGAAACCTACTGGTGCAACATGTACAGTGACCACAGCCGAAGGCCATGGCTACTGGGCCCCAAAGAAACCTACTGGTGTAACATGTACAGTGACCATGGATGAAGGCCATTGCTAGTGGGCCCCAAAGAAACCTACTGGTGCAACATGTACTGTGACCACAGCCAAAGGCCAAGGCTACTGGGCTCCAAAGAAACCTACTGGTGCAACATGTACAGTGACCACGGATGAAGGCCATGGCTTGGGCCCCAAAGAAACCTACTGGTGCAACATGTACAGTGACCACAGCCCAGGGCCATGGCTAGTGGGCTCCAAAGAAACCTACTGGTGTAACATGTACAGTGACCATGGATGAAGGCCATTGCTAGTGGGCCCCAAAGAAACCTACTGGTGCAACATGTACAGTGACCACAGCCGAAGGCCAAGGATACTGGGCTCCAAAGAAACCTACTGGTGCAACATGTACTGTGACCACAGCCGAAGGCCAAGGCTACTGGGTTCCAAAGAAACCTACTGGTGCAACATGTACCGTGACCACAGCCGAAGGCCATGTCTACTGGGCCCCAAAGAAACCTACTGGTGCAACATGTACCGTGACCACAGCCGAAGGCCATGGCTACTGGGCTCCAAAGAAACCTACTGGTGCAACATGTACAGTGACCACAGCCGAAGGCCATGGCTAGTGGGCCCCAAAGAAACCTACTGGTGCAACATGTACAGTGACCACAGCCGAAGGCCATGGCTACTGGGCCCCAAAGAAACCAATTGGTGCAACATGTACAGTGACCACGGATGAAGGCCATGGCTAGTGGGCCCCAAAGAAACCTACTGGTGCAACATGTACAGTGACCACAGCCCAGGGTCATGGCTAGTGGGCTCCAAAGAAACCTACTGCTGCAACATGTACTGGGACCACAGCCGAAGGCCATGGCTACTGGGCTCCAAAGAAACCTACTGGTGCAACATGTACTGTGACCACAGTCGAAGGCCATGGCTACTGGGCTCCAAAGAAACCTAGTGCTGCAACATGTACAGTGATCACAGCCGAAGGCCAAGGCTACTGGGCTCCAAAGAAACCTACTGCTGCAACATGTACAGTGACCACAGCCCAGGGCCATGGCTACTGGGCCACAAAGAAACCTACGGTGCAACATGTACAGTGACCACAGCCGAAGGCCATGGCTACTGGGCCCCAAAGAAACCTACTGGTGCAACATGTACAGTGACCACAGATGAAGGCCATGGCTAGTGGGCCCCAAAGAAACCTACTGGTGCAACATGTACTGTGACCACAGCCAAAGGCCAAGGCTACTGGACTCCAAAGAAACCTACTCGTGCAACATGTACAGTGACCACAGCCGAAGGCCATGGCTAGTGGGCCCCAAAGAAACCTACTGGTGCAACATGTACAGTGACCACGTACAGTGACCACAGCCGAAGGCCATGGCTAGTGGGCTCCAAAGAAACCTACTGGTGCAACATGTACAGTGACCACAGCCGAAGGCCATGAATAGTGGGCCCCAAAGAAACCTACTGGTGCAACATGTACAGTGACCACGGATGAGGGCCATGGCTGGTGGGCCCCAAAGAAGCCTACTGGTGCAACATGTACAGTGACCACAGCTGAAGGCCATGGCTAGTGGGCCCCAAAGAAACCTACTGGTGCAACATGTACAGTGACCACAGCCGAAGGCCATGGCTACTGGGCACCAAAGAAACCTACTAGTGCAACATGTACAGTGACCACGGATGAAGGCCATGGCTAGTGGGCCCCAAAGAAACCTACTGGTGCAACATGTACAGTGACCACAGCCCAGGGCCATGGCTAGTGGGCTCCAAAGAAACCTACTGCTGCAACATGTACTGTGACCACAGCCGAAGGCCATGGCTACTGGGCTCCAAAGAAACCTACTGGTGCAACATGTACTGTGACCACAGCCGAAGGCCAAGGCTACTGGGCTCCAAAGAAACCTACTGCTGCAACATATACAGTGACCACAGCCGTAGGCCAAGGCTACTGGGCTCCAAAGAAACCTACTGCTGCAACATGTACAGTGACCACAGCCCAGGGCCATGGCTACTGGGCCCCAAAGAAACCTACTGGTGCAACATGTACAGTGACCACAGCCGAAGGCCATGGCTACTGGGCCTCAAAGAAACCTACTGGTGCAACATGTACAGTGACCACGGATGAAGGCCATGGCTAGTGGGCCCCAAAGAAACCTACTGGTGCAACATGTACTGTGACCACAGCCAAAGGCCAAGGCTACTGGGTTCCAAAGAAACCTACTGGTGCAACATGTACAGTGACCACGGATGAAGGCCATGGCTAGCGGGCCCCAAAGAAACCTACTGGTGCAACATGTACTGTGACCACAGACAAAGGCCAAGGCTACTGGGCTCCAAAGAAACCTACTGGTGCAACATGTACAGTGACCACAGCCGAAGGCCAAGGCTACTGGGCTCCAAAGAAACCTACTGGTGCAATATGTACCGTGACCACAGCCGAAGGCCATGGCTACTGGGCTCCAAAGAAACCTAATGGTGCAACATGTACAGTGACCACAGCCGAAGGCCATGGCTAGTGGGCCCCAAAGAAACCTACTGGTGCAACATATACAGTGACCACAGCCGAAGCCCATGGCTAGTGGGCCCCAAAGAAACCTACTGGTGCAACATGTACAGTGACCACGGATGAAGGCCATGGCTGGTGGGCCCCAAAGAAACCTATTGGTGCAACATGTACAGTGACCACAGCCGAAGGCCATGGCTACTGGGCCCATAAACCTACTGGTGCAACATGTACAGTGACCACAGCCGAAGGCCATGGCTACTGGGCCCCAAAGAAACCTACTGGTGCAACATGTACAGTGACCACGGATGAAGGCCATGGCTAGTGGGCCCCAAAGAAACCTACTGGTGCAACATGTACAGTGACCACAGCCCAGGGCCATGGCTAGTGGGCTCCAAAGAAACCTACTGCTGCAACATGTACTGTGACCACAGCCGAAGGCCATGGCTACTGGGCTCCAAAGAAACCTACTGGTGCAACATGTACTGTGACCACAGCCGAAGGCCAAGGCTACTGGGCTCCAAAGAAACCTACTGCTGCAACATGTACAGTGACCACAGCGGAAGGCCAAGGCTACTGGGCTCCAAAGAAACCTACTCCTGCAACATGTACAGTGACCACAGCCCAGGGCCATGGCTACTGGGCCCCAAAGAAACCTACTGGTGCAACATGTACAGTGACCACAGCCGAAGGCCATGGCTACTGGGACCCAAAGAAACCTACTGGTGCAACATGTACAGTGACCACGGATGAAGGCCATGGCTAGTGGGCCCCAAAGAAACCTACTGGTGCAACATGTACAGTGACCACGGATGAAGGCCATGGCTGGTGGACCCCAAAGAAACCTACTGCTGCAACATGTACTGTGACCACAACCGAAGGCCAAGGCTACTGGGCTCCAAAGAAACCTACTGCTGCAACATGTACTGTGACCACCGCCGAAGGCCATGGCTACTGGGCTCCAAAGAAACCTACTGCTGCAACATGTACAGTGACCACAGCCCAGGGCCATGGCTACTGGGCTCCAAAGAAACCTACTGCTGCAACATGTACAGTGACCACGGATGAAGGCCATGGCTGGTGGGCCCCAAAGAAACCTACTGCTGCAACATGTACTGTGACCACAGCCGAAGGCCAAGGCTACTGGGCTCCAAAGAAACCTACTGCTGCAACATGTACTGTGACCACAGCCGAAGGCCATGGCTACTGGGCTCCAAAGAAACCTACTGGTGCAACATGTACCGTGACCACAGCCCAGGGCCATGGCTATTGGGCTCCAAAGAAACCTACTGGTGCAACATGTACCGTGACCACAGCCCAGGGCCATGGCTACTGGGCTCCAAAGAAACCTACTGGTGCAACATGAACCGTGACCACAGCCAAAGGCCATGGCTACTGGGCTCCAAAGAAACCTACTTCTGCAACATGTACAGTGACCACAGCCGAAGGCCATGGCTACTGGGCTCCAAAGAAACCTACTGGTGCAACATGTACAGTGACCACGGATGAAGACCATGGCTGGTGGGCCCCAAAGAAACCTACTGGTGCAACATCTACAGTGACCACAGCCGAAGGCCATGGCTACTGGGCCCCAAAGAAACCTACTGGTGCAACATGTACAGTGACCACAGCCAAAGGCCATGGCTACTGGGCTCCAAAGAAACCTACAGGTGCAACATGTACAGTGACCACAGCCGAAGGCCATGGCTAGTGGGCCCCAAAGAAACCTACTGGTGCAACATGTACAGTGACCACAGCCGAAGGCCATGGCTAGTGGGCCCCAAAGAAACCTACTGGTGCAACATGTACAGTGACCACAGCCGAAGGCCAAGGCTACTGGGCTCCAAAGAAACCTACTGGTGCAACATGTACAGTGACCACAGCCGAAGGCCATGGCTACTGGGCCCCAAGAAACCTACTGGTGCAACATGTACAGTGACCACAGCCGAAGGCCATGGCTAGTGGACCCCAAAGAAACCTACTGGTGCAACATGTACAGTGACCACGGATGAAGGCCATGGCTAGTGGGCCCCAAAGAAACCTACTGGTGCAACATGTACAGTGACCACAGCCCAGGGCCATGGCTAGTGGGCTCGAAAGAAACCTACTGCTGCAACATGTACTGTGACCACAGCCGGAGGCCATGGCTACTGGGCTCCAAAGAAACCTACTGGTGCAACATGTACTGTGAACACAGCCAAAGGCCAAGGCTACTGGGCTCCAAAGAAACCTACTGCTGCAACATGTACAGTGACCACAGCCGAAGGCCAAGGATACTGGGCCCCAAAGAAACCTACTGGTGCAACATGTACAGTGACCACAGCCCAGGGCCATGGCTAGTGGGCTCCAAAGAAACCTACAGGTGCAACATGTACTCTGACCACAGCCGAAGGCCATGGCTACTGGGCTCCAAAGAAACCTACTGCTGCAACATGTACAGTGACCGCAGCCGGAGGCCATGGCTACTGGGCCCCAAAGAAACCTACTGGTGCAACATGTACAGTGACCACGGATGAAGGCCATGGCTAGTGGGCCCCAAAGAAACCTACTGGTGCAACATGTACAGTGACCACAGCCCAGGGCCATGGCTAGTGGGCTCCAAAGCAACCTACTGCTGCAACATGTACTGTGACCACAGCCGAAGGCCAAGGCTACTGCGCTCCAAAGAAACCTACTGCTGCAACATGTACAGTGACCACAGCCCAGGGCCATGGCTACTGGGCCCCAAAGAAACCTACTGGTGCAACATGTACAGTGACCACAGCAGAAGGCCATGGCTACTGGGCCCCAAAGAAACCTACTGGTGCAACATGTACTGTGACCACAGCCGAAGGCCATGGCTAGTGGGCCCCAAAGAAACCTACTGGTGCAGCATGTACTGTGACCACAGCCGAAGGCCAAGGCTACTGGGCTCCAAAGAAACCTACTGGTGCAACATGTACCGTGACCACAGCCGAAGGCCATGGCTACTGGGCTCCAAAGAAACCTACTGGTGCAACATGTACAGTGACCACAGCCGAAGGCCATGGCTAGTGGGCCCCAAAGAAACCTACTGGTGCAACATGTACAGAGACCACAGCCAAAGGCCATGGCTAGTGGGCCCCAAAGAAACCTACTGGTGCAACATGTACAGTGACCACGAATGAAGGCCATGGCTGGTGGGCCCCAAAGAAACCTACTGGTCCAACATGTACAGTGACCACAGCCCAGGGCCATGGCTAGTGGGCTCCAAAGAAACCTACTGCTGCAACATATACTGTGACCACAGCCGAAGGCCATGGCTACTGGGCTCCAAAGAAACCTACTGGTGCAACATGTACTGTGACCACAGCCGAAGGCCAAGGCTACTGAGCTCCAAAGAAACCTACTGCTGCAACATGTACAGTGACCACAGCGGAAGGCCAAGGCTACTGGGCACCAAAGAAACCTACTCCTGCAACATGTACAGTGACCACAGCCCAGGGCCATGGCTACTGGGCCCCAAAGAAACCTACTGGTGCAACATGTACAGTGACCACAGCCGAAGGCCATGGCTACTGAGCCCCAAAGAAACCTACTGGTGCAACATGTACAGTGACCACGGATGAAGGCCATGGCTGGTGGGCCCCAAAGAAACCTACTGCTGCAACATGTACTGTGACCAAAGCCGAAGGCCAAGGCTACTGGGCTCCAAAGAAACCTACTTCGGCAACATGTACTGTGACCACAGCCGAAGGCCATGGCTACTGGGCTCCAAAGAAACCTACTGGTGCAACATGTACAGTGACCACAGCCCAGGGCCATGGCTACTGGGCTCCAAAGAAACCTACTGGTGCAACATGTACCGTGACCACAGCCCAGGGCCATGGCTACAGGGCTCCAAAGAAACCTACTGGTGCAACATGTACCGTGACCACAGTCAAAGGCCATGGCTACTGGGCTCCAAAGAAACCTACTTCTGCAACATGTACAGTGACCACAGCCGAAGGCCATGGCTACTGGGCTCCAAAGAAACCTACTGGTGCAACATGTACAGTGACCACGGATGAAGGCCATGGCTGGTGGGCCCCAAAGAAACCTACTGGTGCAACATGTACAGTGACCACAGCCGAAGGCCATGGCTACTGGGCCCCAAAGAAACCTACTGGTGCAACATGTACAGTGACGACAGCCGAAGGCCATGGCTACTGGGCTCCAAAGAAACCTACTGGTGCAACATGTACAGTGACCACAGCCGAAGGCCATGGCTAGTGGGCCCCAAATAAACCTACTGGTGCAACATGTACAGTGACGACAGCCGAAGGCCATGGCTACTGGGCTCCAAAGAAACCTACTGGTGCAACATGTACAGTGACCACAGCCGAAGGCCATGGCTAGTGGGCCCCAAATAAACCTACTGGTGCAACATGTACAGTGACCACAGCCGAAGGCCATGGCTACTGGGCCCCAAGAAACCTACTGGTGCAACATGTACAGTGACCACAGCCGAAGGCCATGGCTACTGGGCCCCAAGAAACCTACTGGTGCAACATGTACAGTGACCACAGCCGAAGGCCATGGCTACTGGGCCCCAAAGAAACCTACTGGTGCAACATGTACAGTGACCACGGATGAAGGCCATGGCTAGTGTGCCCCAAAGAAACCTCCTGTTGCAACATGTACAGTGACCACAGCCCAGGGCCATGGCTAGTGGGCTCAAAAGAAACCTACTGCTGCAACATATACTGTGACCACAGCCGGAGGCCATGGCTACTGGGCTACAAAGAAACCTTCTGGTGCAACATGTACTGTGACCACAGCCGAAGGCCAAGGCTACTGTGCTCCAAAGAAACCTACTGCTGCAACATGTACAGTGACCACAGCCGAAGGCCATGGCTACTGGGCTCCAAAGAAACCTACTGGTGCAACATGTACCATGACCACAGCCCAGGGCCATGGCTACTGGGCTCCAAAGAAACCTACTGGTGCAACATGTACCGTGACCACAGCCCAGGGCCATGGCTACTGGGCTCCAAAGAAACCTACTGGTGCAACATGTACCGTGACCACAGCCAAAGGCCATGGCTACTGGGCTCCAAAGAAACCTACTTCTGCAACATGTACAGTGACCACAGCCGAAGGCCATGGCTACTGGGCTCCAAAGAAACCTACTGTTGCAACATGTACAGTGACCACGGATGAAGGCCATGGCTGGTGGGCCCCAAAGAAACCTACTGGTGCAACATGTACAGTGACCACAGCCGAAGGCCATGGCTACTGGGCCCCAAAGAAACCTACTGGTGCAACATGTACAGTGACCACAGCGAAGGCCATGGCTACTGAGCTCCAAAGAAACCTACTGGTGCAACATGTACAGTGACCAGAGCCGAAGGCCATGGCTAGTGGGCCCCAAAGAAACCTACTGGTGCAACATGTACAGTGACCACAGCCGAAGGCCATGGCTAGTGGGCCCCAAAGAAACCTACTGGTGCAACATGTACAGTGACCACGGATGAAGGCCATGGCTGGTGGGCCCCAAAGAAACCTACTGGTGCAATATGTGCAGTGACCACAGCCGAAGGCCATGGCTACTGGGCCCCAAGAAACCTACTGGTGCAACATGTACAGTGACCACAGCCGAAGGCCATGGCTACTGGGCCCCAAAGAAACCTACTGGTGCAACATGTACAGTGACAACGGATGAAGGCCATGGCTAGTGGGCCCCAAAGAAACCTACTGCTGCAACATGTACAGTGACCACAGCCCAGGGCCATGGCTAGTGGGCTCGAAATAAACCTACTGCTGCAACATGTACTGTGACCAAAGCCGGAGGCCATGGCTACTGGGCTCCAAAGAAACCTACTGGTGCAACATGTACTGTGAGCACAGCCGAAGGCCAAGGCTACTGGGCTCCAAAGAAACCTACTGCTGCAACATGTACAGTGACCACAGCCGAAGGCCAAGGAAACTGGGCTCCAAAGAAACCTACTGCTGCAACATGTACAGTGACCACAGCCCAGTGCCATGGCTACTGGGCCCCAAAGAAACCTACTGGTGCAACATGTACAGTGACCACAGCCGAAGGCCATGGCTACTGGGCCCCAAAGAAACCTACTGGTGCAACATGTACAGTGACCACCGATGAAGGCCATGGCTAGTGGGCCCCAAAGAAACCTACTGGTGCAACATGTACAGTGACCACAGCCCAGGGCCATGGCTAGTGGGCTCCAAAGAAACCTACTGCTGCAACAAGTACTCTGACCACAGCCGAAGGCCATGGCTACTGGGCTCCAAAGAAATCTACTGGTGCAACATGTACAGTGACCACAGCCGAAGGCCAAGGCTACTGGGCTCCAAAGAAACCTACTGCTGCAACATGTACAGTGACCACGGATGAAGGCCATGGCTAGTGGGCCCCAAAGAAACCTACTGGTGCAACATGTACAGTGACCACAGCCCAGGGCCATGGCTAGTGGGCTCCAAAGAAACATAGTGCTGCAACATATACTGTGACCACAGCCGAAGGCCATGGCTACTGGGCTCCAAAGAAACCTACTGGTGCAACATGTACTGTGACCACAGCCGAAGGCCAAGGCTACTGAGCTCCAAAAAAACCTACTGCTGCAACATGTACAGTGACCACAGCGGAAGGCCAAGGCTACTGGGCCCCAAAGAAACCTACTGGTGCAACATGTACCGTGACCACAGTCAAAGGCCATGGCTACTGGGCTCCAAAGAAACCTACTTCTGCAACATGTACAGTGACCACAGCCGAAGGCCATGGCTACTGGGCTCCAAAGAAACCTACTGTTGCAACATGTACAGTGACCACGGATGAAGGCCATGGCTGGTGGGCCCCAAAGAAACCTACTGGTGCAACATGTACAGTGACCACAGCCGAAGGCCATGGCTACTGGGCCCCAAAGAAACCTACTGGTGCAACATGTACAGTGACCACAGCCGAAGGCCATGGCTACTGAGCTCCAAAGAAACCTACTGGTGCAACATGTACAGTGACCACAGCCGAAGGCCATGGCTAGTGGGCCCCAAAGAAACCTACTGGTGCAACATGTACAGTGACCACAGCCGAAGGCCATGGCTAGTGGGCCCCAAAGAAACCTACTGGTGCAACATGTACAGTGACCACGGATGAAGGCCATGGCTGGTGGGCCCCAAAGAAACCTACTGGTGCAACATGTGCAGTGACCACAGCCGAAGGCCATGGCTACTGGGCCCCAAGAAACCTACTGGTGCAACATGTACAGTGACCACAGCCGAAGGCCATGGCTACTGGGCCCCAAAGAAACCTACTGGTGCAACATGTACAGTGACAACGGATGAAGGCCATGGCTAGTGGGCCCCAAAGAAACCTACTGGTGCAACATGTACAGTGACCACAGCCCAGGGCCATGGCTAGTGGGCTCGAAATAAACCTACTGCTGCAACATGTACTGTGACCAAAGCCGGAGGCCATGGCTACTGGGCTCCAAAGAAACCTACTGGTGCAACATGTACTGTGACCACAGCCGAAGGCCAAGGCTACTGGGCTCCAAAGAAACCTACTGCTGCAACATGTACAGTGACCACAGCCGAAGGCCAAGGAAACTGGGCTCCAAAGAAACCTACTGCTGCAACATGTACAGTGACCACAGCCCAGGGCCATGGCTACTGGGCCCCAAAGAAACCTACTGGTGCAACATGTACAGTGACCACAGCCGAAGGCCATGGCTACTGGGCCCCAAAGAAACCTACTGGTGCAACATGTACAGTGACCACCGATGAAGGCCATGGCTAGTGGGCCCCAAAGAAACCTACTGGTGCAACATGTACAGTGACCACAGCCCAGGGCCATGGCTAGTGGGCTCCAAAGAAACCTACTGCTGCAACAAGTACTCTGACCACAGCCGAAGGCCATGGCTACTGGGCTCCAAAGAAATCTACTGGTGCAACATGTACAGTGACCACAGCCGAAGGCCAAGGCTACTGGGCTCCAAAGAAACCTACTGCCGCAACATGTACAGTGACCACAGCTGAAGGCCAAGGCTACTGGGCACCAAAGAAACCTACTCCTGCAACATGTACAGTGACCACAGCCCAGGGCCATGGCTACTGGGCCCCAAAAAAACCTACTGGTGCAACATGTACAGTGACCACAGCCGAAGGCCATGGCTACTGAGCCCCAAAGAAACCTACTGGTGCAACATGTACAGTGACCACAGCCCAGGGCCATGGCTAGTGGGCTCCAAAGAAACATAGTGCTGCAACATATACTGTGACCACAGCCGAAGGCCATGGCTACTGGGCTCCAAAGAAACCTACTGGTGCAACATGTACTGTGACCACAGCCGAAGGCCAAGGCTACTGAGCTCCAAAGAAACCTACTGCTGCAACATGTACAGTGACCACAGCGGAAGGCCAAGGCTACTGGGCACCAAAGAAACCTACTCCTGCAACATGTACAGTGACCACAGCCCAGGGCCATGGCTACTGGGCCCCAAAAAAACCTACTGGTGCAACATGTACAGTGACCACAGCCGAAGGCCATGGCTACTGAGCCCCAAAGAAACCTACTGGTGCAACATGTACAGTGACCACGGATGAAGGCCATGGCTGGTGGGCCCCAAAGAAACCTACTGCTGCAACATGTACTGTGACCACAGCCGAAGGTCAAGGCTACTGGGCTCCAAAGAAACCTACTGCTGCAACATGTACTGTGACCACAGCCGAAGGCCATGGCTACTGGGCTCCAAAGAAACCTACTGGTGCAACATGTACCGTGACCACAGCCCAGGGCCATGGCTACTGGGCTCCAAAGAAACCTACTGGTGCAACATGTACCGTGACCACAGCCCAGGGCCATGGCTACAGGGCTCCAAAGAAACCTACTGGTGCAACATGTACCGTGACCACAGTCAAAGGCCATGGCTACTGGGCTCCAAAGAAACCTACTGGTGCAACATGTACAGTGACCACGGATGAAGGCCATGGCTGGTGGGCCCCAAAGAAACCTACTGGTGCAACATGTACAGTGACCACAGCCAAAGGCCATGGCTACTGGGCCCCAAAGAAACCTACTGGTGCAACATGTACAGTGACTACAGCCGAAGGCCATGGCTACTGGGCTCCAAAGAAACCTACTGGTGCAACATGTACAGTGACCACAGCCGAAGGCCATGGCTAGTGGGTCCCAAATAAACCTACTGGTGCAACATGTACCGTGACCACAGCCCAGGGCCATGGCTACTGGGCTCCAAAGAAACCTACTGGTGCAACATGTACTGTGACCACAGCCCAGGGCCATGGCTACAGGGCTCCAAAGAAACCTACTGGTGCAACATGTACCGTGACCACAGCCCAGGGCCATGGCTACAGGGCTCCAAAGAAACCTACTGGTGCAACATGTACCGTGACCACAGTCAAAGGCCATGGCTACTGGGCTCCAAAGAAACCTACTTCTGCAACATGTACAGTGACCACAGCCGAATGCCATGGCTACTGGGCTCCAAAGAAACCTACTGGTGCAACATGTACAGTGACCACGGATGAAGGCCATGGCTGGTGGGCCCCAAAGAAACCTACTGGTGCAACATGTACAGTGACCACAGCCAAAGGCCATGGCTACTGGGCCCCAAAGAAACCTACTGGTGCAACATGTACAGTGACCACAGCCGAAGGCCATGGCTACTGGGCTCCAAAGAAACCTACTGGTGCAACATGTACTCTGACCACAGCCGAAGGCCATGGCTAGTGGGCCCCAAATAAACCTACTGGTGCAACATGTACAGTGACCACAGCCGAAGGCCATGGCTAGTGGGCCCCAAAGAAACCTACTGGTGCAACATGTACAGTGACCACGGATGAAGGCCATGGCTGGTGGGCCCCAAAGAAACCTACTGGTGCAACATGTACAGTGACCACAGCCGAAGGCCATGGCTACTGGGCCCCAAGAAACCTACTGGTGCAACATGTACAGTGACCACAGCCGAAGGCCATGGCTACTGGGCCCCAAAGAAACCTACTGGTGCAACATGTACAGTGACCACGGATGAAGGCCATGGCTAGTGGGCCCCAAAGAAACCTACTGGTGCAACATGTACAGTGACCACAGCCCAGGGCCATGGCTAGTAGGCTTGAAAGAAACCTACTGCTGCAACATGTACTGTGACCACAGGCGGAGGCCATGGCTACTGGGCTACAAAGAAACCTTCTGGTGCAACATGTACTGTGACCACAGCCGAAGGCCAAGGCTACTGGGCTCCAAAGAAACCTACTGCTGCAACATGTACAGTGACCACAGCCGAAGGCCATGGCTACTGGGCTCCAAAGAAACCTACTGGTGCAACATGTACCGTGACCACAGCCCAGGGCCATGGCTACTGGGCTCCAAAGAAACCTACTGGTGCAACATGTACCGTGACCACAGCCAAAGGCCATGGCTACTGGGCTCCAAAGAAACCTACTTCTGCAACATGTACAGTGACCACAGCCAAAGGCCATGGCTACTGGGCTCCAAAGAAACCTACTGGTGAAACATGTACAGTGACCACGGATGAAGGCCATTGCTGGTGGGCCCCAAAGAAACCTACTGGTGCAACATGTACAGTGACCACAGCCGAAGGCCATGGCTACTGGGCCCCAAAGAAACCTACTGGTGCAACGTGTACAGTGACCACAGCCGAAGGCCATGGCTACTGAGCTCCAAAGAAACCTACTGGTGCAACATGTGCAGTGACCACAGCCGAAGGCCATGGCTACTGGGCCCCAAGAAACCTACTGGTGCAACAAGTACAGTGACCACAGCCGAAGGCCATGGCTACTGGGCCCCAAAGAAACCTACTGGTGCAACATGTACAGTGACAACGGATGAAGGCCATGGCTAGTGGGCCCCAAAGAAACCTACTGGTGCAACATGTACAGTGACCACAGCCCAGGGCCATGGCTAGTGGGCTCGAAATAAACCTACTGCTGCAACATGTACTGTGACCAAAGCCGGAGGCCATGGCTACTGGGCTCCAAAGAAACCTACTGGTGCAACATGTACTGTGACCACAGCCGAAGGCCAAGGCTACTGGGCTCCAAAGAAACCTACTGCTGCAACATGTACAGTGACCACAGCCGAAGGCCAAGGAAACTGGGCTCCAAAGAAACCTACTGCTGCAACATGTACAGTGACCACAGCCCAGGGCCATGGCTACTGGGCCCCAAAGAAACCTACTGGTGCAACATGTACAGTGACCACAGCCGAAGGCCATGGCTACTGGGCCCCAAAGAAACCTACTGGTGCAACATGTACAGTGACCACGGATGAAGGCCATGGCTAGTGGGCCCCAAAGAAACCGACTGGTGCAACATGTACAGTGACCACAGCCCAGGGCCATGGCTAGTGGGCTCCGAAGAAACCTACTGCTGCAACAAGTACTCTGACCACAGCCGAAGGCCATGGCTACTGGGCTCCAAAGAAATCTACTGGTGCAACATGTACAGTGACCACAGCCGAAGGCCAAGGCTACTGGGCTCCAAAGAAACCTACTGCTGCAACATGTACAGTGACAACAGCCGAAGGCCATGGCTACTGGGCCCCAAAGAAACCTACTGGTGCAACATGTACAGTGACCACGGATGAAGGCCATGGCTAGTGGGCCCCATAGAAACCTACTGGTGCAAAATGTACAGTGACCACAGCCCAGGGCCATGGCTAGTGGGCTCCAAAGAAACCTACTGCTGCAACATGTACTGTAACCTCTGCCGAAGGGCCATGGCTACTGGGCTCCAAAGAAACCTACTGGTGCAACATGTACTGTGACCACAGCCGAAGGCCAAGGCTACTGGGCTCCAAAGAAACCTACTGCTGCAACATGTACAGTGACCACAGCCGAAAGCCAAGGCTACTGGGCTCCAAAGAAACCTACTGCTGCAACATGTACAGTGACCACAGCCCGGGCCATGGCTACTGGGCCCCAAAGAAACCTACTGGTGCAACATGTACAGTGACCACAGCAGAAGGCCATGGCTACTGGGCCCCAAAGAAACCTACTGGTGCAACATGTACTGTGACCACAGCCAAAGGCCATGGCTAGTGGGCCCCAAATAAACCTACTGGTGCAGCATGTACTGTGACCACAGCCAAAGGCCAAAGCTACTGGCCTCCAAAGAAACCTACTGGTGCAACATGTACAGTGACCACAGCCGAAGGCCAAGGCTACTTGGCTCCAAAGAAACCTACTGGTGCAACATGTACCGTGACCACAGCCGAAGGCCATGGCTACTGGGCTCCAAAGAAACCTACTGGTGCAACATGTACAGTGACCACAGCCGAAGGCCATGGCTAGTGGGCCCCAAAGAAACCTACTGGTGCAACATGTACAGTGACCACAGCCGAAGGCCATGGATAGTGGGCCCCAAAGAAACCTACTGGTGCAACATGTACAGTGACCACAGCCGAAGGCCATGGCTACTGGGCCCCAAATAAACCTACCGGTGCAACATGTACAGTGACCACAGCCGAAGGCCATGGCTACTGGGCCCCAAAGAAACCTACTGGTGCAACATGTACAGTGACCACGGATGAAGGCCATGGCTAATGGGCCCCAAAGAAACCTACTGGTGCAACATGTACAGTGACCACGGATGAAGGCCATGGCTAGTGGGCCCCAAAGAAATCTACTGGTGCAACATGTACAGTGACCACGAATGAAGGCCATGGCTGGTGGGCCCCAAAGAAACCTACTGGTGTAAAATGTACAGTGACACAGCCGAAGGCCATGGCTACTGGGCCCCAAAGAAACCTACTGGTGCAACATGTACAGTGACCACAGCCGAAGGCCATGGCTACTGGGCCCCAAAGAAACCTACTGGTGCAACATGTACAGTGACCACGGATGAAGGCCATGGCTAGTGGGCCCCAAAGAAACCTACTGGTGCAACATGTACAGTGACCACGGATGAAGGCCATGGCTGGTGGACCCCAAAGAAACCTACTGCTGCAACATGTACTGTGACCACAACCGAAGGCCAAGGCTACTGGGCTCCAAAGAAACCTACTGCTGCAACATGTACTGTGACCACCCCCGAAGGCCATGGCTACTGGGCTCCAAAGAAACCTGCTGCAACATGTACAGTGACCACAGCCCAGAGCCATGGTACTGGGCTCCAAAGAAACCTACTGCTGCAACATGTACAGTGACCACGGATGAAGGCCATGGCTGGTGGGCCCCAAAGAAACCTACTGCTGCAACATGTACTGTGACCACAGCCAAAGGCCAAGGCTACTGGGCTCCAAAGAAACCTACTGCTGCAACATGTACTGTGACCACAGCCGAAGGCCACGGCTACTGGGCTCCAAAAAAACCTACTGGTGCAACATGTACCGTGACCACAGCCCAGGGCCATGGCTACTGGGCTCCAAAGAAACCTACTGGTGCAACATTTACCGTGACCACAGCCCAGGGCCATGGCTACTGGGCTCCAAAGAAACCTACTGGTGCAACATGTACCGTGACCACAGCCAAAGGCCATGGCTACTGGGCTCCAAAGAAACCTACTTCTGCAACATGTACAGTGACCACAGCCGAAGGCCATGGCTACTGGGCTCCAAAGAAACCTACTGGTGCAAAATGTACAGTGACCACGGATGAAGGCCATGGCTGGTGGGCCCCAAAGAAACCTACTGGTGCAACATGTACAGTGACCACAGCCGAAGGCCATGGCTACTGGGCCCCAAAGAAACCTACTGGTGCAACATGTACAGTGACCACAGCCGAAGGCCATGGCTACTGAGCTCCAAAGAAACCTACTGGTGCAACATGTACAGTGACCACAGCCGAAGGCCATGGCTAGTGGGCCCCAAAGAAACCTACTGGTGCAACATGTACAGTGACCACAGCCGAAGGCCATGGCTAGTGGGCCCCAAAGAAACCTACTGGTGCAACATGTACAGTGACCACGGATGAGGGCCATGGCTGGTGGGCCCCAAAGAAACCTACTGGTGCAACATGTGCAGTGACCACAGCCGAAGGCCATGGCTACTGGGCCCCAAGAAACCTACTGGTGCAACATGTACAGTGACCACAGCCGAAGGCCATGGCTACTGGGCCCCAAAGAAACCTACTGGTGCAACATGTACAGTGACAAAGGATGAAGGCCATGGCTAGTGGGCCCCAAAGAAACCTACTGGTGCAACATGTACAGTGACCACAGCCCAGGGCCATGGCTAGTGGGCTCGAAATAAACCTACTGCTGCAACATGTACTGTGACCAAAGCCGGAGGCCATGGCTACTGGGCTCCAAAGAAACCTTCTGGTGCAACATGTACTGTGACCACAGCCGAAGGCCAAGGCTACTGGGCTCCAAAGAAACCTACTGCTGCAACATGTACAGTGACCACAGCCGAAGGCCATGGCTACTGGGCCCCAAAGAAACCTACTGGTGCAACATGTACAGTGACCACAGCCGAAGGCCATGGCTACTGGGCCCGAAAGAAACCTACTGGTGCAACATGTACAGTGACCACGGATGAAGGCCATGGCTAGTGGGCCCCAAAGAAACCTACTGGTGCAACATGTACAGTGACCACAGCCCAGGGCCATGGCTAGTGGGCTCCAAAGAAACCTACTGCTGCAACAAGTACTCTGACCACAGCCGAAGGCCATGGCTACTGGGCTCCAAAGAAATCTACTGGTGCAACATGTACAGTGACCACAGCCGAAGGCCAAGGCTACTGGGCTCCAAAGAAACCTACTGCTGCAACATGTACAGTGACCACAGCCGAAGGCCATGGCTACTGGGCCCCAAAGAAACCTACTGGTGCAACATGTACAGTGACCACGGATGAAGGCCATGGCTAGTGGGCCCCATAGAAACCTACTGGTGCAAAATGTACAGTGACCACAGCCCAGGGCCATGGCTAGTGGGCTCCAAAGAAACCAACTTCTGCAACGTGTACAGTGACCACAGCCGAAGGCCATGGCTACTGGGCTCCAAAGAAACCTACTGGTGCAACATGTACTGTGACCACAGCCGAAGGCCAAGGCTACTGGGCTCCAAAGAAACCTACTGCTGCAACATGTACAGTGACCACAGCCGAAGGCCAAGGCTACTGGGCTCCAAAGAAACCTACTTCTGCAACATGTACAGTGACCACAGCCCAGGGCCATGGCTACTGGGCCCCAAAGAAACCTACTGGTGCAACATGTACAGTGACCACAGCAGAAGGCCATGGCTACTGGGCCCCAAAGAAACCTACTGGTGCAACATGTACAGTGACCACAGCCGAAGGCCATGGCTACTGGGCTCCAAAGAAACCTACTGGTGCAACATGTACAGTGACCACGGATGAAGGCCATGGCTGGTGGGCCCCAAAGAAACCTACTGGTGCAACATGTACAGTGACCACAGCCAAAGGCCATGGCTACTGGGCCCCAAAGAAACCTACTGGTGCAACATGTACAGTGACCACAGCCGAAGGCCATGGCTACTGGGCTCCAAAGAAACCTACTGGTGCAACATGTACTCTGACCACAGCCGAAGGCCATGGCTAGTGGGCCCCAAATAAACCTACTGGTGCAACATGTACAGTGACCACAGCCGAAGGCCATGGCTAGTGGGCCCCAAAGAAACCTACTGGTGCAACATGTACAGTGACCACGGATGAAGGCCATGGCTGGTGGGCCCCAAAGAAACCTACTGGTGCAACATGTACAGTGACCACAGCCGAAGGCCATGGCTACTGGGCCCCAAGAAACCTACTGGTGCAACATGTACAGTGACCACAGCCGAAGGCCATGGCTACTGGGCCCCAAAGAAACCTACTGGTGCAACATGTACAGTGACCACGGATGAAGGCCATGGCTAGTGGGCCCCAAAGAAACCTACTGGTGCAACATGTACAGTGACCACAGCCCAGGGCCATGGCTAGTAGGCTTGAAAGAAACCTACTGCTGCAACATGTACTGTGACCACAGCCGGAGGCCATGGCTACTGGGCTACAAAGAAACCTTCTGGTGCAACATGTACTGTGACCACAGCCGAAGGCCAAGGCTACTGGGCTCCAAAGAAACCTACTGCTGCAACATGTACAGTGACCACAGCCGAAGGCCATGGCTACTGGGCTCCAAAGAAACCTACTGGTGCAACATGTACCGTGACCACAGCCAAAGGCCATGGCTACTGGGCTCCAAAGAAACCTACTTCTGCAACATGTACAGTGACCACAGCCAAAGGCCATGGCTACTGGGCTCCAAAGAAACCTACTGGTGCAACATGTACAGTGACCACGGATGAAGGCCATTGCTGGTGGGCCCCAAAGAAACCTACTGGTGCAACATGTACAGTGACCACAGCCGAAGGCCATGGCTACTGAGCTCCAAAGAAACCTACTGGTGCAACGTGTACAGTGACCACAGCCGAAGGCCATGGCTAGTGGGCCCCAAAGAAACCTACTGGTGCAACATGTACAGTGACCACGGATGAAGGCCATGGCTGGTGGGCCCCAAAGAAAGCTACTGGTGCAACATGTGCAGTGACCACAGCCGAAGGCCATGGCTACTGGGCCCCAAGAAACCTACTGGTGCAACAAGTACAGTGACCACAGCCGAAGGCCATGGCTACTGGGCCCCAAAGAAACCTACTGGTGCAACATGTACAGTGACAACGGACGAAGGCCATGGCTAGTGGGCCCCAAAGAAACCTACTGGTGCAACATGTACAGTGACCACAGCCCAGGGCCATGGCTAGTGGGCTCGAAATAAACCTACTGCTGCAACATGTACTGTGACCAAAGCCGGAGGCCATGGCTACTGGGCTCCAAAGAAACCTACTGGTGCAACATGTACTGTGACCACAGCCGAAGGCCAAGGCTACTGGGCTCCAAAGAAACCTACTGCTGCAACATGTACAGTGACCACAGCCGAAGGCCAAGGAAACTGGGCTCCAAAGAAACCTACTGCTGCAACATGTACAGTGACCACAGCCCAGGGCCATGGCTACTGGGCCCCAAAGAAACCTACTGGTGCAACATGTACAGTGACCACAGCCGAAGGCCATGGCTACTGGGCCCCAAAGAAACCTACTGGTGCAACATGTACAGTGACCACGGATGAAGGCCATGGCTAGTGGGCCCCAAAGAAACCGACTGGTGCAACATGTACAGTGACCACAGCCCAGGGCCATGGCTAGTGGGCTCCGAAGAAACCTACTGCTGCAACAAGTACTCTGACCACAGCCGAAGGCCATGGCTACTGGGCTCCAAAGAAATCTACTGGTGCAACATGTACAGTGACCACAGCCGAAGGCCAAGGCTACTGGGCTCCAAAGAAACCTACTGCTGCAACATGTACAGTGACCACAGCCGAAGGCCATGGCTACTGGGCCCCAAAGAAACCTACTGGTGCAACATGTACAGTGACCACGGATGAAGGCCATGGCTAGTGGGCCCCATAGAAACCTACTGGTGCAAAATGTACAGTGACCACAGCCCAGGGCCATGGCTAGTGGGCTCCAAAGAAACCTACTGCTGCAACATGTACTGTAACCACTGCCGAAGGGCCATGGCTACTGGGCTCCAAAGAAACCTACTGGTGCAACATGTACTGTGACCACAGCCGAAGGCCAAGGCTACTGGGCTCCAAAGAATCCTACTGCTGCAACATGTACAGTGACCACAGCCGAAAGCCAAGGCTACTGGGCTCCAAAGAAATCTACTGCTGCAACATGTACAGTGACCACAGCCCGGGCCATGGCTACTGGGCCCCAAAGAAACCTACTGGTGCAACATGTACAGTGACCACAGCAGAAGGCCATGGCTACTGGGCCCCAAAGAAACCTACTGGTGCAACATGTACTGTGACCACAGCCAAAGGCCATGGCTAGTGGGCCCCAAAGAAACCTACTGGTGCAGCATGTACTGTGACCACAGCCAAAGGCCAAAGCTACTGGGCTCAAAAGAAACCTACTGGTGCAACATGCACAGTGACCACAGCCGAAGGCCAAGGCTACTTGGCTCCAAAGAAACCTACTGGTGCAACATGTACCGTGACCACAGCCGAAGGCCATGGCTACTGGGCTTCAAAGAAACCTACTGGTGCAACATGTACAGTGACCACAGCCGAAGGCCATGGCTAGTGGGCCCCAAAGAAACCTACTGGTGCAACATGTACAGTGACCACAGCCGAAGGCCATGGATAGTGGGCCCCAAAGAAACCTACTGGTGCAACATGTACAGTGACCACAGCCGAAGGCCATGGCTACTGGGCCCCAAATAAACCTACTGGTGCAACATGTACAGTGACCACAGCCGAAGGCCATGGCTACTGGGCCCCAAAGAAACCTACTGGTGCAACATGTACAGTGACCACGGATGAAGGCCATGGCTAATGGGCCCCAAAGAAACCTACTGGTGCAACATGTACAGTGACCACGGATGAAGGCCATGGCTAGTGGGCCCCAAAGAAATCTACTGGTGCAACATGTACAGTGACCACGAATGAAGGCCATGGCTGGTGGGCCCCAAAGAAACCTACTGGTGTAAAATGTACAGTGACACAGCCGAAGGCCATGGCTACTGGGCCCCAAAGAAACCTACTGGTGCAACATGTACAGTGACCACAGCCGAAGGCCATGGCTACTGGGCCCCAAAGAAACCTACTGGTGCAACATGTACAGTGACCACGGATGAAGGCAATGGCTAGTGGGCCACAAAGAAACCTACTGGTGCAACATGTACAGTGACCACGGATGAAGGCCATTGCTGGTGGACCCCAAAGAAACCTACTGCTGCAACATGTACTGTGACCACAACCGAAGGCCAAGGCTACTGGGCTCCAAAGAAACCTACTGCTGCAACATGTACTGTGACCACCCCCGAAGGCCATGGCTACTGGGCTCCAAAGAAACCTGCTGCAACATGTACAGTGACCACAGCCCAGAGCCATGGTACTGGGCTCCAAAGAAACCTACTGCTGCAACATGTACAGTGACCACGGATGAAGGCCATGGCTGGTGGGCCCCAAAGAAACCTACTGCTGCAACATGTACTGTGACCACAGCCAAAGGCCAAGGCTACTGGGCTCCAAAGAAACCTACTGCTGCAACATGTACTGTGACCACAGCCGAAGGCCATGGCTACTGGGCTCCAAAAAAACCTACTGGTGCAACATGTACCGTGACCACAGCCCAGGGCCATGGCTACTGGGCTCCAAAGAAACCTACTGGTGCAACATTTACCGTGACCACAGCCCAGGGCCATGGCTACTGGGCTCCAAAGAAACCTACTGGTGCAACATGTACCGTGACCACAGCCAAAGGCCATGGCTACTGGGCTCCAAAGAAACCTACTTCTGCAACATGTACAGTGACCACAGCCGAAGGCCATGGCTACTGGGCTCCAAAGAAACCTACTGGTGCAAAATGTACAGTGACCACGGATGAAGGCCATGGCTGGTGGGCCCCAAAGAAACCTACTGGTGCAACATGTACAGTGACCACAGCCGAAGGCCATGGCTACTGAGCTCCAAAGAAACCTACTGGTGCAACATGTACAGTGACCACAGCCGAAGGCCATGGCTAGTGGGCCCCAAAGAAACCTACTGGTGCAACATGTACAGTGACCACAGCCGAAGGCCATGGCTAGTGGGCCCCAAAGAAACCTACTGGTGCAACATGTACAGTGACCACGGATGAGGGCCATGGCTGGTGGGCCCCAAAGAAACCTACTGGTGTAACATGTGCAGTGACCACAGCCGAAGGCCATGGCTACTGGGCCCCAAGAAACCTACTGGTGCAACATGTACAGTGACCACAGCCGAAGGCCATGGCTACTGGGCCCCAAAGAAACCTACTGGTGCAACATGTACAGTGACAAAGGATGAAGGCCATGGCTAGTGGGCCCCAAAGAAACCTACTGGTGCAACATGTACAGTGACCACAGCCCAGGGCCATGGCTAGTGGGCTCGAAATAAACCTACTGCTGCAACATGTACTGTGACCAAAGCCGGAGGCCATGGCTACTGGGCTCCAAAGAAACCTTCTGGTGCAACATGTACTGTGACCACAGCCGAAGGCCAAGGCTACTGGGCTCCAAAGAAACCTACTGCTGCAACATGTACAGTGACCACAGCCGAAGGCCAAGGAAACTGGGCTCCAAAGAAACCTACTGCTGCAACATGTACAGTGACCACAGCCCAGGGCCATGGCTACTGGGCCCCAAAGAAACCTACTGGTGCAACATGTACAGTGACCACAGCCGAAGGCCATGGCTACTGGGCCCGAAAGAAACCTACTGGTGCAACATGTACAGTGACCACGGATGAAGGCCATGGCTAGTGGGCCCCAAAGAAACCTACTGGTGCAACATGTACAGTGACCACAGCCCAGGGCCATGGCTAGTGGGCTCCAAAGAAACCTACTGCTGCAACAAGTACTCTGACCACAGCCGAAGGCCATGGCTACTGGGCTCCAAAGAAATCTACTGGTGCAACATGTACAGTGACCACAGCCGAAGGCCAAGGCTACTGGGCTCCAAAGAAACCTACTGCTGCAACATGTACAGTGACCACAGCCGAAGGCCATGGCTACTGGGCCCCAAAGAAACCTACTGGTGCAACATGTACAGTGACCACGGATGAAGGCCATGGCTAGTGGGCCCCATAGAAACCTACTGGTGCAAAATGTACAGTGACCACAGCCCAGGGCCATGGCTAGTGGGCTCCAAAGAAACCAACTTCTGCAACGTGTACAGTGACCACAGCCGAAGGCCATGGCTACTGGGCTCCAAAGAAACCTACTGGTGCAACATGTACTGTGACCACAGCCGAAGGCCAAGGCTACTGGGCTCCAAAGAAACCTAAGGCTGCAACATGTACAGTGACCACAGCCGAAGGCCAAGGCTACTGGGCTCCAAAGAAACCTACTGCTGCAACATGTACAGTGACCACAGCCCAGGGCCATGGCTACTGGGCCCCAAAGAAACCTACTGGTGCAACATGTACAGTGACCACAGCAGAAGGCCATGGCTACTGGGCCCCAAAGAAACCTACTGGTGCAACATGTACTGTGACCACAGCCAAAGGCCATGGCTAGTGGGCCCCAAAGAAACCTACTGGTGCAGCATGTACTGTGACCACAGCCAAAGGCCAAAGCTACTGGGCTCCAAAGAAACCTACTGGTGCAACATGTACAGTGACCACAGCCGAAGGCCAAGGCTACTTGGCTCCAACGAAACCTACTGGTGCAACATGTACCGTGACCACAGCCGAAGGCCATGGCTACTGGGCTCCAAAGAAACCTACTGGTGCAACATTTACAGTGACCACAGCCGAAGGCCATGGCTAGTGGGCCCCAAAGAAACCTACTGGTGCAACATGTACAGTGACCACAGCTGAAGGCCATGGATAGTGGGCCCCAAAGAAACCTACTGGTGCAACATGTACAGTGACCACGAATGAAGGCCATGGCTGGTGGGCCCCAAAGAAACCTACTGGTGCAACATGTACAGTGACCACAGCCGAAGGCCATGGCTACTGGGCCCCAAATAAACCTACTGGTGCAACATGTACAGTGACCACAGCCGAAGGCCATGGCTACTGGGCCCCAAAGAAACCTACTGGTGCAACATGTACAGTGACCACGGATGAAGGCCATGGCTAATGGGCCCCAAAGAAACCTACTGGTGCAACATGTACAGTGACCACGGATGAAGGCCATGGCTAGTGGGCCCCAAAGAAACCTACTGGTGCAACATGTACAGTGACCACGAATGAAGGCCATGGCTGGTGGGCCCCAAAGAAACCTACTGGTGTAAAATGTACAGTGACCACAGCCGAAGGCCATGGCTACTGGGCCCCAAAGAAACCTACTGGTGCAACATGTACAGTGACCACAGCCGAAGGCCATGGCTACTGGGCCCCAAAGAAACCTACTGGTGCAACATGTACAGTGACCACAGCAGAAGGCCATGGCTACTGGGCTCCAAAGAAACCTACTGGTGCAACATGTACTGTGACCACAGCCAAAGGCCATGGCTAGTGGGCCCCAAAGAAACCTACTGGTGCAGCATGTACTGTGACCACAGCCAAAGGCCAAAGCTACTGGGCTCCAAAGAAACCTACTGGTGCAACATGTACAGTGACCACAGCCGAAGGCCAAGGCTACTTGGCTCCAACGAAACCTACTGGTGCAACATGTACCGTGACCACAGCCGAAGGCCATGGCTACTGGGCTCCAAAGAAACCTACTGGTGCAACATGTACAGTGACCACAGCCGAAGGCCATGGCTAGTGGGCCCCAAAGAAACCTACTGGTGCAACATGTACAGTGACCACAGCTGAAGGCCATGGATAGTGGGCCCCAAAGAAACCTACTGGTGCAACATGTACAGTGACCACGAATGAAGGCCATGGCTGGTGGGCCCCAAAGAAACCTACTGGTGCAACATGTACAGTGACCACAGCCGAAGGCCATGGCTACTGGGCCCCAAATAAACCTACTGGTGCAACATGTACAGTGACCACAGCCGAAGGCCATGGCTACTGGGCCCCAAAGAAACCTACTGGTGCAACATGTACAGTGACCACGGATGAAGGCCATGGCTAATGGGCCCCAAAGAAACCTACTGGTGCAACATGTACAGTGACCACGGATGAAGGCCATGGCTAGTGGGCCCCAAAGAAACCTACTGGTGTAAAATGTACAGTGACCACAGCCGAAGGCCATGGCTACTGGGCCCCAAAGAAACCTACTGGTGCAACATGTACAGTGACCACAGCCGAAGGCCATGGCTACTGGGCCCCAAAGAAACCTACTGGTGCAACATGTACAGTGACCACGGATGAAGGCCATGGCTAGTGGGCCCCAAAGAAACCTACTGGTGCAACATGTACAGTGACCACGGATGAAGGCCATGGCTAGTGGGCCCCAAAGAAACCTACTGGTGCAACATGTACAGTGACCAGGGATGAAGGCCATGGCTGGTGGACCCCAAAGAAACCTACTGCTGCAACATGTACTGTGACCACAACCGAAGGCCAAGGCTACTGGGCTCCAAAGAAACCTACTGCTGCAACATGTACTGTGACCACCCCCGAAGGCCATGGCTACTGGGCTCCAAAGAAACCTGCTGCAACATGTACAGTGACCACAGCCCAGAGCCATGGTACTGGGCTCCAAAGAAACCTACTGCTGCAACATGTACAGTGACCACGGATGAAGGCCATGGCTGGTGGGCCCCAAAGAAACCTACTGCTGCAACATGTACTGTGACCACAGCTGAAGGCCAAGGCTACTGGGCTCCAAAGAAACCTACTGCTGCAACATGTACTGTGACCACAGCCGAAGGCCATGGCTACTGGGCTCCAAAGAAACCTACTGGTGCAACATGTACCGTGACCACAGCCCAGGGCCATGGCTACTGGGCTCCAAAGAAACCTACTGGTGCAACATTTACCGTGACCACAGCCCAGGGCCATGGCTACTGGGCTCCAAAGAAACCTACTGGTGCAACATGTACCGTGACCACAGCCAAAGGCCATGGCTACTGGGCTCCAAAGAAACCTACTTCTGCAACATGTACAGTGACCACAGCCGAAGGCCATGGCTACTGGGCTCCAAAGAAACCTACTGGTGCAAAATGTACAGTGACCACGGATGAAGGCCATGGCTGGTGGGCCCCAAAGAAACCTACTGGTGCAACATGTACAGTGACCACAGCCGAAGGCCATGGCTACTGGGCCCCAAAGAAACCTACTGGTGCAACATGTACAGTGACCACAGCCGAAGGCCATGGATAGTGGGCCCCAAAGAAACCTACTGGTGCAACATGTACAGTGACCACGAATGAAGGCCATGGCTGGTTGGCCCCAAAGAAACCTACTGGTGCAACATGTACAGTGACCACAGCCGAAGGCCATGGCTACTGGGCCCCAAATAAACCTACTGGTGCAACATGTACAGTGACCACAGCCGAAGGCCATGGCTACTGGGCCCCAAAGAAACCTACTGGTGCAACATGTACAGTGACCACGGATGAAGGCCATGGCTAATGGGCCCCAAAGAAACCTACTGGTGCAACATGTACAGTGACCACGGATGAAGGCCATGGCTAGTGGGCCCCAAAGAAACCTACTGGTGCAACATGTACAGTGACCACGAATGAAGGCCATGGCTGGTGTGCCCCAAAGAAACCTACTGGTGTAAAATGTACAGTGACCACAGCCGAAGGCCATGGCTACTGGGCCCCAAAGGAACCTACTGGTGCAACATGTACAGTGACCACAGCCGAAGGCCATGGCTACTGGGCCCCAAAGAAACCTACTGGTGCAACATGTACAGTGACCACGGATGAAGGCAATGGCTAGTGGGCCCCAAAGAAACCTACTGGTGCAACATGTACAGTGACCACGGATGAAGGCCATGGCTGGTGGACCCCAAAGAAACCTACTGCTGCAACATGTACTGTGACCACAACCGAAGGCCAAGGCTACTGGGCTCCAAAGAAACCTACTGCTGCAACATGTACTGTGACCACCCCCGAAGGCCATGGCTACTGGGCTCCAAAGAAACCTGCTGCAACATGTACAGTGACCACAGCCCAGAGCCATGGTACTGGGCTCCAAAGAAACCTACTGCTGCAACATGTACAGTGACCACGGATGAAGGCCATGGCTGGTGGGCCCCAAAGAAACCTACTGCTGCAACATGTACTGTGACCACAGCTGAAGGCCAAGGCTACTGGGCTCCAAAGAAACCTACTGCTGCAACATGTACTGTGACCACAGCCGAAGGCCATGGCTACTGGGCTCCAAAGAAACCTACTGGTGCAACATGTACCGTGACCACAGCCCAGGGCCATGGCTACTGGGCTCCAAAGAAACCTACTGGTGCAACATTTACCGTGACCACAGCCCAGGGCCATGGCTACTGGGCTCCAAAGAAACCTACTGGTGCAACATGTACCGTGACCACAGCCAAAGGCCATGGCTACTGGGCTCCAAAGAAACCTACTTCTGCAACATGTACAGTGACCACAGGCGAAGGCCATGGCTACTGGGCTCCAAAGAAACCTACTGGTGCAAAATGTACAGTGACCACGGATGAAGGCCATGGCTGGTGGGCCCCAAAGAAACCTACTGGTGCAACATGTACAGTGACCACAGCCGAAGGCCATGGCTACTGGGCCCCAAAGAAACCTACTGGTGCAACATGTACAGTGACCACGGATGAAGGCCATGGCTGGTGGGCCCCAAAGAAACCTACTGGTGCAACATGCACAGTGACCACAGCCGAAGGCCATGGCTAGTGGGCCCCAAGAAACCTACTGGTGCAACATGTACAGTGACCACAGCCGAAGGCCATGGCTACTGGGCCCCAAAGAAACCTACTGGTGCAACATGTACAGTGACCACGGATGAAGGCCATGGCTAATGGGCCCCAAAGAAACCTACTGGTGCAACATGTACAGTGACCACAGCCCAGGGCCATGGCTAGGGGGCCCCAAAGAAACCTACTGCTGCAACATGTACTGTGACCACAGCCGGAGGCCATGGCTACTGGGCTCCAAAGAAACCTGCTGGTACAACATGTACTGTGACCACAGCCGAAGGCCAAGGCTACTGGGCTCCAAAGAAACCTACTGCTGCAACATTTACAGTGACCACAGCCGAAGGCCAAGGATACTGGGCTCCAAAGAAACCTACTGCTGCAACATGTACAGTGACCACAGCCCAGGGCCATGGCTACTGGGCCCCAAAGAAACCTACTGGTGCAACATGTACAGTGACCACAGCCGAAGGCCATGGCTACTGGGCCCCAAAGAAACCTACTGGTGCAACATGTACAGCGACCACGGATGAAGGCCATGGCTAGTGGGCCCCAAAGAAACCTACTGGTGCAACATGTACAGTGACCACAGCCCAGGGCCATGGCTAGTGGACTCCAAAAAAACCTACTGCTGCAACATGTACTCTGACCACAGCCGAAGGCCATGGCTACTGGGCTCCAAAGAAACCTACTGGTGCAACATGTACTGTGACCACAGCCGAAGGCCAAGGCTACTGGGCTCCAAAGAAACCTACTGCTGCAACATGTATAGTGACCACAGCCGAAGGCCAAGGATACTGGGCTCCAAAGAAACCTACTGCTGCAACATGTACAGTGACCACACCCCAGGGCCATGGCTATTGGGCCCCAAAGAAACGTACTGGTGCAACATGTACAGTGACCACAGCCGAAGGCCATGGCTACTGGGCCCCAAAGAAACCAACTGGTGCAACATGTACAGTGACCACGGATGAAGGCCATGGCTAGTGGGCCCCAAAGAAACCTACTGGTGCAACATGTACAGTGAACACAGCCGAAGGCCATGGCTAGTGGGCCCCAAAGAAACCTACTGGTGCAACATGTACAGTGACCACGAATGAAGGCCATGGCTGGTGGGCCCCAAAGAAACCTACTGGTGCAACATGTACAGTGACCACAGCCGAAGGCCATGGCTACTGGGCCCCAAATAAACCTACTGGTGCAACATGTACAGTGACCACAGCCGAAGGCCATGGCTACTGGGCCCCAAAGAAACCTACTGGTGCAACATGTACAGTGACCACGGATGAAGGCCATGGCTAGTGGGCCCCAAAGAAACCTACTGGTGCAACATGTACAGTGACCACGGATGAAGGCCATGGCTAGTGGGCCCCAAAGAAACCTACTGGTGCAACATGTACAGTGACCACGAATGAAGGCCATGGCTGGTGGGCCCCAAAGAAACCTACTGGTGCAACATGTACAGTGACCACAGCCGAAGGCCATGGCTACTGGGCCCCAACGAAACCTACTGGTGCAACATGTACAGTGACCACAGCCGAAGGCCATGGCTACTGGGCCCCAAAGAAACCTACTGCTGCAACATGTACAGTGACCACGGATGAAGGCCATGGCTAGTGGGCCCCAAAGAAACCTACTGGTGCAACATGTACAGTGACCACGGATGAAGGCCATGACTGGTGGACCCCAAAGAAACCTACTGCTGCAACATGTACTGTGTCCACAACCGAAGGCCAAGGCTACTGGGCTCCAAAGAAACCTACTGCTGCAACATGTACTGTGACCACCGCCGAAGGCCAAGGCTACTGGGCTCCAAAGAAACCTACTGCTGCAACATGTACAGTGACCACAGCCCAGGGCCATGGCTACTGGGCTCCAAAGAACCCTACTGCTGCAACATGTACAGTGACCACGGATGAAGGCCATGGCTGGTGGGCCCCAAAGAAACCTACTGCTGCAACATGTACTGTGACCACACCCGAAGGCCAAGGCTACTGGGCTCCAAAGAAACCTACTGCTGCAACATGTACTGTGACCACAGCCGAAGGCCATGGCTACTGGGCTCCAAAGAAACCTACTGGTGCAACATGTACCGTGACCACAGCCCAGGGCCATGGCTACTGGGCTCCAAAGAAACCTACTGGTGCAACATTTACTGTGACCACAGCCCAGGGCCATGGCTACTGGGATCCAAAGAAACCTACTGGTGCAACATGTACAGTGACCACGGATGAAGGCCATGGCTGGTGGGCCCCAAAGAAACCTACTGGTGCAACATGTACAGTGACCAGGGATGAAGGCCATGGCTGGTGGGCCCCAAAGAAACCTACTGCTGCAACATGTACTGTGACCACAGCCCAGGGCCATGGCTACTGGGCTCCAAAGAAACCTACTGGTGCAACATTTACCGTGACCACAGCCCAGGGCCATGGCTACTGGGCTCCAAATAAACCTACTGGTGCAACATGTACCGTGACCACAGCCAAAGGCCATGGCTACTGGGCTCCAAAGAAACCTACTTCTGCAACATGTACAGTGACCACAGCCGAAGGCCATGGCTACTGGGCTCCAAAGAAACCTACTGGTGCAAAATGTACAGTGACCACGGATGAAGGCCATGGCTGGTGGGCCCCAAAGAAACCTACTGGTGCAACATATACAGTCACCACAGCCGAAGGCCATGGCTACTGGGCCCCAAAGAAACCTACTGGTGCAACATGTACAGTGACCACAGCCGAAGGCCATGGCTACTGGGCTCCAAAGAAACCTACTGGTGCAACATGTACAGTGACCACAGCCGAAGGCCATGGCTAGTGGGCCCCAAAGAAACCTACTGGTGCAACATGTACAGTGACCACAGCCAAAGGCCATGGCTACTGGGCCCCAAAGAAACCTACTGGTGCAACATGTACAGTGACCACAGCCGAAGGCCATGGCTACTGGGCTCCAAAGAAACCTACTGGTGCAACATGTACAGTGACCACAGCCGAAGGCCATGGCTAGTGGGCCCCAAAGAAACCTACTGGTGCAACATGTACAGTGACCACGGATGAAGGCCCTGGCTGGTGGGGCCCAAAGAAACCTACTGGTGCAACATATACAGTGACCACAGCCGAAGGCCATGGCTACTGGGCCCCAAGAAAGCTACTGGTGCAACATGTACAGTGACCACAGCCGATGGCCATGGCTACTGGGCCCCAAAGAAACCTACTGGTGCAACATGTACAGTGACCACGGATGAAGGCCATGGCTAGTGGGCCCCAAAGAAACCTACTGGTGCAACATGTACAGTGACCACAGCCCAGGGCCATGGCTAGTGGGCTCGAAAGAAACCTACTGCTGCAACATGTAGTGTGACCACAGCCAGAGGCCATGGCTACTGGGCTCCAAAGAAACCTACTGGTGCAACATGTACTGTGACCACAGCCGAAGGCCAAGGCTACTGGGCTCCAAAGAAACCTACTGCTGCAACATGTACAGTGACCACAGCCGAAGGCCAAGGATACTGGGCTCCAAAGAAACCTACTGCTGCAACATGTACAGTGACCACAGCCCAGGGCCATGGCTATTGGGCCCCAAAGAAACCTACTGGTGCAACATGTACAGTGACCACAGCCGAAGGCCATGGCTACTGGGCCCCAAAGAAACCAACTGGTTCAACATGTACAGTGACCACGGATGAAGGCCATGGCTAGTGGGCCCCAAAGAAACCTACTGATGCAACATGTACAGTGACTACAGCCCAGGGCCATGGCTAGTGGGCTCCAAAGAAACCTACTGCTGCAACAAGTACTCTGACCACAGCCGAAGGCCATGGCTACTGGGCTCCAAAGAAACCTACTGGTGCAACATGTACTGTGACCACAGCCGAAGGCCAAGGCTACTGGGCTCCAAAGAAACCTACTGCTGCAACATGTACAGTGACCACAGCCAAAGGCCATGGCTACTGGGCCCCAAAGAAACCTACTGGTGCAACATGTACAGTGACCACGGATGAAGGCCATGGCTAGTGGGCCCCAAAGAAACCTACTGGTGCAACATGTACAGTGACCACAGCCCAGGGCCATGGCTAGTGGGCTCCAAAGAAACCTACTGCTGCAACATGTACAGTGACCACAGCCCAGGGCCATGGCTACTGGGCCCCAAAGAAACCTACTGGTGCAACATGTACAGTGACCACAGCAGAAGGCCATGGCTACTGGGCCCTAAAGAAACCTACTGGTGCAACATGTACTGTGACCACAGCCGAAGGCCAAGGCTACTGGGCTCCAAAGAAACCTACTGCTGCAACATGTACAGTGACCACAGCCCAGGGCCATGGCTACTGGGCCCCAAAGAAACCTACTGGTGCAACATGTACAGTGACCACAGCCGAAGGCCAAGGCTACTGGGCTCCAAAGAAACCTATTGGTGCAACATGTGCCGTGACCACAGCCGAAGGCCATGGCTACTGGGCTCCAAAGAAACCTACTGGTGCAACATGTACAGTGACCACAGCCGAAGGCCATGGCTAGTGGGCCCCAAAGAAACCTACTGGTGCAACATGTACAGTGAACACAGCCGAAGGCCATGGCTAGTGGGCCCCAAAGAAACCTACTGGTGCAACATGTACAGTGACCACGAATGAAGGCCATGGCTGGTGGGCCCCAAAGAAACCTACTGGTGCAACATGTACAGTGACCATAGCCGAAGGCAATGGCTACGGGGCCCCAAATAAACCTACTGGTGCAACATGTACAGTGACCACAGCCGAAGGCCATGGCTACTGGACCCCAAAGAAACCTACTGGTGCAACATGTACAGTGACCACGGATGAAGGCCATGGCTAGTGGGCCCCAAAGACACCTACTGGTGCAACATGTACAGTGACCACGGATGAAGGCCATGGCTAGTGGGCCCCAAAGAAACCTACTGGTGCAACATGTACAGTGACCACGAATGAAGGCCATGGCTGGTGGGCCCCAAAGAAACCTACTGGTGCAACATGTAGAGTGACCACAGCCGAAGGCCATGGCTACTGGGCCCCAACGAAACCTACTGGTGCAACATGTACAGTGACCACAGCCGAAGGCCATGGCTACTGGGCCCCAAAGAAACCTACTGGTGCAACATGTACAGTGACCACGGATGAAGGCCATGGCTGGTGGACCCCAAAGAAACCTACTGCTGCAATATGTACTGTGTCCACAACCGAAGGCCAAGGCTACTGGGCTCCAAAGAAACCTACTGCTGCAACATGTACTGTGACCACCGCCGAAGGCCATGCCTACTGGGCTCCAAAGAAACCTACTGCTGCAACATGTACAGTGACCACAGCCCAGGGCCATGGCTACTGGGCTCCAAAGAAACCTACTGCTGCAACATGTACAGTGACCACGGATGAAGGCCATGGCTGGTGGGCCCAAAAGAAACCTACTGCTGCAACATGTACTGTGACCACAGCCGAAGGCCAAGGCTACTGTGCTCCAAAGAAACCTACTGCTGCAACATGTACTGTGACCACAGCCGAAGGCCATGGCTACTGGGCTCCAAAGAAACCTACTGGTGCAACATGTACCGTGACCACAGCCCAGGGCCATGGCTACTGGGCTCCAAAGAAACCTACTGGTGCAACATTTTCAGTGCCACGGATGAAGGCCATGGCTGGTGGGCCCCAAAGAAACCTACTGATGCAACATGTACAGTGACCACGGATGAAGGCCATGGCTGGTGGGCCCCAAAGAAACCTACTGCTGCAACATGTACTGTGACCACAGCCGAAGGCCAAGGCTACTGGGCTCCAAAGAAACCTACTGCTGCAACATGTACAGTGACCACAGCCGAAGGCCATGGCTACTGGGCTCCAAAGAAACCTACTGGTGCAACATGTACCGTGACCACAGCCAAAGGCCATGGCTACTGGGCTCCAAAGAAACCTACTTCTGCAACATGTACAGTGACCACAGCCGAAGGCCATGGCTACTGGGCTCCAAAGAAACCTACTGGTGCAACATGTACTGTGACCACAGCCGAAGGCCAAGGCTACTGTGCTCCAAAGAAACCTACTGCTGCAACATGTACTGTGACCACAGCCGAAGGCCATGGCTACTGGGCTCCAAAGAAACCTACTGGTGCAACATGTACCGTGACCACAGCCCAGGGCCATGGCTACTGGGCTCCAAAGAAACCTACTGGTGCAACATTTTCAGTGCCACGGATGAAGGCCATGGCTGGTGGGCCCCAAAGAAACCTACTGATGCAACATGTACAGTGACCACGGATGAAGGCCATGGCTGGTGGGCCCCAAAGAAACCTACTGCTGCAACATGTACTGTGACCACAGCCGAAGGCCAAGGCTACTGGGCTCCAAAGAAACCTACTGCTGCAACATGTACAGTGACCACAGCCGAAGGCCATGGCTACTGGGCTCCAAAGAAACCTACTGGTGCAACATGTACCGTGACCACAGCCAAAGGCCATGGCTACTGGGCTCCAAAGAAACCTACTTCTGCAACATGTACAGTGACCACAGCCGAAGGCCATGGCTACTGGGCTCCAAAGAAACCTACTGCTGCAACATGTACTGTGACCACAGCCGAAGGCCATGGCTACTGGGCTCCAAAGAAACCTACTGGTGCAACATGTACCGTGACCACAGCCCAGGGCCATGGCTACTGGGCTCCAAAGAAACCTACTGGTGCAACATTTTCAGTGCCACGGATGAAGGCCATGGCTGGTGGGCCCCAAAGAAACCTACTGATGCAACATGTACAGTGACCACGGATGAAGGCCATGGCTGGTGGGCCCCAAAGAAACCTACTGCTGCAACATGTACTGTGACCACAGCCGAAGGCCATGGCTACTGGGCTCCAAAGAAACCTACTGGTGCAACATGTACAGTGACCACAGCCGAAGGCCATGGCTACTGGGCCCCAAAGAAACCTACTGGTGCAACATGTACAGTGACCACAGCCGAAGGCCGTGGCTACTGGGCTCCAAAGAAACCTACTGGTGCAACATGTACAGTGACCACAGCCGAAGGCCATGGCTAATGGGCCCCAAAGAAACCTACTGGTGCAACATGTACAGTGACCACAGCCGAAGGCCATGGCTAGTGGGCCCCAAAGAAACCTACTGGTGCAACATGTACAGTGACCACGGATGAAGGCCATGGCTGGTGGGCCCCAAAGAAACCTACTGGTGCAACATGTACAGTGACCACAGCCCAGGGCCATGGCTAGTGGGCTCGAAAGAAACCTACTGGTGCAACATGTACTGTGACCACAGCCGAAGGCCAAGGCTACTGGGCTCCAAAGAAACCTACTGCTGCAACATGTATAGTGACCACAGCCGAAGGCCAAGGATACTGGGCTCCAAAGAAACCTACTGCTGCAACATGTACAGTGACCACACCCCAGGGCCATGGCTATTGGGCCCCAAAGAAACGTACTGGTGCAACATGTACAGTGACCACAGCCGAAGGCCATGGCTACTGGGCCCCAAAGAAACCAACTGGTGCAACATGTACAGTGACCACGGATGAAGGCCATGGCTAGTGGGCCCCAAAGAAACCTACTGGTGCAACATGTACAGTGAACACAGCCGAAGGCCATGGCTAGTGGGCCCCAAAGAAACCTACTGGTGCAACATGTACAGTGACCACGAATGAAGGCCATGGCTGGTGGGCCCCAAAGAAACCTACTGGTGCAACATGTACAGTGACCACAGCCGAAGGCCATGGCTACTGGGCCCCAAATAAACCTACTGGTGCAACATGTACAGTGACCACAGCCGAAGGCCATGGCTACTGGGCCCCAAAGAAACCTACTGGTGCAACATGTACAGTGACCACAGCCCAGGGCCATGGCTACTGGGATCCAAAGAAACCTACTGGTGCAACATGTACAGTGACCACGGATGAAGGCCATGGCTGGTGGGCCCCAAAGAAACCTACTGGTGCAACATGTACAGTGACCAGGGATGAAGGCCATGGCTGGTGGGCCCCAAAGAAACCTAATGGTGCAACATGTACAGTGACCACAGCGGAAGGCCATGGCTACTGGGCCCCAACGAAACCTACTGGTGCAACATGTACAGTGACCACAGCCGAAGGCCATGGCTACTGGGCCCCAAAGAAACCTACTGCTGCAACATGTACAGTGACCACGGATGAAGGCCATGGCTAGTGGGCCCCAAAGAAACCTACTGGTGCAACATGTACAGTGACCACGGATGAAGGCCATGACTGGTGGACCCCAAAGAAACCTACTGCTGCAACATGTACTGTGTCCACAACCGAAGGCCAAGGCTACTGGGCTCCAAAGAAACCTACTGCTGCAACATGTACTGTGACCACCGCCGAAGGCCAAGGCTACTGGGCTCCAAAGAAACCTACTGCTGCAACATGTACAGTGACCACAGCCCAGGGCCATGGCTACTGGGCTCCAAAGAACCCTACTGCTGCAACATGTACAGTGACCACGGATGAAGGCCATGGCTGGTGGGCCCCAAAGAAACCTACTGCTGCAACATGTACTGTGACCACACCCGAAGGCCAAGGCTACTGGGCTCCAAAGAAACCTACTGCTGCAACATGTACTGTGACCACAGCCGAAGGCCATGGCTACTGGGCTCCAAAGAAACCTACTGGTGCAACATGTACCGTGACCACAGCCCAGGGCCATGGCTACTGGGCTCCAAAGAAACCTACTGGTGCAACATTTACTGTGACCACAGCCCAGGGCCATGGCTACTGGGATCCAAAGAAACCTACTGGTGCAACATGTACAGTGACCACGGATGAAGGCCATGGCTGGTGGGCCCCAAAGAAACCTACTGGTGCAACATGTACAGTGACCAGGGATGAAGGCCTTGGCTGGTGGGCCCCAAAGAAACCTACTGCTGCAACATGTACTGTGACCACAGCCCAGGGCCATGGCTACTGGGCTCCAAAGAAACCTACTGGTGCAACATTTACCGTGACCACAGCCCAGGGCCATGGCTACTGGGCTCCAAATAAACCTACTGGTGCAACATGTACCGTGACCACAGCCAAAGGCCATGGCTACTGGGCTCCAAAGAAACCTACTTCTGCAACATGTACAGTGACCACAGCCGAAGGCCATGGCTACTGGGCTCCAAAGAAACCTACTGGTGCAAAATGTACAGTGACCACGGATGAAGGCCATGGCTGGTGGGCCCCAAAGAAACCTACTGGTGCAACATATACAGTCACCACAGCCGAAGGCCATGGCTACTGGGCCCCAAAGAAACCTACTGGTGCAACATGTACAGTGACCACAGCCGAAGGCCATGGCTACTGGGCTCCAAAGAAACCTACTGGTGCAACATGTACAGTGACCACAGCCGAAGGCCATGGCTAGTGGGCCCCAAAGAAACCTACTGGTGCAACATGTACAGTGACCACAGCCGAAGGCCATGGCTAGTGGGCCCCAAAGAAACCTACTGGTGCAACATGTACAGTGACCACGGATGAAGGCCCTGGCTGGTGGGGCCCAAAGAAACCTACTGGTGCAACATATACAGTGACCACAGCCGAAGGCCATGGCTACTGGGCCCCAAGAAACCTACTGGTGCAACATGTACAGTGACCACAGCCGATGGCCATGGCTACTGGGCCCCAAAGAAACCTACTGGTGCAACATGTACAGTGACCACGGATGAAGGCCATGGCTAGTGGGCCCCAAAGAAACCTACTGGTGCAACATGTACAGTGACCACAGCCCAGGGCCATGGCTAGTGGGCTCGAAAGAAACCTACTGCTGCAACATGTAGTGTGACCACAGCCAGAGGCCATGGCTACTGGGCTCCAAAGAAACCTACTGGTGCAACATGTACTGTGACCACAGCCGAAGGCCAAGGCTACTGGGCTCCAAAGAAACCTACTGCTGCAACATGTACAGTGACCACAGCCGAAGGCCAAGGATACTGGGCTCCAAAGAAACCTACTGCTGCAACATGTACAGTGACCACAGCCCAGGGCCATGGCTATTGGGCCCCAAAGAAACCTACTGGTGCAACATGTACAGTGACCACAGCCGAAGGCCATGGCTACTGGGCCCCAAAGAAACCAACTGGTTCAACATGTACAGTGACCACGGATGAAGGCCATGGCTAGTGGGCCCCAAAGAAACCTACTGATGCAACATGTACAGTGACTACAGCCCAGGGCCATGGCTAGTGGGCTCCAAAGAAACCTACTGCTGCAACAAGTACTCTGACCACAGCCGAAGGCCATGGCTACTGGGCTCCAAAGAAACCTACTGGTGCAACATGTACTGTGACCACAGCCGAAGGCCAAGGCTACTGGGCTCCAAAGAAACCTACTGCTGCAACATGTACAGTGACCACAGCCAAAGGCCATGGCTACTGGGCCCCAAAGAAACCTACTGGTGCAACATGTACAGTGACCACGGATGAAGGCCATGGCTAGTGGGCCCCAAAGAAACCTACTGGTGCAACATGTACAGTGACCACAGCCCAGGGCCATGGCTAGTGGGCTCCAAAGAAACCTACTGCTGCAACATGTACTGTGACCACAGCCGAAGGCCATGGCTACTGGGCTCCAAAGAAACCTACTGGTGCAACATATACTGTGACCACAGCCGAAGGCCAAGGCTACTGGGCTCCAAAGAAACCTACCGCTGCAACATGTACAGTGACCATAGCCGAAGGCCAAGGCTACTGGGCTCCAAAGAAACCTACTGCTGCAACATGTACAGTGACCACAGCCCAGGGCCATGGCTACTGGGCCCCAAAGAAACCTACTGGTGCAACATGTACAGTGACCACAGCAGAAGGCCATGGCTACTGGGCCCTAAAGAAACCTACTGGTGCAACATGTACTGTGACCACAGCCGAAGGCCAAGGCTACTGGGCTCCAAAGAAACCTACTGCTGCAACATGTACAGTGACCACAGCCCAGGGCCATGGCTACTGGGCCCCAAAGAAACCTACTGGTGCAACATGTACAGTGACCACAGCCGAAGGCCAAGGCTACTGGGCTCCAAAGAAACCTACTGGTGCAACATGTGCCGTGACCACAGCCGAAGGCCATGGCTACTGGGCTCCAAAGAAACCTACTGGTGCAACATGTACAGTGACCACAGCCGAAGGCCATGGCTAGTGGGCCCCAAAGAAACCTACTGGTGCAACATGTACAGTGAACACAGCCGAAGGCCATGGCTAGTGGGCCCCAAAGAAACCTACTGGTGCAACATGTACAGTGACCACGAATGAAGGCCATGGCTGGTGGGCCCCAAAGAAACCTACTGGTGCAACATGTACAGTGACCATAGCCGAAGGCAATGGCTACGGGGCCCCAAATAAACCTACTGGTGCAACATGTACAGTGACCACAGCCGAAGGCCATGGCTACTGGACCCCAAAGAAACCTACTGGTGCAACATGTACAGTGACCACGGATGAAGGCCATGGCTAGTGGGCCCCAAAGACACCTACTGGTGCAACATGTACAGTGACCACGGATGAAGGCCATGGCTAGTGGGCCCCAAAGAAACCTACTGGTGCAACATGTACAGTGACCACGAATGAAGGCCATGGCTGGTGGGCCCCAAAGAAACCTACTGGTGCAACATGTACAGTGACCACAGCCGAAGGCCATGGCTACTGGGCCCCAACGAAACCTACTGGTGCAACATGTACAGTGACCACAGCCGAAGGCCATGGCTACTGGGCCCCAAAGAAACCTACTGGTGCAACATGTACAGTGACCACGGATGAAGGCCATGGCTGGTGGACCCCAAAGAAACCTACTGCTGCAATATGTACTGTGTCCACAACCGAAGGCCAAGGCTACTGGGCTCCAAAGAAACCTACTGCTGCAACATGTACTGTGACCACCGCCGAAGGCCATGCCTACTGGGCTCCAAAGAAACCTACTGCTGCAACATGTACAGTGACCACAGCCCAGGGCCATGGCTACTGGGCTCCAAAGAAACCTACTGCTGCAACATGTACAGTGACCACGGATGAAGGCCATGGCTGGTGGGCCCCAAAGAAACCTACTGCTGCAACATGTACTGTGACCACAGCCGAAGGCCAAGGCTACTGTGCTCCAAAGAAACCTACTGCTGCAACATGTACTGTGACCACAGCCGAAGGCCATGGCTACTGGGCTCCAAAGAAACCTACTGGTGCAACATGTACCGTGACCACAGCCCAGGGCCATGGCTACTGGGCTCCAAAGAAACCTACTGGTGCAACATTTTCAGTGCCACGGATGAAGGCCATGGCTGGTGGGCCCCAAAGAAACCTACTGATGCAACATGTACAGTGACCACGGATGAAGGCCATGGCTGGTGGGCCCCAAAGAAACCTACTGCTGCAACATGTACTGTGACCACAGCCGAAGGCCAAGGCTACTGGGCTCCAAAGAAACCTACTGCTGCAACATGTACAGTGACCACAGCCGAAGGCCATGGCTACTGGGCTCCAAAGAAACCTTCTGGTGCAACATGTACCGTGACCACAGCCAAAGGCCATGGCTACTGGGCTCCAAAGAAACCTACTTCTGCAACATGTACAGTGACCACAGCCGAAGGCCATGGCTACTGGGCTCCAAAGAAACCTACTGGTGCAACATGTACAGTGACCACGGATGAAGGCCATGGCTGGTGGGCCCCAAAGAAACCTACTGGTGCAACATGTACAGTGACCACAGCCGAAGGCCATGGCTACTGGGCCCCAAAGAAACCTACTGGTGCAACATGTACAGTGACCACAGCCGAAGGCCGTGGCTACTGGGCTCCAAAGAAACCTACTGGTGCAACATGTACAGTGACCACAGCCGAAGGCCATGGCTAATGGGCCCCAAAGAAACCTACTGGTGCAACATGTACAGTGACCACAGCCAAAGGCCATGGCTAGTGGGCCCCAAAGAAACCTACTGGTGCAACATGTACAGTGACCACGGATGAAGGCCATGGCTGGTGGGCCCCAAAGAAACCTACTGGTGCAACATGTACAGTGACCACAGCCCAGGGCCATGGCTAGTGGGCTCGAAAGAAACCTACTGCTGCAACATGTACTGTGACCACAGCCGGAGGCCATGGCTACTGGGCTCCAAAGAAACCTACTGGTACAACATGTACTGTGACCACAGCCGAAGGCCAAGGCTACTGGGCTCCAAAGAAACCTACTGCTGCAACATTTACAGTGACCACAGCCGAAGGCCAAGGATACTGGGCTCCAAAGAAACCTACTGCTGCAACATGTACAGTGACCACAGCCCAGGGCCATGGCTACTGGGCCCCAAAGAAACCTACTGGTGCAACATGTACAGTGACCACAGCCGAAGGCCATGGCTACTGGGCCCCAAAGAAACCTACTGGTGCAACATGTACAGCGACCACGAATGAAGGCCATGGCTAGTGGGCCCCAAAGAAACCTACTGGTGCAACATGTACAGTGACCACAGCCCAGGGCCATGGCTAGTGGGCTCCAAAGAAACCTACTGCTGCAACATGTACTCTGACCACAGCCGAAGGCCATGGCTACTGGGCTCCAAAGAAACCTACTGGTGCAACATGTACTGCGACCACAGCCGAAGGCTAAGGCTACTGGGCTCCAAAGAAACCTAAGGCTGCAACATGTACAGTGACCACAGCCGAAGGCCAAGGATACTGGGCTCCAAAGAAACCTACTGCTGCAACATGTACAGTGACCACAGCCCAGGGCCATGGCTATTGGGCCCCAAAGAAACGTACTGGTGCAACATGTCCAGTGACCACAGCCGAAGGCCATGGCTACTGGGCCCCAAAGAAACCAACTGGTGCAACACGTACAGTGACCACGGATGAAGGCCATGGCTAGTGGGCCCCAAAGAAACCTACTGGTGCAACATGTACAGTGACCACAGCCCAGGGCCATGGCTAGTGGGCTCCAAAGAAACCTACTGCTGCAACAAGTACTCTGACCACAGCCGAAGGCCATGGCTACTGGGCTCCAAAGAAACTTACTGGTGCAGCATGTACTGTGACCACAGCCGAAGGCCAAGGCTACTGGGCTCCAAAGAAACCTACTGCTGCAACATGTACAGTGACCACGGATGAAGGCCATGGCTAGTGGGCCCCAAAGAAACCTACTGGTGCAACATGTACAGTGACCACAGCAGAAGGCCATGGCTACTGGGCCCCAAAGAAACCTACTGGTGCAACATGTACTGTGACCACAGCCGAAGGCCATGGCTAGTGGGCCCCAAAGAAACCTACTGGTGCAGCATGTACTGTGACCACAGCCAAATGCCAAGGCTACTGGGCTCCAAAGAAACCTACTGGTGCAACATGTACAGTGACCACAGCCGAAGGCCAAGGCTACTGGGCTCCAAAGAAACCTACTGGTGCAACATGTGCCGTGAGCACAGCCAAAGGCCATGGCTACTGGGCTCCAAAGAAACCTACTGGTGCAACATGTACAGTGACCACGAATGAAGGCCATGGCTGGTGGGCCCCAAAGAAACCTACTGGTGCAACATGTACAGTGACCACAGCCGAAGGCCATGGCTACTGGGCCCCAAATAAACCTACTGGTGCAACATGTACAGTGACCACAGCCGAAGGCCATGGCTACTGGGCCCCAAAGAAACCTACTGGTGCAACATGTACAGTGACCACGGATGAAGGCCATGGCTAGTGGGCCCCAAAGAAACCTACTGGTGCAGCATGTACTGTGACCACAGCCAAATGCCAAGGCTACTGGGCTCCAAAGAAACCTACTGGTGCAACATGTACAGTGACCACAGCCGAAGGCCAAGGCTACTGGGATCCAAAGAAACCTACTGGTGCAACATGTGCCGTGAGCACAGCCGAAGGCCATGGCTACTGGGCTCCAAAGAAACCTACTGGTGCAACATGTACAGTGACCACGAATGAAGGCCATGGCTGGTGGGCCCCAAAGAAACCTACTGGTGCAACATGTACAGTGACCACAGCCGAAGGCCATGGCTACTGGGCCCCAAATAAACCTACTGGTGCAACATGTACAGTGACCACAGCCGAAGGCCATGGCTACTGGGCTCCAAAGAAACCTACTGCTGCAACATGTACTGTGACCACAGCCGAAGGCCATGGCTACTGGGCTCCAAAGAAACCTACTGGTGCAACATGTACCGTGACCACAGCCCAGGGCCATGGCTACTGGGCTCCAAAGAAACCTACTGGTGCAACATTTTCAGTGCCACGGATGAAGGCCATGGCTGGTGGGCCCCAAAGAAACCTACTGATGCAACATGTACAGTGACCACGGATGAAGGCCATGGCTGGTGGGCCCCAAAGAAACCTACTGGTGCAACATGTACTGTGACCACAGCCGAAGGCCATGGCTACTGGGCTCCAAAGAAACCTACTGGTGCAACATGTACAGTGACCACAGCCGAAGGCCATGGCTACTGGGCCCCAAAGAAACCTACTGGTGCAACATGTACAGTGACCACAGCCGAAGGCCGTGGCTACTGGGCTCCAAAGAAACCTACTGGTGCAACATGTACAGTGACCACAGCCGAAGGCCATGGCTAATGGGCCCCAAAGAAACCTACTGGTGCAACATGTACAGTGACCACAGCCGAAGGCCATGGCTAGTGGGCCCCAAAGAAACCTACTGGTGCAACATGTACAGTGACCACGGATGAAGGCCATGGCTGGTGGGCCCCAAAGAAACCTACTGGTGCAACATGTACAGTGACCACAGCCCAGGGCCATGGCTAGTGGGCTCGAAAGAAACCTACTGGTGCAACATGTACTGTGACCACAGCCGAAGGCCAAGGCTACTGGGCTCCAAAGAAACCTACTGCTGCAACATGTATAGTGACCACAGCCGAAGGCCAAGGATACTGGGCTCCAAAGAAACCTACTGCTGCAACATATATAGTGACCACACCCGAAGGCCAAGGCTACTGGGCTCCAAAGAAACCTACTGCTGCAACATGTACTGTGACCACAGCCGAAGGCCATGGCTACTGGGCTCCAAAGAAACCTACTGGTGCAACATGTACCGTGACCACAGCCCAGGGCCATGGCTACTGGGCTCCAAAGAAACCTACTGGTGCAACATTTACTGTGACCACAGCCCAGGGCCATGGCTACTGGGATCCAAAGAAACCTACTGGTGCAACATGTACAGTGACCACGGATGAAGGCCATGGCTGGTGGGCCCCAAAGAAACCTACTGGTGCAACATGTACAGTGACCAGGGATGAAGGCCATGGCTGGTGGGCCCCAAAGAAACCTACTGCTGCAACATGTACTGTGACCACAGCCCAGGGCCATGGCTACTGGGCTCCAAAGAAACCTACTGGTGCAACATTTACCGTGACCACAGCCCAGGGCCATGGCTACTGGGCTCCAAATAAACCTACTGGTGCAACATGTACCGTGACCACTGCCAAAGGCCATGGCTACTGGGCTCCAAAGAAACCTACTTCTGCAACATGTACAGTGACCACAGCCGAAGGCCATGGCTACTGGGCTCCAAAGAAACCTACTGGTGCAAAATGTACAGTGACCACGGATGAAGGCCATGGCTGGTGGGCCCCAAAGAAACCTACTGGTGCAACATATACAGTCACCACAGCCGAAGGCCATGGCTACTGGGCCCCAAAGAAACCTACTGGTGCAACATGTACAGTGACCACAGCCGAAGGCCATGGCTACTGGGCTCCAAAGAAACCTACTGGTGCAACATGTACAGTGACCACAGCCGAAGGCCATGGCTAGTGGGCCCCAAAGAAACCTACTGGTGCAACATGTACAGTGACCACAGCCGAAGGCCATGGCTAGTGGGCCCCAAAGAAACCTACTGGTGCAACATGTACAGTGACCACGGATGAAGGCCCTGGCTGGTGGGGCCCAAAGAAACCTACTGGTGCAACATATACAGTGACCACAGCCGAAGGCCATGGCTACTGGGCCCCAAGAAACCTACTGGTGCAACATGTACAGTGACCACAGCCGATGGCCATGGCTACTGGGCCCCAAAGAAACCTACTGGTGCAACATGTACAGTGACCACGGATGAAGGCCATGGCTAGTGGGCCCCAAAGAAACCTACTGGTGCAACATGTACAGTGACCACAGCCCAGGGCCATGGCTAGTGGGCTCGAAAGAAACCTACTGCTGCAACATGTAGTGTGACCACAGCCAGAGGCCATGGCTACTGGGCTCCAAAGAAACCTACTGGTGCAACATGTACTGTGACCACAGCCGAAGGCCAAGGCTACTGGGCTCCAAAGAAACCTACTGCTGCAACATGTACAGTGACCACAGCCGAAGGCCAAGGATACTGGGCTCCAAAGAAACCTACTGCTGCAACATGTACAGTGACCACAGCCCAGGGCCATGGCTATTGGGCCCCAAAGAAACCTACTGGTGCAACATGTACAGTGACCACAGCCGAAGGCCATGGCTACTGGGCCCCAAAGAAACCAACTGGTTCAACATGTACAGTGACCACGGATGAAGGCCATGGCTAGTGGGCCCCAAAGAAACCTACTGATGCAACATGTACAGTGACTACAGCCCAGGGCCATGGCTAGTGGGCTCCAAAGAAACCTACTGCTGCAACAAGTACTCTGACCACAGCCGAAGGCCATGGCTACTGGGCTCCAAAGAAACCTACTGGTGCAACATGTACTGTGACCACAGCCGAAGGCCAAGGCTACTGGGCTCCAAAGAAACCTACTGCTGCAACATGTACAGTGACCACAGCCAAAGGCCATGGCTACTGGGCCCCAAAGAAACCTACTGGTGCAACATGTACAGTGACCACGGATGAAGGCCATGGCTAGTGGGCCCCAAAGAAACCTACTGGTGCAACATGTACAGTGACCACAGCCCAGGGCCATGGCTAGTGGGCTCCAAAGAAACCTACTGCTGCAACATGTACTGTGACCACAGCCGAAGGCCATGGCTACTGGGCTCCAAAGAAACCTACTGGTGCAACATATACTGTGACCACAGCCGAAGGCCAAGGCTACTGGGCTCCAAAGAAACCTACCGCTGCAACATGTACAGTGACCATAGCCGAAGGCCAAGGCTACTGGGCTCCAAAGAAACCTACTGCTGCAACATGTACAGTGACCACAGCCCAGGGCCATGGCTACTGGGCCCCAAAGAAACCTACTGGTGCAACATGTACAGTGACCACAGCAGAAGGCCATGGCTACTGGGCCCTAAAGAAACCTACTGGTGCAACATGTACTGTGACCACAGCCGAAGGCCAAGGCTACTGGGCTCCAAAGAAACCTACTGCTGCAACATGTACAGTGACCACAGCCCAGGGCCATGGCTACTGGGCCCCAAAGAAACCTACTGGTGCAACATGTACAGTGACCACAGCCGAAGGCCAAGGCTACTGGGCTCCAAAGAAACCTACTGGTGCAACATGTGCCGTGACCACAGCCGAAGGCCATGGCTACTGGGCTCCAAAGAAACCTACTGGTGCAACATGTACAGTGACCACAGCCGAAGGCCATGGCTAGTGGGCCCCAAAGAAACCTACTGGTGCAACATGTACAGTGAACACAGCCGAAGGCCATGGCTAGTGGGCCCCAAAGAAACCTACTGGTGCAACATGTACAGTGACCACGAATGAAGGCCATGGCTGGTGGGCCCCAAAGAAACCTACTGGTGCAACATGTACAGTGACCATAGCCGAAGGCAATGGCTACGGGGCCCCAAATAAACCTACTGGTGCAACATGTACAGTGACCACAGCCGAAGGCCATGGCTACTGGACCCCAAAGAAACCTACTGGTGCAACATGTACAGTGACCACGGATGAAGGCCATGGCTAGTGGGCCCCAAAGACACCTACTGGTGCAACATGTACAGTGACCACGGATGAAGGCCATGGCTAGTGGGCCCCAAAGAAACCTACTGGTGCAACATGTACAGTGACCACGAATGAAGGCCATGGCTGGTGGGCCCCAAAGAAACCTACTGGTGCAACATGTACAGTGACCACAGCCGAAGGCCATGGCTACTGGGCCCCAACGAAACCTACTGGTGCAACATGTACAGTGACCACAGCCGAAGGCCATGGCTACTGGGCCCCAAAGAAACCTACTGGTGCAACATGTACAGTGACCACGGATGAAGGCCATGGCTGGTGGACCCCAAAGAAACCTACTGCTGCAATATGTACTGTGTCCACAACCGAAGGCCAAGGCTACTGGGCTCCAAAGAAACCCACTGCTGCAACATGTACTGTGACCACCGCCGAAGGCCATGCCTACTGGGCTCCAAAGAAACCTACTGCTGCAACATGTACAGTGACCACAGCCCAGGGCCATGGCTACTGGGCTCCAAAGAAACCTACTGCTGCAACATGTACAGTGACCACGGATGAAGGCCATGGCTGGTGGGCCCCAAAGAAACCTACTGCTGCAACATGTACTGTGACCACAGCCGAAGGCCAAGGCTACTGTGCTCCAAAGAAACCTACTGCTGCAACATGTACTGTGACCACAGCCGAAGGCCATGGCTACTGGGCTCCAAAGAAACCTACTGGTGCAACATGTACCGTGACCACAGCCCAGGGCCATGGCTACTGGGCTCCAAAGAAACCTACTGGTGCAACATTTTCAGTGCCACGGATGAAGGCCATGGCTGGTGGGCCCCAAAGAAACCTACTGATGCAACATGTACAGTGACCACGGATGAAGGCCATGGCTGGTGGGCCCCAAAGAAACCTACTGCTGCAACATGTACTGTGACCACAGCCGAAGGCCAAGGCTACTGGGCTCCAAAGAAACCTACTGCTGCAACATGTACAGTGACCACAGCCGAAGGCCATGGCTACTGGGCTCCAAAGAAACCTACTGGTGCAACATGTACCGTGACCACAGCCAAAGGCCATGGCTACTGGGCTCCAAAGAAACCTACTTCTGCAACATGTACAGTGACCACAGCCGAAGGCCATGGCTACTGGGCTCCAAAGAAACCTACTGGTGCAACATGTACAGTGACCACGGATGAAGGCCATGGCTGGTGGGCCCCAAAGAAACCTACTGGTGCAACATGTACAGTGACCACAGCCGAAGGCCATGGCTACTGGGCCCCAAAGAAACCTACTGGTGCAACATGTACAGTGACCACAGCCGAAGGCCGTGGCTACTGGGCTCCAAAGAAACCTACTGGTGCAACATGTACAGTGACCACAGCCCAGGGCCATGGCTAGTGGGCCCCAAAGAAACCTACTGGTGCAACATGTACAGTGACCACAGCCGAAGGCCATGGCTAGTGGGCCCCAAAGAAACCTACTGGTGCAACATGTACAGTGACCACGGATGAAGGCCATGGCTGTTGGGCCCCAAGGAAACCTACTGGTGCAACATGTACAGTGACCACAGCCCAGGGCCATGGCTAGTGGGCTCGAAAGAAACCTACTGCTGCAACATGTACTGTGACCACAGCCGGAGGCCATGGCTACTGGGCTCCAAAGAAACCTACTGGTACAACATGTACTGTGACCACAGCCGAAGGCCAAGGCTACTGGGCTCCAAAGAAACCTACTGCTGCAACATTTACAGTGACCACAGCCGAAGGCCAAGGATACTGGGCTCCAAAGAAACCTACTGCTGCAACATGTACAGTGACCACAGCCCAGGGCCATGACTACTGGGCCCCAAAGAAACCTACTGGTGCAACATGTACAGTGACCACAGCCGAAGGCCATGGCTACTGGGCCCCAAAGAAACCTACTGGTGCAACATGTACAGCGACCACGGATGAAGGCCATGGCTAGTGGGCCCCAAAGAAACCTACTGGTGCAACATGTACAGTGACCACAGCCCAGGGCCATGGCTAGTGGGCTCCAAAGAAACCTACTGCTGCAACATGTACTCTGACCACAGCCGAAGGCCATGGCTACTGGGCTCCAAAGAAACCTACTGGTGCAACATGTACTGCGACCACAGCCGAAGGCTAAGGCTACTGGGCTCCAAAGAAACCTAAGGCTGCAACATGTACAGTGACCACAGCCGAAGGCCAAGGATACTGGGCTCCAAAGAAACCTACTGCTGCAACATGTACAGTGACCACAGCCCAGGGCCATGGCTATTGGGCCCCAAAGAAACGTACTGGTGCAACATGTCCAGTGACCACAGCCGAAGGCCATGGCTACTGGGCCCCAAAGAAACCAACTGGTGCAACACGTACAGTGACCACGGATGAAGGCCATGGCTAGTGGGCCCCAAAGAAACCTACTGGTGCAACATGTACAGTGACCACAGCCCAGGGCCATGGCTAGTGGGCTCCAAAGAAACCTACTGCTGCAACAAGTACTCTGACCACAGCCGAAGGCCATGGCTACTGGGCTCCAAAGAAACTTACTGGTGCAGCATGTACTGTGACCACAGCCGAAGGCCAAGGCTACTGGGCTCCAAAGAAACCTACTGCTGCAACATGTACAGTGACCACGGATGAAGGCCATGGCTAGTGGGCCCCAAAGAAACCTACTGGTGCAACATGTACAGTGACCACAGCAGAAGGCCATGGCTACTGGGCCCCAAAGAAACCTACTGGTGCAACATGTACTGTGACCACAGCCGAAGGCCATGGCTAGTGGGCCCCAAAGAAACCTACTGGTGCAGCATGTACTGTGACCACAGCCAAATGCCAAGGCTACTGGGCTCCAAAGAAACCTACTGGTGCAACATGTACAGTGACCACAGCCGAAGGCCAAGGCTACTGGGCTCCAAAGAAACCTACTGGTGCAACATGTGCCGTGAGCACAGCCGAAGGCCATGGCTACTGGGCTCCAAAGAAACCTACTGGTGCAACATGTACAGTGACCACGAATGAAGGCCATGGCTGGTGGGCCCCAAAGAAACCTACTGGTGCAACATGTACAGTGACCACAGCCGAAGGCCATGGCTACTGGGCCCCAAATAAACCTACTGGTGCAACATGTACAGTGACCACAGCCGAAGGCCAAGGCTACTGGGCTCCAAAGAAACCTACTGGTGCAACATGTGCCGTGAGCACAGCCGAAGGCCATGGCTACTGGGCTCCAAAGAAACCTACTGGTGCAACATGTACAGTGACCACGAATGAAGGCCATGGCTGGTGGGCCCCAAAGAAACCTACTGGTGCAACATGTACAGTGACCACAGCCGAAGGCCATGGCTACTGGGCCCCAAATAAACCTACTGGTGCAACATGTACAGTGACCACAGCCGAAGGCCATGGCTACTGGGCCCCAAAGAAACCTACTGGTGCAACATGTACAGTGACCACGGATGAAGGCCATGGCTAGTGGGCCCCAAAGAAACCTACTGGTGCAGCATGTACTGTGACCACAGCCAAATGCCAAGGCTACTGGGCTCCAAAGAAACCTACTGGTGCAACATGTACAGTGACCACAGCCGAAGGCCAAGGCTACTGGGATCCAAAGAAACCTACTGGTGCAACATGTGCCGTGAGCACAGCCGAAGGCCATGGCTACTGGGCTCCAAAGAAACCTACTGGTGCAACATGTACAGTGACCACGAATGAAGGCCATGGCTGGTGGGCCCCAAAGAAACCTACTGGTGCAACATGTACAGTGACCACAGCCGAAGGCCATGGCTACTGGGCCCCAAATAAACCTACTGGTGCAACATGTACAGTGACCACAGCCGAAGGCCATGGCTACTGGGCCCCAAAGAAACCTACTGGTGCAACATGTACAGTGACCACGGATGAAGGCCATGGCTAGTGGGCCCCAAAGAAACCTACTGGTGCAACATGTACAGTGACCACGGATGAAGGCAATGGCTAGTGGGCCCCAAAGAAACCTACTGGTGCAACATGTACAGTGACCACGAATGAAGGCCATGGCTGGTGGGCCCCAAAGAAACCTACTGGTGCAACATGTACAGTGACCACAGCCGAAGGCCATGGCTACTGGGCCCCAACGAAACCTACTGGTGCAACATGTATAGTGACCACAGCCGAAGGCCATGGCTACTGGGCCCCAAAGAAACGTACTGGTGCAACATGTACACTGACCACGGATGAAGGCCATGGCTAATGGGCCCCAAAGAAACCTACTGGTGCAACATGTACAGTGACCACGGATGAAGGCCATGACTGGTGGACCCCAAAGAAACCTACTGCTGCAACATGTACTGTGTCCACAACCGAAGGCCAAGGCTACTGGGCTCCAAAGAAACCTACTGCTGCAACATGTACTGTGACCACCGCCGAAGGCCATGGCTACTGGGCTCCAAAGAAACCTACTGCTGCAACATGTACAGTGACCACAGCCAAGGGCCATGGCTACTGGGCTCCAAAGAACCCTACTGCTGCAACATGTACAGTGACCACGGATGAAGGCCATGGCTGGTGGGCCCCAAAGAAACCTACTGCTGCAACATGTACTGTGACCACAGCCGAAGGCCATGGCTACTGGGCTCCAAAGAAACCTACTGCTGCAACATGTACTGTGACCACAGCCGAAGGCCATGGCTACTGGGCTCCAAAGAAACCTACTGATGCAACATGTACCGTGACCACAGCCCAGGGCCATGGCTACTGGGCTCCAAAGAAACCTACTGGTGCAACATTTACTGTGACCACAGCCCAGGGCCATGGCTACTGGGATCCAAAGAAACCTACTGGTGCAACATGTACAGTGACCACGGATGAAGGCCATGGCTGGTGGGCCCCAAAAAAACCTACTGGTGCAACATGTACAGTGACCACGGATGAAGGCCATGGCTGGTGGGCCCCAAAGAAACCTACTGCTGCAACATGTACTGTGACCACAGCCGAAGGCCAAGGCTACTGGGCTCCAAAGAAACCTACTGCTGCAACATGTACTGTGACCACAGCCCAGGGCCATGGCTACTGGGCTCCAAAGAAACCTACTGGGGCAACATTTACCGTGACCACAGCCCAGGGCCATGGCTACTGGGCTCCAAAGAAACCTACTGGTGCAACATGTACCGTGACCACAGCCAAAGGCCATGGCTACTGGGCTCCAAAGAAACCTACTGGTGCAACATGTACTGTGACCACAGCCGAAGGCCAAGGCTACTGGGCTTCAAAGAAACCTACTGCTGCAACATGTACAGTGACCACAGCCGAAGGCCAAGGATACTGGGCTCCAAAGAAACCTACTGCTGCAACATGTACAGTGACCACAGCCCAGGGCCATGGCTACTGGGCCCCAAAGAAACCTACTGGTGCAACATGTACAGTGACCACAACCGAAGGCCATGGCTAGTGGGCCCCAAAGAAACCTACTGGTGCAACATGTACAGTGAACACAGCCGAAGGCCATGGCTAGTGGGCCCCAAAGAAACCTACTGGTGCAACATGTACAGTGACCACGAATGACGGCCATGGCTGGTGGGCCCCAAAGAAACCTACTGGTGCAACTTGTACACTGACCATAGCCGAAGGCAATGGCTACTGGGCCCCAAATAAACCTACTGGTGCAACATGTACAGTGACCACAGCGAAGGCCATGGCTACTGGGCCCCAAAGAAACCTACTGGTGCAACATGTACAGTGACCACGGATGAAGGCCATGGCTAGTGGGCCCCAAAGAAACCTACTGGTGCAACATGTACAGTGACCACGGATGAAGGCCATGGCTAGTGGGCCCCAAAGAAACCTACTGGTGCAACATGTACAGTGACCACGAATGAAGGCCATGGCTGGTGGGCCCCAAAGAAACCTACTGGTGCAACATGTACAGTGACCACAGCCGAAGGCCATGGCTACTGGGCCCCAACGAAACCTACTGGTGCAACATGTACAGTGACCACAGCCGAAGGCCATGGCTACTGGGCCCCAAAGAAACCTACTGGTGCAACATGTACAGTGACCACGGATGAAGGCCATGGCTGGTGGACCCCAAAGAAACCTACTGCTGCAACATGTACTGTGTCCACAACCGAAGGCCAAGGCTACTGGGCTCCAAAGAAACCTACTGCTGCAACATGTACTGTGACCACCGCCGAAGGCCATGGCTACTGGGCTCCAAAGAAACCTACTGCTGCAACATGTACAGTGACCACAGCCCAGGGCCATGGCTACTGGGCTCCAAAGAAACCTACTGCTGCAACATGTACTGTGACCACGGATGAAGGCCATGGCTGGTGGGCCCCAAAGAAACCTACTGCTGCAACATGTACTGTGACCACAGCCGAAGGCCAAGGCTACTGTGCTCCAAAGAAATCTACTGCTGCAACATGTACTGTGACCACAGCCGAAGGCCATGGCTACTGGGCTCCAAAGAATCCTACTGGTGCAACATGTACCCTGACCACAGCCCAGGGCCATGGCTACTGGGCTCCAAAGAAACCTACTGGTGCAACATTTACCATGACCACAGCCCAGGGCCATGGCTACTGGGCTCCAAAGAAACCTACTGGTGCAACATTTTCAGTGCCACGGATAAAGGCCATGGCTGGTGGGCCCCAAAGAAACCTACTGGTGCAACATGTACAGTGACCACGGATGAAGGCCATGGCGGGGGGCCCAAAAGAAACCTACTGCTGCAACATGTACTGTGACCACAGCCAAAGGCCAAGGCTACTGGGCTCCAAAGAAAACTACTGCTGCAACATGTACTGTGACCACAGCCGAAGGCCATGGCTACTGGGCTCCAAAGAAACCTACTGGTGCAACATGTACCGTGACCACAGCCAAAGGTCATGGCTACTGGGCTCCAAAGAAACCTACTTCTGCAACATGTACAGTGACCACAGCTGAAGGCCATGGCTACTGGGCTCCAAAGAAACCTACTGGTGCAACATGTACAGTGACCATGGATGAAGGCCATGGCTGGTGGGCCCCAAAGAAACCTACTGGTGCAACATGTACAGTGACCACAGCCGAAGGCCATGGCTACTGGGCCCCAAAGAAACCTACTGGTGCAACATGTACAGTGACCACAGCCGAAGGCCATGGCTACTGGGCTCCAAAGAAACCTACTGGTGCAACATGTACAGTGACCACAGCCGAAGGCCATGGCTAGTGGGCCCCAAAGAAACCTACTGGTGCAACATGTACAGTGACCACGGATGAAGGCCATGGCTGGTGGGCCCCAAAGAAACCTACTGGTGCAACATGTACAGTGACCACAGCCCAGGGCCATGGCTAGTGGGCTCGAAAGAAACCTACTGCTGCAACATGTACTGTGACCACAGCCGGAGGCCATGGCTACTGGGCTCCAAAGAAACCTACTGGTACAACATGTACTGTGACCACAGCCGAATGCCAAGGCTACTGGGCTCCAAAGAAACCTACTGCTGCAACATTTACAGTGACCACAGCCGAAGGCCAAGGATACTGGGCTCCAAAGAACCCTACTGCTGCAACATGTACAGTGACCACAGCCCAGGGCCATGGCTACTGGGCCCCAAAGAAACCTACTGGTGCAACATGTACAGTGACCAAAGCCGAAGGTCATGGCTACTGGGCCCCAAAGAAACCTACTGGTGCAACATGTACAGCGACCACGGATGAAGGCCATGGCTAGTGGGCCCCAAAGAAACCTACTGGTGCAACATGTACAGTGACCACAGCCCAGGGCCATGGCTAGTGGGCTCCAAAGAAACCTACTGCTGCAACATGTACTCTGACCACAGCCGAAGGCCATGGCTAGTGGGCTCCAAAGAAACCTACTGGTGCAACATGTACTGTGACCACAGCCGAAGGCCAAGGCTACTGGGCTCCAAAGAAACCTACTGCTGCAACATGTACAGTGACCACAGCCGAAGGCCAAGGATACTGGGCTCCAAAGAAACCTACTGCTGCAACATGTACAGTGACCACAGCCCAGGGCCATGGCTATTGGGCCCCAAAGAAACGTACTGGTGCAACATGTACAGTGACCACAGCCGAAGGCCAAGGCTACTGGGCTCCAAAGAAACCTACTGCTGCAACATGTACAGTGACCACAGCCGAAGGCCATGGCTACTGGGCCCAAAGAAACCTACTGGTGCAACATGTACAGTGACCACGGATGAAGGCCATGGCTAGTGGGCCCCAAAGAAACCTACTGGTGCAACATGTACAGTGACCACAGCAGAAGGCCATGGCTACTGGGCCCCAAAGAAACCTACTGGTGCAACATGTACTGTGACCACAGCCGAAGGCCATGGCTACTGGGCCCCAAAGAAACCTACTGGTGCAGCATGTACTGTGACCACAGCCAAATGCCAAGGCTACTGGGCTCCAAAGAAACCTACTGGTGCAACATGTACAGTGACCACAGCCGAAGGCCAAGGCTACTGGGCTCCAAAGAAACCTACTGGTGCTGCGACCACAGCCGAAGGCCAAGGCTACTGGGCTCCAAAGAAACCTAAGGCTGCAACATGTACAGTGACCACAGCCGAAGGCCAAGGATACTGGGCTCCAAAGAAACCTACTGCTGCAACATGTACAGTGACCACAGCCCAGGGCCATGGCTATTGGGCCCCAAAGAAACATACTGGTGCAACATGTACAGTGACCACAGCCGAAGGCCATGGCTACTGGGCCCCAAAGAAACCAACTGGTGCAACACGTACAGTGACCACGGATGAAGGCCATGGCTAGTGGGCCCCAAAGAAACCTACTGGTGCAACATGTACAGTGACCACAGCCCAGGGCCATGGCTAGTGGGCTCCAAAGAAACCTACTGCTGCAACAAGTACTCTGACCACAGCCGAAGGCCATGGCTACTGGGCTCCAAAGAAACCTACTGGTGCAACATGTACTGTGACCACAGCCGAAGGCCAAGGCTACTGGGCTCCAAAGAAACCTACTGCTGCAACATGTACAGTGACCACAGCCGAAGGCCATGGCTACTGGGCCCCAAAGAAACCTACTGGTGCAACCTGTACAGTGACCACGGATGAAGGCCATGGCTAGTGGGCCCCAAAGAAACCTACTGGTGCAACATGTACAGTGACCACAGCAGAAGGCCATGGCTACTGGGCCCCAAAGAAACCTACTGGTGCAACATGTACTGTGACCACAGCCGAAGGCCATGGCTAGTGGGCCCCAAAGAAACCTACTGGTGCAGCATGTACTGTGACCACAGCCAAATGCCAAGGCTACTGGGCTCCAAAGAAACCTACTGGTGCAACATGTACAGTGACCACAGCCGAAGGCCAAGGCTACTGGGCTCCAAAGAAACCTACTGGTGCAACATGTGCCGTGACCACAGCCGAAGGCCATGGCTACTGGGCTCCAAAGAAACCTACTGGTGCAACATGTACAGTGACCACAGCCGAAGGCCATGGCTAGTGGGCCCCAAAGAAACCTACTGGTGCAACATGTACAGTGAACACAGCCGAAGGCCATGGCTAGTGGGCCCCAAAGAAACCTACTGGTGCAACATGTACAGTGACCACGAATGAAGGCCATGGCTGGTGGGCCCCAAAGAAACCTACTGGTGCAACATGTACAGTGACCACAGCCGAAGGCCATGGCTACTGGGCCCCAAATAAACCTACTGGTGCAACATGTACAGTGACCACAGCCGAAGGCCATGGCTACTGGGCCCCAAAGAAACCTACTGGTGCAACATGTACAGTGACCACGGATGAAGGCCATGGCTAGTGGGCCCCAAAGAAACCTACTGGTGCAACATGTACAGTGACCACGGATGAAGGCAATGGCTAGTGGGCCCCAAAGAAACCTATTGGTGCAACATGTACAGTGACCACGAATGAAGGCCATGGCTGGTGGGCCCCAAAGAAACCTACTGGTGCAACATGTACAGTGACCACAGCCGAAGGCCATGGCTACTGGGCCCCAACGAAACCTACTGGTGCAACATGTATAGTGACCACAGCCGAAGGCCATGGCTACTGGGCCCCAAAGAAACCTACTGGTGCAACATGTACACTGACCACGGATGAAGGCCATGGCTAATGGGCCCCAAAGAAACCTACTGGTGCAACATGTACAGTGACCACGGATGAAGGCCATGACTGGTGGACCCCAAAGAAACCTACTGCTGCAACATGTACTGTGTCCACAACCGAAGGCCAAGGCTACTGGGCTCCAAAGAAACCTACTGCTGCAACATGTACTGTGACCACCGCCGAAGGCCATGGCTACTGGGCTCCAAAGAAACCTACTGCTGCAACATGTACAGTGACCACAGCCAAGGGCCATGGCTACTGGGCTCCAAAGAACCCTACTGCTGCAACATGTACAGTGACCACGGATGAAGGCCATGGCTGGTGGGCCCCAAAGAAACCTACTGCTGCAACATGTACTGTGACCACAGCCGAAGGCCAAGGCTACTGGGCTCCAAAGAAACCTACTGCTGCAACATGTACTGTGACCACAGCCGAAGGCCAAGGCTACTGGGCTCCAAAGAAACCTACTGCTGCAACATGTACAGTGACCACAGCCCAGGGCCATGGCTACTGGGCTCCAAAGAAACCTACTGGTGCAACATTTACTGTGACCACAGCCCAGGGCCATGGCTACTGGGATCCAAAGAAACCTACTGGTGCAACATGTACAGTGACCACAGATGAAGGCCATGGCTGGTGGGCCCCAAAGAAACCTACTGGTGCAACATGTACAGTGACCACGAATGAAGGCCATGGCTGGTGGGCCCCAAAGAAACCTACTGGTGCAACATGTACAGTGACCACAGCCGAAGGCCATGGCTACTGGGCCCCAACGAAACCTACTGGTGCAACATGTATAGTGACCACAGCCGAAGGCCATGGCTACTGGGCCCCAAAGAAACCTACTGGTGCAACATGTACACTGACCACGGATGAAGGCCATGGCTAATGGGCCCCAAAGAAACCTACTGGTGCAACATGTACAGTGACCACGGATGAAGGCCATGACTGGTGGACCCCAAAGAAACCTACTGCTGCAACATGTACTGTGTCCACAACCGAAGGCCAAGGCTACTGGGCTCCAAAGAAACCTACTGCTGCAACATGTACTGTGACCACCGCCGAAGACCATGGCTACTGGGCTCCAAAGAAACCTACTGCTGCAACATGTACAGTGACCACAGCCAAGGGCCATGGCTACTGGGCTCCAAAGAACCCTACTGCTACAACATGTACAGTGACCACGGATGAAGGCCATGGCTGGTGGGCCCCAAAGAAACCTACTGCTGCAACATGTACTGTGACCACAGCCGAAGGCCAAGGCTACTGGGCTCCAAAGAAACCTACTGCTGCAACATGTACCGTGACCACAGCCCAGGGCCATGGCTACTGGGCTCCAAAGAAACCTACTGGTGCAACATTTACTGTGACCACAGCCCAGGGCCATGGCTACTAGGATCCAAAGAAACCTACTGGTGCAACATGTACAGTGACCACAGATGAAGGCCATGGCTGGTGGGCCCCAAAGAAACCTACTGGTGCAACATGTACAGTGACCACGGATGAAGGCCATGGCTGGTGGGCCCCAAAGAAACCTACTGCTGCAACATGTACTGTGACCACAGCCGAAGGCCAAGGCTACTGGGCTCCAAAGAAACCTACTGCTGCAACATGTACTGTGACCACAGCCCAGGGCCATGGCTACTGGGCTCCAAAGAAACCTACTGGGGCAACATTTACTGTGACCACAGCCCAGGGCCATGGCTACTGGGCTCCAAAGAAACCTACTGGTGCAACATGTACCGTGACCACAGCCAAAGGCCATGGCTACTGGGCTCCAAAGAAACCTACTTCTGCAACATGTACAGTGACCACAGCCGAAGGCCATGGCTACTGGGCTCCAAAGAAACCTACTGGTGCAAAATGTACAGTGACCACGGATGAAGGCCATGGCTGGTGGGCCCCAAAGAAACCTACTGGTGCAACATGTACAGTGACCACAGCCGAAGGCCATGGCTACTGGGCCCCAAAGAAACCTACTGGTGCAACATGTACAGTGACCACAGCCGAAGGCCATGGCTACTGGGCTCCAAAGAAACCTACTGGTGCAACATGTACAGTGACCACAGCCGAAGGCCATGGCTAGTGGGCCCCAAAGAAACCTACTGGTGCAACATGTACAGTGACCACGGATGAAGGCCATGGCTGGTGGGCCCCAAAGAAACCTACTGGTGCAACATGTACAGTGACCACAGCCGAAGGCCATGGCTAGTGGGCCCCAAAGAAACCTACTGGTGCAACATGTACAGTGAACACAGCCGAAGGCCATGGCTAGTGGTCCCCAAAGAAACCTACTGGTGCAACATGTACAGTGACCACGAATGAAGGCCATGGCTGGTGGGCCCCAAAGAAACCTACTGGTGCAACATGTACAGTGACCATAGCCGAAGGCAATGGCTACTGGGCCCCAAATAAACCTACTGGTGCAACATGTACAGTGACCACAGCCGAAGGCCGTGGCTACTGGGCCCCAAAGAAACCTACTGGTGCAACATGTACAGTGACCACGGATGAAGGCCGTGGCTAGTGGGCCCCAAAGAAACCTACTGGTGCAACATGTACAGTGACCACGGATGAAGGCCATGGCTAGTGGGCCCCAAAGAAACCTACTGGTGCAACATGTACAGTGACCACGAATGAAGGCCATGGCTGGTGGGCCCCAAAGAAACCTACTGGTGCAACATGTACAGTGACCACAGCCGAAGGCCATGGCTACTGGGCCCCAACGAAACCTACTGGTGCAACATGTACAGTGACCACAGCCGAAGGCCATGGCTACTGGGCCCCAAAGAAACCTACTGGTGCAACATGTACAGTGACCACGGATGAAGGCCATGGCTGGTGGACCCCAAAGAAACCTACTGCTGCAACATGTACAGTGACCACGGATGAAGGCCATGGCTGGTGGACCCCAAAGAAACCTACTGCTGCAACATATACAGTGACCACAGCCGAAGGCCATGGCTACTGGGCCCCAAGAAACCTACTGGTGCAACATGTACAGTGACCACAGCCGATGGCCATGGCTACTGGGCCCCAAAGAAACCTACTGGTGCAACATGTACAGTGACCACGGATGAAGGCCATGGCTAGTGGGCCCCAAAGAAACCTACTGGTGCAACATGTACAGTGACCACAGCCCAGGGCCTTGGCTAGTGGGCTCGAAAGAAACCTACTGCTGCAACATGTAGTGTGACCACAGCCAGAGACCATGGCTACTGGGCTCCAAAGAAACCTACTGGTGCAACATGTACTGTGACCACAGCCGAAGGCCAAGGCTACTGGGCTCCAAAGAAACCTACTGCTGCAACATGTACAGTGACCACGGATGAAGGCCATGGCTAGTGGGCCCCAAAGAAACCTACTGGTGCAACATGTACAGTGACCACGAATGAAGGCCATGGCTGGTGGGCCCCAAAGAAACCTACTGGTGCAACATGTACAGTGACCACGGATGAAGGCCATGGCTAGTGGGCCCCAAAGAAACCTACTGGTGCAACATGTACAGTGACCACGAATGAAGGCCATGGCTGGTGGGCCCCAAAGAAACCTTTTGGTGCAACATGTACAGTGACCACAGCCGAAGGCCATGGCTACTGGGCCCCAACGAAACCTACTGGTGCAACATGTACAGTGACCACAGCCGAAGGCCATGGCTACTGGGCCCCAAAGAAACCTACTGGTGCAACATGTACAGTGACCACGGATGAAGGCCATGGCTGGTGGACCCCAAAGAAACCTACTGCTGCAACATGTACAGTGACCACGGATGAAGGCCATGGCTGGTGGACCCCAAAGAAACCTACTGCTGCAACATATACAGTGACCACAGCCGAAGGCCATGGCTACTGGGCCCCAAGAAACCTACTGGTGCAACATGTACAGTGACCACAGCCGATGGCCATGGCTACTGGGCCCCAAAGAAACCTACTGGTGCAACATGTACAGTGACCACGGATGAAGGCCATGGCTAGTGGGCCCCAAAGAAACCTACTGGTGCAACATGTACAGTGACCACAGCCCAGGGCCTTGGCTAGTGGGCTCGAAAGAAACCTACTGCTGCAACATGTAGTGTGACCACAGCCAGAGACCATGGCTACTGGGCTCCAAAGAAACCTACTGGTGCAACATGTACTGTGACCACAGCCGAAGGCCAAGGCTACTGGGCTCCAAAGAAACCTACTGCTGCAACATGTACAGTGACCACAGCCCAGGGCCATGGCTACTGGGCCCCAAAGAAACCTACTGGTGCAACATGTACAGTGACCACAGCCGAAGGCCATGGCTAGTGGGCCCCAAAGAAACCTACTGGTGCAACATGTACAGTGAACACAGCCGAAGGCCATGGCTAGTGGTCCCCAAAGAAACCTACTGGTGCAACATGTACAGTGACCACGAATGAAGGCCATGGCTGGTGGGCCCCAAAGAAACCTACTGGTGCAACATGTACAGTGACCATAGCCGAAGGCAATGGCTACTGGGCCCCAAATAAACCTACTGGTGCAACATGTACAGTGACCACAGCCGAAGGCCATGGCTACTGGGCCCCAAAGAAACCTACTGGTGCAACATGTACAGTGACCACGGATGAAGGCCGTGGCTAGTGGGCCCCAAAGAAACCTACTGGTGCAACATGTACAGTGACCACGGATGAAGGCCATGGCAAGTGGGCTCCAAAGAAACCTACTGGTGCAACATGTACAGTGACCACGAATGAAGGCCATGGCTGGTGGGCCCCAAAGAAACCTACTGGTGCAACATGTACAGTGACCACAGCCGAAGGCCATGGCTACTCGGCCCCAACGAAACCTACTGGTGCAACATGTACAGTGACCACAGCCGAAGGCCATGGCTACTGGGCCCCAAAGAAACCTACTGGTGCAACATGTACAGTGACCACGGATGAAGGCCATGGCTGGTGGACCCCAAAGAAACCTACTGCTGCAACATGTACTGTGTCCACAACCGAAGGCCAAGGCTACTGGGCTCCAAAGAAACCTACTGCTGCAACATGTACTGTGACCACCGCCGAAGGCCATGGCTACTGGGCTCCAAAGAAACCTACTGCTGCAACATGTACAGTGACCACAGCCCAGGGCCATGGCTACTGGGCTCCAAAGAAACCTACTGCTGCAACATGTACTGTGACCACGGATGAAGGCCATGGCTGGTGGGCCCCAAAGAAACCTACTGCTGCAACATGTACTGCGACCACAGCCGAAGGCCAAGGCTACTGTGCTCCAAAGAAATCTACTGCTGCAACATGTACTGTGACCACAGCCGAAGGCCATGGCTACTGGGCTCCAAAGAAACCTACTGGTGCAACATGTACCCTGACCACAGCCCAGGGCCATGGCTACTGGGCTCCAAAGAAACCTACTGGTGCAACATTTACCATGACCACAGCCCAGGGCCATGGCTACTGGGCTCCAAAGAAACCTACTGGTGCAACATTTTCAGTGCCACGGATGAAGGCCATGGCTGGTGGGCCCCAAAGAAACCTACTGGTGCAACATGTACAGTGACCACGGATGAAGGCCATGGCGGGGGGCCCAAAAGAAACCTACTGCTGCAACATGTACTGTGACCACAGCCAAAGGCCAAGGCTACTGGGCTCCAAAGAAACCTACTGCTGCAACATGTACAGTGACCACAGCCGAAGGCCATGGCTACTGGGCTCCAAAGAAACCTACTGGTGCAACATGTACCGTGACCACAGCCAAAGGCCATGGCTACTGGGCTCCAAAGAAACCTACTTCTGCAACATGTACAGTGACCACAGCTGAAGGCCATGGCTACTGGGCTCCAAAGAAACCTACTGGTGCAACATGTACAGTGACCACGGATGAAGGCCATGGCTGGTGGGCCCCAAATAAACCTACTGGTGCAACATGTACAGTGACCACAGCCGAAGGCCATGGCTACTGGGCCCCAAAGAAACCTACTGGTGCAACATGTACAGTGACCACAGCCGAAGGCCATGGCTACTGGGCTCCAAAGAAACCTACTGGTGCAACATGTACAGTGACCACAGCCGAAGGCCATGGCTAGTGGGCCCCAAAGAAACCTACTGGTGCAACATGTACAGTGACCACGGATGAAGGCCATGGCTGGTGGGCCCCAAAGAAACCTACTGGTGCAACATGTACAGTGACCACAGCCCAGGGCCATGGCTAGTGGGCTCGAAAGAAACCTACTGCTGCAACATGTACTGTGACCACAGCCGGAGGCCATGGCTACTGGGCTCCAAAGAAACCTACTGGTACAACATGTACTGTGACCATAGCCGAATGCCAATGCTACTGGGCTCCAAAGAAACCTACTGCTGCAACATTTACAGTGACCACAGCCGAAGGCCAAGGATACTGGGCTCCAAAGAACCCTACTGCTGCAACATGTACAGTGACCACAGCCCAGGGCCATGGCTACTGGGCCCCAAAGAAACCTACTGGTGCAACATGTACAGTGACCACAGCCGAAGGTCATGGCTACTGGGCCCCAAAGAAACCTACTGGTGCAACATGTACAGCGACCACGGATGAAGGCCATGGCTAGTGGGCCCCAAAGAAACCTACTGGTGCAACATGTACAGTGACCACAGCCCAGGGCCATGGCTAGTGGGCTCCAAAGAAACCTACTGCTGCAACATGTACTCTGACCACAGCCGAAGGCCATGGCTAGTGGGCTCCAAAGAAACCTACTGGTGCAACATGTACTGTGACCACAGCCGAAGGCCAAGGCTATTGGGCTCCAAAGAAACCTACTGCTGCAACATGTACAGTGACCACAGCCGAAGGCCAAGGAAACTGGGCTCCAAAGAAACCTACTGCTGCAACATGTACAGTGACCACAGCCCAGGGCCATGGCTATTGGGCCCCAAAGAAACGTACTGGTGCAACATGTACAGTGACCACAGCCGAAGGCCAAGGCTACTGGGCTCCAAAGAAACCTACTGCTGCAACATGTACAGTGACCACAGCCGAAGGCCATGGCTACTGGGCCCAAAGAAACCTACTGGTGCAACATGTACAGTGACCACGGATGAAGGCCATGGCTAGTGGGCCCCAAAGAAACCTACTGGTGCAACATGTACAGTGACCACAGCAGAAGGCCATGGCTACTGGGCCCCAAAGAAACCTACTGGTGCAACATGTACTGTGACCACAGCCGAAGGCCATGGCTACTGGGCCCCAAAGAAACCTACTGGTGCAGCATGTACTGTGACCACAGCCAAATGCCAAGGCTACTGGGCTCCAAAGAAACCTACTGGTGCAACATGTACAGTGACCACAGCCGAAGGCCAAGGCTACTGGGCTCCAAAGAAACCTACTGGTGCAACATGTACTGCGACCACAGCCGAAGGCCAAGGCTACTGGGCTCCAAAGAAACCTAAGGCTGCAACATGTACAGTGACCACAGCCGAAGGCCAAGGATACTGGGCTCCAAAGAAACCTACTGCTGCAACATGTACTGTGACCACAGCCGAAGGCCAAGGCTACTGGGCTCCAAAGAAACCTACTGCTGCAACATGTACAGTGACCACAGCCCAGGGCCATGGCTACTGGGCTCCAAAGAAACCTACTGGTGCAACATTTACTGTGACCACAGCCCAGGGCCATGGCTACTGGGATCCAAAGAAACCTACTGGTGCAACATGTACAGTGACCACAGATGAAGGCCATGGCTGGTGGGCCCCAAAGAAACCTACTGGTGCAACATGTACAGTGACCACGAATGAAGGCCATGGCTGGTGGGCCCCAAAGAAACCTACTGGTGCAACATGTACAGTGACCACAGCCGAAGGCCATGGCTACTGGGCCCCAACGAAACCTACTGGTGCAACATGTATAGTGACCACAGCCGAAGGCCATGGCTACTGGGCCCCAAAGAAACCTACTGGTGCAACATGTACACTGACCACGGATGAAGGCCATGGCTAATGGGCCCCAAAGAAACCTACTGGTGCAACATGTACAGTGACCACGGATGAAGGCCATGACTGGTGGACCCCAAAGAAACCTACTGCTGCAACATGTACTGTGTCCACAACCGAAGGCCAAGGCTACTGGGCTCCAAAGAAACCTACTGCTGCAACATGTACTGTGACCACCGCCGAAGGCCATGGCTACTGGGCTCCAAAGAAACCTACTGCTGCAACATGTACAGTGACCACAGCCAAGGGCCATGGCTACTGGGCTCCAAAGAACCCTACTGCTGCAACATGTACAGTGACCACGGATGAAGGCCATGGCTGGTGGGCCCCAAAGAAACCTACTGCTGCAACATGTACTGTGACCACAGCCGAAGGCCAAGGCTACTGGGCTCCAAAGAAACCTACTGCTGCAACATGTACTGTGACCACAGCCGAAGGCCATGGCTACTGGGCTCCAAAGAAACCTACTGATGCAACATGTACCGTGACCACAGCCCAGGGCCATGGCTACTGGGCTCCAAAGAAACCTACTGGTGCAACATTTACTGTGACCACAGCCCAGGGCCATGGCTACTAGGATCCAAAGAAACCTACTGGTGCAACATGTACAGTGACCACAGATGAAGGCCATGGCTGGTGGGCCCCAAAGAAACCTACTGGTGCAACATGTACAGTGACCACGGATGAAGGCCATGGCTGGGGGGCCCCAAAGAAACCTACTGCTGCAACATGTACTGTGACCACAGCCGAAGGCCAAGGCTACTGGGCTCCAAAGAAACCTACTGCTGCAACATGTACTGTGACCACAGCCCAGGGCCATGGCTACTGGGCTCCAAAGAAACCTACTGGGGCAACATTTACCGTGACCACAGCCCAGGGCCATGGCTACTGGGCTCCAAAGAAACCTACTGGTGCAACATGTACCGTGACCACAGCCAAAGGCCATGGCTACTGGGCTCCAAAGAAACCTACTTCTGCAACATGTACAGTGACCACAGCCGAAGGCCATGGCTACTGGGCTCCAAAGAAACCTACTGGTGCAAAATGTACAGTGACCACGGATGAAGGCCATGGCTGGTGGGCCCCAAAGAAACCTACTGGTGCAACATGTACAGTGACCACAGCCGAAGGCCATGGCTACTGGGCCCCAAAGAAACCTACTGGTGCAACATGTACAGTGACCACAGCCGAAGGCCATGGCTACTGGGCTCCAAAGAAACCTACTGGTGCAACATGTACAGTGACCACAGCCGAAGGCCATGGCTAGTGGGCCCCAAAGAAACCTACTGGTGCAACATGTACAGTGACCACGGATGAAGGCCATGGCTGGTGGGCCCCAAAGAAACCTACTGGTGCAACATGTACAGTGACCACAGCCGAAGGCCATGGCTAGTGGGCCCCAAAGAAACCTACTGGTGCAACATGTACAGTGAACACAGCCGAAGGCCATGGCTAGTGGTCCCCAAAGAAACCTACTGGTGCAACATGTACAGTGACCACGAATGAAGGCCATGGCTGGTGGGCCCCAAAGAAACCTACTGGTGCAACATGTACAGTGACCATAGCCGAAGGCAATGGCTACTGGGCCCCAAATAAACCTACTGGTGCAACATGTACAGTGACCACAGCCGAAGGCCATGGCTACTGGGCCCCAAAGAAACCTACTGGTGCAACATGTACAGTGACCACGGATGAAGGCCGTGGCTAGTGGGCCCCAAAGAAACCTACTGGTGCAACATGTACAGTGACCACGGATGAAGGCCATGGCTAGTGGGCCCCAAAGAAACCTACTGGTGCAACATGTACAGTGACCACGAATGAAGGCCATGGCTGGTGGGCCCCAAAGAAACCTACTGGTGCAACATGTACAGTGACCACAGCCGAAGGCCATGGCTACTGGGCCCCAACGAAACCTACTGGTGCAACATGTACAGTGACCACAGCCGAAGGCCATGGCTACTGGGCCCCAAAGAAACCTACTGGTGCAACATGTACAGTGACCACGGATGAAGGCCATGGCTGGTGGACCCCAAAGAAACCTACTGCTGCAACATGTACAGTGACCACGGATGAAGGCCATGGCTGGTGGACCCCAAAGAAACCTACTGCTGCAACATATACAGTGACCACAGCCGAAGGCCATGGCTACTGGGCCCCAAGAAACCTACTGGTGCAACATGTACAGTGACCACAGCCGATGGCCATGGCTACTGGGCCCCAAAGAAACCTACTGGTGCAACATGTACAGTGACCACGGATGAAGGCCATGGCTAGTGGGCCCCAAAGAAACCTACTGGTGCAACATGTACAGTGACCACAGCCCAGGGCCTTGGCTAGTGGGCTCGAAAGAAACCTACTGCTGCAACATGTAGTGTGACCACAGCCAGAGGCCATGGCTACTGGGCTCCAAAGAAACCTACTGGTGCAACATGTACTGTGACCACAGCCGAAGGCCAAGGCTACTGGGCTCCAAAGAAACCTACTGCTGCAACATGTACAGTGACCACAGCCCAGGGCCATGGCTACTGGGCCCCAAAGAAACCTACTGGTGCAACATGTACAGTGACCACAGCCGAAGGCCATGGCTAGTGGGCCCCAAAGAAACCTACTGGTGCAACATGTACAGTGAACACAGCCGAAGGCCATGGCTAGTGGTCCCCAAAGAAACCTACTGGTGCAACATGTACAGTGACCACGAATGAAGGCCATGGCTGGTGGGCCCCAAAGAAACCTACTGGTGCAACATGTACAGTGACCATAGCCGAAGGCAATGGCTACTGGGCCCCAAATAAACCTACTGGTGCAACATGTACAGTGACCACAGCCGAAGGCCATGGCTACTGGGCCCCAAAGAAACCTACTGGTGCAACATGTACAGTGACCACGGATGAAGGCCGTGGCTAGTGGGCCCCAAAGAAACCTACTGGTGCAACATGTACAGTGACCACGGATGAAGGCCATGGCAAGTGGGCCCCAAAGAAACCTACTGGTGCAACATGTACAGTGACCACGAATGAAGGCCATGGCTGGTGGGCCCCAAAGAAACCTACTGGTGCAACATGTACAGTGACCACAGCCGAAGGCCATGGCTACTGGGCCCCAACGAAACCTACTGGTGCAACATGTACAGTGACCACAGCCGAAGGCCATGGCTACTGGGCCCCAAAGAAACCTACTGGTGCAACATGTACAGTGACCACGGATGAAGGCCATGGCTGGTGGACCCCAAAGAAACCTACTGCTGCAACATGTACTGTGTCCACAACCGAAGGCCAAGGCTACTGGGCTCCAAAGAAACCTACTGCTGCAACATGTACTGTGACCACCGCCGAAGGCCATGGCTACTGGGCTCCAAAGAAACCTACTGCTGCAACATGTACAGTGACCACAGCCCAGGGCCATGGCTACTGGGCTCCAAAGAAACCTACTGCTGCAACATGTACTGTGACCACGGATGAAGGCCATGGCTGGTGGGCCCCAAAGAAACCTACTGCTGCAACATGTACTGTGACCACAGCCGAAGGCCAAGGCTACTGTGCTCCAAAGAAATCTACTGCTGCAACATGTACTGTGACCACAGCCGAAGGCCATGGCTACTGGGCTCCAAAGAAACCTACTGGTGCAACATGTAACCTGACCACAGCCCAGGGCCATGGCTACTGGGCTCCAAAGAAACCTACTGGTGCAACATTTACCATGACCACAGCCCAGGGCCATGGCTACTGGGCTCCAAAGAAACCTACTGGTGCAACATTTTCAGTGCCACGGATGAAGGCCATGGCTGGTGGGCCCCAAAGAAACCTACTGGTGCAACATGTACAGTGACCACGGATGAAGGCCATGGCGGGGGGCCCAAAAGAAACCTACTGCTGCAACATGTACTGTGACCACAGCCAAAGGCCAAGGCTACTGGGCTCCAAAGAAACCTACTGCTGCAACATGTACTGTGACCACAGCCGAAGGCCATGGCTACTGGGCTCCAAAGAAACCTACTGGTGCAACATGTACCGTGACCACAGCCAAAGGCCATGGCTACTGGGCTCCAAAGAAACCTACTTCTGCAACATGTACAGTGACCACAGCTGAAGGCCATGGCTACTGGGCTCCAAAGAAACCTACTGGTGCAACATGTACAGTGACCACGGATGAAGGCCATGGCTGGTGGGCCCCAAAGAAACCTACTGGTGCAACATGTACAGTGACCACAGCCGAAGGCCATGGCTACTGGGCCCCAAAGAAACCTACTGGTGCAACATGTACAGTGACCACAGCCGAAGGCCATGGCTACTGGGCTCCAAAGAAACCTACTGGTGCAACATGTACAGTGACCACAGCCGAAGGCCATGGCTAGTGGGCCCCAAAGAAACCTACTGGTGCAACATGTACAGTGACCACGGATGAAGGCCATGGCTGGTGGGCCCCAAAGAAACCTACTGGTGCAACATGTACAGTGACCACAGCCCAGGGCCATGGCTAGTGGGCTCGAAAGAAACCTACTGCTGCAACATGTACTGTGACCACAGCCGGAGGCCATGGCTACTGGGCTCCAAAGAAACCTACTGGTACAACATGTACTGTGACCACAGCCGAATGCCAAGGCTACTGGGCTCCAAAGAAACCTACTGCTGCAACATTTACAGTGACCACAGCCGAAGGCCAAGGATACTGGGCTCCAAAGAACCCTACTGCTGCAACATGTACAGTGACCACAGCCCAGGGCCATGGCTACTGGGCCCCAAAGAAACCTACTGGTGCAACATGTACAGTGACCACAGCCGAAGGTCATGGCTACTGGGCCCCAAAGAAACCTACTGGTGCAACATGTACAGCGACCACGGATGAAGGCCATGGCTAGTGGGCCCCAAAGAAACCTACTGGTGCAACATGTACAGTGACCACAGCCCAGGGCCATGGCTAGTGGGCTCCAAAGAAACCTACTGCTGCAACATGTACTCTGACCACAGCCGAAGGCCATGGCTAGTGGGCTCCAAAGAAACCTACTGGTGCAACATGTACTGTGACCACAGCCGAAGGCCAAGGCTATTGGGCTCCAAAGAAACCTACTGCTGCAACATGTACAGTGACCACAGCCGAAGGCCAAGGATACTGGGCTCCAAAGAAACCTACTGCTGCAACATGTACAGTGACCACAGCCCAGGGCCATGGCTATTGGGCCCCAAAGAAACGTACTGGTGCAACATGTACAGTGACCACAGCCGAAGGCCAAGGCTACTGGGCTCCAAAGAAACCTACTGCTGCAACATGTACAGTGACCACAGCCGAAGGCCATGGCTACTGGGCCCAAAGAAACCTACTGGTGCAACATGTACAGTGACCACGGATGAAGGCCATGGCTAGTGGGCCCCAAAGAAACCTACTGGTGCAACATGTACAGTGACCACAGCAGAAGGCCATGGCTACTGGGCCCCAAAGAAACCTACTGGTGCAACATGTACTGTGACCACAGCCGAAGGCCATGGCTACTGGGCCCCAAAGAAACCTACTGGTGCAGCATGTACTGTGACCACAGCCAAATGCCAAGGCTACTGGGCTCCAAAGAAACCTACTGGTGCAACATGTACAGTGACCACAGCCGAAGGCCAAGGCTACTGGGCTCCAAAGAAACCTACTGGTGCAACATGTACTGCGACCACAGCCGAAGGCCAAGGCTACTGGGCTCCAAAGAAACCTAAGGCTGCAACATGTACAGTGACCACAGCCGAAGGCCAAGGATACTGGGCTCCAAAGAAACCTACTGCTGCAACATGTACAGTGACCACAGCCCAGGGCCATGGCTATTGGGCCCCAAAGAAACGTACTGGTGCAACATGTACAGTGACCACAGCCGAAGGCCATGGCTACTGGGCCCCAAAGAAACCAACTGGTGCAACACGTACAGTGACCACGGATGAAGGCCATGGCTAGTGGGCCCCAAAGAAACCTACTGGTGCAACATGTACAGTGACCACAGCCCAGGGCCATGGCTAGTGGGCTCCAAAGAATCCTACTGCTGCAACAAGTACTCTGACCACAGCCGAAGGCCATGGCTACTGGGCTCCAAAGAAACCTACTGGTGCAACATGTACTGTGACCACAGCCGAAGGCCAAGGCTACTGGGCTCCAAAGAAACCTACTGCTGCAACATGTACAGTGACCACAGCCGAAGGCCATGGCTACTGGGCCCCAAAGAAACCTACTGGTGCAAGATGTACAGTGACCACGGATGAAGGCCATGGCTAGTGGGCCCCAAAGAAACCTACTGGTGCAACATGTACAGTGACCACAGCAGAAGGCCATGGCTACTGGGCCCCAAAGAAACCTACTGGTGCAACATGTACTGTGACCACAGCCGAAGGCCATGGCTAGTGGGCCCCAAAGAAACCTACTGGTGCAGCATGTACTGTGACCACAGCCAAATGCCAAGGCTACTGGGCTCCAAAGAAACCTACTGGTGCAACATGTACAGTGACCACAGCCGAAGGCCAAGGCTACTGGGCTCCAAAGAAACCTACTGGTGCAACATGTGCCGTGACCACAGCCGAAGGCCATGGCTACTGGGCTCCAAAGAAACCTACTGGTGCAACATGTACAGTGACCACAGCCGAAGGCCATGGCTAGTGGGCCCCAAAGAAACCTACTGGTGCAACATGTACAGTGAACACAGCCGAAGGCCATGGCTAGTGGGCCCCAAAGAAACCTACTGGTGCAACATGTACAGTGACCACGAATGAAGGCCATGGCTGGTGGGCCCCAAAGAAACCTACTGGTGCAACATGTACAGTGACCACAGCCGAAGGCCATGGCTACTGGGCCCCAAATAAACCTACTGGTGCAACATGTACAGTGACCACAGCCGAAGGCCATGGCTACTGGGCCCCAAAGAAACCTACTGGTGCAACATGTACAGTGACCACGGATGAAGGCCATGGCTAGTGGGCCCCAAAGAAACCTACTCGTGCAACATGTACAGTGACCACGGATGAAGGCAATGGCTAGTGGGCCCCAAAGAAACCTACTGGTGCAACATGTACAGTGACCACGAATGAAGGCCATGGCTGGTGGGCCCCAAAGAAACCTACGGGTGCAACATGTACAGTGACCACAGCCGAAGGCCATGGCTACTGGGCCCCAAAGAAACCTACTGGTGCAACATGTACACTGACCACGGATGAAGGCCATGGCTAATGGGCCCCAAAGAAACCTACTGGTGCAACATGTACAGTGACCACGGATGAAGGCCATGACTGGTGGACCCCAAAGAAACCTACTGCTGCAACATGTACTGTGTCCACAACCGAAGGCCAAGGCTACTGGGCTCCAAAGAAACCTACTGCTGCAACATGTACTGTGACCACCGCCGAAGGCCATGGCTACTGGGCTCCAAAGAAACCTACTGCTGCAACATGTACAGTGACCACAGCCAAGGGCCATGGCTACTGGGCTCCAAAGAACCCTACTGCTGCAACATGTACAGTGACCACGGATGAAGGCCATGGCTGGTGGGCCCCAAAGAAACCTACTGCTGCAACATGTACTGTGACCACAGCCGAAGGCCAAGGCTACTGGGCTCCAAAGAAACCTACTGCTGCAACATGTACTGTGACCACAGCCGAAGGCCATGGCTACTGGGCTCCAAAGAAACCTACTGATGCAACATGTACCGTGACCACAGCCCAGGGCCATGGCTACTGGGCTCCAAAGAAACCTACTGGTGCAACATTTACTGTGACCACAGCCCAGGGCCATGGCTACTGGGATCCAAAGAAACCTACTGGTGCAACATGTACAGTGACCACGGATGAAGGCCATGGCTGGTGGGCCCCAAAGAAACCTACTGGTGCAACATGTACAGTGACCACGGATGAAGGCCATGGCTGGTGGGCCCCAAAGAAACCTACTGCTGCAACATGTACTGTGACCACAGCCGAAGGCCAAGGCTACTGGGCTCCAAAGAAACCTACTGCTGCAACATGTACTGTGACCACAGCCCAGGGCCATGGCTACTGGGCTCCAAAGAAACCTACTGGGGCAACATTTACCGTGACCACAGCCCAGGGCCATGGCTACTGGGCTCCAAAGAAACCTACTGGTGCAACATGTACCGTGACCACAGCCAAAGGCCATGGCTACTGGGCTCCAAAGAAACCTACTTCTGCAACATGTACAGTGACCACAGCCGAAGGCCATGGCTACTGGGCTCCAAAGAAACCTACTGGTGCAAAATGTACAGTGACCACGGATGAAGGCCATGGCTGGTGGGACCCAAAGAAACCTACTGGTGCAACATGTACAGTGACCACAGCCGAAGGCCATGGCTACTGGGCCCCAAAGAAACCTACTGGTGCAACATGTACAGTGACCACAGCCGAAGGCCATGGCTACTGGGCTCCAAAGAAACCTACTGGTGCAACATGTACAGTGACCACAGCCGAAGGCCAGGTCTAGTGGGCCCCAAAGAAACCTACTGGTGCAACATGTACACTGACCACGGATGAAGGCCATGGATGGTGGGCCCCAAAGAAACCTACTGGTGCAACATGTACAGTGACCACAGCCGAAGGCCATGGCTAGTGGGCCCCAAAGAAACCTACTGGTGCAACATGTACAGTGAACACAGCCGAAGGCCATGGCTAGTGGTCCCCAAAGAAACCTACTGGTGCAACATGTACAGTGACCACGAATGAAGGCCATGGCTGGTGGGCCCCAAAGAAACCTACTGGTGCAACATGTACAGTGACCATAGCCGAAGGCAATGGCTACTGGGCCCCAAATAAACCTACTGGTGCAACATGTAAAGTGACCACAGCCGAAGGCCATGGCTACTGGGCCCCAAAGAAACCTACTGGTGCAACATGTACAGTGACCACGGATGAAGGCCGTGACTAGTGGGCCCCAAAGAAACCTACTGGTGCAACATGTACAGTGACCACGGATGAAGGCCATGGCTAGTGGGCCCCAAAGAAACCTACTGGTGCAACATGTACAGTGACCACGAATGAAGGCCATGGCTGGTGGGCCCCAAAGAAACCTACTGGTGCAACATGTACAGTGACCACAGCCGAAGGCCATGGCTACTGGGCCCCAACGAAACCTACTGGTGCAACATGTACAGTGACCACAGCCGAAGGCCATGGCTACTGGGCCCCAAAGAAACCTACTGGTGCAACATGTACAGTGACCACGGATGAAGGCCATGGCTGGTGGACCCCAAAGAAACCTACTGCTGCAACATGTACAGTGACCACGGATGAAGGCCATGGCTGGTGGACCCCAAAGAAACCTACTGCTGCAACATATACAGTGACCACAGCCAAAGGCCATGGCTACTGGGCCCCAAGAAACCTACTGGTGCAACATGTACAGTGACCACAGCCGATGGCCATGGCTACTGGGCCCCAAAGAAACCTACTGCTGCAACATGTAGTGTGAATACAGCCAGAGGCCATGGCTACTGGGCTCCAAAGAAACCTACTGGTGCAACATGTACTGTGACCACAGCCGAAGGCCAAGGCTACTGGGCTCCAAAGAAACCTACTGCTGCAACATGTACAGTGACCACAGCCCAGGGCCATGGCTACTGGGCCCCAAAGAAACCTACTGGTGCAACATGTACAGTGACCACAGACGAAGGCCATGGCTAGTGGGCCCCAAAGAAACCTACTGGTGCAACATGTACAGTGAACACAGCCGAAGGCCATGGCTAGTGGTCCCCAAAGAAACCTACTGGTGCAACATGTACAGTGACCACGAATGAAGGCCATGGCTGGTGGGCCCCAAAGAAACCTACTGGTGCAACATGTACAGTGACCATAGCCGAAGGCAATGGCTACTGGGCCCCAAATAAACCTACTGGTGCAACATGTACAGTGACCACAGCCGAAGGCCATGGATACTGGGCCCCAAAGAAACCTACTGGTGCAACATGTACAGTGACCACGGATGAAGGCCGTGGCTAGTGGGCCCCAAAGAAACCTACTGGTGCAACATGTACAGTGACCACGGATGAAGGCCATGGCTAGTGGGCCCCAAAGAAACCTACTGGTGCAACATGTACAGTGACCACGAATGAAGGCCATGGCTGGTGGGCCCCAAAGAAACCTACTGGTGCAACATGTACAGTGACCACAGCCGAAGGCCATGGCTACTGGGCCCCAACGAAACCTACTGGTGCAACATGTACAGTGACCACAGCCGAAGGCCATGGCTACTGGGCCCCAAAGAAACCTACTGGTGCAACATGTACAGTGACCACGGATGAAGGCCATGGCTGGTGGACCCCAAAGAAACCTACTGCTGCAACATGTACAGTGACCACGGATGAAGGCCATGACTGGTGGACCCCAAAGAAACCTACTGCTGCAACATGTACTGTGTCCACAACCGAAGGCCAAGGCTACTGGGCTCCAAAGAAACCTACTGCTGCAACATGTACTGTGACCACCGCCGAAGGCCATGGCTACTGGGCTCCAAAGAAACCTACTGGTGCAACATGTACAGTGACCACAGCCCAGGGCCATGGCTACTGGGCTCCAAAGAACCCTACTGCTGCAACATGTACAGTGACCACGGTTGAAGGCCATGGCTGGTGGGCCCCAAAGAAACCTACTGCTGCAACATGTACTGTGACCACAGCCGAAGGCCAAGGCTACTGGGCTCCAAAGAAACCTACTGCTGCAACATGTACTGTGACCACAGCCGAAGGCCATGGCTACTGGGCTCCAAAGAAACCTACTGGTGCAACATGTACCGTGACCACAGCCCAGGGCCATGGCTACTGGGCTCCAAAGAAACCTACTGGTGCAACATTTACTGTGACCACAGCCCAGGGCCATGGCTACTGGGATCCAAAGAAACCTACTGGTGCAACATGTACAGTGACCACGGATGAAGGCCATGGCTGGTGGGCCCCAAAGAAACCTACTGGTGCAACATGTACAGTGACCACGGATGAAGGCCATGGCTGGTGGGCCCCAAAGAAACCTACTGCTGCAACATGTACTGTGACCACAGCCGAAGGCCAAGGCGACTGGACTCCAAAGAAACCTACTGCTGCAACATGTACTGTGACCACAGCCCAGGGCCATGGCTACTGGGCTCCAAAGAAACCTACTGGGGCAACATTTACCATGACCACAGACCAGGGCCATGGCTACTGGGCTCCAAAGAAACCTACTGGTGCAACATGTACCGTGACCACAGCCAAAGGCCATGGCTACTGGGCTCCAAAGAAACCTACTTCTGCAACATGTACAGTGACCACAGCCGAAGGCCATGGCTACTGGGCTCCAAAGAAACCTACTGGTGCAAAATGTACAGTGACCACGGATGAAGGCCATGGCTGGTGGGCCCCAAAGAAACCTACTGGTGCAACATGTACAGTGACCACAGCCGAAGGCCATGGCTACTGAGCCCCAAAGAAACCTACTGGTGCAACATGTACAGTGACCACAGCCGAAGGCCATGGCTAGTGGGCCCCAAAGAAACCTACTGGTGCAACATGTACAGTGACCACAGCCGAAGGCCATGGCTAGTGGGCCCCAAAGAAACCTACTGGTGCAACATGTACAGTGACCACGGATGAAGGCCATGGCTGGTGGGCCCCAAAGAAACCTACTGGTGCAACATATACAGTGACCACAGCCGAAGGCCATGGCTAGTGGGCCCCAAAGAAACCTACTGGTGCAACATGTACAGTGACCACAGCCGAAGGCCATGGCTAGTGGGCCCCAAAGAAACCTACTGGTGCAACATGTACAGTGACCACGGATGAAGGCCATGGCTGGTGGGCCCCAAAGAAACCTACTGGTGCAACATATACAGTGACCACAGCCGAAGGCCATGGCTACTGGGCCCCAAGAAACCTACTGGTGCAACATGTACAGTGACCACAGCCGATGGCCATGGCTACTGGGCCCCAAAGAAACCTACTGGTGCAACATGTACAGTGACCACGGATGAAGGCCATGGCTAGTGGGCCCCAAAGAAACCTACTGGTGCAACATGTACAGTGACCACAGCCCAGGGCCATGGCTAGTGGGCTCGAAAGAAACCTACTGCTGCAACATGTAGTGTGACCACAGCCAGAGGCCATGGCTACTGGGCTCCAAAGAAACCTACTGGTGCAACATGTACTGTGACCACAGCCGAAGGCCAAGGCTACTGGGCTCCAAAGAAACCTACTGCTGCAACATGTACAGTGACCACAGCCGAATGCCAAGGATACTGGGCTCCAAAGAAACCTACTGCTGCAACATGTACAGTGACCACAGCCCAGGGCCATGGCTACTGGGCCCCAAAGAAACCTACTGGTGCAACATGTACAGTGACCACAGCCGAAGGCCATGGCTAGTGGGCCCCAAAGAAACCTACTGGTGCAACATGTACAGTGAACACAGCCGAAGGCCATGGCTAGTGGGCCCCAAAGAAACCTACTGGTGCAACATGTACAGTGACCACGAATGACGGCCATGGCTGGTGGGCCCCAAAGAAACCTACTGGTGCAACTTGTACACTGACCATAGCCGAAGGCAATGGCTACTGGGCCCCAAATAAACCTACTGGTGCAACATGTACAGTGACCACAGCGAAGGCCATGGCTACTGGGCCCCAAAGAAACCTACTGGTGCAACATGTACAGTGACCACGGATGAAGGCCATGGCTAGTGGGCCCCAAAGAAACCTACTGGTGCAACATGTACAGTGACCACGGATGAAGGCCATGGCTAGTGGGCCCCAAAGAAACCTACTGGTGCAACATGTACAGTGACCACGAATGAAGGCCATGGCTGGTGGGCCCCAAAGAAACCTACTGGTGCAACATGTACAGTGACCACAGCCGAAGGCCATGGCTACTGGGCCCCAACAAAACCTACTGGTGCAACATGTACAGTGACCACAGCCGAAGGCCATGGCTACTGGGCCCCAAAGAAACCTACTGGTGCAACATGTACAGTGACCACGGATGAAGGCCATGGCTGGTGGACCCCAAAGAAACCTACTGCTGCAACATGTACTGTGTCCACAACCGAAGGCCAAGGCTACTGGGCTCCAAAGAAACCTACTGCTGCAACATGTACTGTGACCACCGCCGAAGGCCATGGCTACTGGGCTCCAAAGAAACCTACTGCTGCAACATGTACAGTGACCACAGCCCAGGGCCATGGCTACTGGGCTCCAAAGAAACCTACTGCTGCAACATGTACTGTGACCACGGATGAAGGCCATGGCTGGTGGGCCCCAAAGAAACCTACTGCTGCAACATGTACTGTGACCACAGCCGAAGGCCAAGGCTACTGTGCTCCAAAGAAATCTACTGCTGCAACATGTACTGTGACCACAGCTGAAGGCCATGGCTACTGGGCTCCAAAGAAACCTACTGGTGCAACATGTACCCTGACCACAGCCCAGGGCCATGGCTACTGGGCTCCAAAGAAACCTACTGGTGCAACATTTACCATGACCACAGCCCAGGGCCATGGCTACTGGGCTCCAAAGAAACCTACTGGTGCAACATTTTCAGTGCCACGGATGAAGGCCATGGCTGGTGGGCCCCAAAGAAACCTACTGGTGCAACATGTACAGTGACCACGGATGAAGGCCATGGCGGGGGGCCCAAAAGAAACCTACTGCTGCAACATGTACTGTGACCACAGCCAAAGGCCAAGGCTACTGGGCTCCAAAGAAACCTACTGCTGCAACATGTACTGTGACCACAGCCGAAGGCCATGGCTACTGGGCTCCAAAGAAACCTACTGGTGCAAAATGTACCGTGACCACAGCCAAAGGCCATGGCTACTGGGCTCCAAAGAAACCTACTTCTGCAACATGTACAGTGACCACAGCTGAAGGCCATGGCTACTGGGCTCCAAAGAAACCTACTGGTGCAACATGTACAGTGACCACGGATGAAGGCCATGGCTGGTGGGCCCCAAAGAAACCTACTGGTGCAACATGTACAGTGACCACAGCCGAAGGCCATGGCTACTGGGCCCCAAAGAAACCTACTGGTGCAACATGTACAGTGACCACAGCCGAAGGCCATGGCTACTGGGCTCCAAAGAAACCTACTGGTGCAACATGTACAGTGACCACAGCCGAAGGCCATGGCTAGTGGGCCCCAAAGAAACCTACTGGTGCAACATGTACAGTGACCACGGATGAAGGCCATGGCTGGTGGGCCCCAAAGAAACCTACTGGTGCAACATGTACAGTGACCACAGCCCAGGGCCATGGCTAGTGGGCTCGAAAGAAACCTACTGCTGCAACATGTACTGTGACCACAGCCGGAGGCCATGGCTACTGGGCTCCAAAGAAACCTACTGGTACAACATGTACTGTGACCACAGCCGAATGCCAAGGCTACTGGGCTCCAAAGAAACCTACTGCTGCAACATTTACAGTGACCACAGCCGAAGGCCAAGGATACTGGGCTCCAAAGAACCCTACTGCTGCAACATGTACAGTGACCACAGCCCAGGGCCATGGCTACAGGGCCCCAAAGAAACCTACTGGTGCAACATGTACAGTGACCACAGCCGAAGGTCATGGCTACTGGGCCCCAAAGAAACCTACTGGTGCAACATGTACAGCGACCACGGATGAAGGCCATGGCTAGTGGGCCCCAAAGAAACCTACTGGTGCAACATGTACAGTGACCACAGCCCAGGGCCATGGCTAGTGGGCTCCAAAGAAACCTACTGCTGCAACATGTACTCTGACCACAGCCGAAGGCCATGGCTAGTGGGCTCCAAAGAAACCTACTGGTGCAACATGTACTGTGACCACAGCCGAAGGCCAAGGCTACTGGGCTCCAAAGAAACCTACTGCTGCAACATGTACAGTGACCACAGCCGAAGGCCAAGGATACTGGGCTCCAAAGAAACCTACTGCTGCAACATGTACAGTGACCACAGCCCAGGGCCATGGCTATTGGGCCCCAAAGAAACGTACTGGTGCAACATGTACAGTGACCACAGCCGAAGGCCAAGGCTACTGGGCTCCAAAGAAACCTACTGCTGCAACATGTACAGTGACCACAGCCGAAGGCCATGGCTACTGGGCCCAAAGAAACCTACTGGTGCAACATGTACAGTGACCACGGATGAAGGCCATGGCTAGTGGGCCCCAAAGAAACCTACTGGTGCAACATGTACAGTGACCACAGCAGAAGGCCATGGCTACTGGGCCCCAAAGAAACCTACTGGTGCAACATGTACTGTGACCACAGCCGAAGGCCATGGCTACTGGGCCCCAAAGAAACCTACTGGTGCAGCATGTACTGTGACCACAGCCAAATGCCAAGGCTACTGGGCTCCAAAGAAACCTACTGGTGCAACATGTACAGTGACCACAGCCGAAGGCCAAGGCTACTGGGCTCCAAAGAAACCTACTGGTGCAACATGTGCCGTGACCACAGCCGAAGGCCATGGCTACTGGGCTCCAAAGAAACCTACTGGTGCAACATGTACAGTGAACACAGCCGAAGGCCATGGCTAGTGGGCCCCAAAGAAACCTACTGGTGCAACATGTACAGTGACCACGAATGAAGGCCATGGCTGGTGGGCCCCAAAGAAACCTACTGGTGCAACATGTACAGTGACCACAGCCGATGGCCATGGCTACTGGGCCCCAAATAAACCTACTGGTGCAACATGTACAGTGACCACAGCCGAAGGCCATGGCTACTTGGCCCCAAAGAAACCTACTGGTGCAACATGTACAGTGACCACGGATGAAGGCCATGGCTAGTGGGCCCCAAAGAAACCTACTGGTGCAACATGTACAGTGACCACGGATGAAGGCAATGGCTAGTGGGCCCCAAGGAAACCTACTGGTGCAACATGTACAGTGACCACGAATGAAGGCCATGGCTGGTGGGCCCCAAAGAAACCTACTGGTGCAACATGTACAGTGACCACAGCCGAAGGCCATGGCTACTGGGCCCCAACGAAACCTACTGGTGCAACATGTATAGTGACCACAGCCGAAGGCCATGGCTACTGGGCCCCAAAGAAACCTACTGGTGCAACATGTACACGGACCACGGATGAAGGCCATGGCTAGTGGGCCCCAAAGAAACCTACTGGTGCAACATGTACAGTGACCACGGATGAAGGCCATGACTGGTGGACCCCAAAGAAACCTACTGCTGCAACATGTACTGTGTCCACAACCGAAGGCCAAGGCTACTGGGCTCCAAAGAAACCTACTGCTGCAACATGTACTGTGACCACCGCCGAAGGCCATGGCTACTGGGCTCCAAAGAAACCTACTGCTGCAACATGTACAGTGACCACAGCCCAGGGCCATGGCTACTGGGCTCCAAAGAACCCTACTGCTGCAACATGTACAGTGACCACGGATGAAGGCCATGGCTGGTGGGCCCCAAAGAAACCTACTGCTGCAACATGTACTGTGACCACAGCCGAAGGCCAAGGCTACGGGGCTCCAAAGAAACCTACTGGTGCAACATGTACCCTGACCACAGCCCAGGGCCATGGCTACTGGGCTCCAAAGAAACCTACTGGTGCAACATTTACCATGACCACAGCCCAGGGCCATGGCTACTGGGCTCCAAAGAAACCTACTGGTGCAACATTTTCAGTGCCACGGATGAAGGCCATGGCTGGTGGGCCCCAAAGAAACCTACTGGTGCAACATGTACAGTGACCACGGATGAAGGCCATGGCGGGGGGCCCAAAAGAAACCTACTGCTGCAACATGTACTGTGACCACAGCCAAAGGCCAAGGCTACTGGGCTCCAAAGAAACCTACTGCTGCAACATGTACTGTGACCACAGCCGAAGGCCATGGCTACTGGGCTCCAAAGAAACCTACTGGTGCAAAATGTACCGTGACCACAGCCAAAGGCCATGGCTACTGGGCTCCAAAGAAACCTACTTCTGCAACATGTACAGTGACCACAGCTGAAGGCCATGGCTACTGGGCTCCAAAGAAACCTACTGGTGCAACATGTACAGTGACCACGGATGAAGGCCATGGCTGGTGGGCCCCAAAGAAACCTACTGGTGCAACATGTACAGTGACCACAGCCGAAGGCCATGGCTACTGGGCCCCAAAGAAACCTACTGGTGCAACATGTACAGTGACCACAGCCGAAGGCCATGGCTACTGGGCTCCAAAGAAACCTACTGGTGCAACATGTACAGTGACCACAGCCGAAGGCCATGGCTAGTGGGCCCCAAAGAAACCTACTGGTGCAACATGTACAGTGACCACGGATGAAGGCCATGGCTGGTGGGCCCCAAAGAAACCTACTGGTGCAACATGTACAGTGACCACAGCCCAGGGCCATGGCTAGTGGGCTCGAAAGAAACCTACTGCTGCAACATGTACTGTGACCACAGCCGGAGGCCATGGCTACTGGGCTCCAAAGAAACCTACTGGTACAACATGTACTGTGACCACAGCCGAATGCCAAGGCTACTGGGCTCCAAAGAAACCTACTGCTGCAACATTTACAGTGACCACAGCCGAAGGCCAAGGATACTGGGCTCCAAAGAACCCTACTGCTGAAACATGTACAGTGACCACAGCCCAGGGCCATGGCTACTGGGCCCCAAAGAAACCTACTGGTGCAACATGTACAGTGACCACAGCCGAAGGTCATGGCTACTGGGCCCCAAAGAAACCTACTGGTGCAACATGTACAGCGACCACAGATGAAGGCCATGGCTAGTGGGCCCCAAAGAAACCTACTGGTGCAACATGTACAGTGACCACAGCCCAGGGCCATGGCTAGTGGGCTCCAAAGAAACCTACTGCTGCAACATGTACTCTGACCACAGCCGAAGGCCATGGCTAGTGGGCTCCAAAGAAACCTACTGGTGCAACATGTACTGTGACCACAGCCGAAGGCCAAGGCTACTGGGCTCCAAAGAAACCTACTGCTGCAACATGTACAGTGACCACAGCCGAAGGCCAAGGATACTGGGCTCCAAAGAAACCTACTGCTGCAACATGTACAGTGACCACAGCCCAGGGCCATGGCTATTGGGCCCCAAAGAAACGTACTGGTGCAACATGTACAGTGACCACAGCCGAAGGCCAAGGCTACTGGGCTCCAAAGAAACCTACTGCTGCAACATGTACAGTGACCACAGCCGAAGGCCATGGCTACTGGGCCCAAAGAAACCTACTGGTGCAACATGTACAGTGACCACGGATGAAGGCCATGGCTAGTGGGCCCCAAAGAAACCTACTGGTGCAACATGTACAGTGACCACAGCAGAAGGACATGGCTACTGGGCCCCAAAGAAACCTACTGGTGCAACATGTACTGTGACCACAGCCGAAGGCCATGGCTACTGGGCCCCAAAGAAACCTACTGGTGCAGCATGTACTGTGACCACAGCCAAATGCCAAGGCTACTGGGCTCCAAAGAAACCTACTGGTGCAACATGTACAGTGACCACAGCCGAAGGCCAAGGCTACTGGACTCCAAAGAAACCTACTGGTGCAACATGTGCCATGACCACAGCCGAAGGCCATGGCTACTGGGCTCCAAAGAAACCTACTGGTGCAACATGTACAGTGACCACAGCCGAAGGCCATGGCCAGTGGGCCCCAAAGAAACCTACTGGTGCAACATGTACAGTGAACACAGCCGAAGGCCATGGCTAGTGGGCCCCAAAGAAACCTACTGGTGCAACATGTACAGTGACCACGAATGAAGGCCATGGCTGGTGGGCCCCAAAGAAACCTACTGGTGCAACATGTACAGTGACCACAGCCGATGGCCATGGCTACTGGGCCCCAAATAAACCTACTGGTGCAACATGTACAGTGACCACAGCCGAAGGCCATGGCTACTGGGCCCCAAAGAAACCTACTGGTGCAACATGTACAGTGACCACGGATGAAGGCCATGGCTAGTGGGCCCCAAAGAAACCTACTGGTGCAACATGTACAGTGACCACGGATGAAGGCAATGGCTAGTGGGCCCCAAGGAAACCTACTGGTGCAACATGTACAGTGACCACGAATGAAGGCCATGGCTGGTGGGCCCCAAAGAAACCTACTGGTGCAACATGTACAGTGACCACAGCCGAAGGCCATGGCTACTGGGCCCCAACGAAACCTACTGGTGCAACATGTATAGTGACCACAGCCGAAGGCCATGGCTACTGGGCCCCAAAGAAACCTACTGGTGCAACATGTACACGGACCACGGATGAAGGCCATGGCTAGTGGGCCCCAAAGAAACCTACTGGTGCAACATGTACAGTGACCACGGATGAAGGCCATGACTGGTGGACCCCAAAGAAACCTACTGCTGCAACATGTACTGTGTCCACAACCGAAGGCCAAGGCTACTGGGCTCCAAAGAAACCTACTGCTGCAACATGTACTGTGACCACCGCCGAAGGCCATGGCTACTGGGCTCCAAAGAAACCTACTGCTGCAACATGTACAGTGACCACAGCCCAGGGCCATGGCTACTGGGCTCCAAAGAACCCTACTGCTGCAACATGTACAGTGACCACGGATGAAGGCCATGGCTGGTGGGCCCCAAAGAAACCTACTGCTGCAACATGTACTGTGACCACAGCCGAAGGCCAAGGCTACTGGGCTCCAAAGAAACCTACTGCTGCAACATGTACTGTGACCACAGCCGAAGGCCATGGCTACTGGGCTCCAAAGAAACCTACTGGTGCAACATGTACCGTGACCACAGCCCAGGGCCATGGCTACTGGGCTCCAAAGAAACCTACTGGTGCAACATTTACTGTGACCACAGCCCAGGGCCATGGCTACTGGTATCCAAAGAAACCTACTGGTGCAACATGTACAGTGACCACGGATGAAGGCCATGGCTGGTGGGCCCCAAAGAAACCTACTGGTGCAACATGTACAGTGACCACGGATGAAGGCCATGGCTGGTGGGCCCCAAAGAAACCTACTGCTGCAACATGTACTGTGACCACAGCCGAAGGCCAATGCTACTGGGCTCCAAAGAAACCTACTGCTGCAACATGTACTGTGACCACAGCCCAGGGCCATGGCTACTGGGCTCCAAAGAAACCTACTGGGGCAACATTTACTGTGACCACAGCCGAAGGCCATGGCTACTGGGCCCCAAAGAAACCTACTGGTGCAGCATGTACTGTGACCACAGCCAAATGCCAAGGCTACTGGGCTCCAAAGAAACCTACTGGTGCAACATGTACAGTGACCACAGCCGAAGGCCAAGGCTACTGGGCTCCAAAGAAACCTACTGGTGCAACATGTGCCGTGACCACAGCCGAAGGCCATGGCTACTGGGCTCCAAAGAAACCTACTGGTGCAACATGTACAGTGACCACAGCCGAAGGCCATGGCCAGGGGGCCCCAAAGAAACCTACTGGTGCAACATGTACAGTGAACACAGCCGAAGGCCATGGCTAGTGGGCCCCAAAGAAACCTACTGGTGCAACATGTACAGTGACCACGAATAAAGGCCATGGCTGGTGGGCCCCAAAGAAACCTACTGGTGCAACATGTACAGTGACCACAGCCGATGGCCATGGCTACTGGGCCCCAAATAAACCTACTGGTGCAACATGTACAGTGACCACAGCCGAAGGCCATGGCTACTGGGCCCCAAAGAAACCTACTGGTGCAACATGTACAGTGACCACGGATGAAGGCCATGGCTAGTGGGCCCCAAAGAAACCTACTGGTGCAACATGTACAGTGACCACGGATGAAGGCAATGGCTAGTGGGCCCCAAGGAAACCTACTGGTGCAACATGTACAGTGACCACGAATGAAGGCCATGGCTGGTGGGCCCCAAAGAAACCTACTGGTGCAACATGTACAGTGACCACAGCCGAAGGCCATGGCTACTGGGCCCCAACGAAACCTACTGGTGCAACATGTATAGTGACCACAGCCGAAGGCCATGGCTACTGGGCCCCAAAGAAACCTACTGGTGCAACATGTACACGGACCACGGATGAAGGCCATGGCTAGTGGGCCCCAAAGAAACCTACTGGTGCAACATGTACAGTGACCACGGATGAAGGCCATGACTGGTGGACCCCAAAGAAACCTACTGCTGCAACATGTACTGTGTCCACAACCGAAGGCCAAGGCTACTGGGCTCCAAAGAAACCTACTGCTGCAACATGTACTGTGACCACCGCCGAAGGCCATGGCTACTGGGCTCCAAAGAAACCTACTGCTGCAACATGTACAGTGACCACAGCCCAGGGCCATGGCTACTGGGCTCCAAAGAACCCTACTGCTGCAACATGTACAGTGACCACGGATGAAGGCCATGGCTGGTGGGCCCCAAAGAAACCTACTGCTGCAACATGTACTGTGACCACAGCCGAAGGCCAAGGCTACTGGGCTCCAAAGAAACCTACTGCTGCAACATGTACTGTGACCACAGCCGAAGGCCATGGCTACTGGGCTCCAAAGAAACCTACTGGTGCAACATGTACCGTGACCACAGCCCAGGGCCATGGCTACTGGGCTCCAAAGAAACCTACTGGTGCAACATTTGCTGTGACCACAGCCCAGGGCCATGGCTACTGGGATCCAAAGAAACCTACTGGTGCAACATGTACAGTGACCACGGATGAAGGCCATGGCTGGTGGGCCCCAAAGAAACCTACTGGTGCAACATGTACAGTGACCACGGATGAAGGCCATGGCTGGTGGGCCCCAAAGAAACCTACTGCTGCAACATGTACTGTGACCACAGCCGAAGGCCAATGCTACTGGGCTCCAAAGAAACCTACTGCTGCAACATGTACTGTGACCACAGCCCAGGGCCATGGCTACTGGGCTCCAAAGAAACCTACTGGGGCAACATTTACCGTGACCACAGCCCAGGGCCATGGCTACTGGGCTCCAAAGAAACCTACTGGTGCAACATGTACCGTAACCACAGCCAAAGGCCATGGCTACTGGGCTCCAAAGAAACCTACTTCTGCAACATGTACAGTGACCACAGCCGAAGGCCATGGCTACTGGGCTCCAAAGAAACCTACTGGTGCAAAATGTACAGTGACCACGGATGAAGGCCATGGCTGGTGGGCCCCAAAGAAACCTACTGGTGCAACATGTACAGTGACCACAGCCGAAGGCCATGGCTACTGGGCCCCAAAGAAACCTACTGGTGCAACATGTACAGTGACCACAGCCGAAGGCCATGGCTACTGGGCTCCAAAGAAACCTACTGGTGCAACATGTACAGTGACCACGGATGAAGGCCATGGCTGGTGGGCCCCAAAGAAACCTACTGGTGCAACATATACAGTGACCACAGCCGAAGGCCATGGCTACTGGGCCCCAAGAAACCTACTGGTGCAACATGTACAGTGACCACAGCCGATGGCCATGGCTACTGGGCCCCAAAGAAACCTACTGGTGCAACATGTACAGTGACCACGGATGAAAGCCATGGCTAGTGGGCACCAAAGAAACCTACTGGTGCAACATGTACAGTGACCACAGCCCAGGGCCATGGCTAGTGGGCTCGAAAGAAACCTACTGCTGCAACATGTAGTGTGACCACAGCCAGAGGCCATGGCTACTGGGCTCCAAAGAAACCTTCTGGTGCAACATGCACTGTGACCACAGCCGAAGGCCAAGGCTACTGGGCTCCAAAGAAACCTACTGCTGCAACATGTACAGTGACCACAGCCGAAGGCCAAGGATACTGGGCTCCAAAGAAACCTACTGCTGCACCATGTACAGTGACCACAGCCCAGGGTCATGGCTACTGGGCCCCAAAGAAACCTACTGGTGCAACATGTACAGTGACCACAGCCGAAGGCCATGGCTACTGGGCCCCAAAGAAACCTACTGGTGCAACATGTACAGCGACCACGGATGAAGGCCATGGCTAGTGGGCCCCAAAGAAACCTACTGGTGCAACATGTACAGTGACCACAGCCCAGGGCCATGGCTAGTGGGCTCCAAAGAAACCTACTGCTGCAACATGTACTCTGACCACAGCCGAAGGCCATGGCTACTGGGCTCCAAAGAAACCTACTGGTGCAACATGTACTGTGACCACAGCCGAAGGCCAAAGCTACTGGGCTCCAAAGAAACCTACTGCTGCAACATGTACAGTGACCACAGTCGAAGGCCAAGGATACTGGGCTCCAAAGAAACCTACTGCTGCAACATGTACAGTGACCACAGCCCAGGGCCATGGCTATTGGGCCCCAAAGAAACCTTCTGGTGCAACATGTACAGTGACCACAGCCGAAGGCCATGGCTACTGGGCCCCAAAGAAACCAACTGGTTCAACACGTACAGTGACCACGGATGAAGGCCATGGCTAGTGGGCCCCAAAGAAACCTACTGATGCAACATGTACAGTGACTACAGCCCAGGGCCATGGCTAGTGGGCTCCAAAGAAACCTACTGCTGCAACAAGGACTCTGACCACAGCCGAAGGCCATGGCTACTGGGCTCCAAAGAAACCTACTGGTGCAACATGCACTGTGACCACAGCCGAAGGCCAAGGCTACTGGGCTCCAAAGAAACCTACTGCTGCAACATGTACAGTGACCACAGCCGAAGGCCATGGCTACTGGGCCCCAAAGAAACCTACTGGTGCGACATGTACAGTGACCACGGATGAAGGCCATGGCTAGTGGGCCCCAAAGAAACCTACTGGTGCAACATGTACAGTGACCACAGCCCAGGGCCATGGCTAGTGGGCTCCAAAGAAACCTACTGCTGCAACATTTACAGTGACCATAGCCGAAGGCCAAGGCTACTGGGCTCCAAAGAAACCTACTGCTGCAACATGTACAGTGACCACAGCCCAGGGCCATGGCTACTGGGCCCCAAAGAAACCTACTGGTGCAACATGTACAGTGACCACAGCAGAAGGCCATGGCTACTGGGCCCCAAAGAAACCTACTGGTGCAACATGTACTGTGACCACAGCCGAAGGCCAAGGCTACTGGGCTCCAAAGAAACCTACTGCTGCAACATGTACAGTGACCACAGCCCAGGGCCATGGCTACTGGGCCCCAAAGAAACCTACTGGTGCAACATGTGCCGTGACCACAGCCGAAGGCCATGGCTACTGGGCTCCAAAGAAACCTACTGGTGCAACATGTACAGTGACCACAGCCGGAGGCCATGGCTGGTGGGCCCCAAAGAAACCTACTGGTGCAACATGTACAGTGACCATAGCCGAAGGCCATGGCTACTGGGCCCCAAATAAACCTACTGGTGCAACATGTACAGTGACCACAGCCGAAGGACATGGCTACTGGGCCCCAAAGAAACCTACTGGTGCAACATGTACAGTGACCACGGATGAAGGCCATGGCTGGTGGACCCCAAAGAAACCTACTGCTGCAACATGTACTGTGTCCACAACCGAAGGCCAAGGCTACTGGGCTCCAAAGAAACCTACTGCTGCAACATGTACTGTGACCACCGCCGAAGGCCATGGCTACTGGGCTCCAAAGAAACCTACTGCTGCAACATGTACAGTGACCACAGCCCAGGGCCATGGCTACTGGGCTCCAAAGAAACCTACTGCTGCAACATGTACAGTGACCACGGATGAAGGCCATGGCTGGTGGGCCCCAAAGAAACCTACTGCTGCAACATGTACTGTCACCACAGCCGAAGGCCAAGGCTATTGTGCTCCAATGAAACCTACTGCTGCAACATGTACTGTGACCACAGCCGAAGGCCATGGCTACTGGGCTCCAAAGAAACGTACTGGTGCAACATGTACCGTGACCACAGCCCAGGGCCATGGTACTGGGCTCAAAAGAAACCTACTGGTGCAACATTTACCGTGACCACAGCCCAGGGCCATGGCTACTGGGCTCCAAAGAAACCTACTGGTGCAACATTTTCAGTGCCACGGATGAAGGCCATGGTTGGTGGGCCCCAAAGAAACCTACTGGTGCAACATGTACAGTGACCACGGATGAAGGCCATGGCTGGTGGGCCCCAAAGAAACCTACTGCTGCAACATGTACTGGGACCACAGCCGAAGGTCAAGGCTACTGGGCTCCAAAGAAACCTACTGCTGCAACATGTACTGTGACCACAGCCGAAGGCCATGGCTACTGGGCTCCAAAGAAACCTACTGGTGCAACATGTACCGTGACCACAGCCAAAGGCCATGGCTACTGGGCTCCAAAGAAACCTACTTCTGCAACATGTACAGTGACCACAGCCGAAGGCCATGGCTACTGGGCTCCAAAGAACCCTACTGGTGCAACATGTACAGTGACCACGGATGAAGGCCATGGCTGGTGGGCCCCAAAGAAACCTACTGGTGCAACATGTACAGTGACCATAGCTGAAGGCCATGGCTACTGGGCCCCAAGAAACCTACTGGTGCAACATGTACAGTGACCACAGCCGAAGGCCATGGCTACTGGGCCCCAAAGAAACCTACTGCTGCAACATGTACAGTGACCACGGATGAAGGCCATGGCTGGTGGACCCCAAAGAAACCTACTGCTGCAACATATACAGTGACCACAGCCAAAGGCCATGGCTACTGGGCCCCAAGAAACCTACTGGTGCAACATGTACAGTGACCACAGCCGATGGCCATGGCTACTGGGCCCCAAAGAAACCTACTGGTGCAACATGTACAGTGACCACGGATGAAGGCCATGGCTAGTGGGCCCCAAAGAAACCTACTGGTGCAACATGTACAGTGACCACAGCCCAGGGCCTTGGCTAGTGGGCTCGAAAGAAACCTACTGCTGCAACATGTAGTGTGACCACAGCCAGAGGCCATGGCTACTGGGCTCCAAAGAAACCTACTGGTGCAACATGTACTGTGACCACAGCCGAAGGCCAAGGCTACTGGGCTCCAAAGAAACCTACTGCTGCAACATGTACAGTGACCACAGCCCAGGGCCATGGCTACTGGGCCCCAAAGAAACCTACTGGTGCAACATGTACAGTGACCACAGCCGAAGGCCATGGCTAGTGGGCCCCAAAGAAACCTACTGGTGCAACATGTACAGTGAACACAGCCGAAGGCCATGGCTAGTGGCCCCAAAGAAACCTACTGGTGCAACATGTACAGTGACCACGAATGAAGGCCATGGCTGGTGGGCCCCAAAGAAACCTACTGGTGCAACATGTACAGTGACCATAGCCGAAGGCAATGGCTACTGGGCCCCAAATAAACCTACTGGTGCAACATGTACAGTGACCACAGCCGAAGGCCATGGCTACTGGGCCCCAAAGAAACCTACTGGTGCAACATGTACAGTGACCACGGATGAAGGCCGTGGCTAGTGGGCCCCAAAGAAAACTACTGGTGCAACATGTACAGTGACCACGGATGAAGGCCATGGCTAGTGGGCCCCAAAGAAACCTACTGGTGCAACATGTACAGTGACCACGAATGAAGGCCATGGCTGGTGGGCCCCAAAGAAACCTACTGGTGCAACATGTACAGTGACCACAGCCGAAGGCCATGGCTACTGGGCCCCAACGAAACCTACTGGTGCAACATGTACAGTGACCACAGCCGAAGGCCATGGCTACTGGGCCCCAAAGAAACCTACTGGTGCATCATGTACAGTGACCACGGATGAAGGCCATGGCTGGTGGACCCCAAAGAAACCTACTGCTGCAACATGTACAGTGACCACGGATGAAGGCCATGACTGGTGGACCCCAAAGAAACCTACTGCTGCAACATGTACTGTGTCCACAACCGAAGGCCAAGGCTACTGGGCTCCAAAGAAACCTACTGCTGCAACATGTACTGTGACCACCGCCGAAGGCCATGGCTACTGGGCTCCAAAGAAACCTACTGCTGCAACATGTACAGTGACCACAGCCCAGGGCCATGGCTACTGGGCTCCAAAGAACCCTACTGCTGCAACATGTACAGTGACCACGGATGAAGGCCATGGCTGGTGGGCCCCAAAGAAACCTACTGCTGCAACATGTACTGTGACCACAGCCGAAGGCCAAGGCTACTGGGCTCCAAAGAAACCTACTGCTGCAACATGTACTGTGACCACAGCCGAAGGCCATGGCTACTGGGCTCCAAAGAAACCTACTGGTGCAACATGTACCGTGACCACAGCCCAGGGCCATGGCTACTGGGCTCCAAAGAAACCTACTGGTGCAACATTTACTGTGAAAACAGCCCAGGGCCATGGCTACTGGGATCCAAAGAAACCTACTGGTGCAACATGTACAGTGACCACGGATGAAGGCCATGGCTGGTGGGCCCCAAAGAAACCTACTGGTGCAACATGTACAGTGACCACGGATGAAGGCCATGGCTGGTGGGCCCCAAAGAAACCTACTGCTGCAACATGTACTGTGACCACAGCCGAAGGCCAAGGCTACTGGGCTCCAAAGAAACCTACTGCTGCAACATGTACTGTGACCACAGCCCAGGGCCATGGCTACTGGGCTCCAAAGAAACCTACTGGGGCAACATTTACCATGACCACAGACCAGGGCCATGGCTACTGGGCTCCAAAGAAACCTACTGGTGCAACATGTACAGTGACCACAGCCAAAGGCCATGGCTACTGGGCTCCAAAGAAACCTACTGGTGCAAAATGTACAGTGACCACGGATGAAGGCCATGGCTGGTGGGCCCCAAAGAAACCTACTGGTGCAACATGTACAGTGACCACAGCCGAAGGCCATGGCTACTGGGCCCCAAAGAAACCTACTGGTGCAACATGTACAGTGACCACAGCCGAAGGCCATGGCTACTGGGCTCCAAAGAAACCTACTGATGCAACATGTACAGTGACCACAGCCGAAGGCCATGGCTAGTGGGCCCCAAAGAAACCTACTGGTGCAACATGTACAGTGACCACAGCCGAAGGCCATGGCTAGTGGGCCCCAAAGAAACCTACTGGTGCAACATGTACAGTGACCACGGATGAAGGCCATGGCTGGTGGGCCCCAAAGAAACCTACTGGTGCAACATATACAGTGACCACAGCCGAAGGCCATGGCTACTGGGCCCCAAGAAACCTACTGGTGCAACATGTACAGTGACCACAGCCGATGGCCATGGCTACTGGGCCCCAAAGAAACCTACTGGTGCAACATGTACAGTGACCACGGATGAAGGCCATGGCTAGTGGGCCCCAAAGAAACCTACTGGTGCAACATGTACAGTGACCACAGCCCAGGGCCATGGCTAGTGGGCTCGAAAGAAACCTACTGCTGCAACATGTAGTGTGACCACAGCCAGAGGCCATGGCTACTGGGCTCCAAAGAAACCTACTGGTGCAACATGTACTGTGACCACAGCCGAAGGCCAAGGCTACTGGGCTCCAAAGAAACCTACTGCTGCAACATGTACAGTGACCACAGCCGAAGGCCAAGGATACTGGGCTCCAAAGAAACCTACTGCTGCAACATGTACAGTGACCACAGCCCAGGGCCATGGCTACTGGGCCCCAAAGAAACCTACTGGTGCAACATGTACAGTGACCACAGCCGAAGGCCATGGCTAGTGGGCCCCAAAGAAACCTACTGGTGCAACATGTACAGTGAACACAGCCGAAGGCCATGGCTAGTGGGCCCCAAAGAAACCTACTGGTGCAACATGTACAGTGACCACGAATGACGGCCATGGCTGGTGGGCCCCAAAGAAACCTACTGGTGCAACTTGTACACTGACCATAGCCGAAGGCAATGGCTACTGGGCCCCAAATAAACCTACTGGTGCAACATGTACAGTGACCACAGCGAAGGCCATGGCTACTGGGCCCCAAAGAAACCTACTGGTGCAACATGTACAGTGACCACGGATGAAGGCCATGGCTAGTGGGCCCCAAAGAAACCTACTGGTGCAACATGTACAGTGACCACGGATGAAGGCCATGGCTAGTGGGCCCCAAAGAAACCTACTGGTGCAACATGTACAGTGACCACGAATGAAGGCCATGGCTGGTGGGCCCCAAAGAAACCTACTGGTGCAACATGTACAGTGACCACAGCCGAAGGCCATGGCTACTGGGCCCCAACGAAACCTACTGGTGCAACATGTACAGTGACCACAGCCGAAGGCCATGGCTACTGGGCCCCAAAGAAACCTACTGGTGCAACATGTACAGTGACCACGGATGAAGGCCATGGCTGGTGGACCCCAAAGAAACCTACTGCTGCAACATGTACTGTGTCCACAACCGAAGGCCAAGGCTACTGGGCTCCAAAGAAACCTACTGCTGCAACATGTACTGTGACCACCGCCGAAGGCCATGGCTACTGGGCTCCAAAGAAACCTACTGCTGCAACATGTACAGTGACCACAGCCCAGGGCCATGGCTACTGGGCTCCAAAGAAACCTACTGCTGCAACATGTACTGTGACCACGGATGAAGGCCATGGCTGGTGGGCCCCAAAGAAACCTACTGCTGCAACATGTACTGTGACCACAGCCGAAGGCCAAGGCTACTGTGCTCCAAAGAAATTTACTGCTGCAACATGTACTGTGACCACAGCCGAAGGCCATGGCTACTGGGCTCCAAAGAAACCTACTGGTGCAACATGTACCCTGACCACAGCCCAGGGCCATGGCTACTGGGCTCCAAAGAAACCTACTGGTGCAACATTTACCATGACCACAGCCCAGGGCCATGGCTACTGGGCTCCAAAGAAACCTACTGGTGCAACATTTTCAGTGCCACGGATGAAGGCCATGGCTGGTGGGCCCCAAAGAAACCTACTGGTGCAACATGTACAGTGACCACGGATGAAGGCCATGGCGGGGGGCCCAAAAGAAACCTACTGCTGCAACATGTACTGTGACCACAGCCAAAGGCCAAGGCGACTGGGCTCCAAAGAAACCTACTGCTGCAACATGTACTGTGACCACAGCCGAAGGCCGTGGCTACTGGGCTCCAAAGAAACCTACTGGTGCAAAATGTACCGTGACCACAGCCAAAGGCCATGGCTACTGGGCTCCAAAGAAACCTACTGGTGCAACATGTACAGTGACCACGGATGAAGGCCATGGCTGGTGGGCCCCAAAGAAACCTACTGGTGCAACATGTACAGTGACCACAGCCGAAGGCCATGGCTACTGGGCCCCAAAGAAACCTACTGGTGCAACATGTACAGTGACCACAGCCGAAGGCCATGGCTACTGGGCTCCAAAGAAACCTACTGGTGCAACATGTACAGTGACCACAGCCGAAGGCCATGGCTAGTGGGCCCCAAAGAAACCTACTGGTGCAACATGTACAGTGACCACGGATGAAGGCCATGGCTGGTGGGCCCCAAAGAAACCTACTGGTGCAACATGTACAGTGACCACAGCCCAGGGCCATGGCTAGTGGGCTCGAAAGAAACCTACTGCTGCAACATGTACTGTGACCACAGCCGGAGGCCATGGCTACTGGGCTCCAAAGAAACCTACTGGTACAACATGTACTGTGACCACAGCCGAATGCCAAGGCTACTGGGCTCCAAAGAAACCTACTGCTGCAACATTTACAGTGACCACAGCCGAAGGCCAAGGATACTGGGCTCCAAAGAACCCTACTGCTGCAACATGTACAGTGACCACAGCCCAGGGCCATGGCTACTGGGCCCCAAAGAAACCTACTGGTGCAACATGTACAGTGACCACAGCCGAAGGTCATGGCTACTGGGCCCCAAAGAAACCTACTGGTGCAACATGTACAGCGACCACGGATGAAGGCCATGGCTAGTGGGCCCCAAAGAAACCTACTGGTGCAACATGTACAGTGACCACAGCCCAGGGCCATGGCTAGTGGGCTCCAAAGAAACCTACTGCTGCAACATGTACTCTGACCACAGCCGAAGGCCATGGCTAGTGGGCTCCAAAGAAACCTACTGGTGCAACATGTACTGTGACCACAGCCGAAGGCCAAGGCTACTGGGCTCCAAAGAAACCTACTGCTGCAACATGTACAGTGACCACAGCCGAAGGCCAAGGATACTGGGCTCCAAAGAAACCTACTGCTGCAACATGTACAGTGACCACAGCCCAGGGCCATGGCTATTGGGCCCCAAAGAAACGTACTGGTGCAACATGTACAGTGACCACAGCCGAAGGCCAAGGCTACTGGGCTCCAAAGAAACCTACTGCTGCAACATGTACAGTGACCACAGCCGAAGGCCATGGCTACTGGGCCCAAAGAAACCTACTGGTGCAACATGTACAGTGACCACGGATGAAGGCCATGGCTAGTGGGCCCCAAAGAAACCTACTGGTGCAACATGTACAGTGACCACAGCTGAAGGCCATGGCTACTGGGCCCCAAAGAAACCTACTGGTGCAACATGTACTGTGACCACAGCCGAAGGCCATGGCTACTGGGCCCCAAAGAAACCTACTGGTGCAGCATGTACTGTGACCACAGCCAAATGCCAAGGCTACTGGGCTCCAAAGAAACCTACTGGTGCAACATGTACAGTGACCACAGCCGAAGGCCAAGGCTACTGGGCTCCAAAGAAACCTACTGGTGCAACATGTGCCGTGACCACAGCCGAAGGCCATGGCTACTGGGCTCCAAAGAAACCTACTGGTGCAACATGTACAGTGACCACAGCCGAAGGCCATGGCCAGTGGGCCCCAAAGAAACCTACTGGTGCAACATGTACAGTGAACACAGCCGAAGGCCATGGCTAGTGGGCCCCAAAGAAACCTACTGGTGCAACATGTACAGTGACCACGAATGAAGGCCATGGCTGGTGGGCCCCAAAGAAACCTACTGGTGCAACATGTACAGTGACCACAGCCGATGGCCATGGCTACTGGGCCCCAAATAAACCTACTGGTGCAACATGTACAGTGACCACAGCCGAAGGCCATGGCTACTGGGCCCCAAAGAAACCTACTGGTGCAACATGTACAGTGACCACGGATGAAGGCCATGGCTAGTGGGCCCCAAAGAAACCTACTGGTGCAACATGTACAGTGACCACGGATGAAGGCAATGGCTGCCCCAAGGAAACCTACTGGTGCAACATGTACAGTGACCACGAATGAAGGCCATGGCTGGTGGGCCCCAAAGAAACCTACTGGTGCAACATGTACAGTGACCACAGCCGAAGGCCATGGCTACTGGGCCCCAACGAAACCTACTGGTGCAACATGTATAGTGACCACAGCCGAAGGCCATGGCTACTGGGCCCCAAAGAAACCTACTGGTGCAACATGTACACGGACCACGGATGAAGGCCATGGCTAGTGGGCCCCAAAGAAACCTACTGGTGCAACATGTACAGTGACCACGGATGAAGGCCATGACTGGTGGACCCCAAAGAAACCTACTGCTGCAACATGTACTGTGTCCACAACCGAAGGCCAAGGCTACTGGGCTCCAAAGAAACCTACTGCTGCAACATGTACTGTGACCACCGCCGAAGGCCATGGCTACTGGGCTCCAAAGAAACCTACTGCTGCAACATGTACAGTGACCACAGCCCAGGGCCATGGCTACTGGGCTCCAAAGAACCCTACTGCTGCAACATGTACAGTGACCACGGATGAAGGCCATGGCTGGTGGGCCCCAAAGAAACCTACTGCTGCAACATGTACTGTGACCACAGCCGAAGGCCAAGGCTACTGGGCTCCAAAGAAACCTACTGCTGCAACATGTACTGTGACCACAGCCGAAGGCCATGGCTACTGGGCTCCAAAGAAACCTACTGGTGCAACATGTACCGTGACCACAGCCCAGGGCCATGGCTACTGGGCTCCAAAGAAACCTACTGGTGCAACATTTACTGTGACCACAGCCCAGGGCCATGGCTACTGGGATCCAAAGAAACCTACTGGTGCAACATGTACAGTGACCACGGATGAAGGCCATGGCTGGTGGGCCCCAAAGAAACCTACTGGTGCAACATGTACAGTGACCACGGATGAAGGCCATGGCTGGTGGGCCCCAAAGAAACCTACTGCTGCAACATGTACTGTGACCACAGCCGAAGGCCAATGCTACTGGGCTCCAAAGAAACCTACTGCTGCAACATGTACTGTGACCACAGCCCAGGGCCATGGCTACTGGGCTCCAAAGAAACCTACTGGGGCAACATTTACCGTGACCACAGCCCAGGGCCATGGCTACTGGGCTCCAAAGAAACCTACTGGTGCAACATGTACCGTGACCACAGCCAAAGGCCATGGCTACTGGGCTCCAAAGAAACCTACTTCTGCAACATGTACAGTGACCACAGCCGAAGGCCATGGCTACTGGGCTCCAAAGAAACCTACTGGTGCAAAATGTACAGTGACCACGGATGAAGGCCATGGCTGGTGGGCCCCAAAGAAACCTACTGGTGCAACATGTACAGTGACCACAGCCGAAGGCCATGGCTACTGGGCCCCAAAGAAACCTACTGGTGCAACATGTACAGTGACCACAGCCGAAGGCCATGGCTACTGGGCTCCAAAGAAACCTACTGGTGCAACATGTACAGTGACCACGGATGAAGGCCATGGATGGTGGGCCCCAAAGAAACCTACTGGTGCAACATATACAGTGACCACAGCCGAAGGCCATGGCTACTGGGCCCCAAGAAACCTACTGGTGCAACATGTACAGTGACCACAGCCGATGGCCATGGCTACTGGGCCCCAAAGAAACCTACTGGTGCAACATGTACAGTGACCACGGATGAAGGCCATGGCTAGTGGGCACCAAAGAAACCTACTGGTGCAACATGTACAGTGACCACAGCCCAGGGCCATGGCTAGTGGGCTCGAAAGAAACCTACTGCTGCAACATGTAGTGTGACCACAGCCAGAGGCCATGGCTACTGGGCTCCAAAGAAACCTTCTGGTGCAACATGCACTGTGACCACAGCCGAAGGCCAAGGCTACTGGGCTCCAAAGAAACCTACTGCTGCAACATGTACAGTGACCACAGCCGAAGGCCAAGGATACTGGGCTCCAAAGAAACCTACTGCTGCACCATGTACAGTGACCACAGCCCAGGGCCATGGCTACTGGGCCCCAAAGAAACCTACTGGTGCAACATGTACAGTGACCACAGCCGAAGGCCATGGCTACTGGGCCCCAAAGAAACCTACTGGTGCAACATGTACAGCGACCACGGATGAAGGCCATGGCTAGTGGGCCCCAAAGAAACCTACTGGTGCAACATGTACAGTGACCACAGCCCAGGGCCATGGCTAGTGGGCTCCAAAGAAACCTACTGCTGCAACATGTACTCTGACCACAGCCGAAGGCCATGGCTACTGGGCTCCAAAGAAACCTACTGGTGCAACATGTACTGTGACCACAGCCGAAGGCCAAAGCTACTGGGCTCCAAAGAAACCTACTGCTGCAACATGTACAGTGACCACAGTCGAAGGCCAAGGATACTGGGCTCCAAAGAAACCTACTGCTGCAACATGTACAGTGATCACAGCCCAGGGCCATGGCTATTGGGCCCCAAAGAAACCTACTGGTGCAACATGTACAGTGACCACAGCCGAAGGCCATGGCTACTGGGCCCCAAAGAAACCAACTGGTTCAACACGTACAGTGACCACGGATGAAGGCCATGGCTAGTGGGCCCCAAAGAAACCTACTGATGCAACATGTACAGTGACTACAGCCCAGGGCCATGGCTAGTGGGCTCCAAAGAAACCTACTGCTGCAACAAGGACTCTGACCACAGCCGAAGGCCATGGCTACTGGGCTCCAAAGAAACCTACTGGTGCAACATGCACTGTGACCACAGCCGAAGGCCAAGGCTACTGGGCTCCAAAGAAACCTACTGCTGCAACATGTACAGTGACCACAGCCGAAGGCCATGGCTACTGGGCCCCAAAGAAACCTACTGGTGCGACATGTACAGTGACCACGGATGAAGGCCATGGCTAGTGGGCCCCAAAGAAACCTACTGGTGCAACATGTACAGTGACCACAGCCCAGGGCCATGGCTAGTGGGCTCCAAAGAAACCTACTGCTGCAACATTTACAGTGACCATAGCCGAAGGCCAAGGCTACTGGGCTCCAAAGAAACCTACTGCTGCAACATGTACAGTGACCACAGCCCAGGGCCATGGCTACTGGGCCCCAAAGAAACCTACTGGTGCAACATGTACAGTGACCACAGCAGAAGGCCATGGCTACTGGGCCCCAAGAAACCTACTGGTGCAACATGTACAGTGACCACAGCCGATGGCCATGGCTACTGGGCCCCAAAGAAACCTACTGGTGCAACATGTACAGTGACCACGGATGAAGGCCATGGCTAGTGGGCACCAAAGAAACCTACTGGTGCAACATGTACAGTGACCACAGCCCAGGGCCATGGCTAGTGGGCTCGAAAGAAACCTACTGCTGCAACATGTAGTGTGACCACAGCCAGAGGCCATGGCTACTGGGCTCCAAAGAAACCTTCTGGTGCAACATGCACTGTGACCACAGCCGAAGGCCAAGGCTACTGGGCTCCAAAGAAACCTACTGCTGCAACATGTACAGTGACCACAGCCGAAGGCCAAGGATACTGGGCTCCAAAGAAACCTACTGCTGCACCATGTACAGTGACCACAGCCCAGGGCCATGGCTACTGGGCCCCAAAGAAACCTACTGGTGCAACATGTACAGTGACCACAGCCGAAGGCCATGGCTACTGGGCCCCAAAGAAACCTACTGGTGCAACATGTACAGCGACCACGGATGAAGGCCATGGCTAGTGGGCCCCAAAGAAACCTACTGGTGCAACATGTACAGTGACCACAGCCCAGGGCCATGGCTAGTGGGCTCCAAAGAAACCTACTGCTGCAACATGTACTCTGACCACAGCCGAAGGCCATGGCTACTGGGCTCCAAAGAAACCTACTGGTGCAACATGTACTGTGACCACAGCCGAAGGCCAAAGCTACTGGGCTCCAAAGAAACCTACTGCTGCAACATGTACAGTGACCACAGTCGAAGGCCAAGGATACTGGGCTCCAAAGAAACCTACTGCTGCAACATGTACAGTGATCACAGCCCAGGGCCATGGCTATTGGGCCCCAAAGAAACCTACTGGTGCAACATGTACAGTGACCACAGCCGAAGGCCATGGCTACTGGGCCCCAAAGAAACCAACTGGTTCAACACGTACAGTGACCACGGATGAAGGCCATGGCTAGTGGGCCCCAAAGAAACCTACTGATGCAACATGTACAGTGACTACAGCCCAGGGCCATGGCTAGTGGGCTCCAAAGAAACCTACTGCTGCAACAAGGACTCTGACCACAGCCGAAGGCCATGGCTACTGGGCTCCAAAGAAACCTACTGGTGCAACATGCACTGTGACCACAGCCGAAGGCCAAGGCTACTGGGCTCCAAAGAAACCTACTGCTGCAACATGTACAGTGACCACAGCCGAAGGCCATGGCTACTGGGCCCCAAAGAAACCTACTGGTGCGACATGTACAGTGACCACGGATGAAGGCCATGGCTAGTGGGCCCCAAAGAAACCTACTGGTGCAACATGTACAGTGACCACAGCCCAGGGCCATGGCTAGTGGGCTCCAAAGAAACCTACTGCTGCAACATTTACAGTGACCATAGCCGAAGGCCAAGGCTACTGGGCTCCAAAGAAACCTACTGCTGCAACATGTACAGTGACCACAGCCCAGGGCCATGGCTACTGGGCCCCAAAGAAACCTACTGGTGCAACATGTACAGTGACCACAGCAGAAGGCCATGGCTACTGGGCCCCAAAGAAACCTACTGGTGCAACATGTACTGTGACCACAGCCGAAGGCCAAGGCTACTGGGCTCCAAAGAAACCTACTGCTGCAACATGTACAGTGACCACAGCCCAGGGCCATGGCTACTGGGCCCCAAAGAAACCTACTGGTGCAACATGTGCCGTGACCACAGCCGAAGGCCATGGCTACTGGGCTCCAAAGAAACCTACTGGTGCAACATGTACAGTGACCACAGCCGAAGGCCATGGCTAGTGGGCCCCAAAGAAACCTACTGGTGCAACATGTACAGTGAACACAGCCGAAGGCCATGGCTAGTGGGCCCCAAAGAAACCTACTGGTGCAACATGTACAGTGACCACGAATGAAGGCCATGGCTGGTGGGCCCCAAAGAAACCTACTGGTGCAACATGTACAGTGACCATAGCCGAAGGCAATGGCTACTGGGCCCCAAATAAACCTACTGGTGCAACATGTACAGTGACCACAGCCGAAGGTCATGGCTACTGGGCCCCAAAGAAACCTACTGGTGCAACATGTACAGTGACCACGGATGAAGGCCATGGCTAGTGGGCCCCAAAGAAACCTACTGGTGCAACATGTACAGTGACCACGGATGAAGGCCATGGCTAGTGGGCCCCAAAGAAACCTACTGGTGCAACATGTACAGTGACCACGAATGAAGGCCATGGCTGGTGGGCCCCAAAGAAACCTACTGGTGCAACATATACAGTGACCACAGCCGAAGGCCATGGCTACTGGGCCCCAAATAAACCTACTGGTGCAACATGTACAGTGACCACAGCCGAAGGACATGGCTACTGGGCCCCAAAGAAACCTACTGGTGCAACATGTACAGTGACCACGGATGAAGGCCATGGCTGGTGGACCCCAAAGAAACCTACTGCTGCAACATGTACTGTGTCCACAACCGAAGGCCAAGGCTACTGGGCTCCAAAGAAACCTACTGCTGCAACATGTACTGTGACCACCGCCGAAGGCCATGGCTACTGGGCTCCAAAGAAACCTACTGCTGCAACATGTACAGTGACCACAGCCCAGGGCCATGGCTACTGGGCTCCAAAGAAACCTACTGCTGCAACATGTACAGTGACCACGGATGAAGGCCATGGCTGGTGGGCCCCAAAGAAACCTACTGCTGCAACATGTACTGTCACCACAGCCGAGGGCCAAGGCTATTGTGCTCCAAAGAAACCTACTGCTGCAACATGTACTGTGACCACAGCCGAAGGCCATGGCTACTGGGCTCCAAAGAAACCTACTGGTGCAACATGTACCGTGACCACAGCCCAGGGCCATGGTACTGGGCTCAAATGAAACCTACTGGTGCAACATTTACCGTGACCACAGCCCAGGGCCATGGCTACTGGGCTCCAAAGAAACCTACTGGTGCAACATTTTCAGTGCCACGGATGAAGGCCATGGCTGGTGGGCCCCAAAGAAACCTACTGGTGCAACATGTACAGTGACCACGGATGAAGGCCATGGCTGGTGGGCCCCAAAGAAACCTACTGCTGCAACATGTACTGTGACCACAGCCGAAGGTCAAGGCTACTGGGCTCCAAAGAAACCTACTGCTGCAACATCTACTGTGACCACAGCCGAAGGCCATGGCTACTGGGCTCCAAAGAAACCTACTGGTGCAACATGTACCGTGACCACAGCCAAAGGCCATGGCTACTGGGCTCCAAAGAAACCTACTTCTGCAACATGTACAGTGACCACAGCCGAAGGCCATGGCTACTGGGCTCCAAAGAAACCTACTGGTGCAACATGTACAGTGACCACGGATGAAGGCCATGGCTGGTGGGCCCCAAAGAAACCTACTGGTGCAACATGTACAGTGACCACAGCCGAAGGCCATGGCTACTGGGCCCCAAAGAAACCTACTGGCGCAACATGTACAGTGACCACAGCCGAAGGCCATGGCTACTGGGCTCCAAAGAAACCTACTGGTGCAACATGTACAGTGACCACAGCCGAAGGCCATGGCTAATGGGCCCCAAAGAAACCTACTGGTGCAACATGTACAGTGACCACGGATGAAGGCCATGGCTAGTGGGCCCCAAAGAAACCTACTGGTGCAACATGTACAGTGACCACGGATGAAGGCCATGGCTAGTGGGCCCCAAAGAAACCTACTGGTGCAACATGTACAGTGACCACGAATGAAGGCCATGGCTGGTGGGCCCCAAAGAAACCTACTGGTGCAACATATACAGTGACCACAGCCGAAGGCCATGGCTACTGGGCCCCAAATAAACCTACTGGTGCAACATGTACAGTGACCACAGCCGAAGGACATGGCTACTGGGCCCCAAAGAAACCTACTGGTGCAACATGTACAGTGACCACGGATGAAGGCCATGGCTGGTGGACCCCAAAGAAACCTACTGCTGCAACATGTACTGTGTCCACAACCGAAGGCCAAGGCTACTGGGCTCCAAAGAAACCTACTGCTGCAACATGTACTGTGACCACCGCCGAAGGCCATGGCTACTGGGCTCCAAAGAAACCTACTGCTGCAACATGTACAGTGACCACAGCCCAGGGCCATGGCTACTGGGCTCCAAAGAAACCTACTGCTGCAACATGTACAGTGACCACGGATGAAGGCCATGGCTGGTGGGCCCCAAAGAAACCTACTGCTGCAACATGTACTGTCACCACAGCCGAGGGCCAAGGCTATTGTGCTCCAAAGAAACCTACTGCTGCAACATGTACTGTGACCACAGCCGAAGGCCATGGCTACTGGGCTCCAAAGAAACCTACTGGTGCAACATGTACCGTGACCACAGCCCAGGGCCATGGTACTGGGCTCAAATGAAACCTACTGGTGCAACATTTACCGTGACCACAGCCCAGGGCCATGGCTACTGGGCTCCAAAGAAACCTACTGGTGCAACATTTTCAGTGCCACGGATGAAGGCCATGGCTGGTGGGCCCCAAAGAAACCTACTGGTGCAACATGTACAGTGACCACGGATGAAGGCCATGGCTGGTGGGCCCCAAAGAAACCTACTGCTGCAACATGTACTGTGACCACAGCCGAAGGTCAAGGCTACTGGGCTCCAAAGAAACCTACTGCTGCAACATCTACTGTGACCACAGCCGAAGGCCATGGCTACTGGGCTCCAAAGAAACCTACTGGTGCAACATGTACCGTGACCACAGCCAAAGGCCATGGCTACTGGGCTCCAAAGAAACCTACTTCTGCAACATGTACAGTGACCACAGCCGAAGGCCATGGCTACTGGGCTCCAAAGAAACCTACTGGTGCAACATGTACAGTGACCACGGATGAAGGCCATGGCTGGTGGGCCCCAAAGAAACCTACTGGTGCAACATGTACAGTGACCACAGCCGAAGGCCATGGCTACTGGGCCCCAAAGAAACCTACTGGCGCAACATGTACAGTGACCACAGCCGAAGGCCATGGCTACTGGGCTCCAAAGAAACCTACTGGTGCAACATGTACAGTGACCACAGCCGAAGGCCATGGCTAATGGGCCCCAAAGAAACCTACTGGTGCAACATGTACAGTGACCACAGCCGAAGGCCATGGCTAGTGAGCCCCAAAGAAACCTACTGGTGCAACATGTACAGTGACCACGGATGAAGGCCATGGCTGGTGGGCCCCAAAGAAACCTACTGGTGCAACATGTACAGTGACCACAGCCGAAGGCCATGGCTACTGGGCCCCAAGAAACCTACTGGTGCAACATGTACAGTGACCACAGCCGAAGGCCATGGCTACTGGGCCCCAAAGAAACCTACTGGTGCAACATGTACAGTGACCACAGCCGAAGGCCAAGGATACTGGGCTCCAAAGAAACCTACTGCTGCAACATGTACAGTGACCACAGCCCAGGGCCATGGCTATTGGGCCCCAAAGATACCTACTGGTGCAACATGTACAGTGACCACAGCCGAAGGCCATGGCTACTGGGCCCCAAAGAAACCAACTGGTTCAACATGTACAGTGACCACGGATGAAGGCCATGGCTAGTGGGCCCCAAAGAAACCTACTGATGCAACATGTACAGTGACTACAGCCCAGGGCCATGGCTAGTGGGCTCCAAAGAAACCTACTGCTGCAACAAGTACTCTGACCACAGCCGAAGGCCATGGCTACTGGGCTCCAAAGAAACCTACTGGTGCAACATGTACTGTGACCACAGCCGCCGAAGGCCAAGGCTACTGGGCTCCAAAGAAACCTACTGCTGCAACATGTACAGTGACCACAGCCGAATGCCATGGCTACTGGGCCCCAAAGAAACCTACTGGTGCAACATGTACAGTGACCACGGATGAAGGCCATGGCTAGTGGGCCCCAAAGAAACCTACTGCTGCAACATGTACTGTGACCACAGCCGAAGGCCAAGGCTACTGGGCTCCAAAGAAACCTACTGCTGCAACATGTACTGTGACCACAACCGAAGGCCATGGCTACTGGGCTCCAAAGAAACCTACTGGTGCAACATGTACCGTGACCACAGCCCAGGGCCATGGCTACTGGGCTCCAAAGAAACCTACTGGTGCAACATTTACTGTGACCACAGCCCAGGGCCATGGCTACTGGGATCCAAAGAAACCTACTGGTGCAACATGTACAGTGACCACGGATGAAGGCCATGGCTGGTGGGCCCCAAAGAAACCTACTGGTGCAACATGTACAGTGACCACGGATGAAGGCCATGGCTGGTGGGCCCCAAAGAAACCTACTGCTGCAACATGTACTGTGACCACAGCCGAAGGCCAATGCTACTGGGCTCCAAAGAAACCTACTGCTGCAACATGTACTGTGACCACAGCCCAGGGCCATGGCTACTGGGCTCCAAAGAAACCTACTGGGGCAACATTTACCGTGACCACAGCCCAGGGCCATGGCTACTGGGCTCCAAAGAAACCTACTGGTGCAACATGTACCGTGACCACAGCCAAAGGCCATGGCTACTGGGCTCCAAAGAAACCTACTTCTGCAACATGTACAGTGACCACAGCCGAAGGCCATGGCTACTGGGCTCCAAAGAAACCTACTGGTGCAAAATGTACAGTGACCACGGATGAAGGCCATGGCTGGTGGGCCCCAAAGAAACCTACTGGTGCAACATGTACAGTGACCACAGCCGAAGGCCATGGCTACTGGGCCCCAAAGAAACCTACTGGTGCAACATGTACAGTGACCACAGCCGAAGGCCATGGCTACTGGGCTCCAAAGAAACCTAATGGTGCAACATGTACAGTGACCACGGATGAAGGCCATGGATGGTGGGCCCCAAAGAAACCTACTGGTGCAACATATACAGTGACCACAGCCGAAGGCCATGGCTACTGGGCCCCAAGAAACCTACTGGTGCAACATGTACAGTGACCACAGCCGATGGCCATGGCTACTGGGCCCCAAAGAAACCTACTGGTGCAACATGTACAGTGACCACGGATGAAGGCCATGGCTAGTGGGCACCAAAGAAACCTACTGGTGCAACATGTACAGTGACCACAGCCCAGGGCCATGGCTAGTGGGCTCGAAAGAAACCTACTGCTGCAACATGTAGTGTGACCACAGCCAGAGGCCATGGCTACTGGGCTCCAAAGAAACCTTCTGGTGCAACATGCACTGTGACCACAGCCGAAGGCCAAGGCTACTGGGCTCCAAAGAAACCTACTGCTGCAACATGTACAGTGACCACAGCCGAAGGCCAAGGATACTGGGCTCCAAAGAAACCTACTGCTGCACCATGTACAGTGACCACAGCCCAGGGCCATGGCTACTGGGCCCCAAAGAAACCTACTGGTGCAACATGTACAGTGACCACAGCCGAAGGCCATGGCTACTGGGCCCCAAAGAAACCTACTGGTGCAACATGTACAGCGACCACGGATGAAGGCCATGGCTAGTGGGCCCCAAAGAAACCTACTGGTGCAACATGTACAGTGACCACAGCCCAGGGCCATGGCTAGTGGGCTCCAAAGAAACCTACTGCTGCAACATGTACTCTGACCACAGCCGAAGGCCATGGCTACTGGGCTCCAAAGAAACCTACTGGTGCAACATGTACTGTGACCACAGCCGAAGGCCAAAGCTACTGGGCTCCAAAGAAACCTCCTGCTGCAACATGTACAGTGACCACAGTCGAAGGCCAAGGATACTGGGCTCCAAAGAAACCTACTGCTGCAACATGTACAGTGATCACAGCCCAGGGCCATGGCTATTGGGCCCCAAAGAAACCTACTGGTGCAACATGTACAGTGACCACAGCCGAAGGCCATGGCTACTGGGCCCCAAAGAAACCAACTGGTTCAACACGTACAGTGACCACGGATGAAGGCCATGGCTAGTGGGCCCCAAAGAAACCTACTGATGCAACATGTACAGTGACTACAGCCCAGGGCCATGGCTAGTGGGCTCCAAAGAAACCTACTGCTGCAACAAGGACTCTGACCACAGCCGAAGGCCATGGCTACTGGGCTCCAAAGAAACCTACTGGTGCAACATGCACTGTGACCACAGCCGAAGGCCAAGGCTACTGGGCTCCAAAGAAACCTACTGCTGCAACATGTACAGTGACCACAGCCGAAGGCCATGGCTACTGGGCCCCAAAGAAACCTACTGGTGCGACATGTACAGTGACCACGGATGAAGGCCATGGCTAGTGGGCCCCAAAGAAACCTACTGGTGCAACATGTACAGTGACCACAGCCCAGGGCCATGGCTAGTGGGCTCCAAAGAAACCTACTGCTGCAACATTTACAGTGACCATAGCCGAAGGCCAAGGCTACTGGGCTCCAAAGAAACCTACTGCTGCAACATGTACAGTGACCACAGCCCAGGGCCATGGCTACTGGGCCCCAAAGAAACCTACTGGTGCAACATGTACAGTGACCACAGCAGAAGGCCATGGCTACTGGGCCCCAAAGAAACCTACTGGTGCAACATGTACTGTGACCACAGCCGAAGGCCAAGGCTACTGGGCTCCAAAGAAACCTACTGCTGCAACATGTACAGTGACCACAGCCCAGGGCCATGGCTACTGGGCCCCAAAGAAACCTACTGGTGCAACATGTGCCGTGACCACAGCCGAAGGCCATGGCTACTGGGCTCCAAAGAAACCTACTGGTGCAACATGTACAGTGACCACAGCCGAAGGCCATGGCTAGTGGGCCCCAAAGAAACCTACTGGTGCAACATGTACAGTGAACACAGCCGAAGGCCATGGCTAGTGGGCCCCAAAGAAACCTACTGGTGCAACATGTACAGTGACCATGAATGAAGGCCATGGCTGGTGGGCCCCAAAGAAACCTACTGGTGCAACATGTACAGTGACCATAGCCGAAGGCAATGGCTACTGGGCCCCAAATAAACCTACTGGTGCAACATGTACAGTGACCACAGCCGAAGGTCATGGCTACTGGGCCCCAAAGAAACCTACTGGTGCAACATGTACAGTGACCACGGATGAAGGCCATGGCTAGTGGGCCCCAAAGAAACCTACTGGTGCAACATGTACAGTGACCACGGATGAAGGCCATGGCTAGTGGGCCCCAAAGAAACCTACTGGTGCAACATGTACAGTGACCACGAATGAAGGCCATGGCTGGTGGGCCCCAAAGAAACCTACTGGTGCAACATATACAGTGACCACAGCCGAAGGCCATGGCTACTGGGCCCCAAATAAACCTACTGGTGCAACATGTACAGTGACCACAGCCGAAGGACATGGCTACTGGGCCCCAAAGAAACCTACTGGTGCAACATGTACAGTGACCACGGATGAAGGCCATGGCTGGTGGACCCCAAAGAAACCTACTGCTGCAACATGTACTGTGTCCACAACCGAAGGCCAAGGCTACTGGGCTCCAAAGAAACCTACTGCTGCAACATGTACTGTGACCACCGCCGAAGGCCATGGCTACTGGGCTCCAAAGAAACCTACTGCTGCAACATGTACAGTGACCACAGCCCAGGGCCATGGCTACTGGGCTCCAAAGAAACCTACTGCTGCAACATGTACAGTGACCACGGATGAAGGCCATGGCTGGTGGGCCCCAAAGAAACCTACTGCTGCAACATGTACTGTCACCACAGCCGAAGGCCAAGGCTATTGTGCTCCAAAGAAACCTACTGCTGCAACATGTACTGTGACCACAGCCGAAGGCCATGGCTACTGGGCTCCAAAGAAACCTACTGGTGCAACATGTACCGTGACCACAGCCCAGGGCCATGGTACTGGGCTCAAATGAAACCTACTGGTGCAACATTTACCGTGACCACAGCCCAGGGCCATGGCTACTGGGCTCCAAAGAAACCTACTGGTGCAACATTTTCAGTGCCACGGATGAAGGCCATGGCTGGTGGGCCCCAAAGAAACCTACTGGTGCAACATGTACAGTGACCACGGATGAAGGCCATGGCTGGTGGGCCCCAAAGAAACCTACTGCTGCAACATGTACTGTGACCACAGCCGAAGGTCAAGGCTACTGGGCTCCAAAGAAACCTACTGCTGCAACATCTACTGTGACCACAGCCGAAGGCCATGGCTACTGGGCTCCAAAGAAACCTACTGGTGCAACATGTACCGTGACCACAGCCAAAGGCCATGGCTACTGGGCTCCAAAGAAACCTACTTCTGCAACATGTACAGTGACCACAGCCGAAGGCCATGGCTACTGGGCTCCAAAGAAACCTACTGGTGCAACATGTACAGTGACCACGGATGAAGGCCATGGCTGGTGGGCCCCAAAGAAACCTACTGGTGCAACATGTACAGTGACCACAGCCGAAGGCCATGGCTACTGGGCCCCAAAGAAACCTACTGGCGCAACATGTACAGTGACCACAGCCGAAGGCCATGGCTACTGGGCTCCAAAGAAACCTACTGGTGCAACATGTACAGTGACCACAGCCGAAGGCCATGGCTAATGGGCCCCAAAGAAACCTACTGGTGCAACATGTACAGTGACCACAGCCGAAGGCCATGGCTAGTGAGCCCCAAAGAAACCTACTGGTGCAACATGTACAGTGACCACCGATGAAGGCCATGGCTGGTGGGCCCCAAAGAAACCTACTGGTGCAACATGTACAGTGACCACAGCCGAAGGCCATGGCTACTGGGCCCCAAGAAACCTACTGGTGCAACATGTACAGTGACCACAGCCGAAGGCCATGGCTACTGGGCCCCAAAGAAACCTACTGGTGCAACATGTACAGTGACCACAGCCGAAGGCCAAGGATACTGGGCTCCAAAGAAACCTACTGCTGCAACATGTACAGTGACCACAGCCCAGGGCCATGGCTATTGGGCCCCAAAGATACCTACTGGTGCAACATGTACAGTGACCACAGCCGAAGGCCATGGCTACTGGGCCCCAAAGAAACCAACTGGTTCAACATGTACAGTGACCACGGATGAAGGCCATGGCTAGTGGGCCCCAAAGAAACCTACTGATGCAACATGTACAGTGACTACAGCCCAGGGCCATGGCTAGTGGGCTCCAAAGAAACCTACTGCTGCAACAAGTACTCTGACCACAGCCGAAGGCCATGGCTACTGGGCTCCAAAGAAACCTACTGGTGCAACATGTACTGTGACCACAGCCGCCGAAGGCCAAGGCTACTGGGCTCCAAAGAAACCTACTGCTGCAACATGTACAGTGACCACAGCCGAATGCCATGGCTACTGGGCCCCAAAGAAACCTACTGGTGCAACATGTACAGTGACCACGGATGAAGGCCATGGCTAGTGGGCCCCAAAGAAACCTACTGGTGCAACATGTACAGTGACCACAGCCCAGGGCCATGGCTAGTGGGCTCCAAAGAAACCTACTGCTGCAACATGTACAGTGACCATAGCCGAAGGCCAAGGCTACTGGGCTCCAAAGAAACCTACTGCTGCAACATGTACAGTGACCACAGCCCAGGGCCATGGCTACTGGGCCCCAAAGAAACCTACTGGTGCAACATGTACAGTGACCACAGCAGAAGGCCATGGCTACTGGGCCCCAAAGAAACCTACTGGTGCAACATGTACTGTGACCACAGCCGAAGGCCAAGGCTACTGGGCTCCAAAGAAACCTACTGCTGCAACATGTACAGTGACCACAGCCCAGGGCCATGGCTACTGGGCCCCAAAGAAACCTACTGGTGCAACATGTACAGTGACCACAGCCGAAGGCCAAGGCTACTGGGCTCCAAAGAAACCTACTGGTGCAACATGTGCCGTGACCACAGCCGAAGGCCATGGCTACTGGGCTCCAAAGAAACCTACTGGTGCAACATGTACAGTGACCACAGCCGAAGGCCATGGCTAGTGGGCCCCAAAGAAACCTACTGGTGCAACATGTACAGTGAACACAGCCGAAGGCCATGGCTAGTGGGCCCCAAAGAAACCTACTGGTGCAACATGTACAGTGACCACGAATGAAGGCCATGGCTGGTGGGCCCCAAAGAAACCTACTGGTGCAACAAGTACAGTGACCATAGCCGAAGGCCATGGCTACTGGGCCCCAAATAAACCTACTGGTGCAACATGTACAGTGACCACAGCCGAAGGTCATGGCTACTGGGCCCCAAAGAAACCTACTGGTGCAACATGTACAGTGACCACGGATGAAGGCCATGGCTAGTGGGCCCCAAAGAAACCTACTGGTGCAACATGTACAGTGACCACGGATGAAGGCCATGGCTAGTGGGCCCCAAAGAAACCTACTGGTGCAACATGTACAGTGACCACGAATGAAGGCCATGGCTGGTGGGCCCCAAAGAAACCTACTGGTGCAACATGTACAGTGACCACAGCCGAAGGCCATGGCTACTGGGCCCCAAATAAACCTACTGGTGCAACATGTATAGAGACCACAGCCGAAGGCCATGGCTACTGGGCCCCAAAGAAACCTACTGGTGCAACATGTACAGTGACCACGGATGAAGGCCATGGCTGGTGGACCCCAAAGAAACCTACTGCTGCAACATGTACTGTGTCCACAACCGAAGGCCAAGGCTACTGGGCTCCAAAGAAACCTACTGCTGCAACATGTACTGTGACCACCGCCGAAGGCCATGGCTACTGGGCTCCAAAGAAACCTACTGCTGCAACATGTACAGTGACCACAGCCCAGGGCCATGGCTACTGGGCTCCAAAGAAACCTACTGTTGCAACATGTACAGTGACCACGGATGAAGGCCATGGCTGGTGGGCCCCAAAGAAACCTACTGCTGCAACATGTACTGTCACCACAGCCGAAGGCCAAGGCTACTGTGCTCCAAAGAAACCTACTGCTGCAACATGTACTGTGACCACAGCCGAAGGCCATGGCTACTGGGCTCCAAAGAAACCTACTGGTGCAACATGTACCGTGACCACAGCCCAGGGCCATGGCTACTGGGCTCTAAAGAAACCTACTGGTGCAACATTTACCGTGTCCACAGCCCAGGGCCATGGCTACTGGGCTCCAAAGAAACCTACTGGTGCAACATTTTCAGTGCCACGGATGAAGGCCATGGCTGGTGGGCCCCAAAGAAACCTACTGGTGCAACATGTACAGTGACCACGGATGAAGGCCATGGCTAGTGGGCCCCAAAGAAACCTACTGCTGCAACATGTACTGTGACCACTGCCGAAGGCCAAGGCTACTGGGCTCCAAAGAAACCTACTGCTGCAACATGTACTGTGACCACAGCCGAAGGCCATGGCTACTGGGCTCCAAAGAAACCTACTGGTGCAACATGTACCGTGACCACAGCCAAAGGCCATGGCTACTGGGCTCCAAAGAAACCTACTTCTGCAACATGTACAGTGACCACGGATGAAGGCCATGGCTGGTGGGCCCCAAAGAAACCTACTGGTGCAACATGTACAGTGACCACAGCCGAAGGCCATGGCTACTGGGCCCCAAAGAAACCTACTGGTGCAACATGTACAGTGACCACAGCCGAAGGCCATGGCTACTGGGCTCCAAAGAAACCTACTGGTGCAACATGTACAGTGACCACAGCCGAAGGCCATGGCTAATGGGCCCCAAAGAAACCTACTGGTGCAACATGTACAGTGACCACAGCCGAAGGCCATGGCTAGTGGGCCCTAAATAAACCTACTGGTGCAACATGTACAGTGACCACGGATGAAGGCCATGGCTGGTGGGCCCCAAATAAACCTACTGGTGCAACATGTACAGTGACCACAGCCGAAGGCCATGGCTACTGGACCCCAAGAAACCTACTGGTGCAACATGTACAGTGACCACAGCCGAAGGCCATGGCTACTGGGCCCCAAAGAAACCTACTGGTGCAACATGTACAGTGACCACGGATGAAGGCCATGGCTAGTGGGCCCCAAAGAAACCTACTGGTGCAACATGTACAGTGACCACAGCCCAGGGCCATGGCTACTGGGCCCCAAAGAAACCTACTGGTGCAACATGTACAGTGACCACAGCCGAAGGCCATGGCTACTGGGCTCCAAAGAAACCTACTTCTGCAACATGTACAGTGACCACGGATGAAGGCCATGGCTGGTGGGCCCCAAAGAAACCTACTGGTGCAACATGTACAGTGACCACAGCCGAAGGCCATGGCTACTGGGCCCCAAAGAAACCTACTGGTGCAACATGTACAGTGACCACAGCCGAAGGCCATGGCTACTGGGCTCCAAAGAAACCTACTGGTGCAACATGTACAGTGACCACAGCCGAAGGCCATGGCTAATGGGCCCCAAAGAAACCTACTGGTGCAACATGTACAGTGACCACAGCCGAAGGCCATGGCTAGTGGGCCCCAAATAAACCTACTGGTGCAACATGTACAGTGACCACGGATGAAGGCCATGGCTGGTGGGCCCCAAAGAAACCTACTGGTGCAACATGTACAGTGACCACAGCCGAAGGCCATGGCTACTGGGCCCCAAGAAACCTACTGGTGCAACATGTACAGTGACCACAGCCGAAGGCCATGGCTACTGGGCCCCAAAGAAACCTACTGGTGCAACATGTACAGTGACCACGGATGAAGGCCATGGCTAGTGGGCCCCAAAGAAACCTACTGGTGCAACATGTACAGTGACCACAGCCCAGGGCCATGGCTAGTGGGCTCGAAAGAAACCTACTGCTGCAACATGTACTGTGACCACAGCCGAAGGCCATGGCTACTGGGCCCCAAAGAAACCTACTGGTGCAACATGTACAGTGACCACGGATGAAGGCCATGGCTAGTGGGCCCCAAAGAAACCTACTGGTGCAACATGTACAGTGACCACAGCCCAGGGCCATGGCTACTGGGCTCCAAAGAAACCTACTGGTGCAACATGTACTGTGACCACAGCCGAAGGCCATGGCTAGTGGGCCCCAAAGAAACCTACTGCTGCAACATGTACTGTGACCACAGCCGAAGGCCATGGCTACTGGCCTCCAAAGAAACCTACTGGTGCAACAGGTACTGTGACCACAGCCGAAGGCCAAGGCTACTGGGCTCCAAAGGAACCTATTGCTGCAACATGTACAGTGACCACAGCCGAAGGCCAAGGGTACTGGGCTCCAAAGAAACCTACTGCTGCAACATGTACAGTGACCACAGCCCAGGGCCATGGCTACTGGGCCCCAAAGAAACCTACTGGTGCAACATGTACAGTGACCACAGCAGAAGGCCATGGCTTCTGGACCCCAAAGAAACCTACTGGTGCAACATGTACAGTGACCACGGATGAAGGCCATGGCTAGTGGGACCCAAAGAAACCTACTGGTGCAGCATGTACTGTGACCAAAGCCAAAGGCCAAGGCTACTGGGCTCCAAAGAAACCTACTGGTGCAACATGTACAGTGACCACAGCCGAAGGCCAAGGCTACTGGGCTCCAAAGAAACCTACTGGTGCAACATGTACTGTGACCACAGCCAAAGGCCAAGGCTACTGGGCTCCAAAGAAACCTACTGGTGCAACATGTACAGTGACCACAGCCCAGGGCCATGGCTACTGAGCCCCAAAGAAACCTACTGGTGCAACATGTACAGTGACCACAGCCGAAGGCCATGGCTTCTGGGCCCCAAAGAAACCTACTGGTGCAACATGTACAGTGACCACGGATGAAGGCCATGGCTAGTGGGCCCCAAAGAAACCTACTGGTGCAACATGTACTGTGACCACAGCCAAAGGCCAAGGCTACTGGGCTCCAAAGAAACCTACTGGTGCAACATGTACAGTGACCACTGATGAAGGCCATGGCTAGTGGGCCCCAAAGAAACCTACTGCTGCAACATGTACTGTGACCACAGCCAAAGGCCAAGGCTACTGGGCTCCAAAGAAACCTACTGGTGCAACATGTACAGTGACCACAGCCGAAGGCCAAGGCTACTGGGCTCCAAAGAAACCTACTGGTGCAACATGTACCGTGACCACAGCCGAAGGCCATGTCTACTGGGCTCCAAAGAAAACTACTGGTGCAACATGTACAGTGACCACAGCCGAAGGCCATGGCTAGTGGGCCCCAAAGAAACCTACTGGTGCAACATGTACCGTGACCACAGCCGAAGGCCATGTCTACTGGGCTCCAAAGAAAACTACTGGTGCAACATGTACAGTGACCACAGCCGAAGACCATGGCTAGTGGGCCCCAAAGAAACCTACTGGTGCAACATGTACAGTGACTACGGATGAAGGCCATGGCTGGTGGGCCCCAAAGAAACCTACTGGTGCAACATGTACAGTGACCACAGCCGAAGGCCATGGCTACTGGTCCCCAAAGAAACCTACTGGTGCAACATGTACAGTGACCACAGCCGAAGGCCATGGCTACTTGGCCCCAAAGAAACCTACTGGTGCAACATGTACAGTGACCACGGATGAAGGCCATGGCTAGTGGGCCCCAAAGAAACATACCGGTGCAACATGTACAGTGACCACAGCTCAGGGCCATGGCTAGTGGGCTCCAAAGAAACCTACTGCTGCAACATGTACTGTGACCCCAGCCGAAGGCCATGGCTACTGGGCTCCAAAGAAACCTACTGGTGCAACATGTACTGTGACCACAGCCGAAGGCCAAGGCTACTGGGCTCCAAAGAAACCTACTGCTGCAACATGTACAGTGACCACAGCGGAAGGCCAAGGCTAATGGGCTCCAAAGAAACCTACTGCTGCAACATGTACAGTGACCACAGCCCAGGGCCATGGCTACTGGGCCCCAAAGAAACCTACTGGTGCAACATGTACAGTGACCACAGCCGAAGGCCATGGCTACTGGGCCCCAAAGAAACCTACTGCTGCAACATGTACAGTGACCATGGATGAAGGCCATGGCTAGTGGGCTCCAAAGAAACCTACTGCTGCAACATGTACAGTGACCATAGCCCAGGGCCATGGCTACTGGGCCCCAAAGAAACCTACTGGTGCAACATGTACAGTGACCACAGCCCAGGGCCATGGCTACTGGGTTCCAAAGAAACCTACTGGTGCAAAATGTACTGTGACCAGAGCCAAAGGCCAAGGCTACTGGGCTCCAAAGAAACCTACTGCTGCAACATGTACAGTGACCACAGCGGAAGGCCAAGGCTACTGGGCTCCAAAGAAACCTACTGCTTCAACATGTACAGTGACCACAGCCTGGGGCCATGGCTACTGGGCCCCAAAGAAACCTACTGGTGCAACATGTACAGTGACCACGGATGAAGGCCATGGCTAGTGGGCCTCAAAGAAACCTACTGGTGCAACATGTACAGTGACCACGGATGAAGGCCATGGCTGGTGGTCCCCAAAGAAACCTACTGCTGCAACATGCACTGTGACCACAGCCGAAGGCCAAGGCTACTGGGCTCCAAAGAAACCTACTGCTGCAACATGTACTGTGACCACAGCCGAAGACCATGGCTAGTGGGCCCCAAAGAAACCTACTTGTGCAACATGTACAGTGACCACAGCCGAAGGCCATGGCTAGTGGGCCCCAAAGAAACCTACTGGTGCAACATGTACAGTGACTACGGATGAAGGCCATGGCTGGTGGGCCCCAAAGAAACCTACTGGTGCAACATGTACAGTGACCACAGCCGAAGGCCATGGCTACTGGGCCCCAAAGAAACCTACTGGTGCAACATGTACAGTGACCACAGCCGAAGGCCATGGCTACTGGGCCCCATAGAAACCTACTGGTGCAACATGTACAGTGACCACGGATGAAGGCCATGGCTAGTGGGCCCCAAAGAAACATACTGGTGCAACATGTACAGTGACCACAGCTCAGGGCCATGGCTAGTGGGCTCCAAAGAAACCTACTGCTGCAACATGTACTGTGACCACAGCCGAAGGCCATGGCTACTGGGCTCCAAAGAAACCTACTGGTGCAACATGTACTGTGACCACAGCCGAAGGCCAAGGCTACTGGGCTCCAAAGAAACCTACTGCTGCAACATGTACAGTGACCACAGCGGAAGGCCAAGGCTAATGGGCTCCAAAGAAACCTACTGCTGCAACATGTACAGTGACCACAGCCCAGGGCCATGGCTACTGGGCCCCAAAGAAACCTACTGGTGCAACATGTACAGTGACCACAGCCGAAGGCCATGGCTACTGGGCCCCAAAGAAACCTACTGCTGCAACATGTACAGTGACCATGGATGAAGGCCATGGCTACTGGGCTCCAAAGAAACCTACTGCTGCAACATGTACAGTGACCACAGCGGAAGGCCAAGGCTAATGGGCTCCAAAGAAACCTACTGCTGCAACATGTACAGTGACCATAGCTCAGGGCCATGGCTACTGGGCCCAAAGAAACCTACTGGTGCAACATGTACAGTGACCACAGCCCAGGGCCATGGCTACTGGGCTCCAAAGAAACCTACTGGTGCAACATGTACTGTGACCACAGCCAAAGGCCAAGGCTACTGGGCTCCAAAGAAACCTACTGCTGCAACATGTACAGTGACCACAGCGGAAGGCCAAGGCTACTGGGCTCCAAAGAAACCTACTGCTGCAACATGTACAGTGACCACAGCCCGGGGCCATGGCTACTGGGCCCCAAAGAAACCTACTGGTGCAACATGTACAGTGACCACGGATGAAGGCCATGGCTAGTGGGCCTCAAAGAAACCTACTTGTGCAACATGGACAGTGACCACGGATGAAGGCCATGGCTGGTGGGCCCCAAAGAAACCTACTGCTGCAACATGCACTGTGACCACAGCCGAAGGCCAAGGCTACTGGGCTCCAAAGAAACCTACTGCTGCAACATGTACAGTGACCACGGATGAAGGCCATGGCTAGTGGGCCCCAAAGAAACCTACTGGTGCAACATGTACTGTGACCACAGCCAAAGGCCAAGGCTACTGGGCTCCAAAGAAACCTACTGGTGCAACATGTACAGTGACCACTGATGAAGGCCATGGCTAGTGGGCCCCAAAGAAACCTACTGGTGCAACATGTACTGTGACCACAGCCAAAGGCCAAGGCTACTGGGCTCCAAATAAACCTACTGGTGCAACATGTACAGTGACCACAGCCGAAGGCCAAGGCTACTGGGCTCCAAAGAAACCTACTGGTGCAACATGTACCGTGACCACAGCCGAAGGCCATGTCTACTGGGCTCCAAAGAAAACTACTGGTGCAACATGTACAGTGACCACAGCCGAAGGCCATGTCTAGTGGGCCCCAAAGAAACCTACTGGTGCAACATGTACCGTGACCACAGCCGAAGGCCATGTCTACTGGGCTCCAAAGAAAACTACTGGTGCAACATGTACAGTGACCACAGCCGAAGACCATGGCTAGTGGGCCCCAAAGAAACATACTGGTGCAACATGTACAGTGACTACAGATGAAGGCCATGGCTGGTGGGCCCCAAAGAAACCTACTGGTGCAACATGTACAGTGACCACAGCCGAAGGCCATGGCTACTGGTCCCCAAAGAAACCTACTGGTGCAACATGTACAGTGACCACAGCCGAAGGCCATGGCTACTTGGCCCCAAAGAAACCTACTGGTGCAACATGTACAGTGACCACGGATGAAGGCCATGGCTAGTGGGCCCCAAAGAAACATACCGGTGCAACATGTACAGTGACCACAGCTCAGGGCCATGGCTAGTGGGCTCCAAAGAAACCTACTGCTGCAACATGTACTGTGACCACAGCCGAAGGCCATGGCTACTGGGCTCCAAAGAAACCTACTGGTGCAACATGTACTGTGACCACAGCCGAAGGCCAAGGCTACTGGGCTCCAAAGAAACCTACTGCTGCAACATGTACAGTGACCACAGCGGAAGGCCAAGGCTAATGGGCTCCAAAGAAACCTACTGCTGCAACATGTACAGTGACCACAGCCCAGGGCCATGGCTACTGGGCCCCAAAGAAACCTACTGGTGCAACATGTACAGTGACCACAGCCGAAGGCCATGGCTACTGGGCCCCAAAGAAACCTACTGCTGCAACATGTACAGTGACCATGGATGAAGGCCATGGCTAGTGGGCTCCAAAGAATCCTACTGCTGCAACATGTACAGTGACCATAGCCCAGGGCCATGGCTACTGGGCCCCAAAGAAACCTACTGGTGCAACATGTACAGTGACCACAGCCCAGGGCCATGGCTACTGGGCTCCAAAGAAACCTACTGGTGCAAAATGTACTGTGACCACAGCCAAAGGCCAAGGCTACTGGGCTCCAAAGAAACCTACTGCTGCAACATGTACAGTGACCACAGCGGAAGGCCAAGGCTACTGGGCTCCAAAGAAACCTACTGCTTCAACATGTACAGTGACCACAGCCCGGGGCCATGGCTACTGGGCCCCAAAGAAACCTACTGGTGCAACATGTACAGTGACCACGGATGAAGGCCATGGCTAGTGGGCCTCAAAGAAACCTACTGGTGCAACATGTACAGTGACCACGGATGAAGGCCATGGCTGGTGGGCCCCAAAGAAACCTACTGCTGCAACATGCACTGTGACCACAGCCGAAGGCCAAGGCTACTGGGCTCCAAAGAAACATACTGCTGCAACATGTACTGTGACCACAGCCGAAGACCATGGCTAGTGGGCCCCAAAGAAACCTACTTGTGCAACATGTACAGTGACCACAGTCGAAGGCCATGGCTAGTGGGCCCCAAAGAAACCTACTGGTGCAACATGTACAGTGACTACGGATGAAGGCCATGGCTGGTGGGCCCCAAAGAAACCTACTGGTGCAACATGTACAGTGACCACAGCCGAAGGCCATGGCTACTGGGCCCCATAGAAACCTACTGGTGCAACATGTACAGTGACCACGGATGAAGGCCATGGCTAGTGGGCCCCAAAGAAACATACTGGTGCAACATGTACAGTGACCACAGCTCAGGGCCATGGCTAGTGGGCTCCAAAGAAACCTACTGCTGCAACATGTACTGTGACCACAGCCGAAGGCCATGGCTACTGGGCTCCAAAGAAACCTACTGGTGCAACATGTACTGTGACCACAGCTCAGGGCCATGGCTAGTGGGCTCCAAAGAAACCTACTGCTGCAACATGTACTGTGACCACAGCCGAAGGCCATGGCTACTGGGCTCCAAAGAAACCTACTGGTGCAACATGTACTGTGACCACAGCCGAAGGCCAAGGCTACTGGGCTCCAAAGAAACCTACTGCTGCAACATGTACAGTGACCACAGCGGAAGGCCAAGGCTAATGGGCTCCAAAGAAACCTACTGCTGCAACATGTACAGTGACCACAGCACAGGGCCATGGCTACTGGGCCCCAAAGAAACCTACTGGTGCAACATGTACAGTGACCACAGCCGAAGGCCATGGCTACTGGGCCCCAAAGAAACCTACTGCTGCAACATGTACAGTGACCATGGATGAAGGCCATGGCTAGTGGGCTCCAAAGAAACATACTGCTGCAACATGTACAGTGACCATAGCCCAGGGCCATGGCTACTGGGCCCCAAAGAAACCTACTGGTGCAACATGTACAGTGACCACAGCCCAGGGCCATGGCTACTGGGCTCCAAAGAAACCTACTGGTGCAAAATGTACTGTGACCACAGCCAAAGGCCAAGGCTACTGGGCTCCAAAGAAACCTACTGCTGCAACATGTACAGTGACCACAGCGGAAGGCCAAGGCTACTGGGCTCCAAAGAAACCTACTGCTTCAACATGTACAGTGACCACAGCCCGGGGCCATGGCTACTGGGCCCCAAAGAAACCTACTGGTGCAACATGTACAGTGACCACGGATGAAGGCCATGGCTAGTGGGCCTCAAAGAAACCTACTGGTGCAACATGTACAGTGACCACGGATGAAGGCCATGGCTGGTGGGCCCCAAAGAAACCTACTGCTGCAACATGCACTGTGACCACAGCCGAAGGCCAAGGCTACTGGGCTCCAAAGAAACATACTGCTGCAACATGTACTGTGACCACAGCCGAAGACCATGGCTAGTGGGCCCCAAAGAAACCTACTTGTGCAACATGTACAGTGACCACAGCCGAAGGCCATGGCTAGTGGGCCCCAAAGAAACCTACTGGTGCAACATGTACAGTGACTACGGATGAAGGCCATGGCTGGTGGGCCCCAAAGAAACCTACTGGTGCAACATGTACAGTGACCACAGCCGAAGGCCATGGCTACTGGGCCCCAAAGAAACCTACTGGTGCAACATGTACAGTGACCACAGCCGAAGGCCATGGCTACTGGGCCCCATAGAAACCTACTGGTGCAACATGTACAGTGACCACGGATGAAGGCCATGGCTAGTGGGCCCCAAAGAAACATACTGGTGCAACATGTACAGTGACCACAGCTCAGGGCCATGGCTAGTGGGCTCCAAAGAAACCTACTGCTGCAACATGTACTGTGACCACAGCCGAAGGCCATGGCTACTGGGCTCCAAAGAAACCTACTGGTGCAACATGTACTGTGACCACAGCCGAAGGCCAAGGCTACTGGGCTCCAAAGAAACCTACTGCTGCAACATGTACAGTGACCACAGCCCAGGGCCATGGCTACTGGGACCCAAAGAAACCTACTGGTGCAACATGTACAGTGACCACAGCCGAAGGCCATGGCTACTGGGCCCCAAAGAAACCTACTGCTGCAACATGTACAGTGACCACAGCCCAGGGCCATGGCTACTGGGACCCAAAGAAACCTACTGGTGCAACATGTACAGTGACCACAGCCGAAGGCCATGGCTACTGGGCCCCAAAGAAACCTACTGCTGCAACATGTACAGTGACCATGGATGAAGGCCATGGCTAGTGGGCTCCAAAGAAACCTACTGCTGCAACATGTACAGTGACCATAGCTCAGGGGCATGGCTACTGGGCCCCAAAGAAACCTACTGGTGCAACATGTACAGTGACCACAGCCCAGGGCCATGGCTACTGGGCTCCAAAGAAACCTACTGGTGCAACATGTACTGTGACCACAGCCAAAGGCCAAGGATACTGGGCTCCAAAGAAACCTACTGCTGCAACATGTACAGTGACCACAGCGGAAGGCCAAGGCTACTGGGCTCCAAAGAAACCTACTGCTGCAACATGTACAGTGACCACAGCCCGGGGCCATGGCTACTGGGCCCCAAAGAAACCTACTGGTGCAACATGTACAGTGACCACGGATGAAGGCCATGGCTAGTGGGCCTCAAAGAAACCTACTTGTGCAACATGGACAGTGACCACGGATGAAGGCCATGGCTGGTGGGCCCCAAAGAAACCTACTGCTGCAACATGCACTGTGACCACAGCCGAAGGCCAAGGCTACTGGGCTCCAAAGAAACCTACTGCTGCAACATGTACTGTGACCACAGCCGAAGGCCAAGGCTACTGGGCTCCAAAGAAACCTACTGCTGCAACATGTACAGTGACCACAGCGGAAGGCCAAGGCTACTGGGCTCCAAAGAAACCTACTGGTGCAACATGTTCAGTGACCACAGCCCAGGGCCATGGCTACTGGGCCCCAAAGAAACCTAGTGGTGCAACATGTACAGTGACCACAGCCGGAGGCCATGGCTACTGGGCCCCAAAGAAATCTACTGGTGCAACATGTACAGTGACCACGGATGAAGGCCATGGCTAGTGGGCCCCAAAGAAACCTACTGGTGCAACATGTACAGTGACCAGGGATGAAGGCCATGGCTGGTGGGCCCCAAAGAAACCTACTGGTGCAACATGTACAGTGACCACGGATGAAGGCCATGGCTAGTGGGCCCCAAAGAAACCTACTGTTGCAACATGTACTGTGACCACAGCCGAAGGCCATGGCTACTGGGTTCCAAAGAAACCTACTGCTGCAACATGTACAGTGACCACAGCGGAAGGCCAAGGCTACTGGGCTCCAAAGAAACCTACTGCTGCAACATGTACAGTGACCACAGCCCATGGCCATGGCTACTGGGCCCCAAAGAAACCTACTGGTGCAACATGTACAGTGACCACAAGCGGAGGCCATGGCTACTGGGCCCCAAAGAAACCTACTGGTGCAACATGTACAGTGACCACGGATGAAGGCCATGGCTGGTGGGCCCCAAAGAAACCTACTGCTGCAACATGTACTGTGACCACAGCCGAAGGCCAAGGCTACTGGGCTCCAAAGAAACCTACTGCTGCAACATGTACTGTGACCACAGCCGAAGGCCATGGCTACTGGGCTCCAAAGAAACCTACTGGTGCAACATGTACTGTGACCACAGCCGAAGGCCAAGGCTACTGGGCTCCAAAGAAACCTACTGCTGCAACATGTACAGTGCCCACGGATGAAGGCCATGGCTGGTGGGCCCCAAAGAAACCTACTGCTGCAACATGTACTGTGACCACAGCCGAAGGCCATGGCTACTGGGCTCCAAAGAAACCTACTGCTGCAACATGTACTGTGACCACAGCCAAAGGCCATGGCTACTGGGCTCCAAAGAAACCTACTGGTGCAACATGTACCTTGACCACAGCCCAGGGCCATGGTTACTGGGCTCCAAAGAAACCTACTGGTGCAACATGTACCGTGACCACAGCCCAGGGCCATGGATACTGGGCTACAAAGAAACCTACTGCTGCAACATGTACAGTGACCACAGCCGAAGGCCAAGGCTACTGGGCTCCAAAGAAACCTACTGCTGCAACATGTACAGTGACCACAGCCCAGGGCCATGGCTACGGGGCCCCAAAGAAACCTACTGGTGTAACATGTACAGTGAACACAGCCGAAGGCCATGGCTACTGGGCTCCAAAGAAACCTACTGGTGCAACATGTACAGTGACCACAGCCCAGGGCGATGACTACTGGGCCCCAAAGAAACCTACTGGTGCAACATGTACAGTGACCATGGATGAAGGCCATGGCTAGTGGGCCCCAAAGAAACCTACTGGTGCAACATGTACTGTGACCACAGCCAAAGGCCAAGGCTACTGGGCTCCAAAGAAACCTACTGGTGCAACATGTACAGTGACCACAGCCCAGGGCCATGGCTACTGGGCCCCAAAGAAACCTACTGGTGCAACATGTACAGTGACCACAGCCCAGGGCCATGGCTACTGGGCCCCAAAGAAACCTACTGGTGCAACATGTACAGTGACCACGGATGACGGCCATGGCTAGTGGGCCCCAAAGAAACCTAATGGTGCAACATGTACTGTGACCACAGCCGAAGGCCAAGGCTACTGGGCTCCAAAGAAACCTACTGCTGCAACATGTACTGTGACCACAGCCGAAGGCCATGGCTACTGGGCTCCAAAGAAACCTACTGGTGCAACATGTACCTTGACCACAGCCCAGGGCCATGGATACTGGGCTCCAAAGAAACCTACTGGTGCAACATGTACCGTGACCACAGCCCAGGGCCATGGCTACCGGGCTCCAAAGAAACCTACTGCTGCAACATGTACAGTGACCACAGCCGAATGCCAAGGCTACTGGGCTCCAAAGAAACCTACTGCTGCGACATGTACAGTGACCACAGCCCAGGGCCATGGCTACTGGGCCCCAAAGAAACCTACTGGTGTAATATGTACAGTGACCAGAGCCGAAGGCCATGGCTACTGGGCCCCAAAGAAACCTACTGGTGCAACATGTACAGTGACCACAGCCCAGGGCCATGGCTACTGGGCCCCAAAGAAACCTACTGGTGCAACATGTACAGTGACCACGGATGAAGGCCATGGCTAGTGGGCCCCAAAGAAACTTACTGGTGCAACATGTACTGTGACCACAGCCAAAGGCCAAGGCTACCGGGCTCCAAAGAAACCTACTGGTGCAACATGTACAGTGACCACAGCCGAAGGCCAAGGCTACTGGGCTCCAAAGAAACCTACTGCTGCAACATATACCGTGACCACAGCCGAAGGCCATGGCTACTGGGCTCCAAAGAAACCTACTGGTGCAACATGTACAGTGACCACAGCCGAAGGCCATTGCTAGTGGGCCCCAAAGAAACCTACTGGTGCAACATGTACAGTGACCACAGCCGAAGGCCATGGCTAGTGGGCCCCAAAGAAAACTTCTGTTGCAACATGTACAGTGATCACGGATGAAGGCCATGGATGGTGGGCCCCATAGAAACCTACTGGTGCAACATGTACAGTGACCACAGCCGAAGGCAATGGCTACTGGGCCCCAAAGAAACCTACTGGTGCAACATGTACAGTGACCACAGCCGAAGGCCATGGCTACTGGGCCCCAAAGAAACCTATTGGTGCAACATGTACAGTGACCACGGATGAAGGCCATGGCTAGTGGGCCCCAAAGAAACCTACTGGTGCAACATGTGCAGTGACCACAGCTCAGGGCCATGGCTAGTGGGCTCCAAAGAAACCTACTGCTGCAACATGTACTGTGACCACAGCCGAAGGCCAAGGCTACTGGGCTCCAATGGAACCTACTGCTGCAACATGTACAGTGACCACAGCGGAAGGCCAAGGCTACTGAGCTCCAAAGAAACCTACTGCTGCAACATGTACTGTGACCACAGCCGAAGGCCAAGGCTACTGGGCTCCAATGGAACCTACTGCTGCAACATGTACAGTGACCACAGCGGAAGGCCAAGGCTACTGAGCTCCAAAGAAACCTACTGCTGCAACATGTACAGTGACCATAGCCCCGGGCCATGGCTACTGGGCCCCAAAGAAACCTACTGGTGCAACATGTACAGTGACCACAGCCGAAGGCCATGGCTACTGGGCCCCAAAGAAACCTACTGGTGCAACATGTACAGTGACCACGGAAGAAGGCCATGGCTAGTGGGCCCCAAAGAAACCTACTGGTGCAACATGTACAGTGACCACGGATGAAGGCCATGGCTGGTGGGCCCCAAAGAAACCTACTGCTGCAAAATGTACTGTGACCACAGCCATAGGCCAAGGCTACTGGGCTCCAAAGAAACCTACTGCTGCAACATGTACTGTGACCACAGCTGAAGGCCATGGCTACTGGGCTCCAAAGAAACCTACTGGTGCAACATGTACCGTGACCATAGCTGAAGGCCAAGGCTACTGGGCTCCAAAGTAACCTACTGCTGCAACATGTACAGTGACCACGGATGAAGGCCATGGCTGGGGGGCTCCAAAGAAACCTACTGCTGCAACATGTACTGTGACCACAGCCGAAGGCCAAGGCTACTGGGCTCCAAAGAAACCTACTGCTGCAACATGTACTGTGACCACAGCCGAAGGCCATGGCTACTGGGCTCCAAAGAAACCTACTGGGGCAACATGTACCGTGACCACAGCCCAGGGCCATGGCTACTGGGCTCCAAAGAAACCTACTGGTGCAACATGTACTGTGACCACAGCCCAGGGCCATGGCTACTGGGCTCCAAAGAAACCTACTGGTGCAACATGTACCGTGACCACAGCCAAAGGCCATGGGTACTGGGCTCCAAAGAAACCTACTTCTGCAACATGTACAGTGACCACAGCCGAAGGCCATGGCTTCTGGGCTCCAAAGAAACCTACTGGTGCAACATGTACCGTGACCACAGCCAAAGGCCATGGCTACTGGGCCCCAAAGAAACCTACTGGTGCAACATGTACAGTGACCACAGCCGAAGGCCATGGCTACTGAGCCCCAAAGAAACCTACTGGTGCAACATGTACAGTGACCACAGCCGAAGGCCACGGCTACTGGGCTCCAAAGAAACCTACTGGTGCAACATGTACAGTGACCACAGCCGAAGGCCATGGCTAGTGGGCCCCAAAGAAACCTACTGGTGCAACATGTACAGTGACCACAGCCGAATGCCATGGCTAGTGGGCCCCAAAGAAACCTACTGGTGCAACATGTATAGTGACCACGGATGAAGCCCATGGCTGGTGGGCCCCAAAGAAACCTACTGGTGCAATATGTACAGTGACCACAGCCGAAGGCCATGGCTACTGGGCCCCAAAGAAACCTACTGGTGCAACATGTACAGTGACCACAGCCGAAGGCCATGGCTACTGGGCCCCAAAGAAACCTACTGGTGCAACATGTACAGTGACCACGGATGAAGGCCATGGCTAGTGGGCCCCTAAGAAACCTACTGGTGCAAAATGTACTGTGACCACAGCCAAAGGCCAAGGCTACTGGGCTCCAAAGAAACCTACTGGTGCAACATGTACAGTGACCACAGCCGAAGGCCAAGGCTATTGGGCTCCAAAGAAACCTACTGGTGCAACATGTACCGTGACCACAGCCAAAGGCCATGGCTACTGGGCTCCAAAGAAACCTACTGGTGCAACATGTACAGTGACCACAGCCGAAGGCCATTGCTAGTAGGCCCCAAAGAAACCTACTGGTGCAACATGTACAGTGACCACAGCCGAAGGCCATGGCTAGTGGGCCCCAAAGAAAACTACTGTTGCAACATGTACAGTGACCACGGATGAAGGCCATGGCTGGTGGGCCCCATAGAAACCTACTGGTGCAACATGTACAGTGACCACAGCCGAATGCCATGGCTACTGGGCCCCAAAGAAACCTACTGGTGCAACATGTACAGTGACCACAGCCGAAGGCCATGGCTACTGGGCCCTAAAGAAATCTACTGGTGCAACATGTACAGTGACCACGGATGAAGGCCATGGCTAGTGGGCCCCAAAGAAACCTACTGGTGCAACATGTACAGTGACCACAGCTCAGGGCCATGGCTAGTGGACTCCAAAGAAACCTACTGCTGCAACATGTACTGTGACCACAGCCGAAGGCCAAGGCTACTGGGCTCCAAAGAAACCTACTGCTGCAACATGTACAGTGACCACAGCGGAAGGCCAAGGCTACTGGGCTCCAAAGAAACCTACTGCTGCAACATGTACAGTGACCACAGCCGAAGGCCATGGCTACTGGGCCCCAAAGAAACCTACTGGTGCAACATGTACAGTGACCACAGCCGAAGGCCATGGCTACTGGGCCCCAAAGAAACCTACTGGTGCAACATGTACAGTGACCACGGAAGAAGGCCATGGCTAGTGGGCCCCAAAGAAACCTACTGGTGCAACATGTACAATGACCACGGATGAAGGCCATGGCTGGTGGGCCCCAAAGAAACCTACTGCTGCAACATGTACTGTGACCACAGCCATAGGCCAAGGCTACTGGGCTCCAAAGAAACCTACTGCTGCAACATGTACTGTGACCACAGCCGAAGGCCATGGCTACTGGGCTCCAAAGAAACCTACTGGTGCAACATGTACTGTGACCACAGCCGAAGGCCAAGGCTACTGGGCCCCAAAGAAACCTACTGCTGCAACATGTACAGTGACCACAGATGAAGGCCATGGCTACTGGGCTCCAAAGAAATCTACTGGTGCAACATGTACCGTGACCACAGCCGAAGGCCAAGTCTACTGGGCCCCAAAGAAACCTACTGCTGCAACATGTACAGTGACCACGGATGAAGGCCATGGCTGGTGGGCTCCAAAGAAACCTACTGCTGCAACATGTACTGTGACCACAGCCGAAGGCGAAGGCTACTGGGCTCCAAAGAAACCTAATGCTGCAACATGTACTGTGACCACAGCCGAAGGCCATGGCTACTGGGCTCCAAAGAAACCTACTGGTGCAACATGTACCGTGACCACAGCCCAGGGCCATGGCTACTGGGCTCCAAAGAAACCTACTGGTGCAACATGTACAGTGACCACGGATGAAGGTCATGGCTGGTGGGCCCCAAAGAAACCTACTGGTGCAACATGTACAGTGACCACAGCCGAAGGCCATGGCTACTGGGCCCCAAAGAAACCTACTGGTGCAACATGTACAGTGACCACAGCCGAAGGCCATGGCCACTGGGCCCCAAAGAAACCTACTGGTGCAACATGTACAGTGACCACGGATGAAGGCCATGGCTAGTGGGCCCCAAAGAAACCTACTGGTGCAACATGTACAGTGACCACAGCCCAGGGCCATGGCTAGTGGGCTCCAAAGAAACCTACTGCTGCAACATGTACTGTGACCACAGCCGAAGGCCATGGCTACTGGGCTCCAAAGAAACCTACTGGTGCAACATGTACTGTGACCACAGCCGAAGGCCAAGGCTACTGGGCTCCAAAGAAACCTACTGCTGCAACATGTACAGTGACCACAGCCGAAGGCCAAGGATACTGGGCTCCAAAGAAACCTACTGCTGCAACATGTACAGTGACCACAGCCCAGGGCCATGGCTACTGGGCCCCAAAGAAACCTACTGGTGCAACATGTACAGTGACGACAGCCGAAGGCCATGGCTACTGGGCCCCAAAGAAACCTACTGGTGCAACATGTACAGTGACCACGGATGAAGGCCATGGCTAGTGGGCCCCAAAGAAACCTACTGGTGCAACATGTACAGTGACCACGGATGAAGGCCATGGCTGGTGGGCCCCAAAGAAACCTACTGCTGTAACATGTACTGTGACCACAGCCGAAGGCCAAGGCTACTGGGCTCCAAAGAAACCTACTGCTGCAACATGTACTGTGACCACAGCCGAAGGCCATGGCTACTGGGCTCCAAAGAAACCTACTGTTGCAACATGTACTGTGACCACAGCCGAAGGCCAAGGCTACTGGGCTCCAAAGAAACCTACTGCTGCAACATGTACAGTGACCACGGATGAAGGCCATGGCTGGTGGGCCCAAAAGAAACCTACTGGTGCAACATGTACAGTGACCACGGATGAAGGCCATGGCTAGTGGGCCCCAAAGAAACCTACTGGTGCAACATGTACAGTGACCACGGATGAAGGCCATGGCTGGTGGGCCCCAAAGAAACCTACTGCTGCAACATGTACTGTGACCACAGCCGAAGGCCAAGGCTACTGGGCTCCAAAGAAACCTACTGCTGCAACATGTACTGTGACCACAGCCGAAGGCCAAGGCTACTGGGCTCCAAAGAAACCTACTGCTGCAACATGTACTGTGACCACAGCCAAAGGCCATGGCTACTGGGCTCCAAAGAAACCTACTGGTGCAACATGTACTGTGACCACAGCCGAAGGCCAAGGCTACTGGGCTCCAAAGAAACCTACTGGTGCAACATGTACAGTGACCACGGATGAAGGTCATGGCTGGTGGGCCCCAAAGAAACCTACTGCTGTAACATGTACTGTGACCACAGCCGAAGACCAAGGCTACTGGGCTCCAAAGAAACCTACTGCTGCAACATGTACTGTGACCACAGCCGAAGGCCATGGCTACTGGGCTCCAAAGAAAGCTACTGGTGCAACATGTACTGTGACCACAGCCGAAGGCCAAGGCTACTGGGCTCCAAAGAAACCTACTGCTGCAACATGTACAGTGACCACGGATGAAGGCCATGGCTGGTGTGCCCAAAAGAAACCTACTGGTGCAACATGTACAGTGAACACGGATGAAGGCCATGGCTAGTGGGCCCCAAAGAAACCTACTGGTGCAACATGTACAGTGACCACGGATGAAGGCCATGGCTGGTGGGCCCCAAAGAAACCTACTGCTGCAACATGTACTGTGACCACAGCCGAAGGCCAAGGCTACTGGGCTCCAAAGAAACCTACTGCTGCAACATGTACTGTGACCACAGCCAAAGGCCATGGCTACTGGGCTCCAAAGAAACCTACTGGTGCAACATGTACTGTGACCACAGCCGAAGGCCAAGGCTACTGGGCTCCAAAGAAACCTACTGCTGCAACATGTACAGTGACCACGGATGAAGTCCATGGCTGGTGGGCCCCAAAGAAACCTACTGCTGCAACATGTACTGTGACCACAGCCAAAGGCCAAGGCTACTGGGCTCCAAAGAAAGCTACCACTGCAACATGTACTGTGAACACAGCTGAAGGCCATGGCTAGTGGGCCCCAAAGAAACCTACTGTTGCAACATGTACAGTGAACACAGCCGAAGGCCATGGCTACTGGGCCCCAAAGAAACCTACTGGTGCAACATGTACAGTGACCACAGCCGAAGGCCATGGCTACTGGGCTCCAAAGAAACCTACTGGTGGAACATGTACAATGACCACAGCCAAAGGCCATGGCTAGTGGGCCCCAAAGAAACCTACTGGTGCAACATGTACAGTGACCACAGCCGAAGGCCATGGCTAGTGGGCCCCAAAGAAACCTACTGGTGCAAATGTACAGGTACCACGGATGAAGGCCATGGCTGGTGGGCCCCAAAGAAACCTACTGGTGCAACATGTACAGTGACCACAGCCGAAGGCCATGGCTACTGGGCCCCAAAGAAACCTACTGGTGCAACATGTACAGTGACCACAGCCGAAGGCCATGGCTACTGGGCCCCAAAGAAACCTACTGGTGCAACATGTACAGTGACCACGGATGAAGGCCATGGCTAGTGGGCCCCAAAGAAACCTACTGGTGCAACATGTACAGTGACCACAGCCCAGGGCCATTGCTAGTGGGCTTGAAAGAAACCTACTGGTGCAACATGTACTGTGACCACAGCCGAAGGCCACGGCTACTGGGCTCCAAAGAAACCTACTGCTGCAACATGTACAGTGACCACAGCCCAGGGCCATGGCTACTGGGCCCCAAAGAAACCTACTGGTGCAACATGTACAGTGACCACTGATGAAGGCCATGGCTAGTGGGCCCCAAAGAAACCTACTGGTGCAACATGTACTGTGACCACAGCCCAGGGCCATTGCTAGTGGGCTCCAAAGAAACCTACTGCTGCAACATGTACTGTGACCACAGCCGAAGGCCATGGCTACTGGGCTCCAAAGAAACCTAGTGGTGCAACATGTACTGTGACCACAGCCGAAGGCCAAGGCTACTGGGCTCCAAAGAAACCTACTGCTGCAACATGTACAGTGACCACAGCCGAAGGCCATGGCTACTGGGCCCCAAAGAAACCTACTGGTGCAACAGGTACAGTGACCACGGATGAAGGCCATGGCTAGTGGGCCCCAAAGAAACCTACTGGTGCAACATGTACAGTGGCCACAGCCCAGGGCCATGGCTAGTGTTCTCCAAAGAAACCTACTGCTGCAACATGCACTGTGACCACAGCCGAAGGCCATGGCTACTGGGCTCAAAAGAAACCTACTGGTGCAACATGTACAGTGACCACAGCCGAAGGCCATGGCTAGTGGGCCCCAAAGAAACCTACTGGTGCAACATGTACAGTGACCACAGCCGAAGGCCATGGCTAGTGGGCCCCAAAGAAACCTACTGGTGCAAATGTACAGTGACCACGGATGAAGGCCATGGCTGCTGGGCCCCAAAGAAACCTACTGGTGAAACACGTACAGTGACCACAGCCCAGGGCCATTGCTAGTGGTCTTGAAAGAAACCTACTGGTGCAACATGTACTGTGACCACAGCCGAAGGCCATGGCTACTGGGCTCCAAAGAAACCTACTCGTGCAACATGTACTGTGACCACAGCCGAAGGCCAAGGCTACTGGGCTACAAAGAAACCTACTGCTGCAACATGTACAGTGACCACAGCCGAAGGCCAAGGCTACTGGGCTCCAAAGAAACCTACTGCTGTAACATGTACAGTGACCACAGCCCAGGGCCATGGCTACTGGGCCCCAAAGAAACCTACTGGTGCAACATGTACTGTGACCACAGCCGAAGGCCATGGCTACTGGGCTCCAAAGAAACCTACTCGTGCAACATGTACTGTGACCACAGCCGAAGGCCAAGGCTACTGGGCTACAAAGAAACCTACTGCTGCAACATGTACAGTGACCACAGCCGAAGGCCAAGGCTACTGGGCTCCAAAGAAACCTACTGCTGTAACATGTACAGTGACCACAGCCCAGGGCCATGGCTACTGGGCCCCAAAGAAACCTACTGGTGCAACATGTACAGTGACCACGGATGAAGGCCATGGCTAGTGGGCCCCAAAGAAACCTACTGGTGCAACATGTACTGTGACCACAGCCCAGGGCCATGGCTAGTGGGCTCCAAAGAAACCTACTGCTGCAACATGTACTGTGACCACAGCCGAAGGCCATGGCTACTGGGCTCCAAAGATACCTAGTGGTGCAACATGTACTGTGACCACAGCCGAAGGCCAAGGCTACTGGGCTCCAAAGAAACCTACTGCTGCAACATGTACAGTGACCACAGCCGAAGGCCATGGCTACTGGGCCCCAAAGAAACCTACTGGTGCAACAGGTACAGTGACCACGGATGAAGGCCATGGCTAGTGGTCCCCAAAGAAACCTACTGGTGCAACATGTACAGTGGCCACAGCCCAGGGCCATGGCTAGTGTTCTCCAAAGAAACCTACTGCTGCAACATGCACTGTGACCACAGCCGAAGGCCATGGCTACTGGGCTCAAAAGAAACCTACTGGTGCAACATGTACAGTGACCACAGCCGAAGGCCATGGCTAGTGGGCCCCAAAGAAACCTACTGGTGCAACATGTACAGTGACCACAGCCGAAGGCCATGGCTAGTGGGCCCCAAAGAAACCTACTGGTGCAAATGTACAGTGACCACGGATGAAGGCCATGGCTGCTGGGCCCCAAAGAAACCTACTGGTGAAACACGTACAGTGACCACAGCCGAAGGCCATGGCTACTGGGCCCCAAAGAAACCTACTGGTGCAACATGTACAGTGACCACGGATGAAGGCCATGGCTGCTGGGCCCCAAAGAAACCTACTGGTGAAACACGTACAGTGACCACAGCCGAAGGCCATCGCTACTGGGCCCCCAAGAAACCTACTGGTGCAACATGTACAGTGACCACAGCCGAAGGCCATGGCTACTGGGCCCCAAAGAAACCTACTGGTGCAACATGTACAGTGACCACGGATGAAGGCCATGGCTAGTGGGCCCCAAAGAAACCTACTGGTGCAACATGTACTGTGACCACAGCCGAAGGTCATGGCTAATGGGTCTGAAGAAACTATAGAATAATAAATCCCTTCAAAGTGAAAAATATTTAGTTAGTAGAGGGTTATGGTCATCAGATATTGCGTGAAAAATACATAGCAACAAAACCTTTGAAATTCAGTAAAGAAATCTTGGTTAAGAGAGTGTTAAGGTGATCAGATTTAACAAAATCGCGTGGGCACCTCTGGTCTGTATCTGTAACCCTACAGTCCACCCACTCTCTGCACTTCCTCTCCCTGCGCTTGCACGATATGAATGACACAAGGCCTAGTAAGATTGGTGTTTTGTAGTCCCTTTGTTTTCCCCTTCTTGTCTTGTTGCGCCTTAACTATGCACCCCCACTTTGCGCAGCTTATGAGCACAATTATGACATCACAGATGATATCACTGATGGCATCACTGGTGAAATCACTAATTACATCATACATGACATCACTGAAGAGAGCAATACTTGTATCATATGTGACATTACTGATTATATAAGTTTGAATAGTTTTGTTGATCTCATTTGACACATGTTCTATTTTATTATTTAAAATAATAATAAGACATGGAACAATAGACTGATACAGAAGTATGATATGTACATGCGGATCACTTTAAACTCTATAAATTGATCAACGTATAAAGTTTAAAATAAAAATATTTAATGTTATGCAAATGGTTTGAATTTCATGTATTAGTAACAATTGGAATATTTAATTGCAGGTGTTTCAAAGATAATATAATAAGTATATGTAGTAGTAAAAAAAGAATAGATACAATTAAAAACATGTTTAATAGTAAGTGTTATGAAAATTGTCAAAGTTCACATTTAAATTTACAATTCTCCTAACTGTAATGACATTACGTGAACACATTATTTTCTGAATGACAAGTTTTCTAAAAAATAATCAGTTACAAAAGAAAGTAGGTGCCCTTGTGCATTGTGATAATATATAATTTAAGAATGAGAAGTCTGGTTAATATGCAAATAAAATCAGTTAAAAAAGAAATGAAGATCGGAAAGTAAATATTTTAATTATAGACGTAGCAATGGCATTACTAATATTTGTTGTCATTTCTACCTTGTATATTATAATGTGACATTATATTACACAATTATATAATTATTCAGGGAAAAAACTTTAGTTGCAGGGATGTTAAGATAACAATGCAAATGCAATGCAAGAAAACCCCTAAAGCCACCTTAACTTGCCACCACTGTTGTGCAGCATATGACCACAATGATGACATCACTAATGATATCACCGATGGCATCATTGGTGATTTCACTAATTACAACATATATGACATCACTGATGACATCTCTTATTTCCACCTGTACGTCCCTGCAACTAAGGTTTTTCTCCTAAATGTGTGTGTATATATGTTTCTGAGGCTTGTGGAATCTGCTTAGATCACATGCTGTGCATAGGCCAACATCTAGTGGAAGCTGCAAAGTATTACAGTTTGTTTTTCGAAACTCAAAAATGGGCGTCGACATAGGGCGCGCCAGTAATACTATCCCTAGTGTGACATCCACTGTACCCATGATCCCTCACACGTGTAGGACCCTCAGATTGTTTTTTCCGCCATACTTGTCAGAAGCATTGTTGCAGAGTTCCCTGGCTTTCAGCCATTTTGTCATAATTCATCAAAAAATCCCTGTTCTTCCAATCCCACTTCGAGAGATCGAACATCGACACCGGTCTGAAGAACGAACAACCAGCGAGACTGCACAACAGACTTTGGGCCTCGGAAGGCCTCTGGCCTCGGCCCAGGCCTCGGAAGGCCTCTGGCCTCAGCCCTGCAAGTAGGGAGAGTGTGGGGGGGCATAATCACACTCCCTTTATTTCCTACATACACTCACCCGCTGCCATAAGGTGACATCTGGAGAGTACTCCATTTACATTTGCCCCAAGTGCAACTGCAAGTTTCCTTGGGTTGACAAGCATAACACCTGTAATCTCTGTTTGCCTAGGGATCACCCCGAAGCTAACTGCAGAGCGTGTAAGCTCTTTAAGGCTAAAACACCAAAGGACCGCTCCACTAAACGTTGGGCCCATTACACCAGGCAGCTCGAGGCCATGGGGCGGTGGTTTCCTTCAGTGATGGCAGAAGTACCACCGTTTCGGACGGTGAGGGCACAGGGGCGTCGATAGACACCCAAGCGCGAGTCCCCGGCCTCAGAGGATTGTCCGGCGGGGCAGTTATGGGGACCACACCCGGAGACACGAGCGCTACCCGCAGTATTGCATCTAAGCACACTAACCCCAGCCGAGACTCGACAAGTGTGTCGAGCACTCGGAAGAAAGAGGCACATAGAGAGCGGTCCACAGAATCATTGTCCTCTGGGCGTTCCAAGTCGAGATCGCCTCATGACACACAGTAACCATCCACGATTACCAAGAGTGCCTCGCTCCCCAAAGTCACGGAGGTATGGTCGTCAGAAGACAAATCCGACCTCCACCCCCAAGCAGCATGCTTAGAGTCGGCTCCGGCAGCAATTTCCATGTCTGCCTCCGAGTCTCGATGCACACACTCTAAAAACACGGCACCTAGCCAACACACCCCTGAATCTCGGCGCCAGGCGTCGAAAGATTCAGAAAGAGTGAAACCATCAGGGAAACACTCCTCTACCCATGGTAAAGGGGACAAACAGCAGATAAAGTCTTCAGAGACGACAACTGCACCCCAGGTCCAGAAAGACAAACATAGGTCCTCAGATAAGGATACATCTAAGATCCCTGACCCTGTCTCTAAGCCTAAAGTTATCCCTCCCACTCTACAGGGAGAGGAACCTCAGCAGGAGATGGTCATCCCCAGTTCCAGGGAATGGAACTCCGACTACATTGACAGGGTGATGAGAAGAATGTCTTCTTTAGCCAATTTCTATGAAAAAAAATCCTGATTATTTTCTGAGCTATCAGAGTACCCCTGACAACTCTTCTCCTTCAGGATCGAAAGACCCTCAGCCTCCTAGTAAGAGACCTCATAATGAAACTCCAGCTCAGGGCCTCATTTCAGACCCATTCTCTATTCAGCCTTACCACCAGTATGCTGAAGACCCAGACATACAAACGCTGGACGACCAAGCAGGGGTCGATTATTATGGAGACGACGAGGACCAGGATGAGGAGGCGGAAGACGAGGTAGACGAGGTAGAGGTCTATAATCTAGACTCACCTGTTAACAAAGAACCACCGGTCACTGACTCTCCTGTGGATAATCAGCCTCTACTGAATGAGGTCTTAGTTACAGCTGCAGAGCACTTTCACGTAGACACTCAAGGGGCTCAGGAAGAGAGGGACTTTGCAGAAGAGATCATGGGGGATAAGAAACCCATTGCCCAAGCAATACCAATTCTGAAGTCCATCCAACGCAGTATTGACTCTTCCCTCCTCACCCCTAATCTCACTAAGGCTGTCAACCCTAGAATTGAAAAATTGTTCAGGGCAGCCCAGTCAGACCCACTTTATATAAGGGGCCAACTTAAGCCCGACTCATTGGTAGTCACTACCACCAGGAAAAGAGTAGGTACACCTTTATCATCATCTGAAAGTCCCCCAGACAAGGAGAGCAAGAGGATATATGGGCTAGATAGAAAAGTGGCCTCCACTTCCGCTTACCAGGCTAGAATCGCCAACACCACCACTCTGCTGGCAAGTTATAATTGCCAACAGTGGGAGCAGGTAGCTGCCCTCATCACCTCCGCACCTGAACCACTAAAGGGCCAGTTGGCCCAGATTGCGTTGGAGGGTAGATTGGTGTCCGGCTGCATTCTAAAGGCGACCTTTGATGCCGCAGACAATGCAGGCCGGCTCATCGCAGAGAGCACTGTCATCAAGAGACACGCTTGGCTCAGACAGTCAGGGTTTAAACCCGAGACCCAGGCTACTCTTATCGACATGCTGGTGGAACCAAATGTCTTGTTTGGCAAAGCAGTTGAGGAGGCACTCAAAACTGCCAAGGATTTGAAACCCTAAAGTCCCTGGGAAAATTGACTAACAAACCCACGAACCAAAGAGGGAATAATAATACTTTTCGTCGCTCACGCGGACAAAATTCCCAGAGGGGTTCCAATTACTCACAGGGGCAGGGTACATCGTGGGGTAACAACCAACAAGGTACCCAAAGTTATGGTAGAGGTAACAAGAGGGCCCGCGGTAGAGGGAGAGGCAGCCCAGGCAGAGGCGGTACGCCTCCCAGCAAACAGTGACGCTCCTCTCAGGGTCCCTTCCCATGCATCCCCAGTAGGGGGGCGCATTTCAAACTTCACCCAAGCATGGCAAAGGATCACCTCGGACAGATGGGTGCTGTCCACAGGGTCCACATGTTACTGCATCGAACTGCTGGAGCGCCCCCGCAACCACCCTCCACGACAAAAAATACACTCCCTGGACCACCAAAAGATCCTCCTCGAAGAAATCGTCAATCTTCTCGCAAAGGACGTGATAGAACTTGTCCCGGGCAACCAGGTAAACAAGGGTTTTTATTCAACTTACTTCCTTGTACCAAAAAAAGATTTGACAATGCGCCCAGTATTGGACATACGCCCTGCAAACAAGTATGTCAAGCCCCAAAAATTCCGCATGACTACGCCCCAAGAGGTAACCCCCCTCCTAAAAAAGGGAGATTACATGGCAACATTGGACATGAACGATGCCTATTTTCATATTTCCATGTTCCCAGCGCACACAAGATTCTCGCGCTTCAAGGTGGACAGTCAGCAGTACCAGTTCAAGGTGCTGCCCTTCGGTATAGCCTCGGCTCCAAGGGTATTCACCAAGGTTCTGGCGGTGGTGGCGGCACACCTACGCAGGGAGGCAATCCCAGTGTACCCTTACCTGGACGACTGGCTCATCACGGGGGAAACCCCAGTAATTTGCAGTTCCAACATCCAAATAACAATCAACCTCCTCTTCGAATTAGGGTTCTCGATCAACAAGAAAAAAAATCAAGCCTGGTGCCAAGCACCTCCAAACAGTTCCTAGGAGCTGTCCTCAACACGCAAGAGGCCTTTCCATCAGAGGAAAGAATTCAGAATATACTGCTGCAAATTCCTCAATATCAGCCCGGTCGCCAGATAAGGGTGTGCAAAGCGATGGTGGGCGGTTATAATTTCTAAAAAAAAATGTCGAAAGACAAAAAGTCTCATTCTTTTTTTTAAAATTATATATTTATTTTGGGGTCCGGGAATAAAAAAAAATGGGTAAAACTAAAAAAATGAGAAGAGACCTCTTCTCTTCCCCGCTTTACCCCTATTTGCCACAAGTGAAAACAGACAATGCCCAGGATTCGCATCCAGGTTCCCCCAGCCAGGCTCCATGGGGAACGGTCTATGGATGAACCGGTCGGGGATGTTTGCCTACGCTTTTCCACCAACCCATCTGATGAGGAAGGTGGTCAACAAGATGCACAGGGAATCGGTGACGCTCATCCTAGTTGCTCCCATGTGGGCGAGACAACTGTGGTTCCCGCACCTGTGCAAACTGGCAGTTTGCGAACCAATCAGACTCCCGTGCTGGCACAAGCTACTATCCCAGCACGAAGGACAAATAGTGCATCCTCAACCCAGCTCGATGAACTTGGCAGCATGGCTCCTGAAATCATAGAGTTTGGCCATCTCAATCTACCACAGAGATGTATGGATATCCTAAGAGAATGTAGGAAACCAAACACAAGACACTGTTACTTTGATAAATGGAAGAGATTCGTTATGTGGCGCCAGAAGAAACAAATCAACCTGGTTGATTGCACTCATTCCAATATTGTCACCTACGTGCTCCACCTGTTGGATGCAGGGTTGGTATTTAATTCACTCAAGGTACACCTGGCGGCGCTGTCAGCCTACACCACCTCCCATTACAAGGTATTGTGGTGGAAAGTACCAGTGGTTAACGCCTTTATGGAAGGGGTAAAGAGACTCCACCATCCAATTTCGAACAGACCACCAGGATGGGACCTTAATGCGGTGCTTGCTAAACTCATGGGGCCCCCCTTTGAACCCATGCATAAAGCTAGTCTAAAACACCTGACCTATAAAACTGGCTTCTTAGTAGCCTTTACATCCATAAGAAGGGTCAGTGAAATTCAGGCTCTGTCAGTGCAGGATCCCTTCTTTACTGTCCATAAAGACAAACTGGTTTTACGCACACACCCTAGGTTCTCACCTAAGTTCATTTCTAAATTCTATGTTAACCAGTCCATTGAGCTACCGGCCTTCTTCCAAGAACCCAAAAGCTCTGCTGAGTTGAAACTACACACATTAGATGTGCAAAGAGTGGTCCTCTACTACGTAGACAAGACCAGACCGCTAAGGAAGACAGATCAACTGTTCGTCTCCGTAGCTACAGGCAGAGAAGGAGATCGCATCTCCAAGGGTGCCATCTCCAAATGGATAGTGAAATGTATCCAGCTGTGTTACTCCCTTTCAGATAAAACTCTGCCTTCTATGCCAAGGGCCCACTCTACAAGAGGCCCTGGGGCCACTCTGGCTTTCATTGCAAATGTACCCCTCGGCACCATTTGCAAAGCAGCTACATGGAGCTTGATTCACACCTTTACTCAGCACTACTGCATTGACACTCATTACAAGACAGATACTCAAGTGGGACAAGCAGTTCTAAGACATTTATTTGCTCAAGACCCTGCTCACATCCCACCTCCTTCCTCTAACACTGCTCGCTAATCTATGCACCGTAAGTGATCTAAGCAGATTCCACAAGCCTCAGAAGGGCTACATTACTCACCGTAATCTTATTTCTGATGCTTGTATCTGCTTAGATTCACATGCACCCGCCCTTCCTCCCCTCTGAGAGAAGGCACATGGATGCTTGTAGTCTTATCTATCTTATCTGCTTGGATACTCACGCTACTCCTCATGGTACCTCATGTCAGAAAAAATACAACCTGAGGGTCCACCATGTTTGAGAGATAGTATTACCGGCACGCCCTATGTCGACACCCATTTTTGAGTTTCGAAAAAACAAACTGTAATACTCCGCAGCTTCCACTAGATGTTGGCCTATGCACAGCATGTGAATCTAAGCAGATACAAGCATCAGAAATATGATTATGGTGAGTAATGTATCATATATATATATATATATATATATATATATATATATATATATATATATATATATATATATATATATATATATATAGCCACCTTATACTTAAGGTGATACCTATGAGCCATAGGAAATACAAAGATTATATTGCTAATACATTTTGACTTGCAGGACGGATTTGACTGATATTTTCCCAAAAAAAGTGTATTACAGCCTGCCCCAGACTGGACATGTGAGGAACGATTTGTTAAAAAATTAAAAAGTTATCAAGAAAGCAAAAAAAAGCTGTTTTCGGCCTGCTCCCATTCATTTCCCCATAGAGATAAAGTCCAAATTTGGTAAACCCGAAGCACAAAAACTGCTGTGCAGATTTGAACCAAATAAGAAACAACTTGGGCACAAAGTGTTGACTTAATTTCTCTGACAGGTTTGAGGTAAATCCATCCAGTTGTTTTTAATATATATATCGATATAGCTATATGTCCCATGGTTCTTTGCAGTGAAGAGGCTTGTCAGGAATGAAAAGCCACAATTTTCTTCGCTCGATGCGACCGATTAGTGGTGTACTACCAGTCAAATGAAAAAACGAAAAGTGCTCGAAAAGCTATTTGGAGAAGGAAAAAGCATGCAATTGAGGTGGGCGTGGTCTGGCAAACTAGTTAAACTTCAAACGTATTTAGTTTATCAGAGACATACCGGGGGAATCACACAAGATTCCTGCAGCAATAACACAAGAGGTGTACGGAAATGATGAAGCAACGGGTGGAAGGGGATAATGGGATAGGGCCGGGGAGGGCGCGGGGGGACCATGGAAAGAGGGGAGTGGCACTTGGTGAGTGCCTGTGAGGACTGGAAAGAGTTTTGAATTTTCGAGCGTAATCTGAGGAATATTGCAGGCATTGGTAGTTCTTTGCCTCTTTATGTGTAGTTCGTTGCCATTATCGGGGGAATAGCCGGGGACTCCCATGGGAATCGGAAGTAGGTGAAAAAAATAAGGACATTTTACACCTACAATGATCACATCTACTAGCCAGGGGGTAATGCCTCAAAGAAACATATTGGTGCAACATGTACAGTGGCCACAGCCAAAGGCCAGGGCAAGAGGTCCCCAAAGAAAACAATTGTTTCAATATGCCCAATATTAGCACAATCATGTCGTAAAGCGCTCCATTGCTCTAGAGCTAGGTTCGCGCTATAAGCAATAAAATAAAAATAATGACCTTATGTAGCCCGTGTTTTCCGGCCCGGTCCAAGCAAGGGTGTCCACCGCCCTCACCTTGTACAAGGGACAGTCCCCATGGGAACCCCAACCCCTCAGGCCAGCTGGTTAGAGGCGGTGGACCTGTAAAATAAAATGGCTGGTAACAGGAGACGGGCTACACCCTGAGTTCTTACCTTATTAACCGGACACAGACACCAAGGTGGATTTTACATGGATCCTAATGAGGGCCCCTTTTTATGTAATGTACACTTACTAAACTCCTATACTCCTAGTTTCTTATACCTACCCCCGGCAGGAGTTCCCTTTGAATCGGAACCTGCTCCATCGCCCCCTTCCTTGGAGCAGTCACTGGGAGGTCCATAGGGTGATGCAGGAGACACCCTGCCTAATCCCTGGGACCACCTACTTGAGCACGAGGCCAACCTCTCTAGGCAGCTTCAGGCAAGCTGCCACTTCTGTCTGATACACTGGAGTTATTTACTCCCTCTGACATCTTTCCCCATTCCCTTATATATTCACAATAAATACAGCCTGCTTAATATCTCGCCCTAAATGCCTTCCCCCACACTACAATTCACCTACATAACATTCCTATTCTATACCTTACATATTATTATAACTACAAGTATACTTTTATCAATAAACATAAATATGCAAACACACACAGCATATAACCAACACAAAATGCATTATGCCACAGAGGGGGTGACGGCTAGAGACAGTCAGCCCTTAAAGTACCTTGTGTGCTGTTCTTCTGGAGGCTTGTTCCCCTGATGGACTGGTAGTGGGTGCAGTGACATGGTGGGGCCTTGTCCCTGATAATGCTGGGTTCTGACCCCTTGTTATTTCTTCTGGGGGGCCCCCTCCACCACGTGGGGACACCCAGAATCACCATCTGTGGCCTGGGCTCCTTGAGAGTTTTTGGCCAGCTCCTTGCTGAGTGGGGGTTTTCCCACTTCACCAGCGTGACTTGGGCACCGTTAATGTGTTCAGGGTGGCCGTACAGGCTGGGGGCCACCTGCAATCACTGCCACACTTCATGGCCACTTTTGTCTCTACTGGGCAGCCCCATTGCCGTAGGAGCCACTCATATCACCGCCATGCTCTGTGCCACTGTTTTTATTCCAGGTAGTGTCCGATCGCCATGTCCGCGGCACCATTTTGAGTGCAGTCGGCTTCCCAGTTGCCATGGTAATGCTACCGTGTTCACCACTGCACCTGCCCACAGCATTACGTCAAAGGGATGCAGCCGCCCGGCCCGGCCCGGGCCGGGCCGGGCCGCTGATGCTTCACTTGGGCTGATTTGACATAGCAGCCAAAGGCTTTTCTTCACCCAGGCTGCCACGACGAGGAAGCCCGGGACTTCACTGGCACTCTCTTTACTCAGGCTGCCGTGCTGGCCAACCTGGGACCTTTGCTTTGCCTCCTTCGCCTGCCTCCATGACTGCCTGCTATGTACGTCCCGGGACAACTTCACTGTGGGGCCCGCCTCCCTTGCCACAAATTGCATCATCAGGGGCATGGCTAGGTTCGGGCCCTCCCACGCAGCCCAGACTGGGCAGTACCTAATCTTCAGCCCGAGAAGCCCCACGAGCACTGCCCGGGCCCTTTGCTCTTACTGGGCCCATCTGGTCTTGCCCAGGCAAGCCAACACTCAGAACAGCACTGTGGGTGCCCAGGGTGGTCCTGACATGCTGTCTAGCTCCACGGCTCACTTCCTGGCTCGCCCGCCTCATGCAGCCCGGCAATATGAAGTCTGTGGGACCTGTAGGGCCACTCGAGGTTGCAGCCAACCCCCCTCCTGAAATGGTTGTTGCAGTGTCGTTAAGGGTACCCGCCGCCTACCTGTGTGCCATAAGAGTTGACCAATGTTTTCATCTGGCATTTTGAAGAAAATCTTTTTGATCATGTATGCGATATTGGTAAAACAATACAACAATCTGGGAAGTACTACCATCTTGCACAACGCCACTCTCCTGATCAGTGACAAAGGTAATGTCTTCCAAAATTGAACTGCCTCCCCGATCCCTGATAATGCCCGGCCTGCCTTGTACATGAAGTTCCCTTCAACATCGTGAACAACCTGGAAGGCACCAGGTGGGCGGGGCTTGCTAAGTGGGGAAAAACTGCAGATCCCGCCGCACTCCGCACGCAGTCCGGGAGAATAGAAGCCTCCCAAAGCAGTAGGCCCGCTAAAGGAATGTTTTTTTAATGTGAAAACCGAACAATCTACGAAAATGACCTAGTACTTTTAAAATAATAGGCATATTCTCCACCTGATTGCATACGTAAAGCAACACATCAACCCTCCTGCCAATATACCTGTCTCCCTTAAATCCATTCTAGAGAACCTTTCTATTCTAAAGGCTCCAATGTCATGGAAATTGACGCTTTCGTTTTCACCCTTGCCACTGGTCTGTTACAGGGTTCGAAATTAAGATTCTTTGAGCAGGAGCTAAAACCAGCTCCTGGGTGTCGAGCATCACCCAATAAACAGGAGCCACTGCTGGGTAACTAGGAGTGAGTATCCAGCGCACCGCATATCTGAGATGCATTGTGTGTAAATGTGTACTCATTCTTCTTTATTAACATTCCAAAATACTCAAAGTTAATGCCACATTTACATGTTTGTAAGGCACCAGTTGGGCTGGGAGGCAAAAATAGCTCCTGGTAGCTTGTGATTTGAAGCTAACCAGGCTCTCCAGGTTTAGAAGCAGGAGCAAAGTAGCTCCCAGCTCCCACCAATTTCGAACCCTGTATTATACAACAACCACAGCCATTTTAACATGTTCTCACCCAGACCAAAGCCCTTCAATACCACCATTACAGGGAATCGAAGGCCTTTGCCACATCCAGATAGACCAACAAAAGTTCATCCTTTATGTGTTTCACCTGGTCCATTACATGATGGAGACAACGCAAGTTAATTGAGGCATTCTGCCCCCCTACAAATCCACATTGGTCCAGATGAACCAACCTTAGCGCCAATCTTAGACAACTGTAAGGGAATCATGGTATCACAAGTATGACACTGACACAAAAGGTACAATTTGTGAAACCTTTATTCAATTTTATGGGGTTTGGAAAAAATGACTACTTTGCCTTGTAGCTAGAATGGGAGTAGTCACAACCATAAAATAATAAAAAAACAGTCCTAGTGGAGTCTGTTAAATCAAAATGGCCTATGCTAACAAAACCTAATGCCTGCCCGATCTCTTGTACAAAAAGTGGGTAAAGGAGAATATGGGTGCAAAAGAAAATCAGTGTTAGAATAAAAAATAAATGTGGCTGAGTCAACTCTCCTCCCCACATTAGACAGCACGGAGCAAGACGGTCTCCGTAGACAGGATGACACACTCTGGCTCAGGTTCTCAAAACAAAGGCAGTTAAAAAACATGGTTCGAGGCCCACCAGGCTTTCCATGTTAAAGTCTCTCTTTCCAGCTTTCCAAACACAATCCAACAAAAAATTCACATCAGTTTCCCTCAGTCGGGCTCGGACCTTTCAATCACAACACTTGTAGGTATACCCTTCCCCAAGCTTAATTTACATCCTTTTGGAGTTTCCTTCCCCTAACTTATCACACTTTCGGTCTCCCTCAGTCGGGCTTTGGCCTTTACCTGATGTTGAAGACTTTCAAAGGTGCCTGCCTTTTACTATAGACCTCTGCAGGACCACTTCGATTTTCCCTTGAGCTCACACTCTTGTGTTATTTCCCCAGTGTCTCTTGGTATGGGTAGTTCGATGTCATAAGCGGAAAAGTACAACATTCACCTTTTTACTCCCCCCTTTTCCCCGAGGATAATTTTGATCACTTTGCCTATTATAGTTCATTCACTTTTTCGCTTCATAACAAAAACATTCCACCTTTCACAGAAACATTCAAGTGGGCTACTTCCTTTCGCCAGACCTCTCAGCTACTCAGCATTGCTGGTTTCGCAGCTATCGGTAATTCAAAGTTCATCACAGGTCTGCCTTCCTTCATGTCTCATCCACACATGTGCAGCCTTCAATTGTGTGATATACTGTTGCAACGTCAATCTTTCCTTAACACACACTGGTCTTTCATGTTGCTTGCCAACTCACCGGCTGTGTGCATTTATTTCTTGTCTTTGTAGTTTTTACTTCATGAGTCAAAGTTAATACCACAGGTTTGGCCTCGCTTCCCCAACTCTGCCGTTCACCCGTGGGGGTAGCTGGTGTCCTTGAAACACAATGCAGTCTTCTTGGCTGGGATTTGGCCTTCTCCATGTGACTTTCACAACCTTTTGGAGGCAACGACCTCTTGCAGGGAACTCCTTGGATTCTATAGCCTTTGCTCTCATCCCTCGGTCCATTGCTCTGCTCCAGTAGGTTGTCCTTTGGCCTTGAAGTTCAGCTCTTGCTCGTGTTCCACCTTGCTCTGTTTTTCTCACCAAAATGTCTTTGGACATCAAGCCCCATAATCCTTCCCTCTGATTGTGCTCCCACTTTGCTAGCTCCTCTTTTGGCACTCTGGCACTTTGGGGAGCAGCAAGAGCACATGGGGATGTTTTGTTGAGGTTGGGGTCCTACCAGCTGTCCCTCAAAGGCCTAGGCCCTCCTGTTTGCCCATGGGAGGAGCTCTGGTATGGGCACTGCCAGGAAACCCCAGCTGCCCCTGGTTTGGCTCCCTGGGGTTGGCACTCCCTCGCCTCACTGCAGCCGCTCATAGGCCCGGCAGTTAGGCAGTCCTTGGTTTTCCAGGCCTTTCAGGGTCTCTGCAGCTCTAATTTTCCTCCTGGCCTCTGTGCTCCACCCATCATCCCCAGCTCGCTTAAAGTGTGCTTGTGTGTTCTGCTTTTTATAGTGACTGGGAGTCTTAATAGGTTTCAGGTCGAAATGGTTGCAGCAGGAGGTCTGCCTTGCCTGGCCTCATTATTGAGGCAAAATGCCCACTGCCCATAGGAATCCCTGGTGCATTGGTTCCTATGGGTAATCCTTACAGCTCTCTTTTTCCTCTTCTTCATCCAGTGATTTTGGAAAAGAACCGTGGGGAGGGAGTCTGGGTGTTGTAATGTTCTCTGGTGATTGCAGAAGAATTAGATGAAATGTTGTCAGGGTGGGGAAGGTAGATGTATGGTTGCAATTGGCAATAACCGATTACACGCGAGGGATGGAAATCCAATGGGTAACTACTTTTAGGGAAGTATCGTGTCTCGCCAGAGGCATTTCTCCTTTCACTGTGTGAAACAATGGAGGGTACCCTCAGGTTTCTCACACAACCTCGTTGCCAACATTTGTCCCAGAATGATTGTGTTCACGTTAAGTAGCGATATAGGATGATAAGAATCCTAAGCAGTGGGGTCCTTCCCACTCTACAGCAGAACTCATTGAATCCGGCAGAAAGCCTGTTTCAAATGGACAATCATATATGTTCTTTAGCTGAGGAACCCATATATCAGCATATTTACAATAAAATTCTACTGGGATACCATCACTACATGGAAACCTACCTGTATGCATAGATTTATTAGCTGTCACGCACTCCACTCGTCCCTCTGGGGGTCCCATTCCTCATCCCCGTGCCCCGAACACCCCTCGCCCTCTTACCTGGTTCCGGGACTCACAGGTTCTCTTTTCGCCCCAGTTGCCATGGCGCCGTCTGCCACAAAGCTTGGGTCGGCATGCTCTTTGCCCGCGGAGACGTGTACCCCCTTGGCGTCTTCCGTGGCGGCTGCTAGACGGACTTCTTCCGCATCACATGACCACCGCCTTCCGCTCACGTGTTTCTGGACTACACTTACGTGATGCGCTCGCGGGTCATGTGACCGGGAGGAAATAGCAGCGCCAGTATTTAAACGGCTCTGTTGCGGTGCTTCGGTGCTTCACAGCTGTTTCTTCGGATTCCTGTACGGCGCTACATACCTTTTGTTTCACCCCTTTTTGGATCTTGACCTCGGATTTGTTTCACGGACTGGCAACGGATAACCCTTGGCTTTGGTACTTGCTTTTGGATCATTGTTACGACCACGGACTGCTTCACGGACTCCTACTACGTTCCGCTCTTGTGCTGATTCTGGCATCAGGTGGGCCTGGCACTTGCAACGTTGCTGGGATACTTACATACTGAAAGAACAGCCTTGCTGGGTCTCGGAACCTCCCCCATAGGTACAACCACCACTCCACAGACACCTTTTGGTAAGACCGTTCCACTTGTTGATTGGTTGTTGATTCTGTTTTGGCTTGACATTTAACCAGTGTTTCCTTTACAGTGGTTCGGGGTTCCACGAGTACCGCAGTTCCGGAAAGAACATCTCCCACCTGTGGTTTCAAAGGCGGCACAGAGAGTGACTTTGATTCTCTCTGTGCGGCACTTGTGGACAGAGGACTCTTCGGCTACACGACAGTCAAGACACAACATTAGCCAAAAGGATATCCGATTCCTCGACAGAGCCCTCCAATCCTTCCCAGAGGTCCTCCACTAATGTCAGTAATCTCACCTGAGCCAATGAATCAGTTGCACCTACTTCCGAATACATACCCTCACTCTTATATAATTGCTAATAATAGCCCTGAAATACTGCATTGATTCCGTGCTGGGACCATACAATTTCCCCAGCCTCATTAAGAACCTGAATAATTACAAACCTAGGCTGTTCCAGTTGTATCAACCAGACCAACAACTGCCCCACTTTGTCGCCATACCCATGAATCCTGACATCCCAGCGACCCTTATCAACTTCTATAGCGATTCCTGTATGGCCCGATGATCTGCCAACACATGTGCCAGATCACTTCCCACCTGAAATCCCCCCACCATTTCCCTTTGGGTGCTATTCATTATGATCGGGAAATTGGAGAAGATTCTGGATTCCTGGAAAACATAAATAATAGTGCCAATTTTTAAAAAGGGAACCTGTGACGACCCAAGAAATTACCTCCCTATTGCATTGCTAGATGTAGTTGGAAAAATGTTTGCAGCCTTAATATTAAAACATCTGAGGGAATGGATTTCAGAAACTGCAAGTTTCGACTTACAACAGACAGGTTTTGTAAAACAGGTGGGGTCCAACCTAAACAAGGTTTTTATTAACATCTTGAAGACGAGAGAGCTGCAAACTAAAAAATATATATACCTGGCATTTGTTGACCTCGAGCAGACCTTCGACTCTGTAGACAGACACATGTTGTGGCATAAAATGGAGAAGGGAGGCTGCCCAGCGGGGCTGCTTCAAGCAATCCAAGCTCTTTACTCTGATACCAGTTTGAGAGTAAGACTGGATGCAAGATGGATGCTCTCAGAATCCATAAATACGGATAGAGGGCTTAAGCAGGGATGCCCTTTGGTGCTGGAACTCTTCAGTTACTTTATCTCTGACATTGGACCTGCCTTGGGGTTGGTAAGATCGTTTCCTCTGAAAAACAACGGGAGGCGTTTGGGCCATTTGCTCTATGCAGATGATTTGGTCCTAATAGACCAAACTCCCATTGGGCTTCAACGCCAATTTAACACGCTTGAAAAGTACATAAGTAAAAACAGGCTTCGGATTAATGTCCCTAAAACCAACATTTTAATTTTGGAACACATAGCGGGGAGAAGGTGTTTTAGACCGACTTGGTTTCTGAACAGGGAAAAAAATGGTGACAACCACCTTTGTCTATTTGGGAATGTTGATAAATATAAGTGTCAATCATAGCCCCAAGGACCGACCAACTGTCTTTCCGCAAATTACTGAAAACCTGGCTCTTCCCCTAAAACCAACCCTGTACTCAAACTGAATAACAGCATCGCAATGACACCAACTCAACAAATTACTAGATCTCAAATAACAATAAGACAAATAACAATACAACACAAGATCCAAGCGAGAAATCCACAAATAATAACCGCTAATGTAAACTAAAAGATCAAACAGAATAGAATGAGGAAAGTAGATCAAAGCAATGAAATGTAAAAAAAAAATAAAAAAAAAATCATAGGAAATCAAAAATTGCAGTTTAAATTTACAAAATAGATGTAAGGATCGCAAATGGACAAATGAACGAAATGTATGAAGAGAAGACGATGGAAAGATGAATACGGGAGACTGATGAGAACACAGACAGATGACATGAAATGTATGAGTGCATAGCACAAATGGAAAATACAGAGTAGAGCGGATGAGTGTGTAGAGCGGATGAGTATGTAAAGCGGATGGGTAGTGGTAGGGTGCGTAGTGTGGATGAATGCATACGTGTTGATGAATGCATAGAGTGGACGAATGCGTAGAGCAGATGAATGTATAGAGCAGATGACTGTATAAAGCGGATGAGCGTGCAGAGCGGTTGAGTGGGTAAGTGCTGAGGAGTGTGTAGCTCTGCAGGAGTGCATAGAACAGATGAATGTGTAGAGCGGATGACTGCATAAAGCAGATGAATGCATAGAGCGGATGAATGCATAGAGCGGATGAATTTATAGAGCGGATGTGTGTATAGAACAGATGAGTGTATAGAGCGGATGAGTGCGTAAGAGCGAATGAGTGTATAGAGTGGATGAGTGTGTGAGAGCAGAGAACTATGTAAGCATATAGCAGATGAGGGCGTGGAAAGGACGAGTGCATAGAGCGGATGAGTGCGTAGAGCTGATGGATGCATGAAGCAGAGGGATCCATGGGGCGGATGGGTGCGTGGAGCAGATGGTTGCGTGGAATGGATGGGGGTGTGGAGCGGATGGAGACGTGGAGCAGATGTGTGCATGGAGCTTTTGGATGCATAGAGCGAATGTGTGAGTAGAGCGGTTGAGTGCGTTGAGCGGATGAATGCGTTGAGCACATGGGTGTCTTGTGTGGTTGAGTGCGCAGAATGGAAGGCTGCTTAGAGAGGATGAGTGTGTAGAGCAGACGAGTGTGTACGGTGGTCGAGTATGTAGAGCGGTCGAGTGTATAGAGTGGACAAGTGGGTAGAGCGGACGAGTGGGTAAAGCGGACGAGTGCCTAGAGCGGACGAGTGCGTTGAACAAATGGGTGCACAGAACGGATGGGTGTGCGGAACGGATAGGTGCGCGGAACCGATGGGTGCGCGGAACGAATGGCTGTGCGGAGCAGATTAGTGTGCAGAGCGGATGGGTATGCAGAGCCGATGAGTGTACAGAGCGGACGAGAGTGCATAGCAGACGAGTGTGCAGAGGGGACGAGTGTACGTAGCGGACAAGTGCGTAAGAGCAGACGAGTGCGTAAGAGTGGACGAGTGCGTAAGAGCGGATGAGTGCGTAAGTATGGATGAGCGCGTAAGTGTGGATGAATGCATAAGTGCAGATGGGTGCGCGGAAAGGATGGATGCGCGGAACGGATGGCTGCGCGGAGCGGATGGGTGTGCAGAGCGGAAGAGAGTACAGAGCAGGTGAGTGCATAAGAGAGGACGAATGCATAAGAGTGGAGGAGTGCGTAAGAGTGGAGGAGTGCGTAAGAGTGGAGGAGTGCGTAGAAGTGCTTAGAGTGGGTGAGTGCGGGAGAGCGGGTGAGTGCGTAAGAGCGGGCATGTGCGTAAGAGCAGGTGAGTGCGTAAGAGCGGGTAAGTACGTAAGTGTAAGTGAGTGCATAGAGCGGGTGAGTGTGTACAATGAACAAATGCATGGAGCAGATGAATGCGCCGAGCGGACGAGCTCCTAGAGCGGACAAGCCCCTAAATTGGGTGAGTCCCTAGAGCGGATGAGTACGTAGAGAAGACGAGTGCGTAGAGCAGAAGAATGCATAGAGCAGACGTGTAAGTAGAACAGACGAGAGCATAGAGCGGAAGAGTGCGTAGATTGGTGGGATGCGTGAACGATGGGACAGGGGAAGTATACGAATGGAATGGGTGAGGTAAGTGGATGGAATGGAAGACATATGAGGATAGAACAGGAGACTTATGTGAATGGAACGGGTGACCTATGTGGATGGAATGGATGAGGTATGTGGATGGAACGAGTGTAGCATGTAATAAGTACGGGTGAAATATGTGAAAGGTACAGATGAATTATGTGGATGGAGTGCATAAATCAACCTTAGAATACATGGAACGGATCGGAGTACATGGAACAAATTAGAGTGCATGAAACAAATTCGAGAGCATGGAACGGGATGGTGTGCGTGGAACTGACTGAAGTGCGTGGAACGGCCTGCAGTGCATGGAACGGACTAAGTGCGTGGAACCGACAGAGTGCATGGAAAGGACTGGAGTACGCGGAACGGACACAAGTACGTGAATCGGATTGGAGAGCATGGAACGGATTGGAGTGCATGGAACAGATTAGAACGCATAGAATCACGCGACATACATGGAATGGTTTGGGACACATGGAAAGTTCGAAAGAGCATGTAAACCATCATATCACATCACTACGCTTACTCTCTTATTTACACCACCATTCAACTAGAACACAGAGATACTATGACACCATTCAGTATAACTGTTCTCATACTAACATTCGCCTCATACTCCACATCACTCTAACTAAACACTGCTGGTTACACACCCCCCAGCAAGGCATTCTCCTGAGGCCTAAAGCAGCCAGAATTGCTGTGGATAAAACCTGCCAGAATGAACACATACTCTTGATCTCACAACCACCACACCTAACACTAAGAAGCAGCTATTACACAAATGCCACACCAGCTGCACACATATCCGGTGCTCACACGCACCTTTGACTCTCCCTACTCTCTCTACTGACTTGAAGTTCGGTTCCCGAGGGCGGTCAACCTACCAGCATCTTGAGACTATACCAATGGTACATAAGGCGCTATATAAATGCAAAGTAACATAACATAAGTAACATAACTTAAATCAAAGGTCATACGCTTGGCCTCTCAAGCAAGGATATTGCAAAATAAATGTGGAAAGTTTTCCATGATCCCGGTCATCAAGTTTTACAAAGCTAAGGTGATGTTCATAATTTCTTATAGAGCTGAGGTATTCCTTTCAACTGATCGTTTTTGGTGGGCCATATTGGAGGGTTTGTTTTGGAGACAGGTTTTCGATCTGCCAAAGGGTACTGCAATGCCTGCAATCAGGTTTGAGCTCGGTCTTACCTCCCTTCTGACAATGATGGAGTGGAAGATTCTGTCTTTGTACAGGAAATGTATATCTGTGTCGTCGGAAAGAGGGTTCGAAGTTTTGAAAGAAGCTTTGGACGCAAAAAGTAAACGGATCCGGAAAACATGGGCATCTGCCTGCATTAAAATGTTGACGGATTTGGGAAAGACGAAATTAGAACTCATAAACAACCCAGATGCAATTAAAGTTAAATTGTGGAAAGGGGATTGGGTTGACACCATTAAACCATACCACAATTTTAAAGTGGGATGTCAGCATAGCAACACTATTCCAGAATATTTGAGACTGTTCCCAAGTAGTTTTGTAAGAGTGAGCTTCCTGAGATTTAGGTTAAACCTTTATCCAACCAAAGAGATCTTATTGATTAGGAAGCAGTGGCAGGAAGCAGACACAAGTTGTCGCTTTTGTAACAATCCTGAAATAGAAGAATCATTGGAGCACCTAACCCTAACTTGCAGGGGTTGACAGACAAGAGAACTTTGTGTTTAGGGGAGCACTTTGATAGGTATAGCTCCCACTCTCTAGAAGAGTGGTGGAATAGGATTGTGGGTGGAGGAAGTGTGAGTCTCTTAATTGCTCTGATTAAGTTTGTGGAAGACATATTCCAAGGATTGGTTAACAGGGATACATTTGATACATGTTGTAATATATTATTTTAGCAAAACTAATAATTTTTAGACAAGTAGTATATGGGGGTGAAAGTGCTTTTGAATTTTAAGATATGTGTTTTATCATTTTGTATATTAATGTGTTTTGTATTTTTTTGTAATTGGTGAAAGGTTGATTGTTAAGCCATAACACTAATTAAAACAAATTCCCTATATAGATTCTCCACAGATTGTTCTAACTTAGTTAAGAAGCTATTCAATGACTTCTGTGTTCTCGATACCATGAAAATACATAACCCCCTCATTGCAACCTTGAATGCTTCCCACAGGATTCCTACATCATCCACCAACCCCTCATATACTTAAAAAAGTAGACAACTTGTCCCACAATGTCGCGCCAAATGCCCCATCTTCCGATACCTCAACATGCAGTCGCCACTGCCAGAACACCCATCACCCTTTGGGACCCATTAATTTCATAACCACTGACGAATGACCCAACAATATCCTTCCCAAATATACTGTGTCGGAGAACCAATGAAAGTATTCCCTCCCCACAAAAACTTAATCCTGACAGGAGTGCGAGCCGTGTGCCCCAGAAGAAAATGAGTACCCCCTCTCTCGCCCATGCGTCTCCTTCTACAATTCAACTAAATCAATTTCTGTGATCTCTCCGCATAGGGACGTCGGCGTCTGGTGTTTCAGTACTCCCGATTTTCCTGTGCTGTCCTTTCCTGATCCAAAAGACAATTAAAATCTACCCACATACAAACAGACCAGCCCTGTAAGCCCCACCAGGTTTATCACTGATGGGAAATAACCCTTGTCCTATGTGTTGGGAGAATAAGAGTTGACAACACGCAGTTAATTCCCCTCCATTCTCCCATATATCATAACTGTTCTCTCTACTGCATCACCTATGGTTGTGTCAATGTGCAAGGGAACCTGGAGCCATCCAAATGAACACTCCTCTAGCATAGGATGAATATGACGATCCTACCACCTGGCCTCCAAGTCCTTTTGTAGCAAATGTGTCTCCTGCAGCAACGCGTCGCATTTCATGTCGCTCCAGGAAACCCTCCAGCCATGTACTTTTAGATCTCTGTACTAAGCCCCGAACATTCAACATTCCAATATTAACTACGTACTAGTACGAAGATAATGGGCCCTGCCAAACCTCTATGTCAAAGACCCCCATGAGTTTTGAGACATTCTATTAGGGAGAATGTTCATTTTCTGCGCTAATTAGGTTTAACCTGAGAGACCCCCGGCACTTTTGCTGGGACCTGGATTTTTTTGATTTTAAACTCCTGAGTGAGTGGAACTTTTTACCATTCCTTCATTATTTTTCTCTGACTGACATTTATATTTTCACTGTTTTATGAGTCTAGTAAACTCCATGGCCCTGATTCACAGAAGCGTGTTATAATGCTGCAATCCCATAGGAAAACACTCTGTGAATCAGGTCCCATATGTTTAACACATGCCTCTGCCTTTTGCTCTGTGACACCCAGCAGCTTCTGTGCAGTATCACTGTTGAAATACATTTTCTCGTGAGAACTACAGTTCCCAAGAATAGATAATAGATAATAGAGGATAACTTTTATCTTACTTACATTTTCTTTTGTGGGTTTAGCACACACCGGGTTCCATTGTAACTCTTTCTACCACTCCTCGTGTAACTTTTTGTTACACTGACTAAATTAAATGGCTGGTGGCAGTGGTTACCCTTTACTAACTTTTGTGCAGGTTATTAGCAGGCTGATTTCTCAGAGGCAGTACAGCACTCATGGGACACAATTTTCTAAAAACAGCCCTTATCTTCTTTTTTTGCCATTTCTCCTTTGACAGTTCCTTCTGGCCTTTTCTTCTATCCTTTAGAGTAGATTTCAGCCATTTTCGAGTTTTGCCTTTGGCGGGCTTCAACACTGAAGCCCGCCCAGGCTCCATTGTGTCTGGGAAGTGAAGTGAGGGAGGAGCCTGAAACATCACTGTCCTTTGTCTGTCGGTGTGCCTGGCTGAAATCAGTTCCAACTGGGTGGCTGGCTGTCCTGTAGGACAGCCTACCCCCAGGTGATTGACAGCTCTATAAGCGTGAATAAATGGGTTCTAGCACAAAAGGCGAGGATTTTGGGACCACATACAGAGTCAACCACTGAAACAGGCAATCCAAAGCAGAAGATGAGCTGAAACGCTAGCAGCCGCTTCCAGGTCTGCGAAAGCACCAGTGAAGCCTTGCAGCTGTGCTGACTCTGTTTTCACATCGACAGGCAAGACCTACCAAGGATAACCTCCTCCCTTAGGCTGGCGGGATCAACTAATCGCAGGACCTACTTCATTTTTGGCCATCCCCCAACTTGCTGCACCTTCCCTGAGCAGCGAATCCCTATACCCAGGGTACCCTCTTCTGAAGATCCAACCCGGCTGAAACTTTGCAGGCATCCGTGAGGGTCTCCAGAGGCAAGACTTCATCACCAAAAGTCAGACCACCACAGTTCAGGACCAAGTAATTGAAGGGAATCCAACCAGTGATATTAATGTCTTCTTGGCACTAAGAAAAAAGACACCAAAATCAAAAAGAGCCACAGCGGTGAGCTGAATACATTTCTGCTGACCCCTTCTCCTGCATGCTGACAAAGAAGCCCACCAGAGGTCCCCCCTTTTGTCACCACGACCAAGTAGCAGGAATCAGGGTCTGCAACATTGCACCTAGAAGGAAGCCAGCTACAATTTCTTCTTAATTTTCAAGGTACTGTGGGGCTTGGGTAATTACCTTGTGCCATTTTTGGAGCTTCCTGGTTTGGGAGGTGCTGTTTTCTTCAATTGATTGTTGACCTCAAGACTTCTCTGCAGGCCTTGCAGTCTGTGCACTATCAGGTAGGCTCCCCTTCCGCTCCTGTGCTTCTTCAAGAACCACTGACTCGTTAACTAACTTGTCCTCGGAAGATCTTCATCAGAACTGGAACTGTTCATTTTACTTTGCTGTCCTGGTTTCCCAAAGGTCCATCTTCTGATCCTATTGGCTTGGGCAGTGCTGGTTCCTCCATAGGTTTTAATTGTGAATACTTGTATTGCTAGGAAACAGACTGCCTATACCTCTGGGAGAGTGCACTTTTTATTATAGTTGCTAATTGTGTTCTGCCCAACTTTGAAACTTTCCCCCATCTCAATTTTGCAAAGGTGATATAGATAAGTGCTGATACTGACCTTAATTGACGTCACTCTGTGTGCTGGATATGTAAAGCATAGAACAAAGTTACTCACCTACCTTTTTGTTTCTTATATAAATTGATTACATTTCACATTGAATGTTATTGTTAGTTACTGCATTTTAGATTTGCTTGTGTGCCTTGTGTATATAAATAAATACATATATTTCAATATAACTTTAAGCAAGTAAGTGTTTACTTGGATACCTTTGTGAACTGATTTAATTGTAATGCTCTACAGCTCACATAACTCCCTCCTATGAAAACCCTGGCTGCTCAGCCACTCTCCCGACTTGTGTAGTACAGGCCTATATTAAGAGTTGCGTCCCTAATACCAAGAGATAAGTCTTATGAAGTCCCACACCAGTTGGACTTTAGAAAAACGTACGCTACACTGGTGGCAGTGGTGGGATTGTTGTAGAGTGGATTGCAGTGACTATTGGTTATACGTGTGCCCATAAAAAGCATCCACAAGGCCAGCTCCACTAGAGAAAAGTGACCTATAACACATTGAAATGGATAATTTTAATGAACAGGCCCTTGCGTCACTGACAGCAGAACAACTCAAAGAATTGTGTAAGCCAAGAGGCCTGAAATATAAGGTAATTAAAAATGAGTTAATACAGAGGTTGGTAAATCACAAAAATCCTGGGAGTAAGCCTGTAACCCCAACTCCCAACATGGATATGGAAGAGAATTCTGAGGATGAGAGTTTAGGAAGGGCTTAGCTCTAACCTGCCTGATAGATCACAAGGTGAGGAGGGTCCTCAATGGTCTGCAAACCACCATTCGCAGCCTTCCCCTGTACCTCAGTTACCTCCTACCGTGACCCTGGTGGGTCACAATATAAGCCCAGATCATCTATCTCTTGAGAAAATGAAACTTTAACTTGAATTCAGAAAACTGACCCTTCTGTGTGAAGACCAAGAAAAAGAGAGAAGGCACAGGGAAAGGGAAATGCAGCACGAGTAGAAGATATAGAAAGTGCCCCTTGACTCTGCTTCCTTTTCAGGGTCTTCGCAGTCTGATGGTCCCAAGAAGCACTGCCTTCCAAGAGAGGTGGTGCGTGTCTATGACCCAAAGCTTGATGTGTTAGATTAGTTGGGTACATTTGAGTTTAATTGTGGTTTGCAAGGTATTAGTGGAAATGATTTAGTTCCATGTGTTATGTCCAGGCTCCCCCAGAATGGCTGTGATGCTGTCATGAAGTTGAATGCTTAAAACAGAAAAGACTATGAAATAGTCAAACAGGCTCTTATAGCTTAAAGTTATATTGAAATATATGTATTTATACATACACAAGGCACACAAGCAAATCTAAAAGACAGTGACTAACAATAACTTTCAATGTGAAATGGAATCAATTATATAAGAAACAAAAATGCAGGTGAGTAACTTTTTCCAATACCTTAGAAGGTTCAGAGACCATAAGAAAACAAGATGGGACTCTTTGGGCTACCTGGGTGTGGATGCCTGAAGAACTTATATGGCTGGGTAAAGGATAACAATGCAAGCTCTTTTGAAGGAATGAGGAATTTATTTTTACTAGAAAATATTTTTGACGCTTGCTCTCCTGAGCTGAGATAGCACGTTGCTGACTCAAAAGAGTTGATCCCAAGAGACTAGCTCAAGCAGCTGACTTGTGGGTAGCCAACAGGGCCACTCACAGGGACTCTGGGGCAACTCATAAAAAGGAAGAAGAGAAAAGCAAAAGAAAAAAAGTAAAGCAGATTCTAATCCTCCACCATCCAAAGAGGGATGCAAACTCCATAGGGGTAAATTCCAAGGGAACCCATACAGGTTTAGTGAAACCTCTGGGGCCAAACCAGAGGGGGGTCACCAGAAACCCCCATTCCAGAAAAGATTTGGTAAATGTGTGGTCTGTGGGTCTGGTGACCATGTGAAAGGGGATCTCAGATGTAAGGGTAAACCTTCAGGGGTCCACCATGTCTCCTTAGCCTTCATCCGTGAGGGAGAAGCTCCAATGACCGGTGCTCACTTTCACTTACTAGCTGAACATCCCATTGGAGTTCATGCCAGTGTTTCTTTAGTGTCCTTGGATCTGTGGGAACAACAGAATATTGATGTTTATAATACAAGGAGTATTACAAGGACAGTGTACTGTAGATGGCCAGGAGTGCCCCAAGAGACACTGGGGCCACCATTACAGTGGTTGATGAACGTTTTATTCAAACCTAAGGATGTAGCTAAGGCACTGAAAAGTCCCACTAGGTTTGCTGGAGGCCCTATCCAAATGGTCCCCATTTTGCCAGCCCTCAGTGTAATAAAGTGACTGTAAGAATTCTTGTAAACTTGCAATCTGTAGTACCTGGGAGAGTCCTATTGGGTAACGGCGAACACTGGCCACTAGAGTCTAAATGGAGGATAAGGGGAGCTATCAGAGAGCATGTTAGAGGTGGGGACTAGAGGAGTATGGAACCTGTATGCCAGTCAGACCCAGATCAGGACAGAGCCGCAACAGGGGAGACTACGCTTCAATTCAGGATAGAGACGCAAACTAACCAACCCTACTAACAATTTCCATTTCTGCATACACCTCTCAAACTCCAAACCAAACACAACCAAAACCTACAGGACAACAAACCGCACAAACTTCACTGCATTGCAACAACAAAACAAAAACACACATAGCCTTGCACAACAGTACACGCCGTCTACCGGCCGCAAACACCCCAGGCCCAGTCAACGGACCCACCGGGCTGAGGCCGCCAACAGCACATCACTGCTCTCTTGCACTTTTCCTGCTTCCTCCTACTAACTCAACCTCCCCTCCTCCTTTCAGAACCGCCAGAGCGCCAAGGGACCACTACGGTGGTGATAGTGTGCAGTACAAATGTCCTTTAACATTAACATTAACATTAATGACTAGAAGACTCTAGGGGTAGTAGTCTCCAGCACCCCAAGGACTCCCAGTAAAATGAAACAGGAGCTGACAAGATTGGCCAGAGTGGCAACCTTGAGAGACTCTCAGTTTGGATCAAGGTGCAATTCAGTATCTCAAATCGACAGGCAGGCCAACATTCTATCTCTCACAAGAAGAAATGGACCAAAGAGAGATCCAGAATCCCTGGGAAGAAAATGGGCATCAAGCCCAAACCTGCTCTGAAGAAAATACCTTCCTTTAGAGGGAAGTCTCAATTCACTCCAGTGATCCAGAACTCCAGCTGAGGCTGAGTTGGTGGTTGAAGAGACTCCGGATGAACCAGCTACTGGTGAAATGGAACTGGAGGAGATCCTTCCCTGCTTGGAATATCTGGATCCTAGAGACCATCCTGAGCTATACACTTTACTTGCAGAAAGTGGACCCTCAAGGGCAGATTTCAGCAGAGGACAAAGCGAGTGTAACTCCCTAGATGGTCTCCGTCAGCAGACAGCTTCCCAGCTGGAAGGGCTAGAGCAAGGGAAGCATAGACTCTGCTGGGAGGAAGGACTCCTCTATGGTGAGCCTACAGAGTCTACTCCAGGGGACTTCAGGAGACTGATAGTACCCCAAGAGACAAGACAAAGGTTTCTACAACTAGCACATGGGATCCCTCCGGCTGGTCACTTGAGATCCAAGAAGATCAAAGAGAGACTCTTGTTGTACTTTTACTGTCCCAAGATGGGGCAGATGTTGACAAACATTGTAGAAGCTGCCTCACTTGCCAGATCTCTGATAAAAGTGGTCTCAAGAATGTGGCACCTTTAGTGTCCCTTCCAGTATGGGAGTTCCTTTTGAGAGGGTGGGGATTGACATTGTTGGTCCCCTAAACCCTCAACCATCCTCAGACAACCAATTTATGTTGGTTGCATTAGACCATGTTACTAGAGATCTTGAAGCCATACCTATGCGGACTGTTACTGCACAGGCAGTGGCTAAGGCCCTACTTGGTATTTTATTAGGGTATGCTTTCTGAAGGAATTAATCTCTGACCGAGGGTCACATTTGATGTCCCACTAAATGCAGGCCATCTGGGAAAACTGGAGTTACTTACAAGTTCTCAACTGCCTATCACCCTCAAAACAATGGGTTGGTAGAGAGGTTTAACCACACAATGAAGAGCATGATAGTTACCTTAGAAGAACCCCTGAGAAGAAATCTGGATCTTCTACTGATATGCCTTCTCTTTGCTTATAGAGAGGTGCCTCAAGCTGGAGTGGGTTTCAGCCCCTTTGGGCTCCTCTATGGTCATCCTGTCAGAGACCCCTTGGATCTGATCAAAGAAGGATTGGAGAGTGCTCCATCCTTAAAGCCAGTGCATGTAACTGACTATGTACTAGGCCTCAGGAAGAGGATGGTGCAATTGATGACTGAAGCTTCTGAAACCTTGAAGGCTGGCCCAGCCCTGCTCAATCATTGGCATGACCAGAAAGCTAACATGGTGGAGTTTACTCTAGACCAGCTAGTTCTAGGTATGGATCCCACAATAAAAAGAGTCTTGCTGGACAAATGGATAGGTCCCTTCAAGTTGTAGGCAAACCTGGAGAGGTCAATTATTTAGTGGACTTGGGTAACAAGCCCTAGAGTTTTTCACACTAATCGTCTAAAGGCGTATGACTCAAGACCAGAACTAGGAGCTTTGCTTCAAGCCTCTGATCAAGAGGAGGAGGAGTTCGAGTCTCTCCCTGATCTCCCCAGGGAACACCATTTAGATGAAACTATAAAAGGTTAACACTCTCTTCTCATCTGACACTACAGCAACAAGAGGAGTGCAAAGCTCTGTTAACTAAGTTTGCCCTTCTATTTTCTCTGACACCAGACTTTGCCCCTTGGGGCCAGCATGATATCCTCACTGGTGACAGTCTTGTGTCAAAAGCAGGAGCTACAGAATGTCTGATCATGTAAGAACTCATATAAAGGAAGAGGTCAACAAGATGCTTGGCCTTGGGGTTATTGAGCCATCTACAAGCCCATCGGCTAATTAAGTTGTACTTGTGCCAAAAGCAGCAGCCAGGGAGTTGAGATTCTGCATGGACAATAGGGCTCTGAATGCAGTCACCAAGACGGATGCCCATTCTTTACCTAGGAAAGATGAACTGGTGGATAAAGTTGGAGCTGTCAAGTTCCTCAGCATATTTGCCCTATCCTGTCATGCATGCCCCATCACATACAGGATATACTCCATTACCACCCCTTTCACGATCCAGGGCTATAGTGAGGAGTAAACGTTCTGTTACCTCACAACTGCTGGCACGTCTACGTTTCTACCATAGATGGAGTCTGCCGTGGCACTTTAGCGGTGGACCATGCGCTCCCATAAAGGGACGCATGCTGCAACGCCTAACAGGCAATGTGGTCTTTCAATCATTAGCATACCAACAAGCACGTGACAAGACATCACAAACAAACACATGCTCGTCACCAAGTCCAGTGGCTGCTCTCACTTCCTCATTACTCGAGTCATCACTGGATACGGCTCCTACAGCTAATCAGGATCTACGAGACCCGACACATGACGTACGTCATCAAAATCACGTGATGCGGGTTCTGTAAATGCCGTGCATAAAACAGCTCTGCTATTGTTGGTCGATGCTTCTCAGCTGTTCCAACCAGCATTTGGCATTTCCTGAACTCTTTGTTTATTGTTACCTCAGACTTTTGACCACAGATCTTGTTTACTGGATTCTCTTTGCCTCTTCATTGTCGGCTCCACGCTCAACTGCACTGCTCTTGCTGGCTCGACTTTGCAACTGTTAACACAAACTGCCTTTGGATTTTCCTCCTGTAACAGGTGTTTTTGGAACCACGTTCTGTTGTTACCTCTGGACTCCACTTCTGGACGCAAGTACTTCCTTTGCTTCAGCTGGATCCAGTGGATTCATATATATCTGGCCATTGTGATTACTTCCTGCCAGCTGCCTCTTGAACCCATTGAGGGAACAGGGTTTACTCCTGAATATTCTACCACGCACCAGTCCCCCTCCCAGTTAAGGTATTCTGCTTTGCACCTACTGGTAGGTGCCCTTTTCCCTTTCTTCCTTATTTTTTCCCCTTTGCTCTTGAACGTATCCCATACTTATCTAACCTGCTCCTTTTTCCACAGCAGCCCTTGGAGGACCTGGTGTTCCTGCCACCTGTGGCCCTAACCCTAGAACAGCAAGTGTTTTGTGTCTTGCTGTTGGTTGCTTAGGGGCGGAGATTTTCATACTCTACGCAAGCCTCAAGTCTTGACATAACCTCAGGCTATTGGCAAATAGTTCTAACAGACCATGCCAAGGAGGAAACTGCATTTTCTACCCCTGGGGGCTCGTACCAATTCACGGTCATGCCCTTTGGAATAAGGAATGCACCTGCCACATTCCAAAGGTTGATAAACCAGGATGTGAATGGGATGGAGCACTTCTGCATGGCATACTTGGATGACATTGCAATAGTCAGTCCCATATGGGAGGAGCATCTTCATCACCTTGGATATGTATTGCAAGCTCTGGAACAGGCCCATCTGACCATAAAGGCAAGCAAATGTCAAATTGGTCAGAGTAAAGTGGCCTACTTTGGACAAGAGGTAGGAGGTGAGATTAGGCCCTTCCTTAGTAAAATACAAGCTGTACAGGCCTGGGCCACCCCTCCTACTCAAACCCAAGTGAGAGCCTTCCTAGGTCAAACAGGGTACTACTGTAGCTGTATAGAGAACTATGGGAGTATAGATTATTCCCTGAATGTTAGATGGAAATAAGACTGTGCCAAGGCATTTTAAGGGCTGAAAAATGCTCTTTGCTAAGCTCCAGTACTAAGAAATCCTGATTACACCCACACCTATAGTGTACAAACAGATGCATCTAATACAGGAATAAGGGCAGTCTTGAGTCAGCTGGATGAGCAAGGCAGGGAACACCCTATTTGCTTCATCAGTTGGAAACTGAAGGACCGTGAGACAAGGTGGGCAACTATAGAGCATGAGTGTTTTGCTATTGTGTGATCTCTGAAGAAGTTTAGGCCTTACTTGTATGGTTCTACTTTCCTTTTTCAGACTGACCACCAACTCTTGAGATGGTTAATGCAAATGAAGGGGGAGAATCCCAAATTGCTCGGATGGTCCATCAGCCTTCATGGGTTTGATTTAACCATTGAGCATAGGTCAGGATGCAATTACCAAAATACTGATGGCCTCTCCAGCGAGTATGAACACCTGGCACAAGAGATTCATCCAGGAGTTGATTCAATCCTCCTGTCCCTTAGTCTGGAGGTCAGGGGGCAAGTGTTAGGGAGAATGTTCAGTTTCTCTGCTAATTCTCTTTAACCTGAGAGACTCCTAGCACTTTTGCTAAACTCCTGAGTGGAACATTTTGCCACTCCCTCATTCTTATTCTCTGACTGGGATTTTTATTTTCACTGTTTCATGGAGTCTGGTAACTCCATTTGTTTAATTCAGGCCTCTGCGTTTTGCTTTGTGACACAGAGCACTCCCTTGCAGCATCACTGAAAAGTCCTGTGGACTTCTCCTTATGTTTAAATACAGTTTCTTGCGAGAACTGCAGTTCCAAAGAATAGTAAGATAATGTTTATCTTACTTACCTTTTCCTTTGTGGGTCCAGCACACGCCACATTATGTGAGGAGCTGGTGGGGGGGGGGGGTGTTACATTGTAACTCCTCCCACTCCTCATAACGTTTTATTACACTGACTAACTTGAATGGCTAGTGGCAGTGGTTAGTCTTCTTTTTTCACCATTGTTCATTTGTCAGTTCCTTCTGGGCTTTTCTTTTATATTTTAGAGTAGATTTGAGTCCTCTGTGAGTTTTGCCTTTGGCCCAGGCTCCAGCGTGTCTGGGAAGGCAGGAGGTGAGGGAGGAGCCTGAAAGTTCACTGTCCATTTTCTGTACATGTGCTTGGCAGAAATCAGTTCTAACTGGTCGACTGGCTGTCCTGGAGTACTGCCAATGGCCAGAGTGATTGACAGTTCTATTACTGTGAATGAATGGGTTCCAGGGTAAAAGGCAAGGATTTTGGAACCAAAGACAGAGTCGACCACTGAAACAAGGAATCCAAAGCAGAAGACAAGCAGAAAGGCCAGCCTTCCAGGTCTGCAAAAGCACCAGTGAAGCCTTGCAGCTGTGCTGACTCTGTTTTCACATTGACAGGGAACACCCACCATGGATGACTTTCTCCCTTAGGCTAGTGGGACCAACTAGCCTCAAGTCCTTCATTTAAGGCCCTCCCCTGGATACCTGGGGTACTTGGACCATTATGAAGTGCATCATCTTTTAAGGTTTGCACCCAGCTGAAACCTTGCAGGCATCTTCTCCAAAACGCTCTTCACCAGAGTTCAGGACTGAGTAACAGAAGAAAATCCAACCAGCAATTTACATTTATTCGTGGTGCTAAGAAAAAGGCGCCAAAACGACAAGGAGCCACTGTAGTGAGCTGAATCCATCGCTGCTGACCCCTTCTCCCGAGTGCTGCTGCAGAAACCCACCAAAGGTCCCTCCTTTCATCAGCATGACCATGGAGAAGGAATCGGGTTCTGCAAAGTTGCACCTAGAAGGAAGCCAGCTACAATTTCTTCTTCACTTTCAAGGTACCGTGGGGTTGGGGCTGTAATTACCTTCTGCCGTCTTCGGTACTTCCTGGCTTGGGAAGTGTTGTTTTCTTCAATTGATTGTTGACCTCAACTCTTCTGTGCAGGCATTGCAGTCCGTGCACTATCAGGTAGGCTCCCCTTGCGCTTCTGTGTTTCTTCAAGAACCACTGACTGGTCAACTAACAATTCTTCTGAAGATCTTCATGAGAACTGGTACTGTCCATTCGACTTTGGCTGTCCTGGTTTCCAAAAGTTCCACCTTCTGATCCTATTGGCTTTGGCAGTGCTGGTTCCTCCATAGTCTTTAATTGTGAACACTTTTATTGCTAGGAAACAGACTGCCTATATCCACCTGGGAGAGCGTATTTGTTCTTTATAGTTGCTAGTTGTGTTCTGCCTAACTTTGAAACTTTGCCTCTCATCTCAACTGGAAAGGTGATATATATATAAGTGCTGATACTGCCCTCACTTGACGTCCCTCTGTGTGATGGATATGTAAGTTACATAGATTGATTTCATTTCACATTCAATGTTATTGTTAGTTGCTGCATTTTAGATGTCTGTGTGTGTATATATAAATACATATATTTTAATATAACTTTAAGTGACTGTGTTTTCGTGGGTCCATGTATGTACTGATTTCTTTGTTCTGCTTTAGAGCTCACATAACTCCTAAGGAAAGCCTGGCTGCTCAGCCACTCTACCAACTTGTGTAATACAGGCCTATCTTAAGAGTTGGGTTCTACTACCAAGAGATAAGTCTTGTGAAGTCCCACACAGTTGGAATTTAGAAAAATGTACCTAACATGTTCATCGCAAACATGGCTACAACATCCATACTGTTCATAAACTCCCACCAACAGCCCGCTCCAAACCCAACCTGCCTCCCCCTTCCCTTCTTCCCTTCCCACCTCATCACAAACCTTCTGCCCAATAACGTCAACAGCCACCAACTCATTACACTTCCCCCTCACGCCCCACCCTCAATCTCATTGGCTCTGCTGTCACATGATTTACTCTCCTCCCCCTCCCAGGGGTATATGACCAAAGGTCTGGGAACCAACCCAGTGACCTCCCTTCCCACCTGCTCCTATGGTCTTCACTCACCTCTGCAGCACCCCAAGAGTCCCCAAAGCTCCAAGTCCCCTATCCAGGTTTTTACTAAGCATAACAAACACACCCAATCCAAGTCCGAAACCAATTTCCCGATAGCCAGGTACCCTCCACATCTGCTCCCCGCCAATCAGGGCACCGTGCCGTTGAGTCCAACCAATTTCATACTTTCTGCGGTGTAATAAAAAAGAGAGAATTTCCATATGCAATAACCTTTAAGTTCGCCACGAAAAACATCATGTATTTTATATTTATTTCCCGAGGTGCGTAGTCACTGCATCAAAGGATCAGCTCCTTAGGACCCCAATTAGGAATCCAGAAAGATGCGTAATCTCATGGTTTCCAGGTCCCAATGTCCAGCTTTTCAGGATTCCTGCAAGATATCATCTCTGTAGCTAAAGTTTAATATCTTGGCCACTATCACTCTCGGCTGGCTACCTGGTGGTGAGGCTCGCCCCGGCACCCTATGATCCCTTTCCACCGTAAAGAATTTCAAAACGCCTTTTAAAAAAACTCAACACTGGGACCCTCCTCTCTCTCCGGGACACCCCACCCCTCCAGCCGTATATTGCGGAGTTGGGAACAGTCCTCCACGTCTTCTGCTTTAACTTCCAATGCACCCGTCACCCCTATAAGGCCCTTCACTTGACTTTTGAGATGCAGTAAGCCATCCCCCACCATGCTCACTCTATGCTCCACTTTCGTCACCCCCTCATAGACCTTGCGTAGGTCAGCCCAAACCAGGGACACATCCAACCCACCTCCTGATGCTTTCCACCAGTGATGACCTAGTTGTCTGTATGGCCTCCATCAAATTGTCCAGAGTGACTCCTCTGTTTGCCCCCGAAGCACCACGGCCGTGCTCACCCACCACAACACTGTGTGTGCCTTGCATCTATTTGGGGTCCACGGATGTGTCCATCTTCTGCTGGCCCTTAACCATATTGAAAGTGAAAACACTGTGATGCAGTAGTGTGCAGGGAGCCTCAATGGGTTTCACCGATTTAGTGAGATATGGGACAGGATATGATGGCGACATGACTGCTGGAAAGGTGAAGGCAGGTTGGCTTTGGATGTTTTTCTTAACAGTTTTGATTTTGTTACTAAAAAAGGAGTAGGCATTTGTTTTTAGATATCAAAACCATACTCTTTACTTTGCCATTATTCATTTCAAAGAGTTCTGCTCGGATTTCTAACGCCTTTGTGAAGTTATTTCATGTCAGTACGTGTTGGAAACTCATCCCAGTCCAGACCTGTGTATGGCATCAGTGTTTCAAACTGTTTATTGGACCCCTGAGCCGCGCCTCTGCTTCTGTGTGGCTTCCATTGGACCCCTGAGCCGCGCCTCTGCTTCTGTGTGGCTTCCATTGGACCCCTGAACCACGCCCTCTGCTTCTGTGTGTCTTCCATTGGACCCCTGAGCCGCGCCTCTGCTTCTGTGTGTCTTCCATTGGACCTCTGAGCCGCGCCTCTGCTTCTGTGTGTCTTCCATTGGACCCCTGAGCCGCGCCCCTGCTTCTGTGTGTCTTCTGTGTGGCTTCCATTGGACCCCTGAGCCGCGCCTCTGCTTCTGTGTGGCTTCCATTGGACCCCTGAGCCGCGCCTCTGCTTCTGTGTGGCTTCCATTGGACCCCTGAGCCGCCCTCTGCTTCTGTGTGGCTTCCATTGGACCCCTGAGCAGCGCCTCTGCTTCTGTGTGGCTTCAATTGGACCCCTGAGCCGCGCCTCTGCTTCTGTGTGGCTTCCATTGGACCCCTGAGCCGCGCCTCTGCTTCTTTGTGGCTTCCATTGGACCCCTGAGCCGCCCTCTGCTTCTGTGTGGCTTCCATTGGACCTCTGAGCCACGCCTCTGCTTCTGTGTGGCTTCCATTGGACCCCTGAGCCGCGCCTCTGCTTCTGTGTGGCTTCCATTGGACCCCTGAGCCGCGCCTCTGCTTCTGTGTGGCTTCCATTGGACCCCTGAGCCGCGCCTCTGCTTCTGTGTGGCTTCCATTGGACCCCTGAGCCGCGCCTCTGCTTCTGTGTGGCTTCCATTGGACCCCTGAGCCGCGCCTCTGCTTCTGTGTGGCTTCCATTGGACCTCTGAGCCGCGCCTCTGCTTCTGTGTGGCTTCCATTGGACCCCTGAACCGCGCCTCTGCTTCTGTGTGGCTTCCATTGGACCCCTGAACCGCGCCTCTGCTTCTGTGTGGCTTCCAATGGACCCCTGAACCGCGCCTCTGCTTCTTTGTGGCTTCCATTGGACCCCTGAGCCGCGCCTCTGCTTCTGTGTGGCTTCCATTGGACCCCTGAGCCGCGCCTCTGCTTCTGTGTGGCTTCCATTGGGCCCCTGAACCGCGCCCTCTGCTTCTGTGTGGCTTCCATTGGACCCCTGAACCGCGCCTCTGCTTTTGTGTGGCTTCCATTGGACCCCTGAACCGCGCCTCTGCTTCTGTGTGGCTTCCATTGGACCCCTGAGCCGCGCCTCTGCTTCTGTGTGGCTTCCATTGGACCCCTGAGCCGCGCCTCTGCTTCTGTGTGGCTTCCATTGGACCCCTGAGCCGCGCCTCTGCTTCTGTGTGTCTTCCATTGGACCTCTGAGCCGCGCCTCTGCTTCTGTGTGTCTTCCATTGGACCCCTGAGCCGCGCCCCTGCTTCTGTGTGTCTTCTGTGTGGCTTCCATTGGACCCCTGAGCCGCGCCTCTGCTTCTGTGTGGCTTCCATTGGACCCCTGAGCCGCGCCTCTGCTTCTGTGTGGCTTCCATTGGACCCCTGAGCCGTGCCTCTGCTTCTGTGTGGCTTCCATTGGACCCCTGAGCCGCGCCTCTGCTTCTGTGTGGCTTCCATTGGACCCCTGAGCCGCGCCTCTGCTTCTGTGTGGCTTCCATTGGACCCCTGAGCCGCGCCTCTGCTTCTGTGTGGCTTCCATTGGACCCCTGAGCCGCGCCTCTGCTTCTGTGTGGCTTCCATTGGACCCCTGAGCCGCGCCTCTGCTTCTGTGTGGCTTCCATTGGACCCCTGAGCCGCGCCTCTGCTTCTGTGTGGCTTCCAATGGACCCCTGAGCCGCGCCTCTGCTTCTGTGTGGCTTCCATTGGACCCCTGAGCCGCGCCTCTGCTTCTGTGTGGCTTCCATTGGACCCCTGAGCCGCGCCTCTGCTTCTGTGTGGCTTCCATTGGGCCCCTGAGCCGCGCCCTCTGCTTCTGTGTGGCTTCCATTGGACCCCTGAACCGCGCCTCTGCTTTTGTGTGGCTTCCATTGGACCCCTGAGCCGCGCCTCTGCTTCTGTGTGGCTTCCATTGGACCCCTGAGCCGCGCCTCTGCTTCTGTGTGGCTTCCATTGGACCCCTGAGCCGCGCCTCTGCTTCTGTGTGGCTTCCATTGGACCCCTGAACCACGCCCTCTGCTTCTGTGTGGCTTCCATTGTCCCGGAGCCGCGCCTCTGCTTCTGTGTGGCTTCCATTGGACCCCTGAGCCGCGCCTCTGCTTCTGTGTGGCTTCCATTGGACCCCTGAGCCGCGCCTCTGATGCTTCTGTGTGGCTTCCATTGGACCCCTGAGCCGCGCCTCTGCTTCTGTGTGGCTTCCATTGGACCCCTGAGCCGCGCCTCTGCTTCTGTGTGGCTTCCATTGGACCCCTGAGCCGCGCCTCTGCTTCTGTGTGGCTTCCATTGGACCCCTGAGCCGCCCTCTGCTTCTGTGTGGCTTCCATTGGACCCCTGAGCCACGCCTCTGCTTCTGTGTGGCTTCCATTGGACCCCTGAACCACGCCCTCTGCTTCTGTGTGGCTTCCATTGGACCCCTGAGCCGCGCCTCTGCTTCTGTGTGGCTTCCATTGGACCCCTGAACCACGCCCTCTGCTTCTGTGTGTCTTCCATTGGACCCCTGAGCCGCGCCTCTGCTTCTGTGTGGCTTCCATTGGACCCCTGAGCCGCGCCTCTGCTTCTGTGTGGCTTCCATTGGACCCCTGAGCTGCCCTCTGCTTCTGTGTGGCTTCAATTGGACCCCTGAGCCGCGCCTCTGCTTCTGTGTGGCTTCCATTGGACCCCTGAGCCGCGCCTCTGCTTCTGTGTGGCTTCCATTGGACCCCTGAACCGCGCCTCTGCTTTTGTGTGGCTTCCATTGGACCCCTGAGCCGCGCCTCTGCTTCTGTGTGGCTTCCATTGGACCCCTGAGCCGCGCCTCTGCTTCTGTGTGGCTTCCATTGGACCCCTGAGCCGCACCTCTGCTTCTGTGTGGCTTCCATTGGACCCCGGAGCCGCCTCTGCTTCTGTGTGGCTTCCAATGGACCCCTGAGCCGCGCCTCTGCTTCTGTGTGGCTTCCATTGGACCCCTGAACCACGCCCTCTGCTTCTGTGTGGCTTCCATTGGACCCCTACACCACGCCCTCTGCTTCTGTGTGGCTTCCAATGGACCCCTGAGCTGCGCCTCTGCTTCTGTGTGGCTTCCATAGGACCCCTGAACCACGCCCTCTGCTTCTGTGTGGCTTCCATTGGACCCCTGAACCACGCCCTCTGCTTCTGTGTGGCTTCCATTGGACCCCTGAGCCGCGCCTCTGCTTCTGTGTGGCTTCCATTGGACCCCTGAGCCGCGCCTCTGCTTCTGTGTGGCTTCCATTGGACCCCTGAGCCGCGCCTCTGATGCTTCTGTGTGGCTTCCATTGGACCCCTGAGCCGCGCCTCTGCTTCTGTGTGGCTTCCATTGGACCCCTGAGCTGCCCTCTGCTTCTGTGTGGCTTCAATTGGACCCCTGAGCCGCGCCTCTGCTTCTGTGTGGCTTCCATTGGACCCCTGAGCCGCGCCTCTGCTTCTGTGTGGCTTCCATTGGACCCCTGAACCGCGCCTCTGCTTTTGTGTGGCTTCCATTGGACCCCTGAGCCGCGCCTCTGCTTCTGTGTGGCTTCCATTGGACCCCTGAGCCGCGCCTCTGCTTCTGTGTGGCTTCCATTGGACCCCTGAGCCGCACCTCTGCTTCTGTGTGGCTTCCATTGGACCCCGGAGCCGCCTCTGCTTCTGTGTGGCTTCCAATGGACCCCTGAGCCGCGCCTCTGCTTCTGTGTGGCTTCCATTGGACCCCTGAACCACGCCCTCTGCTTCTGTGTGGCTTCCATTGGACCCCTACACCACGCCCTCTGCTTCTGTGTGGCTTCCAATGGACCCCTGAGCTGCGCCTCTTCTTCTGTGTGGCTTCCATAGGAACCCTGAACCACGCCCTCTGCTTCTGTGTGGCTTCCATTGGACCCCTGAACCACGCCCTCTGCTTCTGTGTGGCTTCCATTGGACCCCTGAGCCGCGCCTCTGCTTCTGTGTGGCTTCCATTGGACCCCTGAGCCGCGCCTCTTTTTCTGTGTGGCTTCCATTGGACCCCTGAGCCGCGCCTCTGATGCTTCTGTGTGGCTTCCATTGGACCCCTGAGCCGCCCTCTGCTTATGTGTGGCTTCCATTGGACCCCTACACCACGCCCTCTGCTTCTGTGTGGCTTCCATTGGACCCCTGAGCCGCACCTCTGCTTCTGTGTGGCTTCCATTGGACCCCTGAGCCGCACCTCTGCTTCTGTGTGGCTTTCATTGGACCCCTGAGCCACCCTCTGCTTCTGTGTGGCTTCCATTGGACCCCTACACCACGCCCTCTGCTTCTTTGTGGCTTCCATTGGACCCCTGAGCCGCGCCTCTGCTTCTGTGTGGCTTCCATTGGACCCCTGAGCCGCGCCTCTGCTTCTGTGTGGCTTCCATTGGACCCCTGAGCCGCGCCTCTGCTTCTGGGTGGCTTCCATTGGACCCCTGAGCTGCCCTCTGCTTCTGTGTGTCTTCCATTGGACCCCTGAGCCGCGCCTCTGCTTCTGTGTGGCTTCCATTGGACCCCTGAGCCGCCCTCTGCTTCTGTGTGGCTTCCATTGGACCCCTGAGCCGCACCTCTGCTTCTGTGTGGCTTCCATTGGACCCCTGAACCGCGCTGTTTGCTTCTGTGTGGCTTCCATTGGACCCCTGAGCCGCACCTCTGCTTCTGTGTGGCTTCCATTGGACCCCTGAGCCGCGCCTCTGCTTCTGTGTGGCTTCCATTGGACCCCTGAACCACGCCCTCTGCTTCTGTGTGGCTTCCATTGGACCCCTGAGCCGCGCCTCTGCTTCTGTGTGGCTTCCATTGGACCCCTGAACCACACCCTCTGCTTCTGTGTGGCTTCCATTGGACCCCTGAGCCGCGCCTCTGCTTCTGTGTGGCTTCCATTGGACCCCTGAGACGCGCCTCTGCTTCTGGGTGGCTTCCATTGGACCCCTGAGCCGCCCTCTGCTTCTGTGTGTCTTCCATTGGACCCCTGAGCCGCGCCTCTGCTTCTGTGTGGCTTCCATTGGACCCCTGAGCCGCGCCTCTGCTTCTGTGTGTCTTCCATTGGACCCCTGGGCCGCGCCTCTGCTTCTGTGTGGCTTCCATTGGACCCCTGAGCCGCGCCTCTGCTTCTGTGTGGCTTCCATTGGACCCCTGAGCCGCGCCTCTGCTTCTGTGTGGCTTCCATTGGACCCCTGAGCCGCCCTCTGCTTCTGTGTGGCTTCCATTGGACCCCTGAGCCGCTCCTCTGCTTCTGTGTCGCTTCCATTGGACCCCTGAGCCGCGCCTCTGCTTCTGGGTGGCTTCCATTGACCCCTGAGCCGCGCCTCTGCTTCTGTGTGGCTTCCATTGGACCCCTGAGCCACGCCTCTGCTTCTTTGTGGCTTCCATTGGACCCCTGAGCCGCACCTCTGCTTCTGTGTGGCTTCCATTGGACCCCTGAGCCGTGCCTCTGATGCTTCTGTGTGGCTTCCATTGGACCCCTGAGCCGCCCTCTGCTTCTGTGTGGCTTCCATTGGACCCCTGAGCCGCCCTCTGCTTCTGTGTGGCTTCAATTGGACCCCTGAGCCGCACCTCTGCTTCTGTGTGGCTTCCATTGGACCCCTGAGCCGCGCCTCTGATGCTTCTGTGTGGCTTCCATTGGACCCCTGAGCCGCCCTCTGCTTCTGTGTGGCTTCCATTGGACCCCTACACCACGCCCTCTGCTTCTGTGTGGCTTCCATTGGACCCCTGAGCCGCACCTCTGCTTCTGTGTGGCTTCCATTGGACCCCTGAGCCGCACCTCTGCTTCTGTGTGGCTTTCATTGGACCCCTGAGCCACCCTCTGCTTCTGTGTGGCTTCCATTGGACCCCTACACCACGCCCTCTGCTTCTGTGTGGCTTCCATTGGACCCCTGAGCCGCGCCTCTGCTTCTGTGTGGCTTCCATTGGACCCCTGAGCCGCGCCTCTGCTTCTGTGTGGCTTCCATTGGACCCCTGAGCCGCGCCTCTGCTTCTGTGTGGCTTCCATTGGACCCGTGAGCCGCGCCTCTGCTTCTGGGTGGCTTCCATTGGACCCCTGAGCCGCCCTCTGCTTCTGTGTGTCTTCCATTGGACCCCTGAGCCGCGCCTCTGCTTCTGTGTGGCTTCCATTGTACCCCTGAGCCGCCCTCTGCTTCTGTGTGGCTTCCATTGGACCCCTGAGCCGCACCTCTGCTTCTGTGTGGCTTCCATTGGACCCCTGAACCGCGCTGTATGCTTCTGTGTGGCTTCCATTGGACCCCTGAGCCGCACCTCTGCTTCTGTGTGGCTTCCATTGGACCCCTGAGCCGCGCCTCTGCTTCTGTGTGGCTTCCATTGGACCCCTGAACCACGCCCTCTGCTTCTGTGTGGCTTCCATTGGACCCCTGAGCCGCGCCTCTGCTTCTGTGTGGCTTCCATTGGACCCCTGAACCACGCCCTCTGCTTCTGTGTGGCTTCCATTGGACCCCTGAGCCGCGCCTCTGCTTCTGTGTGGCTTCCATTGGACCCCTGAGACGCGCCTCTGCTTCTGGGTGGCTTCCATTGGACCCCTGAGCCGCCCTCTGCTTCTGTGTGTCTTCCATTGGACCCCTGAGCCGCGCCTCTGCTTCTGTGTGGCTTCCATTGGACCCCTGAGCCGCGCCTCTGCTTCTGTGTGTCTTCCATTGGACCCCTGGGCCGCGCCTCTGCTTCTGTGTGGCTTCCATTGGACCCCTGAGCCGCGCCTCTGCTTCTGTGTGGCTTCCATTGGACCCCTGAGCCGCGCCTCTGCTTCTGTGTGGCTTCCATTGGACCCCTGAGCCGCGCCTCTGCTTCTGGGTGGCTTCCATTGACCCCTGAGCCGCGCCTCTGCTTCTGTGTGGCTTCCATTGGACCCCTGAGCCACGCCTCTGCTTCTTTGTGGCTTCCATTGGACCCCTGAGCCGCGCCTCTGCTTCTGTGTGGCTTCCATTGGACCCCTGAGCCGTGCCTCTGATGCTTCTGTGTGGCTTCCATTGGACCCCTGAGCCGCCCTCTGCTTCTGTGTGGCTTCCATTGGACCCCTGAGCCGCCCTCTGCTTCTGTGTGGCTTCAATTGGACCCCTGAGCCGCACCTCTGCTTCTGTGTGGCTTCCATTGGACCCCTGAGCCGCGCCTCTGCTTCTGTGTGGCTTCCATTGGACCCCTGAACCGCGCCTCTGCTTTTGTGTGGCTTCCATTGGACCCCTGAGCCGCGCCTCTGCTTCTGTGTGGCTTCCATTGGACCCCTGAGCCGCGCCTCTGCTTCTGTGTGGCTTCCATTGGACCCCTGAGCCGCACCTCTGCTTCTGTGTGGCTTCCATTGGACCCCGGAGCCGCCTCTGCTTCTGTGTGGCTTCCAATGGACCCCTGAGCCGCGCCTCTGCTTCTGTGTGGCTTCCATTGGACCCCTGAACCAAGCCCTCTGCTTCTGTGTGGCTTCCATTGGACCCCTACACCACACCCTCTGCTTCTGTGTGGCTTCCAATGGACCCCTGAGCCGCGCCTCTGCTTCTGTGTGGCTTCCATTGGACCCCTGAACCACGCCCTCTGCTTCTGTGTGGCTTCCATTGGACCCCTGAACCACGCCCTCTGCTTCTGTGTGGCTTCCATTGGACCCCTGAGCCGCGCCTCTGCTTCTGTGTGGCTTCCATTGGACCCCTGAGCCGCGCCTCTGCTTCTGTGTGGCTTCCATTGGACCCCTGAGCCGCGCCTCTGATGCTTCTGTGTGGCTTCCATTGGACCCCTGAGCCGCCCTCTGCTTCTGTGTGGCTTCCATTGGACCCCTACACCACGCCCTCTGCTTCTGTGTGGCTTCCATTGGACCCCTGAGCCGCGCCTCTGCTTCTGTGTGGCTTCCATTGGACCCCTGAGCCGCGCCTCTGCTTCTGTGTGGCTTCCATTGGACCCCTGAGCCGCGCCTCTGCTTCTGTGTGGCTTCCATTGGACCCCTGAGCCGCCCTCTGCTTTTGTGTGCTTCCATTGGACCCCTACACCACGCCCTCTGCTTCTGTGTGGCTTCCATTGGACCCCTGAGCCGCGCCTCTGCTTCTGTGTGGCTTCCATTGGACCCCTGAGCCGCGCCTCTGCTTCTGTGTGGCTTCTATTGGACCCCTGAGCCGCGCCTCTGCTTCTGTGTGGCTTCCATTGGACCCCTACACCACGCCCTCTGCTTCTGTGTGGCTTCCATTGGACCCCTACACCACGCCCTCTGCTTCTGTGTGGCTTCCATTGGACCCCTGAGCCGCACCTCTGCTTTTGTGTGGCTTCCATTGGACCCCTGAGCCGCGCCTCTGCTTCTGTGTGGCTTCCATTGGACCCCTGAGCCGCGCCTCTGCTTCTGTGTGGCTTCCATTGGACCCCTGAGCCGCACCTCTGCTTCTGTGTGGCTTCCATTGGACCCCTGAGTCGCGCCTCTGCTTCTGTGTGGCTTCCATTGGACCCCTGAGCCGCGCCTCTGCTTCTGTGTGGCATCCATTGGACCCCTGAGCCGCACCTCTGCTTCTGTGTGGCATCCATTGGACCCCTGAGCCGCACCTCTGCTTTTGTGTGGCTTCCAGGGGCACGGTTCTGACTGCGGGCTCGCAAGTACATTGCTAGCGAGTGGTGGACCTTTTTCTGTGGCATTGAAGGTTGTGGTGGACAGTCCACGGTCTAGGGATGTAAGAGATGAGGACGAATCTTTCAGATTCAAGGAGTTAGGACATATCTTTACACTTTCCCTCTTGGTTCCTCAAGCCTGAAGCCACTCACACACCTCTATAGAGCACCTTGTGCACACGGCAAATCAGGAGCGAACCCCTGTCTCGTAGGAAAAAGCACTAAGCAAAGGATAACCCTGAACCCAGAGTTCAGTAAACCATGGTCTGATGCACCACTGCAGCCGTGAAGACCAGGCGAGCACAAGAGCATGGAGGCTGCGTCTTCCTTCTCAGCCTCAGCTCCCTGAATGTTGCCCTCCGAGCACCTGCAAGGAAGAAGCGTCCATCACGTTTAGTGCTGCGGGAAACTTCCAACCATCCACCCTAAAAGACAAGAATGGTTCCAGCACATGACAGGCAGCGTGAAGGGAAAAGCAGCCATCCCCAACTTCAGATGCCAGGCTCCAGCCGCCACTAGAGATGCCAACTCCCACCGTCCCACTGCGCCAGCCAGAAGCATGCGTTGCCAAACTGTGTCCCTGCTGACGCAACCACATCTCCGTCCATGCCACCTGCCTCTGCAATCCCACAGTGACCTGCCACCATCGGCCTGCAGTTATGGCCATGTTGTAGGGCAGATGGTACTTTGCCGCGCAGCTGGGGATGAAAGCATTAATTCAGAACATATGCGAATAGTTATGATGCTTAGCCATGTGGAGCACCTTCCCTACTCACCTGACACCGTTCAACCTGCAGCCACACGCAGCACCTGACATTGCTCAACCTGCAGCCACGCGTAGCACCTGACACCGCTCAACCTGCAGCCACGTGCAGTGCCTTCCCTGCAGATACAGCCCCTCACTTGACACCGCTCAACCTGTAGCCACGTGCAGCACCTGACAACGCTCAACCTGCAGCCATGCGCAGCACCTGACATTGCTCAACCTGCAGCCACACGCAGCACCTGACACCGCTCAACCTGCAGCCACATGCAGTGCCTTCCCTGCAGATGCAGCCCCTCACTTGACACCGCTCAACCTGCAGCCACACGCAGCACCTGACATTGCTCAACCTGCAGCCACGCGCAGCACCTGACACCGCTCAACCTGCAGCCACGTGCAGTGCCTTCCCTACAGATGCAGCCCCTCTCCTGACACCGCTCAACCTGCAGCCACGTGAAGCACCTAGCCTCCAGATCCAGCCTCTCATCTAACACCGCTCAACCTGTAGCCACATGCAGCACCTGACACTGCTCAACCTGCAGCCACGCACAGCACCTGACACCGCTCAAACTGCAGCCACGTGCAGTGCCTTCCCTGCAGATGCAGCCCCTCACATGACACCGCTCAACCTGCAGCCACGTGCAGTGCCTTCCCTGCAGATACAGCCCCTCACTTGACACCGCCCGCTCAACCTGTAGCCACGTGCAGCACCTGACAACGCTCAACCTGCAGCCATGCGCAGCACCTGACATTGCTCAACCTGCAGCCACACGCAGCACCTGACACCGCTCAACCTGCAGCCACATGCAGTGCCTTCCCTGCAGATGCAGCCCCTCACTTGACACCGCTCAACCTGCAGCCACACGCAGCACCTGACATTGCTCAACCTGCAGCCACGCGCAGCACCTGACACCGCTCAACCTGCAGCCACGTGCAGTGCCTTCCCTACAGATGCAGCCCCTCTCCTGACACCGCTCAACCTGCCGCCACGTGAAGCACCTAGCCTCCAGATCCAGCCTCTCATCTAACACCGCTCAACCTGTAGCCACATGCAGCACCTGACACTGCTCAACCTGCAGCCATGCGCAGCACCTGACACCGCTCAAACTGCAGCCACGTGCAGTGCCTTCCCTGCAGTTGCAGCCCCTCACATGACACCGCTCAACCTGCAGCCACGTGCAGTGCCTTCCCTACAGATGCATCCCCTCACCTGACACCGCACAACCTGCAGCCACGTGAAGCACCTAGCCTCCAGATCCAGCCTCTCATCTAACACCGCTCAACCTGTAGCCACATGCAGCACCTGACACTGCTCAACCTGCAGCCATGCGCAGCACCTGACATTGCTCAACCTGCAGCCACACGCAGCACCTGACACCGCTCAACCTGCAGCCACGTGCAGTGCCTTCCCTGCAGATACAGCCCCTTACTTGACACCGCTCAACCTGTAGCCACGTGCAACATCTGACACCACTCAACCTGCAGCCATGTGCAGCACCTTCCCTGAAGATCCAGCCCCTCACCTGACACCGCTCAACCTGCAGCCATGCGCAGCACCTCACACCGCTCAACCTGCAGCCACGTGCAGTGCCTTCCCTGCAGATGCAGCCCCTCACCTGACACCGCTCAACCTGTAGCCACGTGCAGCACCTGACACCGCTCAACCTGCAGCCACGTGCAGCACCTTCCCTACAGATCCAGCCTCTCACCTAACACCGCTAAACCTGTAGCCATGTGCAGCACCTTCCCTGAAGATCCAGCCCCAACTTTCAGTGCTATGCGGATGATACTCAACTCATTTTCAGGCTACCCTCGGCCTTCTCCTCTCCTTCTCTCATCTCTGACTGTCTGTCCGCCATCCAGGAATGGTGTGCCGCCAACGACCTCTGCCTTAATGCCAGTAAGACCGAGATTTTCCTCATCGGCACACCCGCTCCCTCCTTTCCTGTAGCCCTCTGGCCGGTCTCTTTTGGCCCTCATCCTGCTCCCACCTGCAAGCAAAAAACCTCAGGGTCATCTTCGACTCCACACTCTCCTTCTTTCGTCACATCTCTGCAGTATCTAGAAGTCACACTACACGCTGCACCTCCTCAGAGGTAGTCTTTCTTTCCTCTCCTTCCCCTAGAAGCTCACTGTCCCGAGAGCTCTCGTTCGCTCTAGGCTGGACTATTGCAACAGCCTCTTTCTAAATCTGCCTAATTCTACTCTCTGCCCTTTGCAACTCATCCAGAACAGGACTGCGAGATTTGTCCTCGGCCTCAAGCCCAGGGATTGTATTTCTCCAGGACTGAAATCTCTGCACTGCTCCCAGTGGCTGTGAGGATTGAATTCAAAACCCTCTGCATTGTCCACAAGGCCTTTTGGGGCCTGGGGCCGCAATACCTTCAACTCTCTCTTCCTAAATATCTTCCTTTTCAAACTCTTCACTCATCCGCCTCCAACTCCCTCAGGGTCAGTGGCTTCTCCAAGCAATGAGCTGGCAGTAGATCTCTTTCCTCGGCTGGGGCCTCCCTCTGGAACAGTCTCCCTGCCTCCCTGAAACTTGAGGAGACCCATCTCCGGTTATGGAAGCACTTCTGCTTTCTCCCCCCCGTCTCATCTGCTGACCTCCTGCCTGCTTACCTGAACTGCACTGGCTGCCTGGACACCCTCTGATCTCGGGCCCAGGTACTTCTCCTTCTTCGCCAGCGCCACACACCTGCATTGCCCACCTGGCAACCCCCGCACTTGGGGACTGTTTCTGTATTCCTACAGTCCCTACTAGCCCTTGACACCTGACACCGGCACTTACCCTTGCACTTGCCACATGTGGCCATTTACTTTCTTATTGTTATCATCTTTCCCATGTTCAGCACTTTCCCTGACCTCTCCCCATGCACTTGCGCGATCTGAATGACACCTGGCCTAGTAAGATCGTTGTCTTGTTCCCCTCCCTTGCCTCGATGCGCCTCGAAACCCTTGTGTATAGGCGCGTTATAAATGCCATATCATGTCATAACATATCATATCACACCTGACACCACTCAACCTGCAGCCACACGCAGCACCTGACACCACTCAACCTGCAGCCACGTGCAGCACCTGACACCGCTCAACCTGCAGCCACACGCAGCACCTGACACCGCTCAACCTGCAGCCATGCGCAGCACCTGACACCGCTCAACCTGCAGCCACGCGCAGCACCTGACACCGCTCAACCTGCAGCCACACGCAGCACCTGACACCGCTCAACCTGCAGCCACGCGCAGCACCTGACACCGCTCAACCTGCAGCCACGCGCAGCACCTGACACTGCTCAACCTGCAGCCATGCGCAGCGCTTTCCCTACAGACCCAGCCCGCATGTATTGTGATCTCTTTGTGTGTTTGTAGGTTTCAGAGGAGCTGCATGACTCCAGGCCCAGCATACTCCACATCAGGCTTTGTGCCGATTTCTTGGTCGATTCCCAGGTTGAGGTCCCAGAGGACAAGAGCTTGGTTTGAAGCAGCTGGTACATTCAATACCAGATCCAAGGCTCTTCTTGCAGCCTGCTGCCATAGGAAGTTGGCCACCGTGGCCCACTTTCAGAGACTAGAGGGCTTTCCTATGTTCCCACTGCTAGACAATTAGAGGACCCCCTTCCTGGGCCATCTTTATCCATGCGGCGTCTCTCCACGGAGGAACGCCTTTAGTGTCTGTCTTCACTTCTGGAACATTTTACAGCCTCTCTTTATTAAATTCCTTTTCACTTACATTATTAAAGTTCCTTTTTAGACATTAATGCCCCGGAGAGGCCCAGGGCATGGGGCATGTCATTTCCATCTGGGTTTCCAGCAAATTACTCCTCTGCAAATGAGAAGGTCACACTTCATCCCAAGATCTGTACAGCACGCATGTCTATAAACACCCTGCAGCACCACCTACAAGGGTAGAGGGGCACTCTGCATGGCTAGAAACCTGCCCACTGAGGGGGCCGGGGACATGCGCCACACGCCCCCCTGCAGCACCATCTAGAAGGGTAGAGGGGCACTCTGCATGGATAGAAACCTGCCCAGTGAGGGGGCCGGGGACATGCATCACGCGCCTCCCTGCAGAACCACCTAGAAGGGTAGAGGGGCACTCTGCGTGGCTAGAAACCTGCCCAGTGAGGGGGCCGGGGACATGCGCCACGCGCCACCCTGCATCACCACCTAGAAGGGTAGAGGGGCAATCTGCATGGCTAGAAACCTGCCCAATGAGGGGGCCGGGGACATGCGCCACACGCCTCCCTGCAGAACCAGCTAGAAGGGTAGAGGGGCACTCTGCAGGGCTAGAAACCTGTCCAGTGAGGGGGCCGGGGACATGCGCCACACACCACCCTGCATCACCACCTACAAGGCTAGAGGGGCAGTCTGCATGGCTAGAAACCTACGCAGTGAGGGTGCTGGGGACAGGCGCCACGCCGCAACCTGCTTCACCACCTAGAAAGGTAGAGGGGCACTCCGCATGGCTATAAAACTGCCCAATGAGGGGGTCTGGGACATGCGCCATGCGGCATTCTGCATCACCATGTACATGAGTTTCAACACACAAATCAAATCACAGTAATACTATTAAGCCAACACAACCCTATCTAAATACAAATATACAAGACCATTGTGGTCTAAATGGTTAATGCACGAAATGGGTCCACAACCTAAAAGGGGAAGGAAACAGGCAGTGCAAATAGTCTTTAGTCCCTTCTGCATCTAACACACTCCTAAGAGGCAGTCCAATCTTTAGGAAGAGTGGAGTCTAATGCTCAAATGTACATGCAATGCCAGCACACGCGGTAGTTCAAATGGGCTAAATGGGGTCTATTCAAGGGTCTGTAGCAACTCAGGAAGGTGGGTGAGGCGATGAAGAATAGGTTCCCACTATTTGAGGAGAGCCTCCACTTGAGTCGCTTCCAAGAGTTGGGAATAGTTCGCACTAGCAGTGGAAAGGAGAGGGCCCCCCCAGGGGCCACTCGTGCGTAAAAATGGATGGAGGCACTAGGGGCCACCGGTTAGGGTGGCAATCGCTCACTGACCCCCGGCGCACTCCAGACCAAACTTCGGCAGTCAAGACCACTTCAGTTGCAGGTTCAAGTGCAGCAATTTGGCAGTTCTGCGGCTTTCAGCGACGAAGATACATCGATGATTCCCAAACGGGACAGTGGTGATTTATCCACTCCTGGTGAATGGATCAGGCCAGTTTCACTGCAGCAAGCTTCAGGGGCCAGAGGGGCACAAATGTAGTGCACCTGCAAAGGTCGTCACCATGTCTGGGCGACACAGTAACCGCATATACTCTAGTTCGGGCGCACTCGCTTTACTCCAGACCTGGGAATGCCAAGTGTACGAAATTCTGTGTGAGAGTGTCGTGAGCACAGAGCTAGCGATGTAGCAAGTTTCGAGGGCCTCCTAGTAACGGCGGCGGTATCAGGGCAAAGTGTCTGCATAAGCTGGTCATCCCACTGCTTGGCCCAGGGACACTTTCAAGAAGGCTTACTTGCAAGGTTTGTTGAATTCCAATGGGTCGACACGTCTTTGCAGACCTTCTAAGACGACAAGATGCAGAGGGGTCCCACGAGCTGACAGAGGGCTCAGGGCACTAAACCTCCAGCGGGTCACCAGCGGTTCCTCAACTCGGCTTCTTAGTTTCAGGATACTTGGGATCCAATCCTTCGATCACTGAGAAATCCAGAGATTGACATGGCATAGGTGTTTGGGGCCTTCGCTTACCCAGAATCTCTTTCACGCCAAAACAAAGAGGACCGAATGGGAGATCTGCTCACATACAGGCATTCCAGACATGGACCAAGCATGGACCAGGGTGGTATCAGGCATTCAGGACACTCCAGACTATCTCTGACCCAGGATATGTATTGGAACCAGATGTTCGAGCCCACATCCTGGAGGCACACACAAAAGGCATGCAGAAGCCCGTGAAAGCCTGGCGTTTCTCGGGAGAATGCATGCCCAAATAAGGACTGACTCGGGTTGACTCGACCTGGGGAAGGTGAAAGGGAAAGGTGGCCAAAGGACAGGACAAAGAACCTCATGGCATGGTCATTTTGGAGCCAGGCCACCTATTTGTGCCAAGCATGGTAATCGCGGTCTACCTGGCAGGAAAGGGATACAAATATGTGAAATTATAAGCTGCCACCAGCCCTGTCTGTCTCCTAAAAAATCCTTTGAGAGTATCTAGGGCCTTTGGAAATGACTAGACCCAAGTGCACTGTACTGGAAGGTACATTGTACATTTGTTACATGTTGCAGAAAAGTTGCAACATTGGAAAGGACTGAGGGAAACAAAGTCTCCCAGTACTGACTGCCTTAAGGGCATGTCAGTTTCCCCATAAGAAGTGAGCGAAAAGCCCAGAGGAGTGCAGCAGAAGGGTGGGCTCTTCTGGTAAAGTCAGACTATGGTGTTAAACATCAGCAAAAAGTTGGGGGGTTCACAACTGGAGGGAAAATTACACATAAATGGGAATCTTTCCTAACACTCGCTCCTCCCAGACCAAGGACAGGGGGAATTAATCCACCCCTGGATGAGTCTCTTGTTCAGGTCGGTTAAACATTCTGGACAACCCATCAGCATTGCTATGTTGGACACCTGGCCTATGCTCAATAGTGAAGTCAAAGCCTTGCAGACTTATGGACCACCTGAGCAACTTTAAGGGCTTATGGTCAGTTTGCACAGTGAAGTGGGTCCCATAGAGGTAGGGCCTCAGCTCCCGTAGGGCCCACACAACAGAGAAACATTCTTTCTCTACTGTGGACCATCTGAGCTCTCTGTCCTTAAGCTGGCGACTAATGAAGCCAATAGGGTGTTCCTTACCCTTCTCATCTACTTGTGATAGTACAGCTCCTATCCCAGTGTCAGAGGCATCTGTCTGCACAATAAAAGGTCGTTGATAATCAGGGACCCTGAGGACAGGGGCCTGGCACAAGGAGTCTTTTAAGTCAGAGGGGCAGCTATGGTGCCATAGTCTGCCATGAAATTCCTATAGTACCCAGTGAGTTCTAAAAAGACTCTCACTTGGGTCTGAGTAGTGGGGGTATGCCAATCTTGTACTGCTTGTACTCTTCTGGGTAGAGGCTGTATCCTCCCTCCACCTACTTCATGTCCAAGGTAGACCATTGATCCTTGTCCATTCTGGCACTTCCTGACCTTTATGGTCAAGTGGGCCTTCTGAAGAGCCTGCAGCACAATCCTAAGGTGTTTCACATGGTCTTCCCAGATGGCAGTGAAAACTGCTATATCATCCAGATATGCAACACTGAATTCATCCAACCCATTCAGCACATGATTCACATGCCTCTGGAGATTGGCAGGGGCATTCTTCAACCCACATGGCATTACTCAGAACTGTTGGAGACCCTCTGGTGTTGAGAAAGCTGTCTTCTCCTTGGCATGTTCTACAAGAGCTATTTGCCAATAGCCTGCAGTGAGGTCAAATGTGCTGAGGTATTTGGAGTCACCCAAAGTATCCACCAGCTCATCTTTTCGAGGCAAGGTGTGTGAATCGGTCTTGGTGACAGCATTCAGAGCCCTGTAATCCACACAGAACCTCAACTCATAGGTACCTGTCTTTGGAACCAATAGCACAGGGCTGGACCAAGAACTACTTTAGGGTTCAATCACCCCAGGATCCAACACTTTGTTGACCTCTGCCTTAATGTAAGACCTTACTTTGTCTGACATCCTGTATCCCCTACTTTTGGTAGGTACACTGTCTCCTGTGTCAATGTCATGTTTGCAACAAGGTGTCAAACCAGGCGACTGTGAAAACAAGGGGCAAATTGCCTCAGCAAACTTTTCACCTCTGCTTGTTGATCAGCAGTCAGGTGAGGGGCCACTTGGACACCTTCAATGAAGCTGTCTGAAGGATGCTCTGGAACAGGTCAGGGAGAGGTTCTGACTCCTTTTCCTCAGCATCTGAAGCCAGCAGCAGTGCGACGATTTCAACTCTTGTGATGAAAGCCTTCAGCCTATTTACATGGAACACTTTTGGAGCCTGTCCAGCCCTTCCAAGGTCCACAAAATAGTTGACCTAACTCAGTGACTCCACCACTGTGTAAGGACCTGGCCATTTGTCCTGTAAAGCTGTAGGCCTTATAGGATTCATGATCAGGACTTGCTGACCAGGTGTGAAATTGATGAGGGAAGCCTTCTGGTCATACCAATGTTTCACCAGTGCTTGTCCTGCCTTCAATTTCTCACTAGCCAGACCCATCAGGAGTACTATCCTTTTTCCTAGCACATAGTCTACTACATCGGTAGTAACAGTTGGAGTAGGCATCTCCCATCCCTCCTTTGCTATGGCAAAGGGTCCTCTCACAGGGTGACCAAACAGAAGCTCGAAGGGGCTGAAGCCAACACCCTCCTGTGGTACCTCTCTGTAGGCAAACACTAAGCATGGTAACACAAGATCCCATTTTCTTCTTTGGGGTTTCTAGAGCCCCATTCATGCTTTTTAAGGTTCTATTAAACCTTTCAACTAGACCATTGGTTTGTGGGTGGTATGCAGATAAAAACCTATAGGCGATACCACATTCCTTCCACATGGCCTGCATATACTTTGACATAAAGTTGCTGCCCCAATCAAACACAACTTCTTTAGGGAAGCCAACCCTAGTAAATATGTCAAGTAAAGCTTTTGCAACTGACTTGGCAGTCACAGTCTTCAATGGGATGGCCTCGGGATATCTGGTTGCATGGTCGACCAGTACCAGTATAAACCAACAATGTCGATCCCTACCCTCTCAAATGGTACCCCCACAACTGGGAGTGGTACCAGTGGAGCTTGGATTGTTGAGCCACTCTTACCATATAACTGGCAGGTGGCACAACTCCCGCAGTGACTTTCTACTTGCACCCCCATCTTGGGCCAGTAGAAATGCATGGATAACCTCTGCTTGGTTCCAAAGGTGACCAGCAAGGGGCACTTCATGTGCCAGCTTCAGGAAGAAGGGTCTTACAGCAAGGGGAACCACCACTTCTTATGGTCTCCTTCTTTAGATTCTGTAGGCTCACTGTAGGGGAGCCCACCTTCCCAATACACCCTATGTTTCCCAAGAGGTTCACCCTCAAGCTGGGAGCAGACCTGTCTCCTTAGACCTTCCAGAGATGGGCACTCACGTTGGCCCTTACAGAATTCATCCCTGTCAGGACCACCTTCTACTAACAAATCCTTTAGTTCAGGATGATCATTTGGATCAAATACTTCAGGTAACACCTCCACCTTGTCAGGTCCCAGTGTTTGACCAACTACCTCCACCTCAGTGGTAGGTGAGTTTGGGGGAATGTTTACTTTCCCTCTTTTGTCTTTTTTGACTCCTTTAGCCTTGGGTTTCCCCTTTGGTTTGGGCATGGCAGTGGTCTTGGCCAGGGCTGCCCTTGTTTGAGATCTTGTGCAGGGCCTGTGTGCTGTATCTCCCACAATCCTAAGGTTCTGAGATCATTTCCCAGCAAGACCTTTCCTTGGACATCTCTCTGAATGCTCACTGGAATCCTGACTACTGTACCATTTAAAGTAAGATTTACAGGCATAACTGGGAACATGAGAGGTGAGCCATCAGCCAACTTAGTGGGTAACAGAGGAGCTCTGGCAACCTCCTCTGGGTCTGACAAGGTAGAATCTACTACAGTTATGCTGCACCCACTATCCCTACGAGAAGGAGCATCTACTCCATTAATCAACACACTGTCCTTAAAGTAGTGCTTGGTATCATCTGGAATGCTACCATAAGCCTCTGAGAGTGTAGGCTCCCAGGAACCCAGGGAAACTAAAACTACCTCAGCTTCTATCCCACTGGGGAAGGAGCCTGAGGCGAAGGATGCCCCTGTAATCTCTTCTTCCTCATAGGAGGAGAAGGCCAGAGTGGACCCCCAAGGTCTTTACCTTACATCTGGGGTCCCTCTTCACATGGTCACTTGCTCCACACGCCACACAAGATCCACTGGTTCTGTGGACATAGGGAGGATTACTGTAACCAGATTTCTGTTTTGGAGGATAACCTCCACTACCCTGTGTGTTCTCCTGTGACTTACCCTTATTTTTCTTTTTGTGGCTCTTCTGTTAGGAAGTTTTATCAGACCTCAACCCTCTTCATCTTTGGACTTTTTCCCCTCCTCCTGCTTACCAGGATGAGTCTTGTCCTTATGGGACACTCTATGTGACACCCACAAATCTGCTGCAATGGCAGGTTTCTTAGGATTTATCTCCTTCGAATCTGCCAAATGCTGCTTAAACTCATGGGAACAAGATGAAAAAATATTTTCAAGCATGACAAGACATATCATACCCTCAAAGGTGGAGACCTTATAGCCTTCAACCCAGCCAGTCAAGTTTTTTAAAGAATCAGTCACATATGACACCTAAGTACTTCCTTCTTTCTTTCTGTACTCTCTAAACCTTTTCATGTATTGGGCAGGTGTCTTCCCAAACTTTAAAATGAGATTTTGCTTGAACATTGCAAAATCTACTCTTTGAGCTTTTGACATTTCCATAATAGCACTCCAGAATGGGGTAGTCTGATGAGCAACCATACAATCTTATCATCATTTTCAACCTCTTGAACTTCACATGCATACCCAAATGCATTCAACCCGTCCATAATGTCATTCTTCTCATCATACATACACACTGAGCAGCTCTTTAGGAAATCTTGGATGAGAGCAGGACCCTATCATGCGCGGAAGGAAGGTTACCCTCAGGCACACCGTTTTACATAACACTCATACCCCTGGGGACTCCCCGACACATAACAAAGCTAGACTCCCCAAGTCACAATCAGCCCCTCATAATGTCACGCTACCTGTGGTGCGAAGGAAGCGTCATCAGCTCCAAGGCTCTGTCAGAGGGTGACTTTGTTTGTTCCCTCGTTTCCAGTGGCAACTGCCATGGAGATTGCGAGCGGGCTGGGGCAGCCGACCGTAACCACTTCCTGGTTTCGGGCCGACTTCCCGATCACATGCCCTGAGCTCCGCTCACATGATCGGGAGTCAGCAGACATAAAAACCGCGCAATTTGAATCATTCGCCGCTTCACAGCTGTTTTCACGACACTGTTCGGCGTTCTCGATTCACGTCTTGGATTCATTGGAAAAAAACCTCAAGCTTACGGATAACGGACTGTTGTTCTTGCTCCTTGGATTTGTGATTTTGGTTTCTGCTCGGATTCACAGACTTTTGGATTTTTGGCTAACAGTTAACGGATTGTTTGGGATTACCCTTCTTTGCTTTGTCACTTACTCATCTGTCTTCGAGGTTCCTTGAACTGCTACAGTGCCTCCAAGTAATCCACGAGTACCATAGTGCCACGAATACTTCCAGGATCATCAGGTGTGTAGCCAGCGGTGAGTTTCTGGTGCCTGGCTTTATGGATTTCTGACACTTCTTTGCACCACAGCCTCAGAGTTTCTAGCACCTTTCCATTAAACTTAGATAAGCCCCTTTTCAATACAGTTACATTGTTTACAGTACTGTGCTTGTTTGTGCTAATACCTGAATTCATTCCAACAGCTCTGGGGTCCTCGGCAGCGTCTGATCCTGCGAAACAACAACCACCTGTGGCCTCAAGGCTCACACAGGGAGTAGTTTTCTCTCTCCCTGTGTGGAACTTGGGGACAGAGGTCCATATATTCTTCACAACGTGTCAAGTCAAGACAGACCCAGACCCATGTCCAGATCCCCTGGATCCTGGTGAATCTTGAAGCCTGGCCAGTTCCAACTGGTGGTCCATGTCTTCCTGTTTTTCTCCCTGCTCTATCATCAGTTTAGCCATGTGGTATTCAAGCTCCTTCCGTCTAAACAGCAGCAATTGCTTCTTCAATTCCAGCATGGCCTCAGCATCAGAGCTGGAAGAGGAAGCATTGGACATTATATCATCCAGGTCCTCATGAGCACCATGAATGAGGGCAGCGACAGTACTGTCAGTTCTGCCAGTGGAAGAACTGAGGCTATGGCACTGAGTTGTGACTCTTGCCATTCCATGATTCTCTGAATCATTTCCAATGTTGTACCTTGAGCAGGTAAACCTCTCTCAGTACACAGATTTTTCAATGTTTCTGATCTAGAAGCATTTAAGGTCATAAAGGTACTTGTTTCCATTATATTAGATAGGTCTATGGCCTTTACAGTTGGTATCCAGTTAATATGTCGGAAAAAAAATTCTGAATGACAAAAATGTCAAAAATATTTTACTGAATTTGTTTTTTCAAATGTATTCTTTTTTATATGTTTTTTTGTTTGTTTCATGAGTAAAAGAAAAAGGTTAAAAAAGGGAGTTCGGGGGGAACCCCCCATTGCAAACAAAAAATAACAAAAAAAGATATTCCATTTTTTTTTTCAGTGAAATGTTTTCGACAGTATGGCATTCAAAAAAATGTCATTCGAAGTAGTCACCAGGAACCTTTACAGTTATCACTGCAAAGTCACTATGTGTCCTGGATATGAATAACTTGAAATGCCTTCACTAGTGCGCAACACTGGATGCCTTCAGTCCTTTCCCACCGCTGTACACCAATTTGTTAAGATGGTTTTCTGAACTCTGACCTGGTGGGCAGAGGTTCAGGAGGCCAGCCTAGTTTCTTGGAACAGAGTAACCTCCTGGACAAGCCAGATCAATCAAGGTAGCATTGGCAGCGTTCTCAGGAGGGGTGAGGGTGACTGAAAGACCTCAATGAGCACACAGAGTAAAAGACACTTACCTATCACTCCCAGTCAGGTGTAGATATATTAGAAATACAAATACATTTATTTCAAGGCCTTTGAGTTTCAACACACAAATCAAATCACAGTAATACTATTAAGCCAACACAATCCTATCTGAATAAATATATACAAGATCAATGGTGTCTAAAGGGTTAATGCACAAAATGGGTCCATAACCTACAAGGAGAAGGAAACAGGCAGTGAAACTAGTCTTTAGTCCCTTCTGCATCTAACACACTCCTAACTAAGAGGCAGTCTAATCCCTAAGAAGAGTGGAGCCTATTGCTCAAATGTACTTGCACTGCTGGCGCATGCAGTAGTTCAAATGGACAAAACGGGGTCTCTTCAAGGGTCTTTAGCAGCTCAGGAAGGTGGGTGAGGTGATGAAGAATAGGTTCCCACTATTCGAGGAGGGCCTCCACTTGAGGGCAGAGTTGATTCCAACATTTGGGAATAGTTTGCTAGTTCGCAATAGCAGTGGAAAGGAGAGGGGCCCTCATGGGCCACTTACGTGTAAAAATAGATGGATGCGCTAGAGGCCACAGGTTAGGGTTGCGATTACTCACCGAGCCCCAGCGCACTCGGACCAAACTTCGGCAGTCGAGTTCACTTCGGTTGCAGGTTCAAATGGGGCAATCTCGTCTGCTCTGCGGCTTTCAGCGACAAAGTTACATCGTTGATTCCCCTATGGGACAGTGGCGATTTCTCAGCTCATGGTGGATGGATCAGGCCAGTTCTGCTGCAGCAGGTTTCAGGGCACAGAGGACCACAGCTGCAATGAACTTGCAAAATTCCTCACCACGGCTGGGTGATACAGCAACCATGTACATTCCGGTTCAGGCGCAATCACTTTACTCCAGACCTGGAAACGCCAAGTGTACAAAATTTGCCGTGAGAGTGCCGTGAACATAGAGCTTGCGATGTGCCAAGTTTCAATGGCCTTCTCAAAATGGTGGCGGTATCAGAGCAAAGGTCCTGCGCAAGCTGGTCAGTCCACTGGTTGGCCCAGGGACACTTCCGAAAAGGCTTACTTGCAGGTTTTGATGAAGATGCCGAGAGTAGTTGTTCCACAATTCCATTGAGTCGAAGCGACTTCGCAGACTTTCTATGATGATCAGATGCAGAGGGGTCCAGCGGGGCGACAGCGGGCTCAGGGTGCCAAACCTTCCAGCGGTTCCTCGACTCGGCTTCTTAGTTTCAGGATACGTGGATCCTATCCTTCGTTTAGTGAGAACTCCAGCGATCGACATGGTATGAGTGTTTGGGGCCTTCTCTTATCCAGTATCTCCTTCATGCCAAAATGAAAAGGACCAAATGGGAGATCTGCTCACATACAGGCATACCATACATGGACCAATCATGGACCACGGTGGACCCAGGCATTCACAGCACTCCAGACGCTCTGGCACCCATGTAGTGTATTGGAACCAGACGTTCCAGTCCACATCCTGGAGGCACTCACACAAGGCATGCAGAAATTCGCGAAAGCTTGGGGCTTTGTGGGACAATGCATGCCCAAATAAGGACTGACCCAGGTCGGCTCGACCTGGGGAAGGTAAAGGGGCAAGATGGCCAAAGGACAGGACAAATAACCTTGTGGCGTGGCCATTTTGGAGCCAGGCCACCTAACCATGCCAAACGTGGTAATTACGTTTTACCTGGCTAGAAAGGGTTACAAATATGAAAAATGATAAGCTACCACCAGCCCTGTCCAAGGCACATCTGCACTTCTCCTAAAAAAATCCTTCGAGAGTATCTGGGGCCTTTGGAAATGACTAGACCCAAGTGCACTGCACTGGAAGTTACATTGCACACTTGTTACATGTTTCAGAACAGTTGCAACATTGACAAGGACTAAGGGAAACAAAGTCTCCCAGCACTGACTGTCTTAAGGGCATGTCAGTTTCCCCATAAAAAGTGAGCGAAAAGCCCAGAGGAGTGCAGCAGAAGGCTGGCTATTCTGATAAAGTCAGTCTATGGTGTTCAGACATCAGCAAAAAGTTGGGGTGTACACAACTGGAGGGAAAATTACACATAAATGGGAATCATTCCTAACACTTGCCCCTCCCTGTTTACGTTACCCGTTTACTGTTCACATTATGCTAAGTATCTCAAGGATGCCACCTTTAGGTTTCTAATATTATGTAGGATCACGTAGCCTAACATGATCATGCTTATATGTATTATGGTTTGATACAAATGTACTGATGGAGGAAGATTTATGTTCTGGTTGCCATATCTGTGTATGACCAACTCCGAACTTCCACTGTCTAGATTCTCTAAGATATGTACCGCCTGCATACTTGGCGTAACCTCTCTCTAGACGAATTGGTGCGAATAATTGTTTAAAGTCGTTACAAGTGCCTCCTGGCTACCTTTACTGTACTAAATACTAGGCACCTCAAATACTTTCCCCACTACATCTAGTGCTATAATGTATTAGCTTTGTTCCTGCGCCTTACCTCAAGATTCTGGACCCTTTCTTACTTAATGGAGTCTCTCCTACCCCAGAGATTTAGCTAACTCCAAATACTATGCACACCTTGTTCCTATCACTGGCAGGCGTATTCACTGTGCTTAACCAGTTCCTTACTACTACACACGTTGCTTGGCCCATGTGCCACTGGCGTCCAACCATGATTCACTATTCTAAGGAAATAAAGGCCACACTTTTTTTACCTGCGCTTAACTACAGCTCCTCGGATTAAACCATTAGGCCAACGTATTTCTTACCTAAGTTAAGTTTGGACCTTCACTGTCTGTACACAAGTCCCTTGATTGGTAAGAACCATCTCTCACCTTTACCTAACCTATTCACAAATGGATCTAATATTAAGTGTATGTCTTCAAGCCACCCCAGCCCGACCGGAGACAGAAATCTCACACTCGGCGCTAGACTCCAGATATTGCCAAACTCACATCATGCCAATCTGCTGCCAAATATCCCCATAAACCTCACCATGCCTAGGAAAGTCACAACTAATAATACAACTAATTATAACAAGTTACCAAAACAGAATACCTGCCCAGCCAAAGTCTCTACGCAGACGATCAAGGGTGCTCTAATCAATGCCATATCGCTGGTAGCACATGCAACGGACATTGCTGACCTAATCACTGCAGATAATTTAGACTTCTTGGCCATTACAGAATCCTGGCTGCATGCGGCAGCAGGACCGTCAATCTTACTCGCTGTACCAGACAATTACACAATTGTCAGAGCTGAGAGAGTAGATGCCAGAGGCGGAGGAATCACCATCATACAGAAAACCAACCTAGACCTTAGATGAGCTATTTTGACCAAATTCTCATCTTGTGAATCACTGACAGCCAAAATACCTATTAACATTTCCAGTACTATAACTTAGTATACAGACCCCCTGGGCCATTTGCACCTTTGAGGAAGATTGCTACTATTACTGACGGATAACATCAAAACATCTTCTCAAATGTTAGTACTGTGTGATTTCACTCTAGGACTAAACGACCCGAATTATCACCAAGCACTAGCAATAGACAACACTGTTACAGAACAAGGCTTTACCCTAAAAGTCACCCATCCTACCCACAACAAAGGCAGGACCCTTGATTGGGTTGCCGACCTTAACTGTGACACTAAAATTACTGCTATCACTCCCCAATCTTGGACAGATCATCACCTACTGTCATTTACCCTTTTACCATTTACCCTTTCAGTAAATGTCCAAAAAAAACAAACAAAACTTGATAGCACTTCCATGTCCTACAAGGAACTATACACAACATCATGGTGGATGCCATCTTGCCACTTGTGCTCCCTACGTTGAATTCCCTAGACGAAATCACTGACCCGAACAAGTTAGTAGAGAAGTATAATTCCTCTATGACTAAAGCACTGGACATCATCACCCCCCTTAAACTGTGTAAAGGTAAACCAAAAGTTCACTTGAACGCCTGGTTCACTCCAGAATTGAAAACCTTACGTGCAGAAAAGAGAAAATTTGATTCGACATGGAAGCACCACCCTCCGTAGAGAACAAAACTAATCTAATGAACTTATCTGCAAAATATAAGGAAGAAATACTTCATACTAAATGTGAATCATACAACAGAATAAATCAAGCTAATTCTAGAACAAAAAAGTTATTTGTGATCCTTAAAGAGATGGAGATGCCTATTACCCCCATAGACCTGTGTGTTGAAGTTCAAATTTTGTGCACGAACATTCAAAATGCTCTCACCAATAAAATAGCCACACTGCAAATCAAAATTGCTGGAAAACATCTAAACCTTCAAAACTCTGGTAACCGCCACCACAATATAAAGTCCACTGCTAAATCACCCCAAGGTTTCAAATTCTCCAAAGTTTCAGCCCTAGAGGTACAAAAAATCATTGCTTCCCTCAAACCGTCTAGGTGCCAAGGAGACAGTTGCCTGGCACAAATAATTAAAGACGCTGCTAGAGACCTGGCACCCTTCATATCCAAACTAATCAATGCTTCATTTACCTCAGGTATAGTACCCAGTAACTTAAAGGAATCGTGGGTTTTACCTCTCCTTAGAAAACAATCCTTGTACCTTACACTTCCCACTAACTATAGGCCAATTACCAGAGTCCCATTCTTACTGAAGATACAGGACGGGGTAGCTTACCTACAGATCCAGGAATATCTAGAGATTAACCACCTCCTAGGGACTCGCCAATCCGGATTTAGACCTCAACATGGGACTGAAATGATGGTGAATTATCTAAAAGCACAGCTAAAAGAACTTAGGGACAGTGGAAAAATTGCCTTATTACTGCTTTTTGACCTATCAGCAGCATTTGATCTGGTTGAACCACCTTGCGTCAGCACCCCATTTATCTCAAAACGCCGTTACCTGGATACAATGCTTTCTGTGGAGTCCCCGAAGGCTCTTGTGTATCACCTGCAACGTACAACATCTTCACGAAGCCCTTATTCACCGAACGGGACTGTCTGGGTGTCACCTACACTATCTATGCAGATGACACCCAGATCCTCCTTCCTCTAACAGGTATTTATTACAGGGATGTACTACTAGTGAACAAAATGTATCTAATCATTCAAGCATGGATGGCCACTCATGGCCTCTGCCTGAATGACGATAAAATTGAGTTGCTGATTGTAGGATCTACAGCTAACCTGAACAAACTGAATACAGACTCTGCATGCTTCAATATCGATGGGAATAAGATCCCAGTGACCAAAGAAGGAATAACTCTAGGTTTTTATCTCAATACTATACTGAATCTACATAAACAAGTGAACCCCAGAGCCTCAGCTACTGCCTATATGGGTAAAGTGATTAGGGCATGCAAACCTCTGCTCTCTAAGGAGAGTTCCATCACCCTCACTAGAGCATTAATACTGTCCAAGTTGGCTTATTGTAACAAACTTTACCTGGGAGCAAGTAAATATGTTCTCAATAAATTAGAAATCCTGCAAAATAACGCTCTCAGGTCTACATTGAGCATCTCAAGGAGAACGCACACGTCTGAAACTAGAAGACAGTATAAATGGCTTTCGATTAAGGTTAAGATCCAACTCAAAACTATGTCACTTACGTACAAATCTTTGAACCATGCGGCCCGCTGTACTTAACAGAAAAGTTCAACCTCTTCTACCAGAGTCACTAGTCCTCTAACACCATTGGCTTGATAGTCCCCAGATATAAACTTCAAAAGTCAGGAGGGACTAGCTTACCAGTCATGGCGGCTCAGCTATGGAACTCGCTCTATCTCTCCCTGAAAACTACCAAATCATTCTCAAACTTCAGAAGTAACTCCATCAAATGGCTAACTAAGAAGCACTAACTGTAAAAAGATAAACAACAGAACTTTTACCATTTTCCAGTTCCTTTCTGTATATGAATTTTGCTGTGTACCACCTACTGTTAACCTAGGCTGCACATTGCCTGTAATTTAATTGTTGTTATTACTATCCGATTGTATACACGGTAATCCTGTATTCCATGACATCTGCATACCTGTAACACTTGTAACTGTTCCAATGTGCCCAGATACCTCTGGGTCAAGGAGCGCTATAGAAATAAATAAAACAAACAAACAACACTGACTCCGTACCCCTGACGGGCTCGAAAGCCTGACTTGAACGGGTCAAAGAAGCCTGACGACTCCAAAAAAGTGCTAAGAGGAGGGAGCACCAAGGATTCCAGTAACTTCATAAGTCAGGGAAGCAGGGAGTGTATAGGCGCATTACAAATGCCATGTCATATCATATCATATCCTATAAACCCATCCAATGAGTAGGCAAGGGACATGTGCCACACTGCACACTGCATCACAAGGTGAAAGGGGCACTCTGCAGGGCTATAAACCTGCCCAATGAGGGACACGGGGACATACGCCACAATGTGCCATGCATCAGCACGTACAAAGTGAGAGGGGCACTCTGCATGGGTGTACACCTGCCCATTGAGGGGCCCGGGGACATACGCCATGCCGCGCCATGCATCACCACCTACAAGGTGAGAGGGGCACTGTGCATGGCTATAAACGCGCCCAAGGTGAACACCGGGTATGTCTGCAACTATGCACCCAGGCTGCACCCTGTATCACCATCTAAAAGGGGAGGGAGGCACTCTGCATATATTTTTTGTATTTTATTGTGCATTTCTTAGGCGCTTATACACTAAGTCAATTCTTTTTCAAAGCGCCCACAGGGCAGCAGGGAGGGAACATGGGATTGAGAAACAGCGAATACAGTGGAAGATTAAGACGAGCCTACTGGGCCTTGTGAGTATCCAGAGCATGCAAGTGCAGCGGGAAGTGGGGAAGTTGGGGGTTGGTGTAAGTGCTGGAATGTCCGTCAACGTGAGTGAGCAGCAGATGAAGTTCATAGTAAGTTAAGTGCTGTGCCACCTGGGGCCGCATTGGGTCGAAAGTACAAGCCTACAGGATTGAGGCTGGTGGGTGCCGAGGCAAGTGCTGCGTGGTAGACAGAGGCTGGGGCAATTGGGTATGGGAGGCCAGGTCCCCGAGGGATACATAAGGGCTCTGGACACCAATCACAGTGACTGTGAGATTAGCAGAGGAGGGACGAAGAGAAGGAGGAGGTGAGGAGGAAAGTCTTGAGGAGCTTCCGGGATTTGAGGAAGTCCTGCTCAAGACAGAGAGGGAGGCGGAGGTGTTCCATAAGAGGCAGCCAGCTGAAGAAAGTGATCATCCTCCGACCCTCTGTTTAGCAAAATGCTTTACACACAGAGAGTTGGTGGCAGAGGAGCTTAGAGGTCTATAGGGAAAGAATTTAGTAAGAGAAAGTTGTAGATAGTGTGGTCCCCCGCCCCAGACAGCCTTTTGGGTGATGCAGAGCGATTTGAATTTAATCTGTGCCGCAACCAGGAGCCAGTGAAGAGTTTTTAGGGCAGGAGAGATGCAGTCCCCGGGTTTAAGGCCAAGGATACGTCTTTCTGCCCTGGTCTGGATTATCTGGAGGGATCTTAAAGTGAAAGAAGGTAGATTCAGGAGAAGGCTATTGAAGTAGTCAAGCCTAGTGAGAACCAGGGCTCGGGTAACACTGAGTTTCTGGGGGAAGGTGATCACATTGAGAATTCCTTTGAGAAGGAAGAGTTGAAAGTGAGATTTCTTGGCAATGTCTGTGAGGGAGGAAAGAGAGAGAGGAATCGAAGATGACTCCAAGGTTTCTGTCTTCAGAAAATAGAGAAGGGGAGAGCCCACAGAGGATGGTGAAAGCGAGGGGAAAAAAGAGGGAGCAGGGGTCCCAATGGGAAGGATCTCAGTTTTACGGGCATTGAGGCAGTGATCGTTGGAGGTGTACCAGGACTGGATGGCAGATGGGCAGTCAGGAATGATGGAAGATGCAAGAGGTTTAGCAGGGAGTATGAAAAGGAGTTGTGTGTCATCTGTGTAGCACTGGAAGTTGACAGAGAAGGTGGAAACGAGGAGTGTTAGCTGAGCCAGGGAAGTCTTGAAGAGCCAGGGGGAGAGGTCTGAGCCCTGGGGGGCACCACAGGTGGAGAAAGAAGTAGGTGGGGAGAAGGTGAGCAAAACGACTTGGGATGAACGGTCAGTCAGGAAGGAGGTCAGCCAATACAATGCCCACTCTGAGGAGTTGTTTTATGAGGATGGAATGGGTAACTGTATTGAAGGCAGAGGTAAGAACGGGTAGCGTGAGGACAGCTGGAGAGTTGGAGTCCAGAGATGCAAGTAGTTCTTCAAGGATGTTCGGAAGAGCAGTTTCCGTGCCTCTGGATGCTCGGAATCCAGATTGATGGTCGTGGAGACAACCAACAAGTTTAGTGTGTGAAGTAAGTTGGGGGGAGGCCAGCTTCTCCAGCAGTTTCCCAAGGAAGGGGGTGATAAAAATAGGGCGGTAGTGGACTGGACAGGTAGGGACTGCTGAAGGTGTTTTCCTGAGTTGGAGCACAAGAGAGTGCCTTATGGAGGATGGGAAAGATCCAGTGGCAAAAGAGTGGTTGCAGATATCAGCGAGTGCAGGGGCAAGAGAGTCAATGTTGTCCTTGATGGTTCTGGATGAGCAAGGTGAGACCTGTTTGGAAGAGACCTTCATGGAGCAGGCAACTCTGGTGACTTCTTCAGGTGTGACGGGGAGAAGGAGGAGAGAGAGGAAGGAGGGTCAGAAGCCATAGGAAGCAAGGGAGTGAGGGAGGGGTTAGGTGGGGGGTAGCAAAGGTGCTCAGAATGTCCAGAGTTTTAGTGGTAAAGTGTGTGGCCAGTGCGTTGCAGAGGACCTGGGATGGAAGAGGGGAGGAGGAGACTGCATAAGGGTTGGCTAGTTCCCTGCAGATTTTAAAGAGTTCAGCCATGCTGTTAGATGTACCCAATACCCATGCCTGGATGTGGGCCCTTTTCTTGGCACAGATATGAGAGTGTGTATTGCCTTTGGAGCAGGTGGCAGGCCCGTTTGTCAGAGGGTGATCCTGAGGTTTGCCACTTCCACAACTCTGCACTTGTGTTTCAGGGCTGCAAGTCCAGAATCGTAACAGGTGTTATGTTTGGAGGCGGGTTTCAGGTGGATTCTCATGACTGGGCAAGAATGTCAAGGGTGTTGGTAATGACCAAATGGAGGTTTCTGAGAGCAGAGTCTGTGGTAAAGTCAGGGGGTAGGGGAGAGGAGAGAATAAAGGTGGATGCGAAGGCAGAAGCTGACACTCGTTTCATCGGGCGGACATTCGTGAACGAGGATGGCAGGGCTTTTGGAGGGGCGGTCAAAGGGCCGAGGGGACCCAGTTTCGAGGAGAGGAGAGACTGGTCTGACCAAGAGAGTGGAGTGACCGGTGGGGGGACAGGTCAGAATGGAAGAGGGCATCCAGAGTTTGTCCAGCCGAGTGGGTTGGGCCAGAAGGGAGAATGGAGAGGGATAGAGGTGTGCCGAGGTCCAGAAATAGAGTGGATGCTCTGTCAGGGGAGTCCAATTGGATGTTGAAATCACCCACAAGGAGCAGATTAAAGGTGGTTGAGAGCAGGAGGAACAGAAATCAGCCCATTCAGAGAGGAACAGGGTGGTAGTGCCAGGAGGTCAGTAGATGGTGGCAATGGTCAGAGAGGAGGAGGGGAGATGACCAGCTGCAGACCAAGCTCTCAAACGAAGAGTAGAGGTGTGTGGGTATGAGGGAGGAAGGAACCCACTCAGGGAAGATTGAGGCAACCCCATCGCCAGCACAGTGAGGTCGAGGCTTGGAGATGATCTTGAAGCAGTCAGGGAGGAGGGAGTCAAAATCTGTGACTGAACTGGCGATGAACCAAGTCTTGGTAAGAGCGAGAATGTCGAGGTCAGTGTTTTCAAGAATGAGACAGATGTCGGTGGAGTGCTGGCTGGCTGAGCGGGCGTTAAGAGTCACCAGGTGAAGGGGGTCTCTGCCTTTGAAGGTTTTCTCAGGTGGAGTACAGGGACGTGGTACTTCGCTCAGAAGGGGTGGCAGGGAGAGTGGTAGGAAGAGAGGCAGGTGAAGGAAGGAAGTTAATGATGGACGGCAGGTTTGCCTGAGGACCCTGTACCAGGACAGTGCCAGAGTGGTAGACATTAATGATGCAGCTTGATGAGAAGAAGCCCGCCAAGAGGCCTTGCCACTTGGTGCCACCATTAATGGGAGAGGATGTGAAAGGGGAGAGAGAGGAGAGATGAGATGAGGGGTCCAGAGATCTGCATAAGTACAGAGAAGAGGGTACCAGTGATGACCTGTCTGGAAGTTGCACTGACATAGGTGTCTGCGATGGCTAGGCCAGGATGTCTTTTTTTGTGCTTTTTCCTTCCAGATTTCTTGAGAGACGGAGGAGAGGTGCTAGTGTAGAAGTTAGATGAGCTGGTGGGAGCCAGAGGAACGGAAGAAAGAAGGGCTGCACGGCACCGTTCCAGCTAAACTCACGAGGTGGCCTAGTAGTCACAAAAGGCACAAATGCAGTCCAAAAAGGAAAGTCAAATTCTAAGAACCAGGGGGCACACGTGCAATGCAAAGAGGCTGCAGGGATGTAAAACTGCACACCTAACTTAAAAAGTCACAAGCAGTAGCACAAGTGCAATGCACAGAGGGCGCACGCACCTAAATTCGACATTCACAAGCAGGGGCACAATGCAGTGAGCAATAAAGTAGGTTAGGTGCGGCAGGAAGGCAGAGCAAATGGGCACAGCATTGGATCTGAAAGTTACAGGAGGAGGCAATGGGAGAGTTCATATAAAAACGATGGGAAATACGCAGCTCTCAGGTCACCCCTAGACACTAGACCCTAAGCAGCACCTGAGGCTTGGGGGGGCTGCTACAGATAGGATACGATAGCCATTTCTTTAGGGCATATTTGCATTTTTAATTTATGCAATAATGAATTCAAACATTTACAAAAACAGCCGTATGTGCAGGTGTATGAAAAAACAGCATTATCAACAATTAATTCTACCAATCCCAAGATTCAGTCCTAAAATCTGTCCTCAATCCTAAAAACAAGAATGTGCTACTTGCACAGTCACTTGTGGTTGTTCAGTGATCGTCCCTCTAACGAGCAGCAGCATGAGTAGTCCTTTGAGGAGCCCTGTCCATAAGCGCTGTATGCGGCTGGACTCCTTGCACTTCTGCTCGGTGTTTCTAAAGGTGCATTTTTTATGCAGATTTTCACTAAGTGCCTAAATGCCTCCCGCTCTACCCAGAGCACCATAGCAGCCTCTGGGCTCGCGCCCTTGAGACGCCCTGTTGATACGCTATGATATGGCATTCATAACGCGCCTATACACAAGCGTTTCAAGGTGCTAGAAGGGCTGTCTCTGGCTGTCTTGGGCTGGGCTGGCGGCTGCGGCCATGGCAGAATTGATCTAACTTCCCCTATGCGATAACCCTTCTCCGCGACAACTATTGAAAAACTGTATTCACTATTTTATTTAAATCACACGCTAACGCTGCTCCGCAAAAACACCTTCAGGACATGATCACACTAGCCTATCATTAGGACGTTTGTTTGCCCGTGCCCTATGAATTGTGAATGCAAGCACCGCCGCCACCTCGAACCTCCTGCCGTGCTACACCGTGCATCACCGCACCCTACACACAGCGGTGCTGGAGCTGGCCCTTAACAGAATAGAATCGCCTGGACCTGAATTTATTCGCAGCATCCCGAGCCTCCCCCCCCTCCCCCCCCACTTCCCCCGTCCAGTGACAGAGCAGTAATATTCTGCGAACGTGCACAACCTGCAGAGCGACAAAGAGTCGTGTCCAGTCGCACTTACACTGGGATAACACAACCTTTTATACCGCCAGACCACAGCTGGATACCGGGCACAGCCATCCACACCACTTCTTGAACCCTGTTAGAGGCGCCCCTTTCACCATGCAAGATGACGCGCTCAGCAGTCAAACTGAAAAAAGAAGAAGGAGCGCGCAAACATGCACGTGCCCCAGCAACGAATGAAAGCCCACAAAGAAGCACCGCAAAGAAAACGCCAACACAAGCAAGGGAAAACCTTTGAAAAAAACAGATCTTACCAGAGACAGAAGATGGCCCCAACATCACACCTGGAAACGATGCTGCGCTGTCGCAACCAAACTCTGAACACGTAGACCCCAAATTAACCAACAAAAACACACATCTCAGACACAGCCCTCAGAAAGAAAAGATATATTACGACATGTTCCCCCAAGCCAAGCCTTATAAACCCAACACCCCTCTCAAATTGAAAGAAATGAAAGAAGACGACCCTGAGTGGACATTAAGACAGGGATGACAATGATAAAACAACGGAGAAAGGCTTCACAGAACCCCAACCAAAAGATAATGTCACGACACCACCAACCCTACAAAAAAAACAGGCTATACAAGCAGACTATGGCAACAGAACCACGAACAATCCAGCTTTAGAACCACAATGAATACAATGCCAACACCTGAGAAGGAAAATGGACGTCTATCAAGATTGTCCCTTGACATTACAGGATTAGAAACATGAATGACTAATCATGAGAAAAGACATGAAGTATTTGGAAATCTGTTACCATCCAAACTAGACCTTCAAGAAGCAAACAGGACTTCTACACCATGACATGAGGAAAAAGACCAACCTATAACATCAAATGGCGGCAAGCTAGAGAAGGTACAGACAAAGGAAAGGATACAACACAAAAAAACCCACCAAATCAACTCTGAACCCCCGAACAACAACGGAAAATAATCATTGTAACAACGAAGATCAGAAATGCCAATACAAAGCACCGAAGGACGAATACAATATCCCGATTCCGACAACTATGGCTGATGGCAGCGTCTAGCCATGCCCTGACGCCATTCTTAAAACTTTATGAAACCATCAGCGACACAACGCGCGACCAGGCAATGCTGATCGGCCTAATACATACAAAACAACTCTTCATGGAAACCTTTGCCACTAAAATAGAAACTAGAGTGCAGGCTGAAGCGGAAGCAACGCACCAATGGCAATTCCCTCTGACAAAGAACAAATCACAACAGCACTAATCAAATGGTTAACTTCTAAACAACGAGAGAAAATGGCTAGAAACTGAAACGTGCACGTCACAAGACGCAATCTAGGGACAAAGAACAAAGGACCCAACATCCAAGAAAAAAATGGCCCTCGAGAAGATGGAAACAAAAATAATGATAAGACAATAAAAACACTGTGCCTCCGAGCCACCAGAAAGTGGAAACACCTCGAAAAGAAACCACAAAAGGCACAGGAGCTCAACCAAAGACACAGAAAGCACAACAGAAAATGAACGAAAGAACCAATGCAAGACACAGAGATGCACAAAACAACTTTAAGCATCAAAAACCGCAGGTTACAGCAAATGAACCAGAATCCTTTCCAATATTTGATACCAACAGGAAAACAGCGGACATGAGTAATACGAAAATAGCTAAAACACAGGAAAAGTCAAACAAAAAGAATTCCAAAATGACAAAGAGCGGTTCGTGTGCTTTCCTCTGGAGCCTAACTATGCCAATAACCTTCATCAAATTACCTATACAAACGGAAACTAAACAGAAGACAAGAACAAAAGTGGTCATTGAGAATAAAAAAACAGACAAGCCCAAGTGTCCGAAATAAAGAACAAGCTCTAGAGGACAAACTACAAACGGATCTGCTGATGAACCGATCCTCCTACACAGAAGAAAGGTCTGTAATGACAATAGAGGAAAGCATGAATTTCCCAGAAGAAACATCATCTCTTTACATTATAGACGAATACGAAGAAGGATACACTAAGCCGTCAGAAGATAAAATCCTCTCATGTGAAGATATTTCAGAAAACGAAATAGACTGGTCGGAAGAAGAATCTGCGACGCCCTCGGCTGTAAATGACGATGAGAGCGAATCAGCGCAGAATACTGCGGAAAGACCGCAAAATAGGAAAACCGCCCGAATGAGATCTCGCAAACACGACTACAATGCAAATGCAGCATTCCCAAAATCAGATTAGACGAATGAACACCTAAGGCTTCCATCCTTTATCGATCCCTGAACACACTTAACAAAGTGCTCACTTAATGTGCAGAGAATAACGGATCTCAACGATGGCTTAATCCTGAACAGAACCAACCTGCTACGACTACTACATGCAATACCATCGCTCCATATGATAAGATCAGAGGACATTAAAGTAGTAGAATTTCTGAGAGATGAAAGAACAGACGGAATAGAGTTCCAATTTAACTTGCGACGAACAGCGGATTTCGTAATGGAACACACAAAGCAAATAAGACAACTAGGCTTCAAATGCACGCCAAACTATGAAATGAATCATGCACCTTCACCACTACATGGAAAAAGAAAAGAAGACAGACATCAAGAAATACGCAGGTCCACAAAAGAGCAATACTCTACGCCAACAGAAACACCTGAACAATCACAAAGATACACATCTGAACGAAGAAGCATAAAAGGGTCACCCAAAAACAGAAGAACAATACATGGACCAAACCACCGAGCCCAAAACACGAATGATACACCAAAAAGAGATTGGAGCGGTCAAAAGAAGACACATTTATACCAACCCCTCACCAAGGACAAATGGAATCTAGAACTTTGCTCATGGAACACCAGAGACTCTTCACATTTATTCCTTAAAGAAAATAATGGTCTTTCCAAGTATGACATAATATGCCTACAAGAGACATGGATAGTCAAGCAACTGATATGCGATGGATACATAACTTGCATAAACCCTGCTTTAACAGGAACAAAGGGGCTCCCATACGCTGGTCTTCTGACACTACCGAAAATGGAGGCCAATATGCAACTAAGAGAGTCATTTAACCCCAATCCCTAGATCCAAATCACGGTATTTGAACACAAACAAAACAATGAATACGATCAAAAACAAACACACGATACAAAAATAATTGGAATTATGAAGCTATATTGGAACACACCCACCAAGCCTAATGCCTCGTTCATGGATGAGCTGCAAAGGAAATACAAGCATTTGGATATTATCATCTGCGGAGACCTGAATATTCATTTGTTCAATGCCAAGCGCACAAAAATTTGATTCAATAAACTCACCCCCAAAGCAAACATTTTGACAAAAGAGACAAGCAGGAGAAATCTTACTTTAATAAATGGGAACATTGTAGTTAATCAACCAAATAAAACTTGGCTGAGAGGCACAGCAAAGGCGTATTTGTACTACATATACACCTCCTCAAACATCCTGGACAAAATTCAAAAATTCGAGGTCATTCCTGCGAGACACAGTGACCACCATAACATTACCATGACATGGATGGAACAACACCAGCCCACGAGCAAAATAAGAATCCCAACCATCGAAATCAACACTGGGCTAAATAGATTATGTATATCGGAACAACAGATCGAAGGGCTGCAAATAAAATTTTCCAATTCATCCAGAAATGGCAAAGAAAAAATTGATTATGAATGGGTGCTGAGACCATTTAAATCATTAGCAGACCACAGACACAGCCACACACTGTATCACACACATGCATATAACATCCAAATTGCCATGAAGAAAAAAGGACTTAGAAAGAGTATAACAGAAGGCCGCAGGATGATGGATTCTGAGGGTGATTTGAAGACAATTAAAAAAGGGAAACAAAAACATCGAAACTGGATGAAAAACATGAGAACCTGAACGACGCAGAAAGCATGCTACAGGCATTGAGAAACAAAAACACGAGAGAACTATGGAACCTTCTCAACGGAAAATTGCTAAACCAACAGAGGATGATGTTAGACATACCTGAAAAAGAATGGACAGACATCTTCTCTGAGCTATAAGTGGACAGACATCTTCTCTGCGCTATAAAACACGAACGGAAGTATCTGAACAAGTTTCAGCGATACCGGACCCCCAAAATAAATGGCACATCAGCTGGAACCAGGAGGAAATAGTGACACACATTAGACTCCTCAACAGCTCCAGAGCCCTCAATCCGGATGGTCTGAGTAATGCCACCCCAAAGAAACATCCGGAGGCATGGGCGGATCTTTGCATTCCAATGTTCACCCTAATTTCAAACCATAACTGCAAACCAAAACCATGCAAGTCGGCTATTCTTATTCCAATTTTCAAGCAAGGTGACAGGAAACAGCCCTCTCACAACAACCCTATCAACCACTGGCCCTGCTTAACCCATTGGGAAAGGTTTTTGCTTCACTGCTCTTGAAAAGATTGACTGATTGGGCTAAAGAAAATGGAAAACAAGACCCGTGCCAGACTGGATTCATGAAAAACGAAGGTACAAACATCAACTTAATGATACTTAACCTACGGCCAGCTCTGTTACGAGTTTTGACACTCTCCTCCCTGATTGCTACAAGATCCTCTCCGCACCCAGATCATCCCGGTCCGGTGGGGATGGTAGCCCTGATTTTTCCTGAGTGGATTCCTGCCTCTATCATTCCCACTCAGACCTACTCCTCTTTTGAATGCCTTGTCTGTAGGTTTTCCCTCTCGCCTACCCATTCTCTTACTGTGGTTACCATCTACTGGCCTCCTGGTCAAATCACCTCATTTCTCTCTGAGTGGGCGGACCTCTCCTCCTTCCTCCTGGCCTCTACCACTCCACTCCTCCTCCTCAGTGACCTCAATTTATATTTAGACTCTCCTTGTTCCTCCTCTGTACTCTTCTGTGACCTCTGCGACTCCCTCTCTCTGTCCAACCTCCCCTCTGGCCCGACTCACTCTGCAGGGCACACACTCAATGTCTTGTTCTCCTCTGACCTCCCCCTCTCCCTCCCTCTGACCACTCCTCTCTCGTGGAGCGATCACTCCCTCCTCTCCTCTCATCGCTCGCTATCTTCCCCCCATGCCAAGCTTACCCCAACACTGCCACCTACCTTCTCGGATATCCGGCCCATGAAGCGTGTGTCAGTTGAGGCTTTTGCTGCCACTTACCCCCCCCCCTCCACCTCTGGCTGTCTCACATCCTGACGCAGCCCTGTCTCTGCTCTACTCTTCATTTTCTGATACTCTTGATGCTCTTGCCCCTGTCATGAGGATCTGTTTGAAGTCCAAAGCCAAGGGCAATTCCTGGGATGACTCTGACCTAGCTACACTTAAACGTAAGTGTAGGGCGGCTGAGAGGAAATGGAGGGCTTCCTGTTCATCCTCTGACAAACTGGCCTATCGCCTGCTACAAAGGCAATACCGACTCTCTGTCCTCACCAAGAAGAAAGTCCACATTCAAGCTCGTGTCTCTGCAGCATCTAACAACTCGGCCGAACTCTTTAAAATCTGCAAGGAGCTGGCCAACCCTGCTGCAGTTTCTATCCCTCCTGTTGCCTCCCAGGCTCTTTGCAATGCCCTTGCCTCTCACTTCATTTAGCCACCCCCCCCCCCACCATCCTTCTCGTCCTTTTCTCTTTTCTCCCCTGACGAGGTCGCTAGACAAGTCCGATCTATGAAAGCCTCATCAAAACAGGTTCATATCCCTGTTCCTCTAAAACCATCTAGGACCACATTGACACCCTCACTCCAGCCCTTGCTGATTCTTGCAACCACTCCTTTGCCTCTGGATCCTTCCCCTCCCCTCTGAAGCACTCCCTTGTGTATCCTCTTCTCAAGAAACCCATAGCTGATCCTTCTTGTCCAGCTAACTATCACCCAATTTCCTTTACTCCATTTCTGGGCAAACTCCTGGAAAAGTTGGCCATCTCTCAGCTTAGCCTTCATTCCAATTCTGTTGGCTGTCTCCATGATCACCAGTCTGGCTCCAGAGCTGCCAGAAGCAAGGAAACTGCTCTCCTAAACACCCGTGAAGATCTGCTCTCCAACCTTGACTCTAACATTCCCTCTGTCCTCATCCTCCTCGATCTCTCTCCTGCCTTCGACACGGTCAACCATACCATCCTGCTCAACCGTCTCTGTGAAAACCTAGGTATCACTGATCAGGCTCTGGTCTGGCTGACCTCTTTCCTCTCTGATCGACCCTCCAAGGTCCAACTTGGGTCCTTCCTATCATCTATCTTCCTATCTACCTGTGGTGTTCCCCTGGGGTTTAACCTCTCGCCCTGGCTTTTCAACCAATACCTGGCAACTCTCGCCCACTGCATTGCCATTTTCTGCTCAAATTTCCAGTGCTACGCTGACGACACTCAACTGATTTTCAGGCTGCCCTCGGCCACCCCCTCCCCCTCTCTCATCTCTGATTGCCTAACTGCCATTCAAGATTGGTGTGCCGCCAATGATCTTTGTCCGAATGCCAGCAAGACTGAGATCCTCCTCATCGGCACACCTTCACCATCCTTTCCCCTCACTATCTGGCCGGCTTCCCTTAGCCCTCCACTACCTCCACCTGCGAGGTTAAGAACCTCTGGGTCATCTTTGACTCCGCCCTTTCCTTCTCCGACCACATCTCGGAGATCTCTAAAAAGTCACATTTCCTACTGCACCTCCTTAGAGGTACTCTGCCTTTCCTCTCCTTCCCCTAGAAGCTCATGGTCTCCCAAGCTCTGTTTCTCTCTAGGTTGGACTATTGTAACAGCCTCTTTCTAAATCTACCTGCCTCTACTCTCCGACCTCTGCAACTAATCTAGAACAGGACTGCGAGACTTGTCCTTGGCCTCAGGACCTGGGATCATATCTCTCCAGCTCTGAAATCCCTCCATTGGCTCTCAATGGATGCAAGGATTTCTGGGGCCTGGGACCAAAATACCTTCAGCTATCCCTCCGCAAATACCGTCCCTCTCGTGCTCTTCGCTCCTCTACCTCTAACTCCCTCAGGGTCGGTCGTTTTTCAAAGAAACAAGCTGGGGGTAGATCTCTGTCTTCGACTGGGGCCTCCCTCTGGAACAGCCTCCCTGCCACTCTAAAACTTGAGGCGAACCATCTCTGGTTCCGAAAGCACCTCAAGACCTTCCTCTTTTCTTCTGCCTTTGCTCCCCCTCTCCCCTACTGATCTGTTCTGTCTTGGAACTGTGCACCTGGCCTCCCTCTGTCCTCCGGGCCCAGGTACCTGCTCACCCTGCCACCCTCCCGCACTGCCTCCAGGCCACCCCTTGCACTGTGGTCTGTACCTGTACCCAAACAGCCCCCCTTTTTCTTCCTGCACTTATCAGACCTACCCTGTCTGCTGCCTTAAACCTAGCACTTATTGCTGGCTGCACTACCACTGGTTGTTGCCTTTATTATTTATTTATTTATTATTATTTATCTGTTTCTCTGCTTCGCACTTTCCACTTCTCCCCCCTTCCATGCACTTTTCCCCTCCCCCTCTCCCATGCACTTGTGCATTCTTAATGTCACTGGGCCTAGTAAGATCACTGTTTTGTTCCCCCCTGTTCCCCTCCCTTGCCTTGTCGCGCTCTGAATCACTTGTGTACGAGAGCGATAGAAATAAAATATCAATATCAATACTTAAAATGGAAGCAATAAGAACTAAAACCCTCATACACACTGCTTTTTTAGACCTCCAACTGGCCTTTGACAGTGTAAATCGGTAAAAACTATGGAAAAAACTAAAAAGATGGAACTGTTCAGCAGAAATTCTTGGACCAATCAAAGCACTATACAGAGTCCGGTTAACCCAAAACAGTGATTTATCGACTGAGATGCACACAGCCAATGTATTAAAACAAGGCTGTCCTTTAGCTGCAACACTCTTTAATCTCTATCTGCTTGATCTGGCAGAAAATCAAATCATCACCAGCGCTTATTCACCCAAACTAAATTCAACACCATTACCATACATTCGATACGGTGACAACCTCGTTATGCTCGACAAGACACAAGTTAGTCTATAAAAAGGCTGAGAATGTTGGAAAAATACATAGAAGAAAATGACCTTACAATCAATACAAAAAAACCCACGCAAGTTATGAGTTTCGGACGCCTTCAAAAAGCAAAGAGCAAACAACTGACAATACAGCTAAAAGGAAAACACATTGAGGTAGTAAAAACAACAAAATACCTCTGTTTTTGGCTCAACCAATCAGAGATGGAATCAGATTGGTCTAAACATCTGAAGGACAAAGCACGATCACTTGCACGACAAGGCCTGATAATGCACAGGAAATATGGACAATACTCCATGAAACCCATGATAGAATTCTACAGACAAAAAGTGTTTGCTATCCTAACCTATGGAAGTGAGGCCATGCTCAATATTCCACGTCACACATGGAATTTAGTTGAAGAGATTTGTTGGCGCAAGATACTAATATTTCCCACTGCCTACCCAATACCCCAGATTCGTAACAAACTGGCAATCCATTCAATCGAATCAATTACCAAATGGAAGCACTTAGACCTACATAGAAAGGTATTTGCAGATGAAGACATACCTGCAATCGAGATCTTTAGAACATAAAACAACACATCTAATGAAAAAGTTCTAGACACTTGGCAAGAGGCATGCTTGCAAATGCTATATAGCAATGATATATCAATCGAAACTCTGATAAACAGACCTCTAATGGTAAAAATAAGAATTCAGCAAAATGATTGGATAAAAACACTCCAGGAGCAGGCCCACCATCAAATGACAATAAATATGGAAAAAGAAGCCAGAGCGCTAAACGAACTGCCACAATATCTGATAAGATTTAATTGTCACATTCTGCAGACTCCAGCTCAATGTTCTCCCAACACGGGAATAACTCACCCAAACCAACCAGATACCAGACGATGAGATTAATTGCAGATTCTGCCAACAAACGAATCAAATTGATTCAATATACCACATTATAATGGAGTGCCAAGCACTCGACAACAAAAGAAATCTGTTTGAAGGAATGCTGCCACCTGAAAGAATACAACAAGATCCAAAAGAAAGAAGGGCACAGATAATCTCAGGAAACAACAATATCCTGACTTTCAGGCTAATTCAATTCTGTAATAATATTATGACAAAGAATGATGCAAATAAGAACAGATAGTGTGATCCAGTATAAAAATATGAGGCCTTGAACTTTTAGAAGACCCTAAAAACTCTAGATATACAAAACGTTGAATGCAAGCAGCAAAAGCTGGATTTTATTCTCTCTTCTATTACTTTTTTTGCTTGTCTTTTACTAACTGGGGTAGACACCGTGAAACGATGAAATGTAATTTATGAGATCGAAAAAAATGTAAAATGTTTGTATGCAAACTATAAACAGAAAAAGAAAAAGTAATAAATAGTCCTTTGTGCAGGTATTACACACTTTTCTAAACACTTGTCCCAATAGGGTTTGGTCTGACTATTTGAACCAAAACTCTGCCCATGTTGGCATATGTCCATAGAACTTCCTCAGGGGCTACTGTTCCTTCAGCAACTCACACACAATCTATTTTTATAACCATGCTTGCTGTGGTATTGGCTATGCTGCTGGGAGCCTTACAATCATGTGCAGTCTCCTTTCTAGCTACAATTCTAAATGGCTACCCTTCTTATCTTCTCCATTCAGGGTCTTTTCAATGACCCGCCACTTTTATTTACACCAGAAAGACAATCCTCAATAGGATGTGTTACGCTCACCTGGTTCCACGGGGACGCCACCCAGCAGTTGGAACTCAGGTATCCTTCTCTGCGGTTCCCAGGTGTGACCAGCGGGAGGGTTCTGCCTGGAATACAGGTGGGCAATGTTTAAGACTGGGCAACTGAGGTAAACAGTCCCCCACCACCCCGTATACCCGCGGCCTCACTGGACCTCTCCTCACCTTGTTTTTAATGCAGGTGTGTTCTCCGTCCTGCCTTCTTGGCAAGGGCGCGTTGTGCTTGGTGGGCGTTTGCGATCGAGTTACTGCACTGATGCCGGCCCACTTTGAGTCTTTCAGGTAGGTCTTATTGCTGTGCTATATTATTGTCTTTGCATGCTGTTAAGACGGATTTCTGAACTCTGTCCTTGAGGCGCAGAGGTTCAGAAGGCCAACCTAATTACTTGGAACAGGGTAACCTCTGGACAAGCCAGACCAATCAGGGTAGCGATTGCGGCGGTCAAGACTAGGTCTCAAGAGGGGTGAGGGTGACTGAAAGCCCGCAATGAGCACACAAAGTAAGGACACTTACAAATTACTCCAAACAGGTGTTATATTAAAAATATAGACACATTTATTCCAAGGCCTTTGCAACAATGACCGTAGCGAGAAATCACGATAAAACTCTAGTAAACCAACACATACCAAACCCATACAATATATATACAAATACAAACGAGTCTAAAGCGTTAGATGCACGAAATGGGTAGTCCACCTAGAAGGGGAGGAAAACAGGCAGTGCGAAATAATGATTAGACCCAGTCCGCCTTCAGAGGCACCTAACTAAAAGGAAGTCCAAGCCCTACGAAGAGTGGAGCCTTGTGCTCAAAAGTACCTGCATACGCTGGTGCCAACGGGCAAAAAGGGGAGTCTCTTCGAGGGAATCCGGCAGTTCAGTTTGGTGCACAAATGAAGAGGAACAGGGTTCCGCGACTCAAGCGCAGCCTCCACTGTGGGCAGAAGCAGAGCGCGAGTACGGAAAGGCGTGACACAGCAGGGAAAAGCTACGGGCTCCTGCAGGAGGGCAATCCAGTTGCTAGCTATGCTACTCACCGGTCCCCAATGCAAGCAGACTGTCACAATACACAATAATAGGAGGAGAGGTCGACACTCTCCCCCGAACCACAGAAGCCGAATGAAGTCGACCCTCCCACCGTGGTTGGCACAGGTACCTGATATATATATATAGACAGGACACCACGTGGCAGCCAGTGGGGGGAAGAGGGTTAGGGAGAGGTTGTGGACAGGGTGAGGGGTTTTAGGAACACCGGATAGAGGGTATAGGAAAACCTAGTTTGGATAGGACTGGGGGAAGTACAGGGAAAAAGCCTACACTTAGTAATACTTATAACATCATACTCTGCAATACTCTGATTACTTGATTTCATATGTGGTATTACTGCCTGTTACCTGATAACCCATACCTTGAGAACATCTTAATACATGTATCTCACACACTGTATGTCATTGACATGAAACAACAAAGCATGATTAGCAGATGAAACATACGATGGGAATACTCCCAAGATGAAGACATGACACATGGCCCCTTGGGCTGGTATATGCAACACTTATAGCAACTAACAAGTACAACAAGCACGACAATAATTAAACGTGTAGAACATAAAGATTTGTCGAATGCTTCCTTGCAGCAGAACAGAAAAATGTGCACAGTCTCTCAACGCCGAGTACTTCTATGAGCATGCTCGTAATCACATGTGCATTTCATTAATGACCAATAAACCCTTTCCGCACTTATCTTGTGTCCGGGAAGCTCCTGAGCCTTCCCGGACGTTGAATGCTGTCGCCCGTAGCAGCCATGAAGATCACTCCTCTCCCCGCTGCAAAGTGCTCACGCCCGCCGCCTCCGTGTTCCTGCCAATTTCATAGCGGGCGGCTCCTGACTTCTCCGAATGCTGCTCCGACTGACGCAGCTTCGACCTCCAAACAAAATAAGCCACACCTGCCGCGCGGCGTGGGCCGCTCATAAACCGTTAGCAATCATGATCAGCTGGCCCCACGCGCGCACGGCAGTAAACTACCCAGCCTCCCAAGTACTGCTGGGAATTGTAGTTTTGTTGGACTTTTCAGTGTTTTAGCCCTCTGAGCCCAGTGTACACATGCTTGCCCTTATTCCTGACATTACCTCCTCTCCGAGGGCCCTTCCCAGGACCTGGTTTACCCGGATGTTGTCGATGAAATTGTTTAACCAACCTTGGAGCATGTACTGATTCCGCCAGCTCCCAAGAACAGTCCTCCGGCCCATAACCTGTCCAGTTAATCAGGTACCATAACCGTTGATTCCTTATTTTTGCATCCAGAATACTTTTCACTTCATACTCCATCTGACCTTCTTTCATGATGGCTGGTGGTCTCTTAGCAGTCATCCCCGGAGCTGCGGGTTTAAGTAAAGAGACATGGAATACCGGATGGATAGGTACATTTTTTGGCAAACGTAATTTCATTGCAGTGGCTGACACACATTTAATTATCACGTAAGGCCCAATGAAACGAGGCAGAAATTTTCGCGAGCCTATCAAGGCTAAATTTCGTGTGGATAACCACACCTTATCTCCCACTGCATATTTAGGACCTGCTTGTCTATGTCTGTCAGCTTGACTTTTATATTGTCTTTTGGCTTGTTCCAAATTTGCCCGTGCCTTTTGCCTGATCTCCAGAAGCAACTGCTTTCGCTCTTGTAACGCGGGGATTTGTCCCACTTCTGGCAAATGTTCGGGTAGCATATTCTGCACTTGTCCATATAAACATTAATTTGGTGCCATTCCCAGGGAAGTGTGATAGGTATTATTGTAGGTGAATTCTGCCAACCATAACGCTTGTACCCAAGAATCTCTGCCATCTCCCAAGTACCCTCTTAAATATTGCTCTAGGGTCTGATTAACGCGCTCTGTTTGCCCATCAGTTTGAGGATGATAGCTGGTAGAGAGCGCACAGTTGATTCCCAGCATCTGACAAAAGGCACGCCAAAACCTGGAGGTGAATTGTGAACCTCTATCCGATATTATAGACTTTGGTAACCCATGCAATCTGACCACATGTTGCAAGAATAACTCTGCCAACTTTCCTGCTCCTGGTATTCCTGCACATGGAACAAAGTGAGCCTGCTTAGACATGAAGTCCACTACTACCCAAATGGTATCATAACCATTATCAGGAGGTAAATCCGTAATGAAATCCATCGAAATTGAAGTCCATAGCTGACTTGGGGTTGGTAAGGGCTGTAACAACCCTCTCTTCTTCCCATGCTCTGCCTTGTTACATGCACAATTCTCACACAACCTTAAGTACTTCTCCGAGTCTTGTTTTACTGTGGGCCACCAGAAATATTTCCCTAGCATCTCTTGCATTTTTCTCAAACCTGCATGCCCTGCCAATGGAGAATTATGGCACCAGTATAATGCTTGCTTCTGTAATTCCTTGGTGGGCAAGTACAGTCTACCCTGATGATAGGGTAAGCCTTCTCGTAGGGTACGTGCGGGATGTGTTTTACACCATTCCTGCAGTTGTCTAACTGGTAAAGCCTTCTTGACCTGCTCAATGATTTTCTGTGTAATAGCCCCGACAATTCTTTCAGGTGAAATAACAGTTTTAAATTCCCCTACTGAATTATCCACATTTTGTTGTCTAGACAAAGCATCCGCTTTTCCATTCTTACTACCTGGTCTGAATGTAACCACAAAGTCAAATTCATTAAAATATTGAGACCAACGTAGTTGCCTAGGGCTTAGTGATTGTGCCGTTGTGAAGTATTGCAAGTTTTTGTGGTCTGTTACCACCACCACCTGATGTCTTGCACCCATCAAATAATGTCTCCATTCCACAAATGCTAATCGAATGGCCAATAATTCTTTATCCGTAATAGAATAGTTTTGTTCACACCCTGACAATTTCTTAGAAAAAAAAGCCACAGGATGCAAAATTCCCTCTTCATCCTTTTGTGATAGAATAGCTCCTACTGCCACATTACTAGCATCAGTTTCCACCTGAAAGGCTCTCTCTAGTTTAGGATGCCTTAACACAGGAGCGGTAGTAAACGCTGTTTTTAGTTGTTGAAATGCTTGCTCTGCCTCCACACTCCATGTAAATCTCACTGCCTTTTTTAGTAGTTGTGTAATTGGACTAACGATCTTGGAGAAATTGCCAATAAAACGTCTGTAGAAATTAGCAAACCCCAAGAAGGATTGTATATCTTTTATACATTGTGGAGAAGGCCAATTCACTACTGCTTGCACCTTCCTTGGGTCCATCACAATCCCGTTTTTTTTTTGTCAATATAAAACCCAGAAATTCCACCTGACTTACATGAAATGCGCATTTCTCTGATTTCACACATAATTGATATTCTTGTAACCTTTTCAACACTGCTGTTACATGTTTTACATGTTGTTCTGGGGAATCTGAATAAATCAATATATCATCAATGTACACAATTACAAAGAGATCAATAAACTCATGCAATACTTCTTGCATAAAAAACTGAAAAGCAGCAGGGGCATTACACAAACCAAACGGCATGACAAGATACTCAAATAATCCAAACTTTGTTCTGAATGCCGTCTTCCACTCATCTCCCTCCTTCACCCGTATCAAATGATAGGCTCCCCTTGAATCCAATTTGGTATAAATCTTTGCATTCTTTACTTGGTCCAATAGAACCGAAATCAAAGGTAAAGGGAATCGATTCTTGATGGTCACCTTGTTTAATGCCCGATAGTCTATGCATGTGCGTAGCGTCCCTTCCTTTTTAGGGACAAAAAATAATGGAGAAGAAACTGGAGAAGTAGAGTGCCTAATAAATCCTTTAGACAACATTTCATCAAGATACTCTCGTAAGTGTTCATTTTCCTTCTCTGTAAGGGCATATATTCTACTACAAGGTAATTTCGCCCCTTCTTCTAGTTCAATAACACAATCATAGGTCCTATGAGGAGGCAACTGCTCCGCCACTCTTTTGTCAAACACTTTTGCAAATTCCATGTACTGTGAGGGAATTCCTTTTTCCACTGCTCCCACCACTTGGGGCCCTACTACCTTCTCAATTAACAATGCTGTGGGGCCTGTTTCAAGCAGCATGTGTTCTTGACACCGTTGTTCATCAAACCTTACTGTCCGTAGTACCCAATCAATTTGCGGGTTATGTAATCTTAACCATGGCATTCCCAGAATCAACCCAAATTGCGGGACTGCTATAAGGTCAAAGGTAATTAGTTCTTGATGACCTCCTTCACAAATCATTTCCAATTCCTCAGTCTGTTGTCGTATGGGACCTGATATTAATGTTGAACCATCTACCAACTGGACTCCTTCTACCTGCTGCTTGTCAACTACAGGTAACCCTAACTGAGTAGCCAGTGATATGTCTACAAAGTTACCTGTGGCCCCTGAGTCCACCATCGCCCTAACCTCCTGTTTCGTCAAAGCAAAACATAATGTAACAAGAATGTAAAAATGGGAAGTTGTCCCACCCACCGTGTTTGCAATCCACCTGGGGAATCTTACTTCTAATGGGCCTGACACCTGTGTTCCCCTCAAGGCCGGCCCAATTCTTTTCCCGTCTCCTTTGAACTCTTTTCACCACTCTTCTGAGGAGTATTGGGACATGTTCGTATAAAATGCCCTGCTTGCCCACAATACAAACACAACTTATTGGACCTACGTTGTTCCTTTTCTGCCGCCGATAATGGCCCTCTGACACTTCCAATCTGCATTGGTTCTGCTTCACTTGCCCTTCCTCCTCTACTTCTGTCTATTCGTACAAAAGGTGCTACTTCCGGTCTCTTTTTATCACCTTTCCTTTCATTCATGCGATGATCCAACCTCAGCGCTAAATCTATCATATCAGTACATGTGCTCGGTTGAGGCTCCACTTGTGCAATGGCATCTTTTAATTCCTCCCGTAATCCTTGGTAAAATAATACTGTTTGTTTGGATGTTGGCCAGTCTGTCTCTATGACTAGCCTGTTAAACTGAGTTACATACGTTACTAGGTCCCGCACTCCTTGTTTTAATCCCAACAATTCCTTATCCTGAGCTAGAGATACCTCTCGGCGATCGAATAGCCGGCCAAATTCCGTCAAAAACCCATCCCAGTTATATAATAGGGGATCATCCTTTTGTACCAAGGGCATTGCCCATGCTGCAGCATCCCCGGTTAAATAGGAAATGACAAAAGCCGTTCTAGCTTGAATAGTCTCGAAGGCCGTAGGTTTACACAGGAAATGTAATCTACACTGTGTAAGGAACATCATGTACTTTCTGGGATCCCCCGAAAAACGCTCGGGGGCTGCCAAGGGGACACTACTGGGAGGGTGGACAATTACCGTGGAATTCTGACTAGAAGAGGCAACTCCCATTGCACCTACCCCCTCCAAAGGAGTTCTCTGAGCAACCAAACCTTGAACTTGAGTCTTCAAATTATCAGCTTCTTGTCTTGTCTGAGCTAATTCTAACTGCATATCTTGAAGGGCCTTTAGCACATCGGCCAAAGGCGGAGGAGTCGCTTCCATTTGGCTTGGGTGGTTTGAGTATCCCAATATGGGGGTGGCTTATTATGTCACAAAACACAATAATAGGAGGAGAGGTCGACACTCTCCCCCGAACCACAGAAGCCGAATGAAGTCGACCCTCCCACCGTGGTTGGCACAGGTACCTGATATATATATAGACAGGACACCATGTGGCAGCCAGTGGGGGGAAGAGGGTTAGGGAGAGGTTGTGGACAGGGTGAGGGGTTTGAGGAACACCGGATAGAGGGTAGAGGAAAACCTAGTTTGGATAGGACTGGGGGAAGTACAGGGCAAAAGCCTACACTTAGTAATACTTATAACATCATACTCTGCAATACTGTGATTACTTGATTTCATATGTGGTATTACTGCCTGTTACCTGATAACCCATACCTTGAGAACATCTTAATACATGTATCTCACACACTGTATGTCATTGACATGAAACAACAAAGCATGATTAGCAGATGAAACATACGATGGGAATACTCCCAAGATGAAGACATGACACATGGCCCCTTGGGCTGGTATATGCAACACTTATAGCAACTAACAAGTACAACAAGCACGACAATAATTAAACGTGTAGAACATAAAAATTTGTCGAATGCTTCCTTGCAGCAGAACAGAAAAATGTGCACAGTCTCTCAACGCCGAGTACTTCTATGAGCATGCTCGTAATCACATGTGCATTTCATTAATGACCAATAAACCCTTTCCGCACTTATCTTGTGTCCGGGAAGCTCCTGAGCCTTCCCGGACGTTGAATGCTGTCGCCCGTAGCAGCCGTGAAGATCACTCCTCTCCCCGCTGCAAAGTGCTCACGCCCGCCGCCTCCGTGTTCCTGCCAATTTCATAGCGGGCGGCTCCTGACTTCTCCGAATGCTGCTCCGACCGACGCAGCTTCGACCTCCAAACAAAATAAGCCACACCTTCCGCGCGGCGTGGGCCGCTCATAAACCGTTAGCAATCATGATCAGCTGGCCCCACGCGCGCATGGCAGTAAACTACCCAGCCTCCCAAGTACTGCTGGGAATTGTAGTTTTGTTGGACTTTTCAGTGTTTTAGCCCTCTGAGCCCAGTGTACACATGCTTGCCCTTATTCCTGACACAGACCCAGGCTTCTCTGCGTCAGTTTCAGTGCTGGCAGGTTCAGGGGAGCAGGGGACGTCTTGTCGTCGTGTAGATTCTGCAGCAGCAGAGTTGAGTTAAAGATGTCCCAAACGAAGTGAACCCGCACAGTTTGTTACTACAGCAGGGCAACAGAGCGGCCGTGTGTATCTCAGCCAAATGTACACTTCTCACTTCACACCTGAGAATGCCAAGTGTACGAATCATGAGAGTGACAAGGACTCGAAATACAACACCACCTGGCGGCGGTTACAGAGCAAGACTCCAGGGTAGGCTGGTCAGACTGCTGGATGGCCCAGAGACACTTCCGAAGGCTTACATGCAGGAGATGGTGAAGATGCCGAGAATAGCTGTCCCCGCTATTCCAAGGGTCGAAGTAACAGTACAGCCTTCTGGTTCGATCAGAGGTAGAAAGGGTTTCACAAAGCGACAGCAGTGCAGAGGAGCAGTCCTTCAGCGGGTCACCAACGATTCCTCGGTTCAGCCTCGTGGTTGCAGGATACTTGGCTCCTGTATTCCTTTGTTCGTGAGAACTCAGGAGATCGAAATGGTAGTGGCGTTTCCAGCCCCCTCTTATCCACGGTTCCCTTCGCGCCAAAATGGAGGGGACCCAATGGGAGATCCGCTCATCAAACACTCACACCATACGTGGACCTATCACGGACCACGGTGGTCCCAGGCATTCATACCACACTAGACTCTCTGGCACCCAGGATGTGTATTGGGACCAGACATCCCAGCCCGCATCCTGGAGGCACACATAAGGCCTGTAGAAGCCCGCGAAAGCATCTGTGTTTCTGCCATGATGCCCGCTCCCAGGGAGCCGGTTCAAGCCCTGCGTCCCCGAAAGCGGACATCCAGTCCCCAAGGAAGGAGCCAGCAACCCCATATAGGGGCCCTTTGGACAGTGTTCTGGCGCCTATGGCGCCAGGCTCATAAAAGACATCAGTCCTGGCGCCATAGGTGCCAGGCTCATTATGGGAGTGCTTGGGTGCACTTACCTGATGCAGACCATGCTGCAGGAACCCGGCCTCCTTGAGGCCTGAAAGGAACTACTTTACCTGTGGGACTAATTTACCATCCGGGCGTGGTCGGGGAAGGATACATACCTGATTGGAGGAAGGATACATACCTGGAACTACTTCCAAGGCTATTTAAACTCCACCCGAACAGCCACACGTGCTTCGCGTTGTTCTGCATCTAGCAGCTGGACGCTCACCGTGTCTGCTCCTGCATCCTGACTTCTGCCACGCCTGCCAGCATCCTGGATCACCTGCAAAGGAAGAGAAGAAGAGAACAGAAGAAGGAAAAGTCCTTACCTGCTAAATCCTCATCCCGAAGACATCTGGCCGACAATCCTGAAAAGGAAGACTTTTATTTAAAATCTCATTGCGTCGATCGCTGCAGCGCCGTATTCCACTCACCTTTACTGGGCGCCTCCATGTTCAGTAGCGATCATCCGGATTCGCAGTCACGCCCCAGCGCCTAGGGAGAAAAACACCAGAACAAAAGGTGAGAGAGAGAAGGGAATAAGGAAAGCTAAATCTCCATGTTAAGACTTACCTGTTGATTCATTCCCTCTTCATTTTGGGTTCGCGCCGCATCCTGGCATTTCCGGACCCCGGTCCCTAAGGGGAAAAAGAGACATCAGCGTTAATGAGCGAATTAAAAGACATTACCAAAAAATGCTCATTAAAGACTTACCTGATTTCTACAAGGATTTCACCTCTCATCTCGGGTCGGTGCCTGTTCCCCGGCATTCCGTACCCCGGCCCCTATGGGGAAAAAGACACTAGCATTAGTACAATAATGCATGGACACAAGGGGAACCTCTTATCAAAAAACTTACCTGGAAGCCAAGCAAGTTTGGTTCTCACCAATCCGAAAATCCAGTGAAGTAACTGGATACCAATGCGCCCCTGCATCAGAAGCAGGATGGAGAGCTCGTCCTTCCAGACCATAAGGTGAGACGCTGCGTGGAATCACAGAAGGGTTTCGAGGAGGGTGAGAGGGGAAAGTGGGAGGCCGATTGCATTACCCCGCAGACAGTTAATCCCCTATTTTCGCCTACAGAAGGATACTTCTGCGAGCCAGACAATCCAGATTTGGGGGCCCGGTCCAGTCTGTCTTCCGAACCCCGCGCATCACCTTAGAAGAGGTCACAGCAGCGCGAACCAGGCCAGCGCCTCCGTGGGAGTCAGGTGAGCGTTACAGAACGCGAAGCCTTCCTACAAATTCCCACCCAGGTGCTATGGAAACTTCTGAGACTGATCAGTTGGCCCAATTACTGGGGGAATTACGGGCCGAAGTACATGCCGCTCGTCAAGAGACTAATGCCCTCAGGAGGGAATTAATAATATCAAAAGAAAGAACTGATGACTTGGCCAGACAGCTTTTGCAAGGTCAAGCTGGGCAAACTCCTCTACCCGGTTCCGGAGGGAACCCCGCTCCTGTGGTTTCCAGTAACCCTGTGCAGATTAATCTACCTGGAAACAAGCCGCTGGCCGCACCCGAAAGCTTTGCTGGGGACCCCAAACGATTCGCTGTATTCATGAATCAGTGTCGTTTGCACTTCCTATGCAGACCTGGGGCCTTCCCTAATGATCAGACCAAGGTAGCCTTTGTATTGTCATATCTCAGCGGCTGCGCTGCCGATTGGTCAGTTCCACTGGTTACTCAAGATGACCCGATTCTCTGTGATTTTCAAAGGTTTCAAGCAAGCAGGGAAAGGTTATTTGCTCGACACTCTCAGGGGCAGGCTCTGGATGACGAACTTCTATCCCTGCGACAGGGCAATCAGGACCTCCTATCCTATATTCCAACCTTTAATAGACTAATTGTGGAAACGGGATGGCCGGAGGATAAAAGAGTCACGTTGTTTTATCGAGGCCTACGCGGAGAACTTAAAGATGTCTTGGCCCAAGTTGTAAATCCGCCCCAAGAATGCAGAGTACATAGACTTAGTGGTCCAATGGGATCACAGACTTCAAAACAGAAAAGCAGATCGGTCCAGGTTTGAGACCCGAGTGTTAGTCAAGACCCATGCTAATCCCAAGGGGGTTGATGTCTCTGAGCCTATGCAAATTGGAGGGGTTAAAGGACCCTTAACTCAAAAGGAACGTGAAAGGAGGCGGCAGTTAAAATTATGTCTTTATTGTGGGAATTCTGGACACTTTCTACGAGATTGCCTGGCAAAACCGCCCCGAAAGGCGGTAGGAGCCGCTGATAAAAACCATGAAGACTCTGTTTCGGGAAACGACTCCGCCCGACAAGTGTAGGGGTCCGCTTGCCGAGCTTGAAAACTAACTCTCAGACCTCGCATTTCATTGTGCCAATGGTTCTCGTAGATCCAGAACAGCCTAAGCGGTTGCATGCAATAAAGGCATACATCGATAGTGGGGCTATTGGAAACTATGTGGATCGTGAATTGGTCTCTAGGATTAACCTCCCTCTCCGTCCTTAAACCAGCAAAAATGTCATCACCACAGTCGATGGAACTGAGATTGCCTCTGGACCAGTAACACATTCCACTACTGAGGTGACTCTTATTGGTCCCGATGGCCATCGGGAGGGTGTTGTGTTTGATGTAATCAAGGCTCCACAGTTTCAGGTTATTCTTGGAATCCCTTGGTTAGAGACACATAATCCTCGAATTGATTGGCGAGCTAAGAGAATAACCTTCCCGGATTGTACACAAACCTGCTACCCAGAAAACCTGAAGATTAATCTAGCATCTGTAACCTCTGCCTCCATGCAACTACCTCCAGAATACCAAGACTTTCAGGACGTCTTCCAAAAGGAACAGGCCAACACGTTACCTCCTCACAGATCGTACGATTGCCAAATCGATCTGGTGCCCGGTGCACAACCCCCTTGTAGCAGGATTTATGCCCTTACCGAACCTGAGAACCTGCATTTGAGACAATATTTGGATCAATACCTAGCTAATGGTTTTATTCGCCCGTCAAAGTCCCCGGCATCCTCGGCTTTGTTCTTCGTGCCAAAAAAGAAGGCGACCTTAGAACTTGTATCGATTACCGCACATTGAACCAGATAACGGTTAAAAACCGTTATCCTCTGCCTCTGATCCCTGAACTCCTTGACCAGGTGAAGGACGCTTGCATATACACCAAGTTAGATCTCCGGGGGGCTTATCATCTGGTACGAGTTAAAGAAGGCGACGAATGGAAAACTGCCTTCCGTACTAAATACGGATTATTTGAGTACCAGGTGATGCCTTTCGGATTGTGTAACGCGCCGGCCGCCTTCCAATACTTCATGAATGATGTCCTTCGGGAACTCATCGATGTTTGTGTTGTCGTATATATCGATGACATTCTGGTGTACTCCTCTTCGGAATCAGATCACAGAAAACACGTCAGGGCAGTACTTGAATAACTGCGCCAACACAAACTATTTGCTAAATTGGAGAAATGTGTTTTCCATACCACAGAAGTCGAGTTTCTAGGTTTCATCCTGACACCCAAAGGAGTCCGAATGGACTCAAGAAAAGTGGATGCCATCCTCAAATGGCCATCACCTAGCTCTGTAAAAGGGGTTCAAAGCATGCTCGGCTTTGCCAATTTCTATCGCAGGTTTATCCCGGAAGTTTCACGCGTGGTACAACCCATTACTGCACTCTTGAGGAAAAATAAACGTTTTGAATGGTCTGAAGAAGCGGAGCAGGCCTTTCAGGATTTAAAAGCTAAGTTTACCTCCGCACCTATATTGAAACACCCGCGTCCAGATCTCTCTTATGTCGTCGAGACTGACGCATCCAGCCTAGCCATGGGAGCTGTCCTGTCGCAAAGAGATCCTGAAACCAACCAACTGCATCCCGTAGCATTTTAGTCCAGAAAATTCTCTGCACCCGAGGTTAATTATGCAATCACGGACAAAGAACTGTTAGCCATTAAGTCCGCTTTTAAAGCCTGGCGGCATTATCTTCTTGGCGCTTGACATACCATCACGGTGATCACTGATCACCGGAATTTACAGTATTTGAAAACCGCCAAGGCTCAGTCATCACGGCAGCTCCGATGGGCTTTGTTTTTTGCTGAATTTGATTTCGTGATTACCTATCGACCTGGCTGCAAGAATGGCAAAGCAGAGGCCTTATCCCGAATTGGAATGGGAGAATCTGATACAAACTCAGAACCAGTACCAATAATTCCCGAAAAGAGGATTCTATACATGACTTCGTTACAGACGCTTGAAGACATTCAAGCCAGAGTGAAACAACTCCTGGACCCTACAAACTTACAGGATTGGATATAAAAGGGATCAGACTTTACCATAGATAATGGTTTACCTTATTTCCAAGGACGCTTATTCCTGCCACATAAGGAATTACACGAACTAGTTATTTCCGGTTATCATGATACATTAATAGAGGGACACCCCGGTATTGCCAAGACAGAGGAAAAGGTGAAACGACAATTTTGGTGGCCCTCTTGGCGAAAAGATGTTAAATCTTTTGTGATGTCCTGTGGTGTTTGCGCCCAAAATAAAAGTAAAAAAAAAAGACCAGCCGGTCTCCTTCAACCTCTAGACATACCGCCAGCACCCTGACACACCCTATCAATGGATTTTATTACGGACCTGCCTCCTTGTTCGGGGTACAATACTATTCTGGCAATTGTGGATTTGTTTTCCAAAATGGCCCACTTTATTCCTTTGAAAGGTTTACCTTCAGCTTCTGTCCTAGCCAAAGAATTCCTCGAAAATATTGTTCGGCTACATGGATTCCCATCTATACTAATCTCTGACCGGGGAAGCCAATTCATTTTCCACTTCTGGCGCAAATGTTGTCAAATGGCGCAGATCGACGTAAGATTATCGACCAATCACCACCCTCAGATCGATGGTCAGACCGAGAGGACAAATCAGACCCTTGAGCAGTACTTACCGTGTATGTTACAGCAATCTGAAAGCAACTGGAAAGACATTCTTTGGATAGCCGAATACGCATATAATAATTCGGTACACTCTGGAACTGGCCACAGTCCTTTTTATACTTTGTTTGGGCATCACCCTCGAACCTCAAACCTTGACTCACCTCAGAACCTCGGAATGCCTGCAGTAGAACATCTGCATTCTACAATTACCCAAGCCTTCAAAGAGGCAACTACGCATTTACAACAAGCCAAGAGAAAATACAAGGAGAATGCTGATCTACATCGTAGTGAAGCACCTCCGTATCAGATTGGGGATCAAGTGTGGTTAGCTACCAGACATTTACCACTCAAAGGGCCTCGAACTTTTAACCCAAAATATCTGGGACCTTATTCTATTATGGCAATAATTAACCCAGTGGCTGTTAAACTTGATTTACCAGCTAGTATGCGAATTCACCCTGTTTTTCATGTGTTACTTCTGAAACCAGTGGTACCCGGAACCCGACTACTCAAACCTCCAGAACCTATTCTAATAGATGGGGAGCCCGAATTCGAAGTGAAGGACATTTTAGACTCAAAAATGTTTAGGTCAAAACTGTTCTACCTAATTGATTGGAAGGGATACGGACCTCAGGAGAGGTCGTGGGAACCCAGCGACCATGTGCATGCACCTCGATTAGTCAGGAAATTCCACTGACTCTTCCCAGACAAACCAAAACCCCCGGAGGGAACAACCTTGGGAGGGGCCTTGGGGGGGAGTGCTGTCATGGTGCCCGCTCCCGGGGAGCTGGTACAAGCCCTGCGTCCCCGAAAGCGGACATCCAGTCCCCAAGGAAGGACCCAGCAACCCCATATAGGGGCCCTTTGGACAGTGTCCTGGCGCCTATGGCGCCAGGCTCATAAAAGACATCAGTCCTGGCGCCACAGGCGCCAGGCTCATTATGGGAGTGCTTGGGTGCACTTACCTGATGCAAACCATGCTGCAGGATCCCGGCCTCCTTGAGGCCTGAAAGGAACTACTTTACCTGTGGGACTAATTTACCATCTGGGCGTGGTCGGGGAAGGATACATACCTGATTGGAGGAAGGATACATACCTGAAACTTCTTCCAAGGCTATTTAAACCCCACCCGAACAGCCACATGTGCTTCGTGTTGTTCTGCATCTAGCAGCTGGACGCTCACCGTGTCTGCTCCTGCATCCTGACTTCTGCCACGCCTGCCAGCATCCTGGATCACCTGCAAAGGAAGAGAAGAAGAGAACAGAAGAAGGAAAAGTTCTTACCTGCTAAATCCGCATCCCGGAGACATCTCGCCGACAATCCTGAAAAGGAAGACTTTTATTTAAAAGCTCATCGCGTCGATCGCTGCAGCGCCGCATTCCACTCACCTTTACAGGGCGCCACCATGTTCAGCAGCGATCATCCGGATTCGCAGTCACGCCCCAGCGCCTAGGGAGAAAAAGACCAGAACAAAAGGTGAGAGAGAGAAGGGAATAAGGAAAGCTAAACCTCCATGTTAAGACTTACCTGTTGATTCATTCCCTCTTCATTTCGGGTCCGCGCCGCATCCTGGCATTTCCGGACTCCGGCCCCTAAGGGGAAAAAGAGACATCAGCGTTAATGAGCGAATGAAAAGACATTACCAAAAAATGCTCATTAAAGACTTACCTGATTTCTACAAGGATTTCACCTCTCATCTCGGGTCGGTGCCTGTTCCCCGGCACTCCGTACCCCGGCCCCTATGGGGAAAAAGACACAAGCATTAGTACAATAATGCATGGACACAAGGGGAACCTCTTATCAAAAAACTTACCTGGAAGCCAAGCAAGTTTGGTTCTCACCAATCCGAAAATCCAGTGAAGTAACTGGATACCAATGCGCCCCTGCATCAGAAGCAGGATGGAGAGCTCGTCCTTCCAGACCATAAGGTGAGACGCTACGAGGAATCACAGAAGGGTTTCGAGGAGGGTGAGAGGGGAAAGTGGGAGGCCGATTGCATTACCCCGCAGACTGTTAATCCCTATTTTCGCCTACAGAAGGAAACTTCTGCGAGCCAGACAATCCAGATTTGGGGGCCCGGTCCAGTCCGTCTTCTGAACCCTGCGCATCACCTTAGAAGAGGTCACAGCAGCGCGAACCAGGCCAGCGCCTCCGTGGGAGTCAGGTGAGCATTAAAGTTTCGCGGGAAAGTACATGCCCAAATAAGGAAGGCCCCGGGTCTGCTCGACCTGGGGAAGGTGAAGGGGGCAAGATGGTCAGTGGACAGGACAAAGAGCCTCGTGGTCTGGCCATTTTGGGAGCCAGACCACCATTTTGGGCTAAGCACGAGAAACGCGCTTAAAACGCCAAAAGGAGCTCAAAAACACAAGAAACGATCGCTGCCACCATTCCCGTCCGTGATTCACTTGCACCGATCATTTACAATCCAAACAGAGTATCTAGGGCCTGTAGAAGACTAGAGACCCAAGAGAGCAGTAACTTAGCTTACAGTGCCCTCTTGTGTCATGTTGCACGAAAGCTGCAACATGATAAAGAAACTACAGAAAACAGCGTTTCCCGGTGCTGACTGTTTTAAGGGCATGTCAGTTTCCCCGTAAGAATGGAGCGTAAGCCCAGAGGAGTGCGGAAGAAGGCTGCACTTCTCTGGCAAAGTCTAGATCATGGTGAAAACAACAGCAAAAAGTTTAGGGGTTGCCACATGGAAGGACAATTACCCACAATTAAGAAATCTATCCTAACACTCACCCCTCCCAGACTATGGACAGGGGGAACTAATCCACCCCTGGATGAGTCTCTTGTTCAGGTCGGTTAAACATTCTGGACAACTCATCAGCATTGCTATGTTGAACACCTGGCCTATGCTCAATAGTGAAGTCGAAGCCTTGTAGACTTATGGACCACCTAAGCAACTTTGGATTCTCTCCCTTCATGTTCATTAGCCACTTTAAGGGCTTATGGTCAGTTTGCACAGTGAAGTAGGTCCCATAGAGATAGGGCCTCAGCTTCCGTAGGGCCCACACAACAGAGAAACATTCTTTCTCTACTGTGGACCATCTGAGCTCTCTGTTCTTAAGTTGGCGACTAATATAACGAATAGGGTGTTCCTTACCCTTCTCATCTACTTGCGATAGTACATCTCCTATCCCAGTGTCAGAGGCGTCCGTCTGCACAATAAAAGGTCTTTGATAATCAGGGGCCCTGAGGACAGGGGCCTGGCACAAGGAGTCTTTTAAGCCGTTGAAGGCCTTCTCACACTCGTCGGTCCAAGTTGCCTTCTTGGGTTTCTTCGGAGTGGTGAGGGCAGTCAGAGGGGCAGCTATGGTGCCATAGTCTGCCACTAAGTTGCGTTAATACCCCGTGAGCCCTAATAAGGCTCTCACTTGGGTCTGGGTAGTGGGGGTAGGCCAGTCTTGTACTGCTTGTACTTTACTGGGAAGAGGCTGTATCCTCCCTCCACCTACTTCATGTCCAAGGTAAACCACTGAGCCTTGTCCAATCTGGCATTTACCAGCCTTTATGGTCAAGTGTGCTTTCTGAAGAGCCTGGAGCACAATCCCGAGGTGTTTCACATGGTCTTCCCAGGTGGCACTGAAAACTGCTATATCGTCCAGATATGCAAGACAGAATTCGTCCAACCCATTCAACACATGATTCACAAGCCTCTGGAAATTGGCAGGTGCATTTTTCAACCCGAACGGCATTACCCTGAATTGGTAAAGGCCGTCTGGAGTAGAAAACGCTGTCTTCTCCTTGGCATGTTCTGCTAAAGCTATTTGCCAATAGCCAGCAGTGAGGTCAAACGTGCTGAGGTACTTGGAGGCACCCAAAGTATCCACCAGCTCATCTGTTCGAGGCAAGGGGTATGCATCTGTCTTGGTGACAGCATTCAGAGCCCTGTAATCCACGCAGAACCTCAATTCAGAAGTGCCTGCCTTTGGAACCAAAACCACACGGCTGGACCATGGACTACTAGAGGGATCAGTCACCCCAAGGTCTAACATCTTGTTGACCTCGGTCTTAATATAAGACCGTACTTTGTCTGACATCCTGTATCCCCTAATTTCGGTAGGTACACTGTCTCATGTGTCTATGTTATGTTTGCGCCAAGGTGTCAAACCAGGCGACTGTGAAAACAGGGGGGAAAACTGCCTAAGCAAAGTTTTCACTGCTGATTAGAAGTCAGGTGAGGGGCCACTCGGACACCCTCAAAGGAGCTATCTGAAGGACCGCTTTGGAACAGGTCGGGGAGAGGTTCAGACTCCTCTTCCTCAACAACTGAAGCCAGTAGCAGTGCTGCGATTTCGACTCTTGGGACGAAAGCCTTCAGCCTATTTACGTGAAACACTTTTGGAGCCTGTCCAGGCCTTCCAAGGTCCACTAAATAGTTAACCTCACCCAGGTGCTCCACCACTGTGTAAGGGCCTGACCATTTGTCCTGTAAAGCTCGAGGCCTTATGGGATTCATGATCAGGACTTGCTGACCAGGTGTAAAGTTGATGAGGGAAGCTTTCTGGTCGTACCAATGTTTCACCAGCGCTTGTCCTGCCTTCAATTTATCACTAGCCAAGCCCATCAGAAGTACCATCCGTTTTCTGAGCCCCAGCACATAATCTACTACGTTGGTAGTAACACGGGGAGTGGGCATCTCCCATCCCTCTTTGACTATGGCTAAGGGTCCCCGTACAGGATGAACGAACAGAAGTTCGAAGGGGCTGAAGCCAACACCCTCCTGTGGTACCTCTCGGTAGGCAAACAGTAAGCATGGTCAAAGAAGATCCCATTTTCTTCTCTGAGGTTCTTCCAGAGCCCCAACCATGCTCTTTAACGTTCTGTTGAAACGTTACACCAGACCATTGGTCTGGGGGTGGTATGCAGAAGAGAACTTGTAGGTGACCCCACATTCTTTCCACATAGCCTGCATATACTTCGACATAAAGTTGCTGCCACGATCCAACACAACTTCTTTAGGGAAGCCAACCCTAGTAAATATGCCAAGTAACGCTTTTGCAACTGACTTGGCAGTTACAGTTTTCAATGGGATGGCCTCAGGATGTCTGGTTGCATGGTCGACCAGCACCAGGATAAACCTATTGCCTGAGGATGTGGGCGGGTCAAGAGGACCAACGATGTCGATCCCTACCCTTTCGATTGGTATTCCCACAACTGGGAGTGGTACCAACTGAGCTTGGATTGTCGAGCCAACCTTACCAGATAACTGGCAGGAGGCACAACTCCTGCAGTGACTTTCTACTTGCACCCCCATCTTGGGCCGGTAGAAGTGCATGGATAACCTTTGCTTGGTCCTCTTAATACCAAGGTGACCAGCAAGGGGCACTTCATGCGCCAACTGCAGGAGGAAGGGTCTTACAGCAAGGGGAACCACCAACCCCCTATAGTCTCCTTCTGTAGACTCTGTGGGCTCACTATACAGGAGTCCACCTTCCCAATAAATCCTATGCGTCCCAGGAGGTTCACCCTCAAGCTGGGAGCAGGCCTGTGTCCTTAGGCCTGCCAGAGATGGGCACTCACGTTGGCCTTTACTGAATTCTTCCCTGCCAGGATCACCTTCTACTAACAAGTCTTTTAGTTCAGGATGGTCGTTGGGGTCAAATACTTCAGGCATCGCCACCTGACGATTGACCAACTTCCTCCACCGCAGTGGTAGGCGAGCTCGGGGGAATGTTCTCTTTCCCTCCTCTTGACTTGTTTACTCCTTTCGCCTTGGGTTTCCCCTTCAGCTTGGGCGGCGTATTGGTCTTGGCCAATGCTGCCCGTGTTTGAGACCGTGTGCAGGGTCTGTCGGCAGTGTCTCCTACGAGCCCTAAAGCTCTGAGAACATTGCCTAACAAGACCTTTCCTGGGACGTTTCTCTGAATGCTCACTGGAATCCTGACTGCTGTACCATTTAGAGTAAGATTTACAGGTATTGCTGGAAACATTCGAGATGGGCCGTCAGCCAACTTAGTCGTCATCAGAGTAGCTCTGGCAACTTCCTCTGAGTCTACCAAGGTAGAATCCACTACAGTTCGACTGCACCCACTATCCCTAAGAGCTGGAGTATCTACTCCATTGATCAGCACACTGTCTTTAAAGTAGTGCTTGGTATTATCTGGAACCCTAGCATAAGCCTCTGCGACTTTAGGCTCCCAGGAACCCAGGGAAACTAAAACTACCTCAGCTTCTATCCCGCTGGGGAAGGAGTCTGAGGAGAAGGATGCTCCTGTAATCTCTTCTTCCTCGTAGGAGGAGAAGGACAGATTAGCGGAGTGGACCCCCAAAGGTTTAACCTTACACCGGGGATCCCCCTTCACGTGGTCAGTTGCTCCACAAGCAAAACAAGATCCATTGGGTCTGTTTACATAGGGAGGCTTATTGTAACCAGTGTTCTGTTTCGGAGGCTAACCTCCACTACCCTGTGAGTTCTCTTGTGTTTTACCCTTATTTTTCTTTTTGTGGCCCTTATGAGAAGAAGATTTAGCAGATTCCCCACCCTCCATATCTTTGGACTTTTTCCCTTCCTCCTGCTTACCAGGATGAGTTGTGTCCTTATGGGACACTCAATGTGACACCCATAAGTCTGCTGCAATGGCCAGCTTCTTAGGAGCTATCTCCTTCGAATCGGCCAAATGCTGCTTAAGCTCCGGGGAAGAAGATGCAAAAATGTGTTCCAGCATGACAAGATTTATCATGCCTTCAAAGGTAGAAACCTTATAACCTTCGACCCAGCCAGTCAAGTTTTTTAAGGATTCGGTTACATAAGATACCCAAGTACCACCTTCTTTTTTCTTGTACTCTCAGAATCGGTTTAAATATTGGGCAGGAGTCTTTCCAAACTTTAAAATGAGAGTTTGCTTTAACATTGCGAAATCAGCTCGCTCAGCCTTTGACATTTCCATAATGGCACTACAGCCAGAATGGGGCAGTCTGCTGAGTAACCAGGCAATCTTATGAGCAGTGTCAACTTGTTGAACTTCACATGCATACTCAAACGTATTCAGCCAGTCCATAATGTCATTCCTTTCCTCATACACACTGAGCAGAACTTTCGGAAACCGTGGATGAGAGGAGGCCCCAGACCCATGTCCAGGACCCTTGGACCCATTTGCAACCTGAAGCTTGGCCAGTTCCAACTGGTGATCCCTGTCTTTCTGTTTTTCTGCCTGTTCGATTTGTAGTTTGGATATGCTGAACTCAAGCTCCTTCTGCCTAAACCGCAGCTCTTGCTTCTTGAATTCAAGCATAGCCTCCCCATCAACACTGGCAGAGGAAACATTAGACATCTCATCCTCCCTGTCCTTGTGGTCGCGGTGGATCAGTGCAGCGGCAGAACCGTCGGTTCTACCAGTGAGAGCAGCCCCACCTCCTTCCACACTGTCCTCAGAAGTTATAGCGTCAAGCTGCGCTTCTTGCCACGCCACGATTCTTTGGATCATATCCAATTTGGTGCCTTGAGAGGAAACACCTCTCTCCGCACACATCTTTTTCAATGTTTCGGATTTGGAAGCATTTAAAGTTAACAAGGTATTTGTTTCCATACTGTTAGATAGGACTATGGCCTTTTTAAAGTTATACTACGACAATTCACTACGTGTCCTGGTAGGAATAACTTGAAATGCCTTAGTTCGTGCGCAACACTGGATACCTTCAGTCGTATCCCACCGCTGTACACCAATTTGTTAAGACAGATTTCTGAACTCTGTCCTTGAGGCGCAGAGGTTCAGAAGGCAAACCTAATTACTTGGAACAGGGTAACCTCTGGACAAGCCAGACCAATCAGGGTAACGATCGCGGCGGTCAAGACTAGGTCTCAAGAGGGGTGAGGGTGACTGAAAGCCCGCAATGAGCACACAAAGCAAGGACACTTACAAATTACTCCAAACAGGTGTTATATTAAAAATATAGACACATTTATTCCAAGGCCTTTGCAACAATGACCGGAGCGAGAAATCACGATAAAACTCTAGTAAACCAACACATACCAGACCCATACAATATATATACAAATACAAACGAGTCTAAAGCGTTAGATGCACGAAATGTGTAGTCCACCTAGAAGGGGAGGAAAACAGGCAGTGCGAAATAATGATTTGATCCAGTCCGCCTTCAGAGGCACCTAACTAAAAGGAAGTCCAAGCCCTACGAAGAGTGGAGCCTTGTGCTCAAAAGTACCTGCACACGCTGGTGCCAATGGGCAAAAAGGGGAGTCTCTTCGAGGGAATCAGGCAGTTCGGTTTGGTGCACAAATGAAGAGGAACAGGGTTCCGCGACTCAAGCGCAGCCTCCACTGTGGGCAGAAGCAGAGCGCGAGTACGGAAAGGCGTGCTGTTTGACACAGCGGGGAAAGCTATGGGCTCCTGCAGGAGGGCGACCAGTTCCTAGCTATGCTACTCACCGGTCCCCAATGCAAGCAGACCCAGGCTTCTCCGCGTCAGTTTCAGTGCTGGCAGGTTCAGGGGAGCAGGGGACGTCTCGTCGTCATGTAGATTCTGCAGCAGCAGAGTTGAGTTGAGGGCGTCCCAAACGAAGTGAACCCGCACAGTTTGTTACCACAGCAGGGCAACGGAGCGGCCGTGTGTATCTCAGCCAAATGTACACTACTCACTTCACACCTGGGAATGCCAAGTGTACGAATCATGTGAGAGTGACAAGGACTCGAAATACAACACCACCTGGTGGCGGTTACAGAGCAAGACTCCAGGGTAGGCTGGTCAGTCTGCTGGATGGCCCATGGACACTTCCGAAGGATTACATGCAGGAGATGGTGAAGATGCCGAGAATAGCTGTCCCCACTATTCCAAGGGTCGAAGTACCAGTACAGGCCTTCGATCAGAGGTAGAAAGGGTTTCACAAAGTGACAGCAGTGCAGAGGAGCAGTCCTTCAGCGGGTCACCAACGATTCCTCGGTTCAGCCTCGTAGCTGCAGGATACTTGGCTCCTGTATTCCTTTGTTCGTGAGAACTCAGGAGATCGACATGGTAGTGGCGTTTCCAGCCCCCTCTTATCCATGGTTCCCTTCGCGCCAAAATGGAGGGGACCCAATGGGAGATCCGCTCATCAAACACTCACACCATACGTGGACCTATCACGGACCACGGTGGTCCCAGGCATTCATACCACACTAGACTCTCTGGCACCCAGGATGTGTATTGGGACCTGACATCCCAGCCCACATCCTGGAGGCACACATAAGGCATGTAGAAGCCCGCAAAAGCATCTGTGTTTCTGTCATGATGCCCGCTCCCGGGGAGCCGGTTCAAGCCCTGCGTCCCCGAAAGCGGACATCCAGTCCCCAAGGAAGGACCCAGCAACCCCATATAGAGGCCCTTTGGACAGTGTCCTGGCGCCTATGGCGCCAGGCTCATAAAAGACATCAGTCCTGGCGCCATAGGCGCCAGGCTCATTATGGGAGTGCTTGGGTGCATTTACCTGATGCAGACCATGCTGCAGGATCCCGGCCTCCTTGAGGCCTGAAAGGAACTACTTTACCTGTGGGACTAATTTACCATCCGGGCATGGTCGGGGAAGGATACATACCTGATTGGAGGAAGGATGCATACCTGGAACTTCTTCCAAGCCTATTTAAACCCCACCCGAACAGCCACACGTGCTTCGCGTTGTTCTGCATCTAGCAGCTGGACGCTCACCGTGTCTGCTCCTGCATCCTGACTTCTGCCACGCCTGCCAGCATCCTGGATCACCTGCAAAGGAAGAGAAGAAGAGAACAGAAGAAGGAAAAGTCCTTACCTGCTAAATCCGCATCCCGGAGACATCTCGCCGACAATCCTGAAAAGGAAGACTTTTATTTAAAAGCTCATCGCGTCGATCGCTGCAGCGCCGCATTCCACTCACCTTTACAGGACGCCTCCATGTTCAGCAGCGATCATCCGGATTTGCAGCCACGCCCCAGCGCCTAGGCAGAAAAAGACCAGAACAAAAGGTGAGAGAGAGAAGGGAATAAGGAAAGCTAAATCTCCATGTTAAGACTTACCTGTTGATTCATTCCCTCTTCATTTTGGGTTCGCGCCGCATCCTGGCATTTCCGGACCCCGGCCCCTAAAGGGAAAAAGAGACATCAGCGTTAATGAGCGAATGAAAAGACATTACCAAAAAACGCTCATTAAAGACTTACCTGATTTCTACAAGGATTTCACCTCTCATCTCGGGTCGGTGCCTGTTCCCCGGCATTCCGTACCCCGGCCCCTATGGGGAAAAAGACACTAGCATTAGTAAAATAATGCATGGACACAAGGGGAACTTCTTATAAAAAAACTTACCTGGAAGCCAAGCAAGTTTGGTTCTCACCAATCCGAAAATCCAGTGAAGTAACTGGATACCAACGCGCCCCTGCATCAGAAGCAGGAAAGAGAGCTCGTCCTTCCAGACCATAAGGTGAGACGCTACGAAGAATCACAGAAGGGTTTCGAGGAGGGTGAGAGGGGAAAGTGGGAGGCCGATTGCATTACCCTGCAGACAGTTAATCCCCTATTTTCGCCTACAGAAGAATACTTCTGCGAGCCAGACAATCCAGATTTGGGGACCCGGTCCAGTCCGTCTTCCGAACCCTGCGCATCACCTTAGAAGAGGACACAGCAGCGCGAACCAGGCCAGCGCCTCCGTAGGAGTCAGGTGAGCATTACAGAACGCAAAGCCTTCCTACAAATTCCCACCCAGGTGCTATGGAAACTTCTGAGACTGATCAGTTGGCCCAATTACTGGGAGAATTACGGGCCGAAGTACATGCCGCTCGTCAAGAGACTAATGCCCTCAGGAGGGAATTAATAATATCAAAAGAAAGAACTGATGACTTGGCCAGACAGCTTTTGCAAGGTCAAGCTGGGCAAACTCCTTTACCCGGTTCCGGAGGGAACCCCGCTCCTGTGGTTTCCAGTAACCCTGTGCAGATTAATCTACCTGGAAACAAGCCGCTGGCCACACCCGAACGCTTTGCTGGGGACCCCAAACGATTCGCTGTATTCATGAATTAGTGTTGTTTGCACTTCCTATGCAGACCTGGGGCCTTCCCTAGTGGTCAGACCAAGGTAGCCTTTGTATTGTCATATCTCAGCGGCTGCGCTGCCGATTGGTCAGTTCCACTGGTTACTCAAGATGATCCGATTCTCCATGATTTTCAAAGGTTTCAAGCAAGCATGGAAAGGTTGTTTGCTCGACACTCTCAGGGGCAGGCTCTGGATGACGAACTTCTATCCCTGCAACAGGGCAATCAGGACCTCCTATCCTATATTGCAACCTTTAATAGACTAATTGTGGAAACGGGATGGCCAGAGGATAAAAGAGTCACGTTGTTTTATCGAGGCCTACGCGGAGAACTTAAAGATGTCTTGGCCCAAGTTGTAAATCCGCCCCAAGAATGCAGAGTATATAGACTTAGTGGTCCAATTGGATCACAGACTTCAAAACAGAAAAGCAGATTGGTCCAGGTTTGAGACCCGAGTGTTGGTCAAGACCCATGCTAATCCCAAGGGAGTTGATGTCTCTGAGCCTATGCAAATTGGAGGGGTTAAAGGACCCTTAACTCAAAAGGAACGTGAAAGGAGGCGGCAGTTAAAATTATGTCTTTATTGTGGGAATTCTGGACAGTTTCTACGAGATTGCCTGGCAAAACCGCCCCGAAAGGCGGTAGGAGCCGCTGATAAAAACCATGAAGACTCTGTTTCGGGAAACGATTCCACCCGACAAGTGTAGGGGTCCGCTTGCCGAGCTTGACAACTAACTCTCAGACCTCGCATTTCATTGTGCCAATGGTTCTCGTAGATCCAGAACAGCCTAAGCGGTTGCATGCAATAAAGGCATACATAGATAGTGGGGCTATTGGAAACTATGTGGATCGTGAATTGGTCTCTAGGATTAACCTCCCTCTCCGTCCTTAAACCAGCAAAGATGTCATCACCACAGTCGATGGAACTGAGATTGCCTCTGGACCAGTAACACATTCCACTACTGAGGTGACTCTTATTGGTCCCGATGGCCATCGGGAGGGTGTTGTGTTTGATGTAATCAAGGCTCCACAGTTTCAGGTTATTCTTGGAATCCCTTGGTTAGAGACACATAATCCTCGAATTGATTGGCGAGCTAAGAGAATAACCTTCCCGGATTGTACACAAACCTGCTACCCAGAAAACCTGAAGATTAATCTAGCATCTGTAACCTCTGCCTCCATGCAACTACCTCCGGAATACCAAGACTTTCAGGACGTCTTCCAAAAGGAACAGGCCAACACGTTACCTCTTCACAGATAGTAGGATTGCCAAATCGATCTGGTGCCCGGTGCACAACCGCCTTGTAGCAGGATTTATGCCCTTACCGAACCTGAGAACCTGCATTTGAGATAATATTTCGATCAATACCTAGCTAATGGTTTTATTCGCCCGTCAAAGTCCCCGGCATCCTCGGCTTTGTTCTTCGTGCCCAAAAAAGAAGGCGGCCTTAGAACTTGTATCGATTACCGTGCATTGAACCAGATAACGGTTAAAAACCGTTATCCTCTGCCTCTGATCCCTGAACTCCTTGACCAGGTGAAGGACGCTTGCATATACACCAAGTTAGATCTCCGGGGGGCTTATCATCTGGTACGAATTAAAGAAGGCGACAAATGGAAAACTGCCTTCCGTACTAAATACGGATTATTCGAGTACCAGGTGATGCCTTTCGGATTGTGTAACGCGCCGGCCGCCTTCCAATACTTCATGAATGATGTCCTTCGGGAACTCATCGATGTTTGTGTTGTCGTATATATCGATGACATTCTGGTGTACTCCTCTTCGGAATCAGATCACAGAAAACACGTCAGGGCAGTACTTGAATAACTGCGCCAACACAAACTATTTGCTAAATTGGAGAAATGTGTTTTCCATACCACAGAAGTCGAGTTTCTAGGTTTCATCCTGACACCCAAAGGAGTCCGAATGGACTCAAGAAAAGTGGATGTCATCCTCAAATGGCCATCACCTAGCTCTGTAAAAGGGGTTCAAAGCATGCTCGGTTTTGCCAATTTCTATCGCAGGTTTATCCCGGAAGTTTCACGCGTGGTACAACCCATTACTGCACTCTTGAGGAAAAATAAACCTTTTGAATGGTCTGAAGAAGCCGAGCAGGCCTTTCAGGATTTAAAAGCTCAGTTAACCTCTGCACCTATATTGAAACACCCGCGTCCAGATCTCTCTTATGTCGTCGAGACTGACGCATCCAGCCTAGCCATGGGAGCTGTCCTGTCCCAAAGAGATCCGGAAACCAACCAACTGCATCCCGTAGCATTTTGGTCCAGAAAATTCTCGGCACCCGAGGTTAATTATGCAATCACGGACAAAGAACTGTTAGCCATTAAGTCCGCTTTTAAAGCCTGGCGGCATTATCTGCTTGGCGCTCGACATACCATCACAGTGATCACTGATCACCGGAATTTACAGTATTTGAAAACCGCCAAGGCTCAGTCATCACGGCAGCTCCGATGGGCTTTGTTTTTCGCTGAATTTGATTTTGTGATTACCTATCGACCTGGCTGCAAGAATGGCAAAGCAGACGCCTTATCCCGAATTGGAATGGGAGAATCTGATACAAACTCAGAACCAGTACCAATAATTCCCGAACAGAGGATTCTAGGCATGACTTCGTTACAGACGCTTGAAGACATTCAAGCCAGAGTGAAACAACTCCTGGACCCTACAAACTTACAGGATTGGATACAAAAGGGATCAGACTTTACCATAGATAATGGTTTACCTTATTTCCAAGGACGCTTATTCCTGCCACATAAGGAATTACACGAACTAGTTATTTCCGGTTATCATGATACATTAATAGAGGGACACCCCGGTATTGCCAAGACAGAGGAAAAGGTGAAACGACAATTTTGGTGGCCCTCTTGGTGAAAAGATGCTAAATCTTTTGTGATGTCCTGTGGTGTTTGCGCCCAAAATAAAAGTCAAAAGAAAAGACCAGCCGGTCTCCTTCAACCTCTAGTCGTACCGCCAGCACCCTGACACACCCTATTAATGGATTTTTATTACGGACCTGCCTCCTTGTTCGGGGTACAATACTATTCTGGTAATTGTGGATTTGTTTTCCAAAATGGCCCACTTTATTCCTTTGAAAGGTTTACCTTCAGCTTCTGTCCTAGCCAAAGAATTCCTCGAAAATATTGTTCGGCTACATGGATTCCCATCTATACTAATCTCTGACCGGGGAAGCCAATTCATTTTCCACTTCTGGCGCAAATGTTGTCAAATGGCGCAGATCGACGTAAGATTATCGACCAATCACCACCCTCAGATCGATGGTCAGACCGAGAGGACAAATCAGACCCTTGAGCAGCACTTACGGTGTATGTTACATCAATCTGAAAGCAACTGGAAAGACATTCTTTGGATTGCCGAATACGCATATAATAATTCGGTACACTCTGGAACTGGTCACAGTCCTTTTTATACTTTGTTTGGGCATCACCCTCGAACCTCAAACCTTGACTCACCTCAGAACCTCGGAATGCCTGCAGTAGAACATCTGCATTCTACAATTACCCAAGCCTTCAAAGAGGCAACTACGCATTTACAACAAGCCAAGAGAAAATACAAGGAGAATGCTGATCTACATCGGAGTGAAGCACCTCCGCATCAGATTGGGGATCAAGTGTGGTTAGCTACCAGACATTTACCACTGAAAGGGCCTCGAACTTTTAACCCAAAATACCTGGGACCTTATTCTATTACGGCAATAATTAACTCAGTGGCTGTTAAACTTGATTTACCAGCTGGTATGCAAATTCACCATGTTTTTCATGTGTCACTTCTGAAACCAGTGGTACCCGGAACCCGACTACTCAAACCTCCAGAACTGTCATGATGCCTACCTCCAAGGAGCCAGGTCCGACCCAGCAACCCCAGAGGCAGGCTGTCAAGGATGGCACTCTATTAAGAGTGGCACAGGACACCCAGAAAGGGTTTGGGTGGTTGTGCCAAATAAAGTGGACAGATAAGAACACACACAGTGGAAAGGAAAGAGAACGAAGAGTAGGCAAGAGAAAAGATACAGAATGAATACCCTCTTGGGGTGTATGCAGATATAGGAAAAGAGTATTCCACGAACCTTGGAAATACTCTAGCCTTCTGCACAGTTTGCTATAACAGAGGCCCACGCTATTTGCTCATGACTTGGAACAGCAGCTATGGGTGTCTGTAATGTAGAAACGAGACAAGGGAAGGGGCAGAGGTTGACTGATGGGAACCAACAGACAAGCTCTGTACGAAAGGGTCTACAAACAGTACAAGAGAAGATACTACCGACAAATCCAGGAAAGGAGGTGATAGCAAACTAGCAGAAGGATATGAAGGGAAAGTCGAGTAACAGGATAGGATAGCAAAGGACAGTAAGGTACAAGGTAGAAAGCCCAGAGGAAAAGGGTTTAGGGCAGCAGAGTAAAGCAGACTGCACGGCAAGGATCCCAGAAGGGCCGGCAGTAAGGAGTGAACCCTGAGGGGCAGGGTCGTTGAACGAAGAAGGTACAGAGGACTGTAGAGGGCTACTAGGCCGAGAACCCAGCGGAAAAGGTAGGTAGTAGGCAGCGGAGCGTGATAGGCTGCAAGGTAGGAAGGCCCAGAGGACAAGGGCTAAGGCAGCCGGAGTGAGGCAGGCTGTAGAGCAGGGAGCCCAGAGGACAAGGGCTAAGGTAGTCAGAGTGAGGTAGGCTGTAGAGCAGGGAGCCCAGAGGACAAGGGCTAAGGCAGCCGGAGTGAGGCAGGCTGCAGAGCAGGGAGCCCAGAAGACAAGGGCTGAAGGCTGGAAGGTAGCAGAGCGTGATCGGCTGCAATGTGGAGAGCCCGGCAGGGCAAGGGCGGAGGCTGGAAGACAGCAGAGCGTGATCGGCTGCAATGTGGAGATCCCGGCAGGGCAAGGGCGGAGGCTGGAAAGCAGCAGAGCGTGATCGGCTGCAATGTGGAGAGCCCGACAGGGCAAGGGCGAAGGCTGGAAGGCAGCAGAGCGTGATCCGCTGCAATGTGGAGAGCCCGGCAGGGCAAGGGCAGAGACTGGAAGGCAGCAGAGCGTGATCGGCTGCAATGTGGAGAGCCCAGCAGGGCGAGGGCGGAGGCTGAAAGGCAGCAGAGCGTGATCGGCTGCAATGTGGAGAGCCCGGCAGGGCAAGGGCGGAGGCTGGAAAGCAGCAGAGCGTGATCGGCTGCAATGTGGAGAGCCCGGCAGGGCAAGGGCGGAGGCTGGAAGGCAGCAGAGCGTGATCGGCTGCAATGTGGAGAGCCCGGAGGAGCAGGGCTGTAAGGAAGGGAGCCTGGAAGGCTATGGCTGGAGGCAGCAGGGTGGAGCAAGCAACAAGGCAGGGAGCCCAGAGGAGCTGGACTGAGGCAGGAGCCCAAAAGGCTAGGGCTGTAGGCAGCAGGGTGTAACAAGCTGCAAGGCAGGGTCCAAGCAGGAGTGATGGTAAACAGCATACAAGGATCCGAAGACAGACGCGAAAGGAGGAGGAAGGACTCTCAGATGCAAGAGGCTGAGCCACTGCAGGCAGCAGCCTTTATACTGCCTAGCCCAGCACAGAGGCAGGCTAATTGGTTGCACCCGGCTAAACACACCTGCAGGCAATCGGCCACCTCCCTTTCTGTTCCTGGGCTGGTGGAAGCAGGGCAAGTCCCTAGGGCTTCTGGGGGGTGTAGTTCCTTTGATGACAAATAGGAACAGCCAGGAATCGATGTTTGTAGCCAGGTGCATTGTGGTATACGTAGTTTGTTGGAGTCTGTTGTAAATAAATGATAAGCAAATAGTCCATATTGAGCGTAAATGGATGCGCCCATGGCGCAAGCATGACAGTATGCCCCTCTCCAGGCCCCTCTCCAGGCTCCCTGAAGACCGACCTAGAGGAAGAATGTCTGTCACATCGTACCAGAGTCTTAATCTGAAAAAGCACATCATCAAGCACCAGAAACGGGTTACAAGGTGAGAGTCTTGAATGACTGAGACAGTACCAATGTTCTGAACTTTAGATGTAGAAATCAGAAAAGACGAAGTCTTTGGATCACAAACGCCAACTGTGTGTGCATGAAGAGAGGAACTGCGAAAAAATGCTGCAGGCTCCATGATAGATTTTGTTTTGACGGGCAACAGTATGATGCTGGAAAGTGGAGCCATAGGTACAGCCGAGTTGGTAGCTTTAGGAAGGGTTTCCAAGACATCCGGAGCAGCAATGACAACATTAGGGTTAGCCGCAGAGAGTTCAGGAGTCACAGTGGCCGTTTCCCCAGAATTAGTAGACAGTTCAGAGGTTACAGCAGCGGTGAGATCTTGAATGGCTGAAGAGAGTATCGATGCTGTAGCGACTGGGTGTGTGGGTGCCATGAGAGAGCCAGCGGGCTGGAACGCACCTGAGACTGGTAGAGTATAGTCTGACAGTCTTAGTGCTATAGATACACCAGCAGGAACAACTGGAGCAATAGTCTTAACAGGAAGACCCTTTGCTGACTTTGCAACAGTTAGCATGGCGGGTGTAGGATCAGGAAGAGAAGGTGCTGCGGGATCAGGTTGTGTAGCAGAGGATTCTGCTGCAGCGAGCACAGCTGCGAAGGAAGTAGAAATCTGGGCATCGGAAGCATCAGAATTAGCAGTAGCTTCAGGAATCACAGTAGCTCTAGCAACCTCAAGATTTGCAGCAGGGACTTCAGGAGTCTCAAATGTGACAGAGTGTTTAAGAACCACCGCAGCAGGAAGATCATGAATTGCAGTTGGAGGTTCGGGTGCTGTAGCAGCTACAGACAGTTCAGGTGTTGCAACTACTGGTAGATCGGGTACCACAACCACTGGCGATTCAGGGGGTATCGAAGAAACTGAAGATGTTGATTGCTCAAGAGTGTTGTCTGATAGCACAGCCACACTTTGACAAGCCCCGCTTGCCAACTCAGCATGCTTGGTGTGAACTGCGCCAGTCTCCTCAGCTGCCGTTGTCATTTCAGAGGTTGTAAGTGAGAGTACAGGACAATAGGCAAGGGTGAGGGCGGAACCATCCTTTGACTCAGAGGAATCTCCAATCCAAAGACCACCCTTGTTTTGTGGTGTTATGGCTGTGTGAGTGATTTGACCCACCGGAGGAGTTAATTCTTTTCTGTCAGTACAACAACCTGAGTTACTGTGGCTGGAAGGTGAAAGAGCTGTGTCAGTCTTTAGAAGGGATACATATGCTATATTTAGGTCTTCCATCTGCTTGGTATAAGTCTGTATACTTTTCTGCATGACGATCCCAGGCCTTATCATGTCGATCTCTAAAGATAAAATGTCAGGTGTTGGACATAGTGTCAGATGGTCTGGTAACTTGTGTCCCTTCATAAGATTCTTATAATGCAAAAAAACAAAGTCATCATAGAGGTCTTCGGTCTCTTTTTTGAGGCGTAGAAGTTGTTCGTGTAGCAGGCAAGTATCATTAGTTTGATCTAAAGCTTCAGAAGCTGGTGTGGCAGAAAATTCGGTTGTAGCAATGGGAAGTCTGACCTTAGGGTTATTGTAGTTAGTAGATACAGTGGAAGCATTAAGACACCCGATTGTTAGTATAGGTCTTTTGTACCCAGGACCAGATGCACAAACCTCAGGATACTGACTGCCTTGTCCTGTCAAATAAGGGTATTCAGAATTCTGGGGAGCTTGCCAAGCTGATCCTGCGCATATCACTCTGGCAACAGCGTATTCTGGTTTAGATTCTCTCACAATGAGTGATATGTCCTTAGCTGTTGCGGTGTTAGAAGGCTTGTCAGAAGACGCAGGAGAGTTTTTCACTGTTTGGTCTAACAAGATCTGTAAGAATTCATTATCTTGCTGTAGCTCTGCAACAGATAAGGACTGCGGATCATAGTCGCAAATGTCATAATAATTATACATGGAAGAAGGGTCAGCTATCCAGTGAGTATAGTACCGTGCTTGTAAATCTTTGTTTAATAAGGCGAGACTGTCCTTTAGACTAAGGTTCTTGTTTGCTGTCTTTAGGGAAACCATAGGTTTATGCAAAGGTTTCTTTACTCGAAAGGAAAGCATCTTTGGTCTGTGTGTGCCTTTCCGGCCAATGGAATAAGACATTTTTTGCTCTTGCATTCTGTCAAGGATGGCACTCTATTAAGAGTGGCACAGGACACCCAGAAAGGGTTTGGGTGGTTGTGCCAAATAAAGTGGACAGATAAGAACACACACAGTGGAAAGGAAAGAGAACGAAGAGTAGGCAAGAGAAAAGATACAGAATGAATACCCTCTTGGGGTGTATGCAGATATAGGAAAAGCGTATTCCACGAACCTTGGAAATACTCTAGCCTTCTGCACAGTTTGCTATAACAGAGGCCCACGCTATTTGCTCATGACTTGGAACAGCAGCTATGGGTGTCTGTAATGTAGAAACGAGACAAGGGAAGGGGCAGAGGTTGACTGATGGGAACCAACAGACAAGCTCTGTACGAAAGGGTCTACAAACAGTACAAGAGAAGATACTACCGACAAATCCAGGAAAGGAGGTGATAGCAAACTAGCAGAAGGATATGAAGGGAAAGTCGAGTAACAGGATAGGATAGCAAAGGACAGTAAGGTACAAGGTAGAAAGCCCAGAGGAAAAGGGCTTAGGGCAGCAGAGTAAAGCAGACTGCACGGCAAGGATCCCAGAAGGGCCGGCAGTAAGGAGTGAACCCTGAGGGGCAGGGTCGCTGAACGAAGAAGGTACAGAGGACTGTAGAGGGCTACTAGGCCGAGAACCCAGCGGAAAAGGTAGGTAGTAGGCAGCGGAGCGTGATAGGCTGCAAGGTAGGAAGGCCCAGAGGACAAGGGCTAAGGCAGCCGGAGTGAGGCAGGCTGTAGAGCAGGGAGCCCAGAGGACAAGGGCTAAGGTAGTCAGAGTGAGGTAGGCTGTAGAGCAGGGAGCCCAGAGGACAAGGGCTAAGGCAGCCAGAGTGAGGCAGGCTGCAGAGCAGGGAGCCCAGAAGACAAAGGCTGAAGGCTGGAAGGTAGCAGAGCGTGATCGGCTGCAATGTGGAGAGCCCGGCAGGGCAAGGGCGGAGGCTGGAAGACAGCAGAGCGTGATCGGCTGCAATGTGGAGAGCCCGGCAGGGCAAGGGCGGAGGCTGGAAAGCAGCAGAGCGTGATCGGCTGCAATGTGGAGAGCCCGGCAGGGCAAGGGCGAGGGCTGGAAGGCAGCAGAGCGTGATCCGCTGCAATGTGGAGAGCCCGGCAGGGCAAGGGCGGAGACTGGAAGGCAGCAGAGCGTGATCGGCTGCAATGTGGAGAGCCCAGCAGGGCGAGGGCGGAGGCTGAAAGGCAGCAGAGCGTGATCGGCTGCAATGTGGAGAGCCCGGCAGGGCAAGGGCGGAGGCTGGAAAGCAGCAGAGCGTGATCGGCTGCAATGTGGAGAGCCCGGCAGGGCAAGGGCGGAGGCTGGAAGGCAGCAGAGCGTGATCGGCTGCAATGTGGAGAGCCCGGAGGAGCAGGGCTGTAAGGAAGGGAGCCTGGAAGGCTATGGCTGGAGGCAGCAGGGTGGAGCAAGCAACAAGGCAGGGAGCCCAGAGGAGCTGGACTGAGGCAGGAGCCCAAAAGGCTAGGGCTGTAGGCAGCAGGGTTTAACAAGCTGCAAGGCAGGGTCCAAGCAGGAGTGATGGTAAACAGCATACAAGGATCCGAAGACAGACGCGAAAGGAGGAGGAAAGACTCTCAGTTGCAAGAGGCTGAGCCACTGCAGGCAGCAGCCTTTATACTGCCTAGCCCAGCACAGAGGCAGGCTAATTGGTTGCACCTGGCTAAACACACTTGCAGGCAATCGGCCACCTCCCTTTCTGTTCCTGGGCTGGTGGAAGCAGGGCAAGTCCCTAGGGCTTCTGGGGGGTGTAGTTCCTTTGATGACAAATAGGAACAGCCAGGAATCAATGTTTGTAGCCAGGTGCATTGTGGTATACGTAGTTTGTTGGAGTCTGTTGTAAATAAATGATAAGCAAATAGTCCATATTGAGCGTAAATGGATGCGCCCATGGTGCAAGCATGACACAGGCATCATTTCCCCCAGGGAAGTGCCAGCGGGCCCAAGCTGGGGCCCTTTGGACACAGTCCTGGCGCCTTAGGCGCCAGGCTCATGTTGGACCCCTGTCCTGGCACCTTAGGCGCCAGGCTCATAAAGCTAGACATGTGTTCAAGTGTTTTAATGTGCACTTACCTGATGCAGACCATGCTGCTACATCCAGGCCCTCTTGAGGCCTGAATGGAACTACTTTACCTGTGGGACTACTTTCCCTGGGTGTGGTCGGGGAAGGATACATACCTGATCGGTGGAAGGATACATACCTGGAACTTCTTCCAAAGCTATTTAAACCACACCCGATCAGCAACTCACGCTTCGAGTTGTTCTGCTCCTCGCAGCTGGATGCTCACTGTGTCAGCTCCTGCTTCTGGACTTCAGCCACGCCTGTCAGCATCCTGGGTCACCTGCTAAGAGAGAATTGGAGAGAAAGAAGACCTTACCTGCTAAAGCTGCATCACGGAGACTTCACACCGACGATCCTGAAAGGGAAGACATCATTTTTAAAAGCATTTTGTTTCGATCGCTGCAGCGCTGCATTTCACTCACCTTTCCTGGGCACCTCCATCTTCAGCAGCGATCATCCGGATCCACAGCCACTTCCCAGAGCCTGGAGAGAAAAAGACAAGAACACAAGGTGAGAGAAGGAAGGGAATAGGAAAAGCTCAGTTTCCTTCTAAGACTTACCTGTTGGGTCATTCCCATTTCATTTCGGGTCCTGCCGCTTCCTGGAATTCCGGACCCCGGCCCCTATGGGGAAAAAAGACAGAGACATTGAATGAGCGAATGCAAAGACATTACCCGAACGCTCATCCAGAACTTACCTGTCATTTACTGGAACTGCACGTTTCACTTCGGGTCGGCGCCATATCTCCGGCATTCCGAACCCCGGCCCCTAAGGGGAAAAAGACATAAGCGTTATCGCTTGCTGCAATAAGACAATGAACATTATTATAAGGCTTGAACTTTTGAACTTGCTACAGAACTCTTACAGCGCCTTACCTGAATAGTCAAGCTTATTTGAACTCCCATCAAACCTCAATCCAGTGAAGTAACTGGGTTTCAACGCGCCCCTGCATCAGAAGCAGGATGGAGAACTCATCCTTCCTGACCCCAAGGTGAGACTTCACGGGGAATCGAGGAAGGGTATCGTGGAGGGTTGGAAGGGAGTGGGAGGCTTGAGCATTATTCCGTCAGTAGGTAATACTCCCTTTTCACGCACAGGGGAATATTCCTGCGAGCCAGTGAGTCCATCTTCAGAGTCCTGCGCTTCACCATTGAAGAAGCATCAGCACTCGAAGCCAGACCTGCGCCTCCGTGGGAATCAGGTGAGCGTGACAAGAACCTATTCTAATAGATGGGGAGCCCGAATTCGAAGTGAAGAACATTTTAGACTCAAAAATGTTTAGGTCAAAACTGTTCTACCTAATTGATTGGAAGGGATACGGACCTCAGGAGAGGTCGTGGGAACCCAGCGACCATGTGCATGCACCTCGATTAGTCAGGAAATTCCACCGACTCTTCCCAGACAAACCAAAACCCCCGGAGGGAACAACCTTGGGAGGGGCCTTGGGGGGGGTGCTGTCATGGTGCCCGCTCCCGGGGAGCCGGTTCAAGCCCTGCGTCCCCGAAAGCGGACATCCAGACCCCAAGGAAGGACCCAGCAACCCCATATAGGGGCCCTTTGGACAGTGTCCTGGCGCCTATGGCGCCAGGCTCATAAAAGACATCAGTCCTGGCGCCATAGGCGCCAGGCTCATTATGGGAGTGCTTGGGTGCACTTACCTGATGCAGACCATGCTGCAGGATCCCGGCCTCCTTGAGGCCTGAAAGGAACTACTTTACCTGTGGGACTAATTTACCATCCGGGCGTGGTCGGGGAAGGATACATACCTGATTGGAGGCAGGATACATACCTGGAACTTCTTCCAATGCTATTTAAACCCCACCCGAACAGCCACACGTGCTTCGCGTTGTTCTGCATCTAGCAGCTGGACGCTCACCGTGTCTGCTCCTGCATCCTGACTTCTGCCACGCCTGCCAGCATCCTGGTTCACCTGCAAAGGAAGAGAAGAAGAGAACAGAAGAAAGAAAAGTCCTTACCTGCTAAATCCGCATCCCGGAGACATCTCGCCGACAATCCTGAAAAGGAAGACTTTTATTTAAAAGCTCATCGCGTCGATCGCTGCAGCGCCGCATTCCACTCACCTTTACAGGGCACCACCATGTTCAGCAGCGATCATCCGGATTCGCAGTCACGCCCCAGCGCCTAGGGAGAAAAAGACCAGAACAAAAGGTGAGAGAGAGAAGGGAATAAGGAAAGCTAAACCTCCATGTTAAGACTTACCTGTTGATTCATTCCCTCTTCATTTCGGGTCCGCGCTGCATCCTGGCATTTCCGGACCCCGGCCCCGAAGGGGAAAAAGAGACATCAGCGTTAATGAGCAAATGAAAAGACATTACCAAAAAACGCTCATTAAAGACTTACCTGATTTCTACAAGGATTTCACCTCTCATCTCGGGTCGGTGCCTGTTCCCCGGCATTCCGTACCCCGGCCCCTATGGGGAAAAAGACACTAGCATTAGTACAATAATGCATGGACACAAGGGGAACCTCTTATCAAAAAACTTACCTGGAAGCCAAGCAAGTTCGGTTCTCACCAATCCGAAAATCCAGTGAAGTAACTGGATACCAACGCGCCCCTGCATCAGAAGCAGGATGGAGAGCTCGTCCGTCCAGACCATAAGGTGAGATGCTACAAGGAATCACAGAAGGGTTTCGAGGAGGGTAAGAGGGGAAAGTGGGAGGCCGATTGCATTAACCCGCAGACAGTTAATCCCCTATTTTCGCCTACAGAAGGATACTTCTGCGAGCCAGACAATCCAGATTTGGGGGCCCGGTCCAGTCCGTCTTCCGAACCCTGCGCATCACCTTAGAAGAGGTCACAGCAGCGCGAACCAGGCCAGCGCCTCCGTGGGAGTCAGGTGAGCGTTACAGTTTCGCGGGAAAGTACATGCTCAAACAAGGAAGGCCCCGGGTCGGCTCGACCTGGGGAAGGTGAAGGGGGCAAGATGGTCAGCGGACAGGACAAAGAGCCTCGTGGTCTGACCATTTTGGGAGCCAGACCACCATTTTGGGCTAAGCACGAGAAACATGCTTAAAACGCCAAAAGGAGCTCAAAAACACAAGAAACGATCGCTGCCACCATTCCCGTCCGTGATTCACTTGCACCGATCATTTACAATCCAAACAGAGTATCTAGGGCCTGTAGAAGACTAGAGACCCAGGAGAGCAGTAAGTTAGCTTACAGTGCCCTCTTGTGTCATGTTGCACGAAAGCTGCAACATGATAAAGAAACTACGGAAAACAGTGTTTCCCGGTACTGACTGTCTTAAGGGCATATCAGTTTCCCCGTAAGAATGGAGCGAAAGACCAGAGGAGTGCGGCAGAAGGCTGCACTTCTCTGGCAAAGTCTAGATCATGGTGAAAACAACAGCAAAAAGTTTAGGGGTTGCCACATGGAAGGAAAATTACCCACAATTAAGAAATCTTTCCTAAAACTCACCCCTCCCAGACTATGGACAGGGGGAACTAATCCACCCCTGGATGAGTCTCTTGTTCAGGTCGGTTAAACATTCTGGACAACCCATCGGCATTGCTATGTTGAACACCTGGCCTATGCTCAATAGTGAAGTCGAAGCCTTGTAGACTTATGGACCACCTAAGCAACTTTGGATTCTCTCCCTTCATGTTCATTAGCCACTTTAAGGGCTTATGGTCAGTTTGCACAGTGAAGTGGGTCCCATAGAGATAGGGCCTCAGCTTCCGTAGGGCCCACACAACAGAGAAACATTCTTTCTCTACTGTGGACCATCTGAGCTCTATGTCCTTAAGCTGGCGACTAATATAACCAATAGGGTGTTCCTTACCCTTCTCATCTACTTGCGATAGTACAGCTCCTATCCCAGTGTCAGAGGCGTCCGTCTGCACAATAAAAGGTCTTTGATAATCAGGGGCCCTTAGGACAGGGGCCTGGCACAAGGAGTCTTTTAAGCCGTTGAAGGCCTTCTCACACTCGTCGGTCCAAGTTGCCTTCTTGGGTTTCTTCGGAGTGGTGAGGGCAGTCAGAGGGGCAGCTATGGTGCCATAGTCTGCCACTAAGTTGCGTTAATACCCCGTGAGCCCTAATAAGGCTCTCACTTGGGTCTGGGTAGTGGGGGTAGGCCAGTCTTGTACTGCTTGTACTTTACTGGGAAGAGGCTGTATCCTCCCTCCACCTACTTCATGTCCAAGGTAAACCACTGAGCCTTGTCCAATCTGGCATTTACCAGCCTTTACGGTCAAGTGTGCTTTCTGAAGACCCTGGAGCACAATCCCGAGGTGTTTCACATGGTCTTCCCAGGTGGCACTGAAAACTGCTATATCATCCAGATATGCAAGACAGAATTCGTCCAACCCATTCAACACATGATTCACAAGCCTCTGGAAAGTGGCAGGTGCATTTTTCAACCCGAACGGCATTACCCTGAATTGGTAAAGGCCGTCTGGAGTAGAAAACACTGTCTTCTCCTTGGCATGTTCTGCTAAAGCTATTTGCCAATAGCCAGCAGTGAGGTCAAACGTGCTGAGGTACTTGGAGGCACCCAAAGTATCCACCAGCTCATCTGTTCGAGGCAAGGGGTGTGCATCTGTCTTGGTGACAGCATTCAGAGCCCTGTAATCCACGCAGAACCTCAATTCAGAAGTGCCTGCCTTGGGAACCAAAACCACAGGGCTGGACCAAGGACTACTAGAGGGTTCAATCACCCCAAGGTCTAACATCTTGTTGACCTCGGTCTTAATAGATCATACTTTGTCTGACATCCTGTATCCCCTACTTTCGGTAGGTACACTGTCTCCTGTGTATATGTTATGTTTGCGCCAAGGTGTCAAACCAGGCGACTGTGAAAACAGGGGGGAAAACTGCCTTAGCAAACTTTTCACTGCTGATTAGAAGTCAGGTGAGGGGCCACTCGGACACCCTCAAAGGAGCTATCTGAAAGACCGCTTTGGAACAGGTCGGGGAGAGGTTCAGACTCCTCTTCCTCAACATCTGAAGCCAGTAGCAGTGCTGCGATTTCGACTCTTGGGACGAAAGCCTTCAGCCTATTTACGTGAAACACTTTTGGAGCCTGTCCAGGCCTTCCAAGGTCCACTAAATAGTTAACCTTAGCCAGGGATTCCACCGCTGTGTAAGGGCCTGACCATTTGTCCTGTAAAGCTCGAGGCCTTATGGGATTCATGATCAGGACTTGCTGACCATGTGTATAGTTGATGAGGGAAGCTTTCTGGTCGTACCAATGTTTCACCAGCGCTTGTCCTGCCTTCAATTTATCACTAGCCAAGCCCATCAGAAGTACCATCCGTTTTCTGAGCCCCAGCACATAATCTACTACATTGGTAGTAACACGGGGAGTGGGCATCTCCCATCCCTCTTTGACTATGGCTAAGGGTCCCCGTACAGGATGACCGAACAGAAGTTTGAAGGGGCTGAAGCCAACACCCTCCTGTGGTACCTCTCGGTAGGCAAACAGTAAGCATGGTAAAAGAAGATCCCATTTTCTTCTCTGGGGTTCTTCCAGAGCCCCAATCATGCTCTTTAACGTTCTGTTGAAACGTTCCACCAGACCATTGGTCTGGGGGTGGTATGCAGAAGAGAACTTGTAGGTGACCCCACATTCTTTCCACATAGCCTGCATATACTTCGACATAAAGTTGCTGCCACGATCCGACACAACTTCTTTAGGAAAGCCAACCCTAGTAAATATGCCAAGTAACGCTTTTGCAACTGACTTGGCAGTTACAGTTTTCAATGGGATGGCCTCAGGATATCTGGTTGCATGGTCGACCAGCACCAGGATAAACCTATTGCCTGAGGATGTGGGCGGGTCAAGAGGACCAACGATGTCGATCCCTACCCTTTCGATTGGTATTCCCACAACTGGGAGTGGTACCAACGGAGCTTGGATTGTCGAGCCAACCTTACCAGATAACTGGCAGGAGGTACAACTCCTGCAGTGACTTTCTACTTGCACCCCCATCTTGGGCCAGTAGAAGTGCATGGATAACCTTTGCTTGGTCCTCTTAATACCAAGGTGACCAGCAAGGGGCACTTCATGCGCCAACTGCAGGAGGTAGGGTCTTACAGCAAGGGGAACCACCAACCTCCTATAGTCTCCTTCTGTAGACTCTGTGGGCTCACTATACAGGAGTCCACCTTCCCAATAAATCCGATGCATCCCAGTAGGTTCACCCTCAAGCTGGGAGCAGGCCTGTCTCCTTAGGCCTGCCAGAGATGGGCACTCACGTTGGCCTTTACTGAATTCTTCCCTGTCAGGACCACCTTCTACTAACAAGTCTTTTAGTTCAGGATGGTCGTTGGGGTCAAATACTTCAGGCATCGCCACCTGACGATTGACCAACTTCCTCCACCGCAGTGGTAGGCGAGCTCGGGGGAATGTTCTCTTTCCCTCGTCTTGACTTGTTTACTCCTTTCGCCTTGGGTTTCCCCTTCAGCTGGGGCGGCGTATTGGTCTTGGCCAATGCTGCCCGTGTTTGAGACCGTGTGCAGGGTCTGTCGGCAGTGTCTCCTACGAGCCCTAAAGCTCTGAGATCATTGCCTAACAAGACCTTTCCTGGGACGTTTCTCTGAATGCTCACTGGAATGCTGACTGCTGTACCATTTAGAGTAGGATTTACAGGTATTGCTGGAAACATGCGAGGTGGGCCGTCAGCCAACTTAGTGGTCATCAGAGTAGCTCTGGCAACTTCCTCTGAGTCTACCAAGGTAGAATCCACTACAGTTCGACTGCACCCACTATCCCTAAGAGCTGGAGTATCTACTCCATTGATCAGCACACTGTCTTTAAAGTAGTGCTTGGTATTATCTGGAACCCTAACATAAGCCTCTGCGACTCTAGGCTCCCAGGAACCCAGGGAAACTAAAACTACCTCAGCTTCTATCCCGCTGGGGAAGGAGTCTGAGGAGAAGGATGCTCCTGTAATCTCTTCTTCCTCGTAGGAGAAGGCCAGATTAGCGGAGTGGCCCCCCAAAGGTTTAACCTTACACCGGGGATCCCCCTTCACGTGGTCAGTTGCTCCACAAGCAAAACAAGATCCATTGGGTCTGTTTACATAGGGAGGCTTATTGTAACCAGTGTTCTGTTTCGGAGGCTGACCTCCACTACCCTGTCAGTTCACTTGTGTCTTACCCTTATTTTTATTTTTGTGGCCCTTTTGAGAAGAAGATTTATCAGATTCTCCACCCTCCTTATCTTTGGACTTTTTCCCTTCCTCCTGCTTACCAGGATGAGTTTTGTCCTTATGGGACACTCGATGTGACACCCATAAGTCTGCTGCAATGGCCAGCTTCTTAGGAGCTATCTCCTTCGAATCGGCCAAATGCTGCTTAAGCTCTGGGGAAGAAGATGCAAAAATGTGTTCCAGCATGACAAGATTTATCATGCCTTCAAAGGTAGAAACCTTATAACCTTCGACCCAGCCAGTCAAGTTTTTTAAGGATTCGGATACATAAGATACCCAAGTACCACCTTCTTTTTTCTTGTACTCTCGGAATCATTTTAAATATTGGGCAGGAGTCTTTCCAAACTTTAAAATGAGAGTTTGCTTTAACATTGCGAAATCAGCTCGCTCAGCCTTTGACATTTCCATAATGGCACTACAGCCTGAATGGGGCAGTCTGCTGAGTAACCAGGCAATCTTATCAGCAGTGTCAACTTGTTGAACTTCGCATGCATACTCAAACGCATTCAGCCAGTCCATAATGTCATTCCTTTCCTCATACACACTGAGCAGAACTTTCGGAAACCGTGGATGAGAGGAGGCCCCAGACCCATGTCCAGGACTCTTGGACCCATTTGCAACCTGAAGCTTGGCCAGTTCCAACTGGTGATCCCTGTCTTTCTGTTTTTCTGCCTGTTCGATTTGTAGTTTGGCTATGCTGAACTCAAGCTCCTTCTGCCTAAACCACAGCTCTTGCTTCTTGAATTCAAGCATAGCCTCCCCATCAACACTGGCAGAGGAAACATTAGACATCTCATCCTCCCTGTCCTCGTGGTCGCGGTGGATCAGTGCAGCGGCAGAACCGTCGGTTCTACCAGTGAGAGCAGCCCCACCTCCTTCCGCACTGTCCTCAGAAGTTATAGCGTCAAGCTGCGCTTCTTGCCACGCCACGATTCTTTGGATCATATCCAATTTGGTGCCTTGAGAGGAAACACCTCTCTCCGCACACATCTTTTTCAATGTTTCGGATTTGGAAGCATTTAAAGTTAACAAGGTATTTGTTTCCATACTGTTAGATAGGACTATGGCCTTTTTAAAGTTATACTACGACAATTCACTACGTGTCCTGGTAGGAATAACTTGAAATGCCTTAGTTCGTGCGCAACACTGGATACCTTCAGTCGTATCCCACCGCTGTACACCAATTTGTTAAGACGGATTTCTGAACTCTGTCCTTGAGGCGCAGAGGTTCAGAAGGCCAACCTTATTACTTGGAACAGGGTAACCTCTGGACAAGCCAGACCAATCAGGGTAGCGATCGCGGCGGTCAAGACTAGGTCTCAAGAGGGGTGAGAGTGACTGAAAGCCCGCAATGAGCACACAAAGCAAGGACACTTACAAATTACTCCAAACAGGTGTTATATTAAAAATATAGACACATTTATTCCAAGGCCTTTGCAACAATGACCGGAGCGAGAAATCACAATAAAACTCTAGTAAACCAACACATACCAAACCAATACAATATATATACAAATACAAACGAGTCTAAAGCGTAAGATGCACGAAATGTGTAGTCGGCCTAGAAGGGGAGGAAAACAGGCAGTGCGAATAATAATCAGACCCAGTCCGCCTTCAGAGGCACCTAACTAAAAGGAAGTCCAAGCCCTACGAAGAGTGGAGCCTTGTGTTCAAAAGTACCTGCACACGCTGGTGCCAACGGGCAAAAAGGGGAGTCTCTTCGAGGGAATCAGGCAGTTCAGTTTGGTGCACAAATGAAGAAGAACAGAGTTCCGCGACTCAAGCGCAGCCTCCACTGTGGGCAGAAGCAGAGCGCGAGTACGGAAAGGCGTGCTGTTTGACACAGCGGGGAAAAGCTATGGGCTCCTGCAGGAGGGCGACCAGTTCCTAGCTATGCTAATCACTGGTCCCCAATGCAAGCAGACCCAGGCTTCTCCACGTCAGTTTCAGTGCTGGCAGGTTCAGGGGAGCAGGGGATGTCTCGTCGTCATGTAGATTCTGCAGCAGCAGAGCTGAGTTAAGGGCGTCCCAAATGAAGTGAAACCCGCACAGTTTGTTACCACAGCAGGGCAACGGAGCGGCCATGTGTATCTCAGCCAAATGTACACTACTCACTTCAGACCTGAGAATGCCAAGTGTACGAATCATGTGAGAGTGACAAGGACTCGAAATACAACACCACCTGGCGGCGGTTACAGAGCAAGACTCCTGGGTAGGCTGGTCAGTCTGCTGGATGGCCCAGAGACACTTCTGAAGGCTTACATGAAGGAGATGGTGAAGATGCCGAGAATAGCTGTCCCCGCTATTCCAAGGGTCGAAGTACCAGTTCAGGCCTTCTGGTTCGATCAGAGGTAGAAAGGGTTTCACAAAGCGACAGCAGTGCAGAGAAGCAGTCCTTCAGCGGGTCACCAGCGATTCCTGAGTTCAGCCTCGTGGTTGCAGGATACTTGGCTCCTGTATTCCTTTGTTCGTGAGAACTCAGGAGATCGACATGGTAGTGGCGTTTCCAGCCCCCTCTTATCCACGGTTCCCTTCGTGCCAAAATGGAGGGGACCCAATTGGAGATCCGCTCATCAAACACTCACACCATACGTGGACCTATCACGGACCACGGTGGTCCCGGGCATTCATACCACACTAGACTCTCTGGCACCAAGGATGTGTATTGGGACCAGACATCCCATCCCACATCCTGGAGGCACACATAAGGACTGTAGAAGCCCGCAAAAGCATCTGTGTTTTGCGGGAAAGTACATGCCCAAATAAGGAAGGCCCCGGGTCAGCTCGACCTGGGGAAGGTGAAGGGGGCAAGTTGGTCAGCGGACAGGACAAAGAGCCTCGTGGTCTGGCTATTTTGGGAGCCAGACCACCATTTTGGGCTAAGCACGAGAAACGCACTTAAAACGCCAAAAGGAACTCAAAAACACAAGAAACGATCGCTGCCACCATTCCCGTCCGTGATTCACTTGCACCGATCATTTACAATCCAAACAGAGTATCTAGGGCCTGTAGAAGACTAGAGATCCAAGAGAGCAGTAACTTAGCTTACAGTGCCCTCTTGTGTCATGTTGCACGAAAGCTGCAACATGATAAAGAAACTACGGAAAACAGCGTTTCCCGGTACTGACTGTCTTAAGGGCATGTCAGTTTCCCCGTAAGAATGGAGCGAAAGCCCAGAGGAGTGCGGCAGAAGGCTGCACTTCTCTGGCAAAGTCTAGATCATGGTGAAAACAACAGCAAAAAGTTAAGGGGTTGCCACATGGAAGGAAAATTACCCACAATTAGAAATCTTTCCTAACACATGCATTTTGGTTTAACTAATGTCTTTTCTCTTCCTTAGGTGCGCGGAAGCCCAATATGTGGCATGGACTGAATTGGGTCTCGCCGGTAAGTAATGGCGTTTTTAAAGCGCCTTGATGCGATGAGTAGGCGCTAAGCACAGCGCTATGATGCCTTGCCTCTTGCTAACCTGTTGTCTTGTCTTCCCACAGGTCGCGGTGCTCACCTGGTGCATGGAATTCCTGAGGCGATGCTGGTCGAGGAGTGGCTTGCGAGGTAAGCTTTTCGGCACTGTTCATTAAATTGTAAAAATGCCTAATGCCTTGTTTCTTTCTTTTTTTGCAGATCCGTTGGTTCGGGAGGAGCGCTGGTTCCAGGATGCTGATCTCAAGGGCCGTGGACATCTAGCGAAGAAATTAAAGGTAAGCTTCTGCTCCTAACGATGTCCTTTTTCTCCTCTACAGATGCTGTTCTTCCGAGGTTTGCGGGTGCAGCTGAACACGGTGAGCGTCACGTTGCAGAATTGCAAAGCGTGTTATCCCAGTCGGGTGTGGTTTAAATAGCTTCAAGAAAGTAGTCCAGGTAAAATAGTTCCTATGGTACCACACCCAAAAATACTATACCACATAGCTTGGTTCCAAGGAGCCAAACTATGTTGATGCCTCCATGTTGATTGACACTGAAATAAAGTAGTTCCCAATACAAGTCCTTTATCAAGTACGAGCCTGGCGCCAAAGGCGCCAGGACTGGCCCCAAGAAGGCCTAGGCCAAGAATGCCTGGTTTTAGTGGAGACCCTTCCTGGCCCATGGGCTTGCCAGGGGTTCTTCTGGATGGGGGTTGTGACTGGATGGTACTCATCTTCTTTAACAGGGCTATCGAGATCAGCCCAACAACCTCAAGTGATGCCTTGCACTGTGATACACGTTTCCCTTATATCCCTGCAGGAACAATATTAATAACAACCTGTTACTATTGCCTTGTGAGAAATACATAAACCAAGATTCTCAAAGTGAACACATAGTCAATAAGCCTTCACATACCGATGTGTCGTGTCGACTACTGTTCAGGATCTATGCTCTCTCTTTGGTGCATGAACCTGTCACTGTTGCTACTCCTTCTTGTAATTTAAGTAGATAACTAGTGAAACGGGATAGAAACAAACAACCCTACTTATTAGAATTGAACGGGACTCCTCAATCCATCACCGTTATTACCGCGGTCCACATCACCCCTGGTTACTCACTTCTTGTGGATGACAGCAAGGCGTTACTTCTTGCCTATCCGCGCGGTGTTCCAGTTATACCTCGCAGCCGCATCGATTAATGTAAATAGATGCCTCCATTGCCCTTTATTTGTTCTAGTCTCCTAGTAACATGTTGTGATCCCTCATCGCTTTCTACATCGCTGCATGACTACAATGGCCACTATCTTTTCATATTCTCAATCTCTGTACATTAACAGTAGCTGAACCAATCAAATGTTTTTGAAAAACAAACTATATTAGACATGTTATTTTTGTTTAATGCAAGGGCATACAGCATTGTATTTGTTCTTAGCGTGCAGATCCTTGCTAGCTTCCTCGGATTTTCGTGGCTTTATTGACTAACTTTGTGCCATTCAATATTTTCATTTAATCCTTTTGGTCGCTGTTTGTCAGGAAAATTATTTCTTGTTCCTGCCTTAACAGGCTTGCTTTATCTGTACTGCTATCTTTACTTCTCTGTAATTTGTACAAAGTTGTCCATTTGAACTGTTCACTAATATGTCCCAGGGATATACAGTGTTCCACCATGGGGTCATCCAGCACTTTGTTCTGGATACAACGCTTGTGTTCATTTATTCTTGTTTTAATTTTTCTTATTGTTTTTCCAATGTACATCAATGGGCAAGGGCACCAAATGGCATATACGAACATCTCTGATTTGCAGTTGTTAATACCTGTTGTTGCCATTTCGTCCTCAATCCTATGTCTATCTCTCTAGATCTACTTGTAGAGTTGCAAGCTGTGTGGCCTTTCACATTAGCTATACCCCACAAGGATGGGCTGATAGGTTGCTTCTGTATTTTCGGGAAAATTACGTTACTCATGACTTGATCTCTCAGATTTTTGCTCCTTTTAAACGCATTTAGCGGTTCTTCCAGTGTTCCAATTTTTTTTTAATCATTCTAGTGATTTTGTTCGACTGATCTGAAAAGGTGCTCATAGCCACTAGTCTATTGTTGTCTATTTTTTTACTTGCGTTATATTCCGAAAGGGCTTCTCTCTTGTTATTGCTGGCTCTTTTGCAAGGTTTTCTGAGCAATGTTTCTGGATATCCTCTTTTACTCAATTTCTTTTTGAGTGTAATTGCCCCCCTGGTATAGTCGGCTTTCACAAAACTGTTCCGCCTTAACCTGAGTAATTGTCCAAAGGGAACATTTTCCCCTAGGTGCTTAGGGTGAAAGTTTTCAAAAATAAGTTGTACATTCTTGTTGTTTATGCTGTGATAGGGTTTAACTGCCAATTTTTTATTTAGTTTGTCATCGTAGATCGTTAAGTATGATATGATATTTTATTTATATTGCGCTCTGAAATATCATATCATATCATATCATGAGTCTAGACAGTTGATGGTACAGTCCCTCGATTCTACTGGGAATTGGAGGCTTCTGTCTTGGGTGTTCAGCCATTCGATACATTTGGCTATATCTTCCATATTCTTCCCATTCCATACAATCAGGACATCATCGATGTACCTTTTCCGGAGTGTTATATTCTTCTTGTAAGGATTCTGTTCACCAAAGTTTTTAGTTTCTTCCACATACATGTTAGCTACGCGAGGTGCTACTGTAGCTCCCATCGCAGTGCTGTGGATCTGCTTATAAAACGTATCAAGAAATCTAACATAGTTTACTGTCAACGTCATTTCCACACACCACAGAATAAATTAATTAGGAGTGTTGTTAGGGGTCCGTTTCTCACGCAGAACTTCTTCTAGCATCAAAAGAGCTCTATCGTGTGGTATCATCGTGTAAAGAGACACAATATCCAAACTCATCAGGGTATCATCATCCCTGCTACCAATTTGATAACTGCTGTGCTTGTTGTATATGTGACTTTGTACATATCACTAAAGGTCTTAAATAAATGTCTGGGAATTTTAACAAGGGTTCCAACACTGAATTTATCCCAGATAGTATAGGTCTACCAGGAGGGGTGGTAAGATTTGTACATATCTTGGGTACAGTATGAAACAAAGGCACTCTTGGATTTTTAGTGCACAAAAAACATGCCTCTTGTTTACGAATCCATCCCCTTTCCAGTGCCTTCTCAACTTTTGATTTGATAGTGCTTTGTAATCTTGTCGGCAACTAACAACTCAGCTGAAAACCTCAAAACCGCAAGGAGCTGGCCAATCCTGCTGCAGTCTCTACTTTTCCTGTTCCCTCCCAGGCCCTCTGCACGGCCCTGGCTTCTCATTTCATCACTAAAACCCAGGACAGCCTTTCCACGCTCTCCTCCTCTCCATCCTCATCATCCTCCTTTCCTGGCCTGCCTGTGGCCTCCTCTCCACCCGATCTCCATCACTCCTTTCCTGGGCAAACTTTTGGAAAAGCTGGCCATCTCCCAGCTTAGTCTTCACACTGAATCAGTGTGTTGTCTCCATGACCACCAGTCTAGCTTCAGAGCAGCCAGAAGCACAGAAACTGCTCTGCTGAACATCTATGAAGACCTGCCCTCTAATCTTGATTCTAACCTTCCTTCTGTCTTCATTCTCCTTGATCTTTTTTCTGCTTTTAATATGGTGAACTATGCCATCCTACTCAATCGACTCCGTGATGACCTCGGTATCACTGATCAGGCCCTGGTCTGGCTGTCCTCCTTTCTCACTGATCGCCCCTCCCAGGCCCAGCTGGGTTCCTTCCTCTCTTCTATTTCTCGCTCTACTTGTGGTGTAGCCTAGGGGTCTAACTTTTCTCCCTGGCTGTTCAACCAATACCTGGCACCTCTTGCCCACTGCGTAGCTGCTGTCTGCTCCAACTTTCAGTGCTATTCAGATGACACCCAGCTCTCTTTCAGGCTCCCCTCGGCTGTCTATACTGAAGCTCACTGTCTCCAGAGCTCTGGTCCTGTCTAGGCTGGACTACTACAAGAGCCTCTTTCTAAATCTTCCTGCTTCTACTCTCCGTCCTCTACAACTTATCCAGAACAGGACAGCAAGGCTTATCCTTGGCCCCAAGTCCTGGGACCGCATCTCTCCAGTACTGAAATCCCTCCACTGGCTCCCCATGGCTGCAAGGATAAAGTTCAAGACCCTCTGCATCAGCCACAAGGCTTTCTGGGGCCGGGGCCCACACTATCTACAACACTCTCTTCCCAAATACTCTCCCTCTAGAGCTCTCCGCTCTTCCTCCTCCAACTCTCTGCGGGTGAGCCATTTCTCTAAGTAGAGATTTGGGGGTAGATCCTTATCCTCTGCAGGTGTCTCCCTCTGGAACAGCCTCCCTCTCTCCACCTTGAGCCGGAGCTACTTAAGTTCTGGAAACTCCTCAAGACCTTCCTTTTCTCTTCCTCCTTCTCTCCCACTCTCCTGCTAACCTCATTTATTTTCTCTCCACCCTCCTTCTCCTCCCTAACACTGTTCAGTTTTTGCTCACTGGTTCACCTCCAGAGCTTACAGGGTCCCCCGCCAGTCTTTTTGCACTTGCCTCCAGGCCGCTCCATTTTGTTCGGCATTACTGCACTTTCAGCGTATGCTCCATGAGAGGGGCAACCTCTCTGCACTTAACCCAGGGAGCTGCTGCACCTGACTCGTTTTGTTTCACTGCCCCCGCCTAACCCCGCACCTTTGTCTGTACGTATGCCTACCTAAATGTACTAGGACCAGTTGATGTCTGTCCTGTTCCCCCCCTCCCCACCTCACCATCCCCCGCCCCCCCCCCCCCCGAGCTTGGTTGCAACTGTAACACTTCATGCATTTGCACTAGGAGAAACATCGTCTGGCCTAGTATTCTAGTTTCTCTGTTTAGATCATTCTCATTTTTCAAGGACTAAGAATGATTATTGTATTCCCTTGTTCCCTTCCCACCTTGAAGCACTTTGAAGCACTTCACCTGTGTATACACGCTCTATGAATAAACAATAAATAAATACATACATTGCCAGACGACAGGAGGGCAAAGAGTCATTATGGCAGGCTACAGACCTTCCCAATGTGGCGATCAGGGTCATATCCAATGCAGAAGGACGGGGGTCATTCTGCATAGTGTTACAAACTGGACACTTGCAACCAAAAAAGCATGCCAAGACTAGATGCTTACATTTCAACACTTGTGTTAGGGTGTACAGCGGTGGACCAGCTGAAATATAAACAGGGTCTTCCCCAAAGTAATAACAAAATGTATGCAGGCCTTCTTTCACAAATGTCTCTTATGACAGCTTCCCAATCTCAGGGTGAGTGGTCAGGCTTTAGAGTCTCAGCCATCACTATTCTAACGTCCCAGAGGAGTTACCCTACTTCTCCTTCCAGTATGTAGCAAACCCTTCTTCTGCTGCTCTGAGCCTAGTTGCGGGCTTTCTAGGGTCCCTTTCCCCAAGACTGACCTAGACCTCCGGAACCTCCTAATTATAGATGACTAGGCTGCTTCTGGCTCCTTGCCTCTCTTCTAAATATCTTAAAATCCCAATGTCTTCTCTCTATGGCTTTCTTCTTTCTGTTCCAATACTCGTCAACCGCTCGATAATTTTCTTCACTCCCTTCACTCATACATATCATCCGCAGTCTCCTCACTGTCACCCTGCTGATCTTTCAATGTCTCCTTATTAGCTCTTTACCTATCTTCCACTGTCTTTTCACTCTCACCTTGCTGATCTTTCACTGTCTCCTTAGTAGCACCTTGCTGATCTTCCACTGTCTCCTCACTCTAACCCTTTTGATCTTTCACTGTCTCCTTACTCTCACCCTGCTGATTGTTCACTGTCTCCTTACTAGCACCCTGCTGATCTTTCACTGTCTTCTCACTCTCATCCTGCTGATCTTTCACTGTCTTCTCACTCTCACCCTGCTGATCTTTCACTGTCTCCTTACTCTCACCCTGCTGATCGTTCACTGTCTCCTTACTAGCACCCTGCTGATCTTTCACTGTCTTCTCACTCTCCCCTGCTGATCTTAAACTGTCTTCTCACTCTCATCCTGCTGATCTTTCACTGTCTTCTCACTCTCACCCTGCTGATCTTTCACTGTCTCCTTACTCTCACCCTGCTGATCGTTCACTGTCTCCTTACTAGCACCCTGCTGATCTTTCACTGTCTTCTCACTCTCACCCTGCTGATCTTTCACTGTCTCCTTTCTCTCACCGTGCTGATCTTTCACTGTCTCCTCACTCTCACCCTGCTGACCTTTCACTCTCTCCTTACTATCACCTTGCTGATCTTTGATTGTCTCCATACTCTCACCCTGCTGATCTTTCACTGTCTCCTCACTCTCACCCTGCTGATATGTCACTGTCTCCTCACTCTCACCCTGCTGATCTTTCACTGTCTTCTCACTCTCACTCTGCTGATCGTTCACTGTCTCCTTACTAGCACCTTGCTGATCTTTCACTGTCTCCTCACTCTCACTTTGCTGATCTTTCACTGTCTCCTCACTCTCACCCTGCTGATCTTTCACTGTCTCCTCCCCCTCCCCCTGCTGATCGTTCACTGTCTCCTTACTAGCACCTTGCTGATCTTTCACAGTCTTCTCACTCTTACCCTGCTGATCTTTCACTGTCTTCTCACTCTCACCCTGCTGATCGTTCACTGTCTCCTTACTAGCACCTTGCTGATCTTTCACTGTCTCCTCACTCTCACCTTGCTGACCTTTCACTGTCTCCTTACTAGCACCTTGCTGATATTTCACTGTCTCCTACTCTCACCTTGCTGATCTTTCACTGTCTCCTCACTCTCCCCCTGCTGATCTTTCACTGTCTCCTCACTCTCACCCTGCTGATCGTTCACTGTCTCCTTACTAGCACCTTGCTGATCTTTCACTGTCTTCTCACTCTCAGTCTGCTGATCTTTCACTGTCTCCTCACTCTCACCCTGCTGATCGTTCACTGTCTCCTTACTAACACCTTGCTGATCTTTCACGGTCTTCTCACTCTCACCCTGCTGATCTTTCACTGTCTCCTCACACTCACCCTGCTGATCGTTCACTGTCTCCTTACTAGCACCTTGCTGATCTTTCACTGTCTTCTCACTCTCAGTCTGCTGATCTTTCACTGTCTCCTCACTCTCACCCTGCTGATCTTTCACTGTCTCCTTACTAGCACCCTGCTGATCTTTCACTGTCTCCTTACTAGCACCTTGCTGATCGTTCACTGTCTTCTCACTATCAACCTGCTGATCTTTCACTGTCTCCTCACTCTCACCCTGCTGATCTTTCACTGTCTCCTTACTCTCACCCTGCTGATCGTTCACTGTCTCCTTGCTAGCACCTTGCTGATCTTTCACTGTCTCCTCTCTCTCACCCTGCTGATCGTTCACTGTCTCCTTACTAGCACCTTGCTGATCTTTCACTGTCTCCTCTCTCTCACCCTGCTGATCGTTCACTGTCTCCTTACTAGCACCTTGCTGATCTTTCACTGTCTTCTCACTCTCACCCTGCTGATCTTTCACTGTCTCCTCTCTCTAACCCTGTTGATCTTTCACTGTCTCCTTACTCTCACCCTGCTGATCTTTCACTGTCTCCTCACTCTCCCCTGCTGATCTTTCACTGTCTCCTCACTCTCACCCTGCTGATCGTTCACTGTCTCCTTACTAACACCTTGCTGCTCGTTCACTGTCTCCTCACTCTCACCCTGCTGATCTTTCACTGTCTCCTTACTAGCACCTTGCTGATCTTTCACTGTCTCCTCACTCTCCGCCTGCTGCTCGTTCACTGTCTCCTCACTCTCACCCTGCTGATCTTTCACTGTCTCCTTACTAGCACCTTGCTGATCGTTCACTGTCTTCTCACTATCAACCTGCTGATCTTTCACTGTCTTCTCACTCTCACCCTGCTGATCTTTCACTGTCTTCTCACTCTCACCCTGCTGATCTTTCACTGTCTCATTACTCTCACCTTGCTGATCTTTCACTGTCTCCTCACTCTAACCCTGTTGATCTTTCACTGTCTCCTCACTCTCACCCTGCTGATCTTTCACTGTCTCCTCACTCTCACCCTGCTGATCTTTCACTGTCTCCTTACTAGCACCTTGCTGATCGTTCACTGTCTTCTCACTATCAACCTGCTGATCTTTCACTGTCTTCTCACTCTCACCCTGCTGATCTTTCACTGTCTTCTCACTCTCACCCTGCTGATCTTTCACTGTCTCCTTACTCTCACCCTGCTGATCTTTCACTGTCTCCTCACTCTCACCCTGCTGATCTTTCACTGTCTCCTTACTAGCACCTTGCTGATCGTTCACTGTCTTCTCACTATCAACCTGCTGATCTTTCACTGTCTTCTCACTCTCACCCTGCTGATCTTTCGCTGTCTTCTCACTCTCACCCTGCTGATCTTTCACTGTCTTCTCACTCTCACCCTGCTGATCTTTCACTGTCTCCTTACTCTCACCCTGCTGATAGTTCACTGTCTCCTCCCCCTCCCCCTGCTGATCGTTTACTGTCTCCTTACTAGCACCTTGCTGATCTTTCACTGTCTTCTCACTCTCCCCCTGCTGATCTTTCACTGTCTTCTCACTCTCACCCTGCTGATCTTTCGCTGTCTTCTCACTCTCACCCTGCTGATCTTTCACTGTCTTCTCACTCTCACCCTGCTGATCTTTCACTGTCTCCTTACTCTCACCCTGCTGATAGTTCACTGTCTCCTCCCCCTCCCCCTGCTGATCTTTCACTGTCTTCTCACTCTCCCCCTGCTGATCTTTCACTGTCTTCTCACTCTCACCCTGCTGATCGTTCACTGTCTCATTACTAGCACCCTGCTGATCTTTCACTGTTTCCTCACTCTCCCCTGCTGATCTTTCACTGTCTTACTCTCACCCTGCTGATCTTTCACTGTCTCCTCACTCTCACTCTGCTGATATGTCACTGTCTTCTCACTCTCACCCTGCTGATCTTTAACTGTCTCCTTACTAGCACCTTGCTGATCGTTCACTGTCTCCTCACTCTCACCTTGCTGATCTTTCACTGTCTTCTCACTCTCACTTTGCTGATATTTCACTGTCTCCTCACTCTCACCCTGCTGACCTTTCACTCTCTCCTTACTATCACCCTGCTGATATTTCACTGTCTCCTTTCTCTCACTGTGCTGATCTTTCACTGTCTCCTCACTCTCACCCTGCTGATATTTCACTGTATCCTTACTCTCACCCTGCTGACCTTTCACTGTCTCTTTACTAGCACCTTACTGATCTTTCAATGTCTGCTTACTAGCACCTTGCTGATCTTTCACTGTCTCCTCACCCTCACCCTGCTGATCTTTCACGGTCTCCTTACTAGCACCTTGCTGATCTTTCACTGTCGTCTCACTCTCACCCTGCTGATATTTCACTGTCTCCTTTCTCTCACCGTGCTGATCTTTCACTGTCTCCTCACTCTCACCCTGCTGATCTTTCACTGTCTCCTCACTCTCACCCTGCTGATCTTTCACTGTCTCCTTACTAGCACCTTGCTGATCTTTCACTGTCTCCTCACTCTCCGCCTGCTGCTCGTTCACTGTCTCCTCACTCTCACCCTGCTGATCTTTCACTGTCTCCTTACTAGCACCTTGCTGATCTTTCACTGTCTCCTCACTCTCACCCTGCTGATCTCTCACTGTCTCCTCACTCTCACCCTGCTGATCTTTCACTGTCTCCTTACTAGCACCTTGCTGATCTTTCACTGTCTCCTTACTAGCACCTTGCTGATCTTTCACTGTCGTCTCACTCTCACCCTGCTGATCTTTCACTGTCTCCTCACTCTCACCCTGCTGATCTTTCACTTCTCCTTAATCTCACCCTGCTGATCTTTCACTGTCTCCTCACTCTCACCCTGCTGATCTTTCACTGTCTCCTCACTCTTACCCTGCTGATCTTTGACTGTCTCCTTACTCTCACCCTGCTGATCTTTGACTGTCTCCTTACTAGCACCCTGCTGATCGTTCACTGTCTCCTTACTAGCACCTTGCTGATCTTTCACTGTCTCCTCACTCTCACCCTGCTGATCTTTCACTGTCTCCTCACTCTCACCCTGCTGATCTTTCACTGTCTCCTTACTAGCACCTTGCTGATCTTTCACTGTCTCCTTACTAGCACCTTGCTGATCTTTCACTGTCGTCTCACTCTCACCCTGCTGATCTTTCACTGTCTCCTCACTCTCACCCTGCTGATCTTTCACTTCTCCTTAATCTCACCCTGCTGATCTTTCACTGTCTCCTCACTCTCACCCTGCTGATCTTTCACTGTCTCCTCACTCTTACCCTGCTGATCTTTGACTGTCTCCTTACTCTCACCCTGCTGATCTTTCACTGTCTCCTCACTCTCACCTTGCTGATCTTTCACTGTCTCCTCACTCTCACCCTGCTGATCGTTCACTGTCTCCTTACTAACACCTTGCTGATTGTTCACTGTCTCCTTACTAGCACCTTGCTGATCTTTTACTGTCTCTTCACTCTCACCCTGCTGATCGTTCACTGTCTCCTTACTAGCACCCTGCTGATCGTTCACTGTCTCCTTACTAGCACCTTGCTGATCTTTCACTTTCTCCTCACTCTCACTCTGCTGATCATTCACTGTCTCCTTACTAGCACCTTGCTGATTGTTCACTGTCTCCTTACTAGCACCTTGCTGATCTTTTACTGTCTCTTCACTCTCACCCTGCTGATCGTTCACTGTCTCCTTACTAGCACCTTGCTGATCTTTCACTGTCTCCTCACTCTTACCCTGCTGATCGTTCACTGTCTCCTCACTCTCACTCTGCTGATCATTCACTGTCTCCTCACTCTCAGCCTGCTGATCTTTCACTGTCTCCTTACTAGCACCTTGGCCGATTGCAACCACCTTTCACTCTGGGTCTCACATCCTCCCTCCAGCCTTCTAATGTTCCTCCTTCATTCCACTCTGCTCAGAGTCTTATTTCTTCCCTTCTTGGGCCTGCTCTTGTCTTTTCCTGGCAATACACTCCTGGTTTTACTTTCTTCTCCATTGTTCCTATTACTGCCTTCCTCCTTCCTTTCCCCTGCTTCTACTACTGACTTCTTCACTATCTCCCCCATTTCTCACTCACCACTTTCTTGTCTTCTGTAGAGATCACCTCCTCCTCTGCCCTGCTGCCCCCTCTCCAGGTCCCCTCTGTCTCCAGTCTTCAAAATGCCTCTCCTCTCCAGCAATCTTCCCTCTTCAGCCTTCTCCAAACAGGAGCCGACTGCTCCTGCCAGTCACCCCACTGCACGGGGGTGCTTGATTTACATAGCAGCATGCCCCCTCCCTCTGATCGGAACTACGACAGATAGCCTGCAGCTCTGAGACTAAATGGTGTGAGAGCTGTGATTGGCTCGGATCTCTCACTTCCTGATAATCAGATTAAGGATTGGAGGGATGGGCTGACTCTATAACAGGCCTGGTGGCCATTTTGAAATTCACTGTACATGGAGAAGCTGAACAAGCGGTGTGTGTGAAGGCTATCCTGATGCACTGCTGTAGAGGAGGTGTCACGTACCCTCATCAGAAGCTCCGTCCCATGTTGCCTTTATGTTGAGAACCGGAAATTGCAACACGTGCATACCAGTGAGAATGCCTGTAACACAAAGAATCCTTGAAACAAGGTATCCATTGAGAAAGCTCTATATGCATTCACAAAGATATGATGGACTTCTGGACAAAGTCCTGGAAGAAGTATGAAAATGAGTGAGAATGAAGGCTGGGGACGTCATGTGAAGCAGAGCTGATGCACCCAGAAAAGAGACACAAGATGAAAGAACATAAGCATTCTATGAGATCTGAAGAGGAGGTGTTATGGGTGAGCAACATTTCAGGATCAAAATGAAGATGCTCATACAAAGAAACGCTGAAGAAAATGCAAAATAATTTTACCTTTGTACAGATGCAGTAACGCAAGTAGACAAAATGATCTTAAGGCTGGCTACGTAGTGAATAGTTGCCCGCAATGCGGCAGTGTATATTCATAGGAATGTATAAAACCTGTATGTTGCACAGTGCACTTTAGCAAGGCTTGAAACCCTGTGATTGAAAGGAGATTTTAGTGTGACACAGTTGGAAAACAGCTAATGGCAAAGGAGAAATTGAAGAAAGGCTTGGCTGGCCCAGCACCAAGAATTGAGGCCACCGTGATCCTGGTTGTCGATCAAGTTGTTACATGAACGTGAGAAAGAAACAAACTTCTGTTTGAGGTGGAATGGAAAAACACTGAAGGCGTCAAGAGTTCATCAGTCAATAGTATTATATGCAGCAAAGAGCTCAAAAACGTGGTCTCCAGTCACATGGTCAGATAAAAATAGACTGTGGGTCGAACTACACCGAAACCAGAAGATAAGACCATGCCACACTCCCTTTAATTCTCAGGCACAGAGAGCTTCTTCAAGGCCAAGTTCAAAGCCTTAATTGAATGGAAAACGGCAAGAGTGATGAGAGATGGTGAGCTAATTGGGTGCAGAGGCGTGACCACACCGACCCTACCTGCAGCTGGAGTGGTAGCTTCCGTGCTGCTATCGTGTGGAATATTCCAGAAGCGTACAAGCGTGCCAACCAATTATAGAGGGCCTCGTATTAAGAAAGCCCTATAGTTTGTGCAACCAATGACTCGTGTATCTTATGACGATGAAGATGACTTGTATTAGAGGAGGGCTTAGTTGTCCACCTGATGTTAGAAACCCAATCACTACCCCTGTTAGTATGGAACGTATATTTAGAAGTTCCCTGAGAGCCTATCATATTCCCTATTAGGTTTTTGTAGTTTGCCACATAGTGTGACATCACTGATGATGAATTTTGATTATAAAAGTTATATTTTTTATGAAATGTACAGAGAGCTCGAGCGAACGTCGGTTGTTGTCTGTTGTATCCTCCCTGTTTTAGACAATTGCATAAAACAAAGTTTTGCCAACTTCCTGATTCGGTTTTGATTATTGATGTTTGAGTAAATTCTGCATCCACATCCATCTCTAAGTATTGCCACCTCATCTTAAAGGTCCCTAGGTCTATGGGTTTGCATGGTAGCAGTGAGGGGATGTTTCAAGATCCGTTGACCCAGTAAGCTTTTAAGGGTCTCGGTTGAGGAGGAGACGATCCCGAGGGTCAGGAGCTGAAAAGCAAATGGTGAGTAGATTGAGAAAGGTGGCAAAAATAATTGTGTATTAAAATGGGGAAAGAATAAATGGAAGAAAGTAACAGAGGGTTGGTGGAGTATTTGAGTTATTGACGAAGAGCGTCAAGTAAAGATAAATGGACGAGGAGCGATCCATGAAATGAGCCCAGAATCCTACGTCCAGGGTCGTCAAGAAGGAGTTGTTTCAGAATCCGTATAGATATGTTAAAGGAAACAATTCACACTCACCATCAGGAGCCATTTTAGGGGCAAGAGTAGCCACAAGGGTTTTCGGGTTGAAAGACCTAATCAGAAATGTTTGAGGGAGAAAAGACCGAAGATTATTTTTTCGAAATAATCTGTGCCCTTTTCTCCCCTTAACATTACTGACACACCCCTACCCACACAACCACCGCCCTCCTTACCTTACATTCTGTCTTACTGTGTCCCTGCGACGCCTGTTTCCTTTCACTTCCGTGATCGGGAACCGGCGGTGCAGGGTCCTTTCCTTTCCTTATTTTTTTCAATACAGTGAGCAAGGGTGCAGGGGACACCCTTGCTCACTGTAGTGCTACCGGCACCATTGTTACCCCACTGCTACCATCCTAGTCTGCTCGCAGGTGCCGCTCTGCACGCCTGGTCTGACCAGGCATCCAGAGCGGCACCAGCGAGCAAACTTGGAATGTTGCGGTGAGGTACCGCAACACTCCTAATGAGGCCAAGTGTTTAGAAAAAGACTTCGGGCCTCAATACGAGTTTGGAGGTAGCCGTACCCTTATTAAGGGCACGTCTACCGCCAAACTCGCTACCGCTACCCGTACCCGTGAATGGGCCATTACAGGCCCATTGCAAAATGAATGGGCCTGTGATTGCCCATTCGCGGGTGCCAGTGTGGGCGGGCTCCCGATCCTCATTCTGCCCAATAGGCACGTGGGGTGGGGAGCATGGTTGCACCGGCACCATTTATAACGGTGCCGGTGCAATCATGAGTTCTGCTCGCGGGTGCCGCTCTGCATGACTGGTCTGACCAGGCGTGCAGAGTGGCACCCATGAGCAGGGCAGGGGAACAGGTGTAGGGTCTTCCTCATGGTATCCGCTGTTAAAACGGATTTCTGAACTCTGTCCGGGAGGGGCAGAGGTTCAGAGGGCCAGCCCAATTTCTTGGAACAGGGTAACCTCTGGATAAGCCAGACCAATCAGGGTAGCGATCGCGCTGGTCAAAACTAGGTCTCAAGAGCGGTGAGGGTGACTGAAAGCCCGCAATGAGCACACAGCAAGGACACTTACAGATTACTCCAAACAGGTGTTATATTAAAAATATAGACACATTTATTCCAAGGCCTTTGCAACAATGACCGTAGCGCGAAATCACAATATAACTCAAGTAAACCAACACATACCAAACCAATACAATATATATACAAATACAAACGAGTCTAACGAGTTAGACGCACGAAATGTGTAGTCCACCTAGATGGGGAGGAAAACAGGCAGTGCGAATAATAATCAGACCCAGTAGGCCTTCAGAGGCACCTAACTAAAAGGAAGTCCAAACCCTACAAAGAGTGGAGCCTTGTGCTCAAAAGTACCTGCACACGCTGGTGCCAACGGGCAAAAAGGGGAGTCTCTTCGAGGGAATCAGTCAGTTCAGTTCGGTGAACAAATGAAGATGAACAGAGTTCCGCGACTCAAGCGCAGCCTCCACTGTGGGCAGAAGCAGAGCACGAGTACAGAAAGCGTGCTGTTTGACACAGCGAGGACAGGCTATGGGCTACTGCAGGAGGGCGACCAGTTCCTAGATATGCTACTCACCGGTCCCCGATGCAGGCAGACCCAGGCTTCTCCGCGTCAGTTTCAGTGCTGGCAGGTTCAGATAGGAGCAGGGGACGTCTCGTCGTCGTGTAGATTCCGCAGCAGCAGAGTTGAGTTGAGGGCGTCCCAAACGCAGTGAACCCGCACAGTTTGTTACCACAGCAGGGCAACGGAGCGGCCGTGTGTATCTCAGCCAAATGTACACTACTCACTTCAGACCTGGGAATGCCAAGTGTACAAATCGTGTGAGAGTGACAAGGACTCGAAATACAACACAACCTGACAGCGGTTACAGAGCCAGACTCCTGGGTAGGCTGGTCAGTCTGCTGGATGGCCCAGAGACACTTCCGAAGGCTTACGTGCAGGAGATGGTGAAGGGGCCGAGAATAGCTGTCCCCGCTATTCCAAGTGTCGAAGTACCAGTACAGGCCTTCTTGTTCGATCCGAGGTAGAAAGGGTTTCACAAAGCGACAGCAGTGCAAAGGAGCAATCCTTCAGTGGGTCACCAGCAATTCCTTGGTTCAGCCTCGTGGTTGCAGGATACTTGGCTCCTGTATCCCTTTGTTCGTAAGAACTCAGGAGATCGACATGCTAGTGGTGTTTCCAGCCTCCTCTTATCCACGGTTCCCTTCGTGCCAAAATGGAGAGGACCCAATGGGAGATCTGCTCACAAAACACTCACACCATACGTGGACCTATCACGGACCACGGTGGTCCCAGGCATTCATATCACACTAGACTCTCTGGCACCCAGGATGTGTATTGGGACCAGACATCCCAGCCCACATCCTGGAGGCACACACAAGGCCTGTAGAAGCCCGCGAAAGTATCTGTGTTTCGCGGGAAAGTACATGCCCAAATAAGGAAGGCCCCGGGTCGGCTCGACCTGGGGAAGGTGAAGGGGGCAAGCCGGTCAGCAGACAGGACAAAGAGCCTCGTGGTTTGGCCATTTTGGGAGCCAGGCCCCCATTTTTGGGCTAAGCGCAAGAAACGCACTTAAAACGCCAAAAGGAGCTCAAAAACACAAGAAACGATCGCTGCCACCAGTCCCGTCCGTGATTCACTTGCACCGATCATTTACAATCCAAAAAGAGTATCTAGGGCCTGTAGAAGACTAGAGACCCAAGAGAGCAGTAACTTAGCTTACAGTGCCCTCTTGTGTCATGTTGCACGAAAGCTGCAACATGATAAAGAAACTACGGAAAACAGCGTTCCCCGGTACTGACTGTCTTCAGGGGAAGTCAGTTTCCCCGTAAGAATGGAGCGAAAGCCCAGAGGAGTGCGGCAGAAGGCGGCACTTCTCTGGCAAAGTCTAGATCCTGGTGAATACAACAAGCAAGAAGTTTAGGGGTTGCCACATGGAAGGAAAATGACCCACAATTAAGAACTCTTTCCTAGCATCCGCTCCCTGTCTGGCCAGGATAAAGCCAACCTGGTTGGCATGCACCAGGCATGGCATGAATGTTTCTAGTCGAGCCACCAGAATTCTGGAATATATCTTAGCGTCAACATTTAACAATGATATGGGGCGGTATGACCTAGATTGTTTAGAGGCCCTTCCATCCTTGGGAATCACCGAGACCAGGGCCCGAGCGAAGGAGTGCGGGGCTTTTCCAGTCTTGTTGAAGAGTTCCACCATAAAGGGGAGTAGAGGGGAGAGAAAAGATTTATAGAATCCGGCTGTATAGCCATCTTCTCCACAAGCCTTGCCCAGTGACAGCCTCTTAATCGCAACCTTAACTTCCTCCTCAGTTATCGGGTCCTCTAAGCCAAGGGATTTATCTTGCGTTAATTTCGGCAATTTAATAGAGGACAAGTAGCCAGCTATCCCTAATGTACCTGGTTGAACCTCTGATCTGTACAATGCCTCATTGAATGCAACAAAAGCTTCTGGGATTTCTGTGTCCGTGGCTACCTGGGGATTCTCTCGGTTCTCTATCTCCAAAACTCTCCACTCAGCTCATTGATTGCGCAGTCTGGCTGCCAACAGGGTGTCAGCTTTGTCTCCCTTCTCATAGAACGTCTGTCTCAGGAGCTGCAATTTACGGTCTATCTGCTCGTGTTCAAGGAGACAAAGTTCTTCTCTCTTTCTCTTTGGTTCCAAGATCCTATCCGTTTTCCCAACCTCCTCTTTCCTCGCGGCCTCATCTAGGAGATGAATCTCATTTCTAAGTTTATTCTTAACCAGGTTTCTATCGCTTTTCTTACTCACGCCCTCTCTAATCAGGACTCCGCTCCAGGTTGCCTTTCCTGCTTCCCATACCGTTAATTTAGAGATTTCCCCATTGTCATTTACCTTAAAGTATTCAGTAATTTCTTTTTCCAGCTCCATTTTAAAAATAGGGTCTCTCCAGAAAGTTCCGTTGCATCTCCATCGACCTCCCTTTATAGGTAAGTTTTCCAAGTTAATGTCGGTCGTGACCATGTCATGGTCTGACCAGGCGACCGGAACAATCTCTGATCTTATTTCAGGGTCATATAGTTCCTCCGATAAATAAACATAATCGTTTCTGGTGAATGTGTTATGAGGGGCGGAGTAGAAGGTCTACCCGTACTCGTCAGGGTGAAGCTCCCACCATAGGTCTCGTAGCCTGTATAATTTGAAAATGTTTGCAACTTCAGCACGGCCTCCGTTGGCTGGTTCTCTCGTGTCAGTGTTGCCCGATTTTCTGTCTATGCTGGGATCTGCCCATATGTTAACGTCACCCCTAAGGAGCACATGGCCGATGGCCTCTAGCATGATTTTAGGGATTGTCCTACCCAAGAACCTGGATTGCCCTGAGTTGGGGGAGTATACCATGGGAAATGTGATGTTCACTTTCCCTATAGCGCCCGCTACCAACAAAACCTGCCCCTCAACTTCGGCCCATGTCTTGGAGGCGGTAAAGCCGAGTCCTTTCCTAACGAGTATTCCCACCCCACTCTTTCTTAGCGGCCCAGAGCCCCAAAATTCAAATCCCGTTTGTGCAAGCAGAGGACATCTAAGTTTGCCCTCCGGAATTCTCTGTGTACTAATGATCTCTTGGTTGGGAATTGAGACCTTTGACATTCAGTGTACCAAGCCTGAGGAGGTTTCCTGCCTATTGAGCCATATTAACCACCACTTATATTCTTGTATATCGGAAAGCGTCTGAGTGAAGATTGGCAACCTGAGGTACCTTTGTTCGAAAATACATGCAGCGATTCGTGTCGGGACAGGGATTCTGTTATAAACCCACCCCCGTCCCTTTTCTCCCCTCCCCTCTCCCTCCACCAGCTTCCATCTCCCATTCCCAGTTGATGGCTTCCGATCAGGATCTGTTGAGAGCACTAATCCAGTATCGGACCACCAGTGGAGACCGTTGCTTCACGGTCCCTTCTCACAAATCAATCTCAATAACATTTGAGCCCCCATTCCACTTCCCCCGCACTCCAAATCTGAACATAACTCTTTGAAAAAAAAAAACTTTGAAAGCTGGTGTCTCACTTAATTTCGCCCACAGGAATGTGTCCCTCTTTCTCCAGTGAGAAGCTCCAGGTTTAGTTCCCAGGAGAACAGAGTCATTATCGCCTTAGGCGACATGTTGACTAGCAGTAGCAAACTTTGGTAATCCATTAGGCATCCAGTCAGTTCAATTGTCACCTTCAGGAGTGATATTGCCTCGTCTAAACTTCCTCGATCCCTTAACCCTCCTCCTCTTTGTCCCTTGAAGTTGCCATTGTCTGCTGCTTTCTCCAGGCTCATTTTGGTCTCCACCTTCCTCACGAGTCCCCAAAAGTTCCAAATACACTCCCGGATTTATTTTTCAGATCTCAGCCGCATTCTTTTTCCATCATGCTCAAAAGAGAGGGAGAAGGGGTAGCCCCATCTATAACGAGTTTCTCATTCCTTCAGCCATCTCGTCAGGGGACCGCCCATTCTTCTTAAGGCTAAGGTGAGGGAGGATAAGTCTTGAAAGATTGTGATTTGTGCCTCACCAAGGGTAATTGATCCACTGGTCCTGGCCTTTTCCAGGATCCTAGCCTTATCCTGATATCTATGAAAACGGGCAAGGATGGATCTTGGCCCACCTGTCGGGCCGCCGGCCCTATCTATCCTCTCCGTTTTTGCTTTGTCGATCTAATCGACTGCGACAAGTAGCTTTATTATGTCATGAATCATCTTCCTAAGACCTCCTTCCGTTTGCCTTTGTGTTCCGGGGTACCAAAAAAGCGCAGATTGTTCCACCTCTCGCAACTTTATTTTGTTCAGGAGGGTGGCAATTTCCCCTTTTGTGGCTGCCGGTTCCATGGTTTCCATGGGCAGATTGCCACTGCTTTCAACAATTGGAGGGGACGTGGAATAGGCAAATTTAGCTAGTTTGGGTTTAGTGCTCATGTATACGGAGGTGAATCTTATTGGACCTCCTCAGGCAAGTTGTCCGGTGGCGAGGGGGGACATGCGGGTTGCAATGCTGTTTGTCAGTCACGGAAGTGCACACATTCCGCTTTGAGCCGCGTCAGCGTACTTTGTATCTTCCGGTGCACTCTTCTCATGGGACCCCAATTGACATGAGGAGTGGGTGAGGTGTGCATGGTTTGAAGAGGGCACACGCCCCAGATATCTGGACCCAACCTTATTTATAGCCAAGGAGGCTCTTTGCCGACAGAGTGAGTTGGCGCTTCATGATATGTCCTCGTTGATAGAAGAATTAATGTTGAATTGAGATTAATGGTCGTCGACCGCAGACCTCCTTTCTTCTGGGATGGTTCTTCTGACTCGGTTATCCACATAGTGTATAATGGTGGAACTATAGTATTGCACCTTGGAAAAAAGGAGCACAGTCTAGTGGGGGCACCCGTCCCATTGGCAGGGCTCTACGTTTCTGGCATCTATGTTGTTGTGCACTGGGATAGAGCACCTTGCCACTTGAGCTTTGACAATGTTCTTTGGTTTGGTTTTTCTCCTCTTTATGGGATTGCAATGTGTCCTGTGGGTATTTTGAGTGCCTGGTCCCCCTCCGCAGAGAGGGGTGATTACCGAATGGGCATGTCTAATGTGGGTCCTGGTTGTATCTTTTCGCTTGATGGGTTGTCGAGGTGCAGAAGGGCCGTCTGGTGGGGTCCCCCCTGTCACCACCATGCAGCCACCGAGGTTCTTAGTTATCTGTTTCTTCTATATCTTCTCTCCTTCATATGCTAAACAATGTGGACTGCAGAGTGAGTAAGGTATTCATTCAGTGCTTCGGGTATGTTCCAGAATGATTCCAGTATTGCACTGTTCTGCCATAGTGGCTGTTCTTGATATGATGTGGAATATCACTTATTCCTGCCCTTCACCCACCTGTGCCGGTTGTTGTTCTTGAAGGTCTTCTCTAGGCCCTCATGAGTGCCCGAACGGGCGATGCGCATAGCAGGAAACTCTTGTAATATCTGTTAGCGTGTTCTCTCCGGTCAGCTTGACAATCCGGGGAATCTTCTTTGCTGGCTTCACCCTCGGGGATATGAATGGGCAGCTCAGCCGGTCCCCGACTCATTTTCGCGGGTGTGCTGAGTCGCACAGTAGGCCCCGGCGATCTGTTTTCCTAGGTTCAGGTCATTTTCCTCCTCGTCATGTGTCCCATATAATCGAGACACCTCCACTTTGGATCGGGGGGCTGTCAACAGGGCTATCACAGGCAGTGATGGGGGTAGTCGTGGCCCGACCGGGCCGCATCTCTTCGGGGACGCCGTCAGAGGTGCTGGTGTGCTGGTGACTTTGCTCCTGTCCTTGAGGTTCTCCCTTCTACTGTGCGGAGGTCCGCATGTGCATTACATCCATGGGTGCCGTCCTGGTCCCCATCCGGTTACCTGCCAGGTTACCTCAGTTCTGGAGGTACTCTTCTCCTCTCCCCGGCCGCCATCAGGAGGTCTGCTCTGCTGGGAGCCGCTCCCTCGGGCTGGTGTTCCTTCCCCAGAAGTGCCTCTACTTGTTGGATAACGAGGTGACAGGGTCTCCCTAGAAGTCCAGAGGAAGGTGGCGCCGTTGATCACTGCTTCACTTCCAAAGTCCAAGGGAGCGGGGGTTGTTCTGCTTCTTTCCCTGCACATGTTGGGTGAGCCTCCGGTGGGGCACCGCTATCACTGTGGGGATGACCTTGTCATCATATGGGCAGCCGCTTTCATCATTGTGGCAGCCCGGGCCCTGCTTTTACTGCACAGGAGTTCCCCGGGCAGCAGATAACAGATTTGTAGGTGATGCCTCACCCGATTTTCTTTGGGTTTTCGCATGCTGGTAGGGGCCACCTTCCCACAACCAGTTCTTTCTTTGTTTCAGGTGAGGGAGTCCCACAGCAGGGGCTCAAATCGCTATTAGGGACCTATCAACAGAGCTTTCATGGAGAGCACATTCGTTTGTGCACCCCCTGGTGGCCAGTGTAAATGATGTTTCTAGTATCACAAGTCCTGTAATCTTTGAGGGGGATTTTATTTTCCAGTGTTAGGATGACGGATGTAGTCCCCCTTAATGATACTCGAGCAATGCTGGCAATTGAGGCATGCAAAAGTGCCATATCTTGGTTCACTCAGGGTGCTTTGTCCTTGTTTCTTTGGTTTTTCAGCTCTGATGAGTCTATCTCTAAGGTTTTTACCTCTTTTCTAGGCGAGCATGGATGGATCAGGGAACAGTCAATTGAGATTGGGATATGGCTTAATTAAATCCCAATTCTTATGGATAATGTGCTTAATTTGACAACTTTGACTTGAATATTTGAGCGAGTGAATTAAGCTCCTGTTCCTATTTCTTTTGTTACCCTTCAGCAGTTCTTCACGTTCGAGTGGTTCTGTTCTCACAATGGCTTTATTAAGTATGTCCTCTGGAAAACCTCTTTCTACAAATCTCGATTTCATATCATCATACTCCTGTTGTAAGCTAGCAGAGTCTGAGGTGATTCTCTTGAGTCTAAATAGTTGACTATACAGGAGATTTCCTTTTACATGTTTGGGGTGAACACTTCTGAAATGCAAGCTACCGTTGACGTCTGTTGGTTTCCTGTAAATTATAGTTTTGAAAATAGTTCCAGTCAGTGCAACATTCACATCCAAAAAGTGTACAGATGGTCTCCCAATTTCGAAGGTGAATGTAATCCCCTCATTGAAACCATTTAAATAGTCAAAATATTGTAGTACTTCCTCCTCAGTTCCTGCCCAAATTCCACAAATGTCATCAATATATCTTTTCCAACATTTGATCTTGTTTTTCCATGGTTGGTTATCTAAGACATGTATGTGTTCAGAGCAATAGATAAAAATGTTTGCATATGAAGGTGCCGCTGAGGAACCCATTGAAGTACTGGCTATCTGTAGATAGTATTGCCCGTTAAACCTGAAATAGTTATTGTATAGAATGATGTTGATCAATTTGATTGCAAAAATCATCTTTATTAAGGTACCATCATGTCTCAATAAAAACCATTCCAAGGCCTCAATTCCTTCATTGTTTGGAATGGATATATAGAGGCTGTTCACATCCAGTGTGAAGAGAGGTAGAGGAGGATGATTTGTTTGCCGTTTTGGAGAAAGCTAAGGGTACGCTGACATCTCAAAGAGCTTCTGCTTATGAAGTGGTCATATCAAATCCAGCGATCAAAATAGACATGTGTAAAATGGTGAACCCTGCCACGTTTGTAACCAAACCACTGGCAGAGCATAAGCAAGTGCATGATTGCTCAAACTATGAGGAATTCTATGACAAAATCCCGAGAGTGAAGGAAAATGCTCTAGCAGCTGGGGAGTTTCTCTTTGTTGATGGTTCTTCAAGGATTGATTAAGCTAATGGAGAAAGGCATTCAGGCTCTGCTGTGATAAAACATAGAGCCAATGGGGAATTTGAAGTCGTAGCAAGTGCGAGACTACCGTCTCATTGTTCAGTACAGGCTGCAGAATTGGTGGCACTTATTGTCTCACTCGAGAATCACACAGACCAGGAAGTAACAGTGTACAGTGACTCCGCCTATGTGACATCAACTGTGCACACAGGATAAGCACGTTGGAAAAGGAGGGGCTACCTCAGAGTGGACGGCATTCCAGTGCAACATGCCGCGTTATTGAGTAGGCTTATTAAAGCACTAAAACTTCTATTAGTCATCGCCATAGTTAAATGTGCAGCACATACTAACAGAACTGACTTTATTTCACACGGAAACCAAGCCGCAGATGAAGCCGCAAAAAGGGTTGCTTATTCATCTGATATAGTGAGTTTTGATGTTCCTGATGTGAAAGAGAAAATGGTTGTGATGATGGTTGTGAATGAAAGTTTTAATTACTTATCACAAGCACAGTTAATGGAAGTTCAAGGTGGCACTCCACAGGAAGAAAAAGAACTGTGGAAGCGGAGGCCGTGTTCTTTATCCCCTTCCAAAGCCTTGTGGAGATAAGACAGCACTGCTAAACCAGTGATGCCTGTAGCCTTATTAAGGGTGGCCTTAGAACAGCTAAACTACCCTGCGCAGTTCACTAGGGAGGGCCTTTCAGAAGCCATTGCAGAGGACTGGTTCATACCGAACCTGTTAGAACATGTTGCTTTTTATGTAGAAAATTACATTGTATGTCAAAGGTTTACTGCTGGGCACATGCTGAGAACAGTCAGAGGAGTAATTCCTTGACCAAATAGTCCTTTTCAGCATTTACATATCGAATATGTTGATGTGCTGCACGTCTGTAATGGAAATAGGTATATGATAGTGGTAGTGTGCCCCTTCTCATGGTGGATTGAAGCTGGTCCATGCACACACCCTGATGCCACTTGCACTGTGAAGTTTTTAGTCTGAGAAGTATTTCCTAGATGTGGAGTATCTGAGGTTTTGAGATCAGATGATGTCCCCCGTTTTGTGAATGAGGTATTTGAACAGTTTACCTTATTGCTTAGCATTAAACACACATTTTCTTCTGCTTATCACCCGGTAGCAAACAGAATATGTGAGAGACTCAACGGTGTGCTCAAAGAGAGAATAGTTAAGTTGAAATGAACACTGAAAAAGGGGTGGCTGTATTTCCTGCCCCTTGCATTATGTGCATTAAGAAATCAGCTTGGCTCTGACCACCACCTCATACCCACGAGTTAGCTATAGGGAGGCGAATGAGAACACCTCTGACTCTTCCACCGAGGACTAGAAGTGATGCCCAGACAACTTCAGAATTGTTAGGAGATTAGCTAAATGCGTACTTAACATGTATGATGGCTAGTATCTCTGTCATTTCAGATCAAGTCAAGTGGACGGGGTGTCAATCACAGAACACAGATGAAGACCATACAGCAACCAGTTAAAGAACTCTATTTACCAAAATTATTTGCTGGAGATAAGGTTTTAATTAGGAATTTTACAAGAAAGTGGCACGAGCCCCGTTTCAGCGACCCTTTCATTGTGGATATTACTCCGTCAGCAGTCAAAGTCCTACGGAGATGAGCTGGGATACACCAAGGAGATGTGAAAGTCTATACTGGAGAGGCTGACATACCCCCAACCCATTCAGAAGCAAGCCAAGGAGAAGTTGAGTACCTGCAGACTAGATCAATGACGAGGAAAAAGGATGCAGAGACTGTCCAGCAGATAGATAAAAGAGCAACTTTGGACGGTGGCTCACCTGAAATGCACTTTGTAGCTGCTAAGCAAGGAGTGAGCAAGTTACTGTTCTTGAGCCGCAGGAGTTTGTTGAGATTGGACTGTGAAAGTGCGGAAGTAAACAAAACATGCCAGATTTAAACTTTTTGTTTGACGACTGGAAGAGGGAGCAGTACCCCGACTCGTTTCTCACTGAATTTTTCTTTGGAGGTGCCTATGGTGTTATCCGATGTTGATATACACAGACTACTGCTTGCTGTCTTCATATTTCTAATCAGAGTCAATTAAGAGAAGGGCGATAGCACACATCATGTGATAAGATATGAACAGTGTGCTATGAAGGGAGCAGGAATTAGATGGGAAGTAAACAGAAGACTCAATTGTCAGGGGAAGATTGAAGAAGAAATTTGAAGTTGAAAGGAAAGAGGCCAGATGCAGATCTGGGGAACAGTGCTTTCTCCAGACAGATGGGAAGATGGTGTAGTCATATGCAGACCTGTGGCAGTAACTGGTCATCACAAGCCAGTTATTGAATGACTGGAAAAAGGATGCAAAGCTCTATGGCCAAGGCTAGGCTGGCAAAGCTTCTGACTTGGGTCGAAGACAAAGGAGGCCCTTTGCAGATAGTGCCTTTGGCTAGTACAGAGCTATGCTTCAGAAACAATGGCACGAGAAAAGTTGGAGAGAATCAACAGTGTAGACAAATCTTTGATGTAGCAGGAATGAAAGATGGGATGGTGGTGATCATGGATCACTACTGGGCCTGTGGATCCAGAGCTTACATGAAGCTGCCCAGAGATTGGGGAGGACTATGTTCAGTAGTAATCATTCATGCTCCAGCATTGGTGTTTCCAAAGAGTGACCTGAACGTTGGCGAGTTCCCAAAAGCAGATACTCACCTGAGGAAGAAGCGATATGCTGAACTCTTGAATCGAATGAAGAGGGGAATTGATTTATCAGCCAAATCGATAGAAGCTTTTGATGGCCTTCCATATGAGCACTGATTGTTCAGTCAGAGGTCAGCAATATTCACAACAATCTTTATGCCCTGAATCCAGGTGATGATGAATGCCAAGTGGTTACAGATAACGAGATGGGAGCTTCTGCAGACGATCAACACCACCATAAAGTGATTCAATGCAATCAAGGAGGAGCTGAGAGCCATACGAAATATGACTCTTCAGAACAGATACGTCCTGGATATGATTACAGCTATGGATGGAGGTGTTTGTGCCAAAACCGGAGAATCATGTTGCACATTCATACCTTCTGACGATAAGGAGAATGGCAACTTGACGGATGCCATAATAATGCTGAAAAACCTACACGTCAAGATGGAAGATGAGACAGAAGACATTGCTGATGAGAGCTGATTTGGGTCAATCTTCACATGGGTTCCACAATGGATGGTGAACATTTTCAAGTTACTTGGAGTCCTGTTGGTGATGATCATGTTTGGGTTTTGTGTGATCAGGCTAATAATAATCACACAGTGCAAGAAGACTGCAAAGAAAGCAGTAGGAATGAAGATTGTGATTGATGTTGAATCTGGATTCAAAACCAAAGAGCTGACAGATGAAGAAATCAGAGACTACGTGAAGGCCAGTATTCATGCACATGACGGAATGAAGTTCCTGTACCCGAAGAACCACAAGAAGTATGTGGGGAGATGGATCTACTGCAGTCCCAATGGACAGTGTATGCTTATGATCTGGAGTGTTGATGAACATGTAAAATCAGCAGGATGCCTAAAAGGAGTCATAAAGATATGGGTCCCGAAGAAGCATTTCTTCAGACAAGGATGTCTTGATGTGAAGATTGATGAGAGAGTGGTTGATGAATCACCCAGAAGGGGGAGTGTAGAGGAGGAGTCAAGTACCCCCACCAGAAACTACACCACCATGTTGCCTATATGTTGGGAACCGGAAATTGCAACACATTAAGTACCAGTGAGAATGCCTGTACTGCAGAGAATCCTTGAAACAAGGTCTCCATTGAGAAAGCCCTATATGCATGAGTGAGAAAGAAGACTGGTGATGTCACGAGAAGCAGAGCTGACACACCCTGAAAATATATGTAAAACGAAAGCACATAGACATTGTATAAGATCTGAAGAGGAGGTGTCGAAGATGAGAAACATTTTGGGCTCGAGTTGAAGATGCTCATGCAAAGAAACGCTGAAGAAAATGCACAATCAGTTTACACTTGTACAGATGCAGTAACGCAAGTAGACAAAATGATCTTAAGGCTGGCTACGTAGTGACTAGTTGTGGCGATACGCCAATGTATAATACATAGGAATGTATAGAACCTGTATTTGGCACAGTGCACTTTAGCAAGGCTTGAAACCCTGTGATTGGAAAGAGATTTTAGTGTGGCACAGTTGGAAAACAGCTAATGGCAAAGGAGGTATTGAAGAAAGGCTTGGCTGGCCCAGCACCAAGAATTGAGGCCATCATAATCCTGGCTGTCCATCAAGTAGTTACATGAACGTGACAAAGTAACAAACTTCTGTTTGAGGTGGAATGGAAAAACACTGAAGGCATCAAGAGTTCATCAGTTAATAGTATTATATGCAGCAAAGAGCTCAAAAACGTGGTCTCCAGTCACATGGTGTGATGAAAATAGACATTGGGTTGAGCTACATGGAAACCAGAAGATCAGACCATGACACACTCCCTTTTATTCTCAGGCACAGAGAGCTTCTTCAAGGCCAAGTTCAAAGCCTTAATTGAATGGCAAACGGCAAGAGTGATGAGAGATGGTGGGCTAATTGGGTGGAGAGGCGTGACCACACCAACCCTACCTGCAGCTGGAGTGGTAGCCTGCGTGCTGATAGCGTGTGGAAGATTCCAGAAGGGTACAAGAGTGGCAACCAATTGTAGAGGGCCACGCATTAAGAGAGCCCTATAGTTTGTGTAACCAATGACTCGTCGTGTATCTTATTATAATGAAGATGACTTGTATTAAAGGAGAGCTTAGTTCTCCACCTGATGTTAGAAACCCAATCACTACCCCCGTTAGTATAGAACATATACTTAGATGTTCCCTGAGAGCTTATCACATCCCCAAGTAGGTTTTTGTAGTTTGTCACGTAGTGTGATGTCATTGATGATGTATTGACTATAAAAGTTATGTTTTTTATGTAATGCACTGAGAGCTCGAGCGAACGTCAGATGAGGACTGTTGTAACCTCCCTGTTTTAGACAATTGCAAATAAAACAGTCAGACTTTTACCAACTTCCTGAGTCGGTTTTGATTATTGATGTTTGAGTAAATTCTGCATCCCCATACATCCCTAAGTATTGCTACCTCGTCCTAAGGGCCCCAGGTCAATGGATTAACTGCTGTTGGCAGTGCAAGGGGTTAGGGTGAGTCTAGAAGTGTTTAGGTTTCCCACAGGTTTTCCTTGTCTTCAAAGGGCTTTACTATGGCCCCCATGTCCTCAAAGGGATCATTTAATTTCCCTGAAATATTCCAGGTTAGAAGAGAAGTGCATTATGGGAGATATAGTCCATCTGCGGGTCGTTTGCCTTTACAGTTTTGATGTCTGGACCCTGGGACAGGTTTTCTGGTGTCTTCTCTGGTTTAAGTGACAGGACTGTGTATTTTCCCAGGTTTACCCTCTCCCTACCCCCTAATAACACTTCCCGGATCCGGTCCAGGTTTTGTGTCTGTTTCTGAGTGGTATTGTGGGAAATGTATTTTTCAATTGCTGGTTTGTCTAGGTGAGTCTTCTGGCTCATGGACATTAGACGAAAGTCCTGGCATGGGACTTCGTCACAATGGCAACAAACCTGCCCAATGTGGGGACCGGGGCATGTGCAACTCCACACCCTGTATCAACACTCAGATGGGCAACGGGTCATTCTACGTGGATTCAAACCAGTCCAGTCAGGGACCAGGGGTATCTGCAGTGCACAGCCCACATTGCCACGGGGCACGTGGAACCCTTGAGACCCACCGAGACATCTCTTCATATGTCCTCTATGATTCAGGGCAGAATGCAAAATAAAGTGGCAGTGGTCTTCAAGAGGGGGCAAGGGTCCTCAAGAATGCCTCCACGCCTGCAAAAACGAAATCCTCAGTTTTGGTGTCTGCATTTAAGAACAAATAGTACTACTTTCTGGGTATGAGAGCAATATATGGTGACTGTAAACACCTTTAGGGGTTTAGGTCGTCTTGAAGATTGCACGTAACCTGGGCAGCTGCACCACCCACGTGACACGGGCAACTGCATTACCCACGTGACCCGGGCCCCTGCACCACTCACGTGACCCGGGCTGCTGCACCACCCACGTGACCCTGGCCAATGCACCACCCACGTGACCCAGTCCGCTGCACCACCCAAGTGACCACGGCCGCTGCACCACCCATGTGACCCGGGCAGCTGCACCACCCAGGTGACCCAGGCCGCAGCACCACCCATGTGACCCGGGCAGCTGCACCACCCACGTGACCCGGACAGCTGCACCACCCAAGTGACCACGGCCGCTGCACCACCCATGTGACCCGACAGCTGCACCACACACGTCACCCGGGCTGCTGCACCACCCACGTGACCCAGGCAGCTGCACCACCCACGTGACCCAGGCAGCTGCACCACCCACGTGACCCGGACAGCTGCACCACCCAGGTGACCCGGGCAGCTGCACCACGTAGTTGATCCGGGCAGCTGCACCACCCATGTCACCCCAGCTGCTGCACCACGCACGTCACCTGGGCAGCTGCACCACACACATCACCTGGGCTGCTGCACCACCCAAGTGACCACGACCGCTGCACCACCCATGTGACCCGGGCAGCTGCACCACCCAGGTGACCCGGGCTGCTGCACTACCCACGTGACCCGGGAAGCTGCACCACCCACGCCAGGATTGGAGGTTTCTGCTAATGCTCAGTTTTGATATTTTCCTCTCTCTGGAGAGAGAAAGAGGCCAAAGCATTCCTCTTGAATTCATGCAGCCTGGCACTGGACGCTCAGGGCCCGACTCTCAAGTTGGCGCAGCTAGCGTGCTAAAGAGCATGAATTACTGCGCCACATCTGGATGCCCAGGCTCCACTGCTATTCTCAATGCAACGAGTGTCCCACCCATCCCATCTCCCACAAACACTAATGTTTGGCCACCCACCTACACTGCGACCGGCTTCCTGTGGCACTCCTCCACAATACTGGCACCAAAATGGTACCGTATATGTGCGCCACTTTAACGCACATTTAAAAGTGGAGGAGTGCCACAAGAATACCCGTCATAAATGGCAGGTAATGAATGTGGCTGTTGATAGGTTGGCTTCCCACCCATCCTATCAACAGCCACATATATTCCAAAAGTGGCGCATTTATACCGACTTCGGAAGAATGCGCCACCTTCAGTATAAGTCTTAAGTAACGCTTTTTACAGCCTTTTCGGTACGGGCCCTCAGTATATACCCTTGCACGAGTCCCTCGTGTTTGCTCACTATTATTCACGCTGTGCCTTAGGAAGCCCATATATGTGGGCCCATGATTAACCCCCATCACCATTGGTGATATGGATCGCACTAGGTAAGCACTTGCACTTCTGCTGCGAGGCAACTCCGTGAAGACACCAGACATCCTTGCACCTTTGTCCGGCACTCACTCACTTTGAGGCCATGTGAGTAGCTTTTTGGGGGTTCGTTTAGCTTGCATTGTCTGTATTATTGCGCTGCCACCTGCCCCTTTGCCCCAAAGATCCCCGATAGGGTTACAGTCTTCCCTGACTAGTAGGTTGAAAGAACATTCTTTTTATCAGGGCACCCCGCTTTCCACAAAGCATTCATAATGTGGGGTGTCATCTGGGTACCAGTGGGTAAAGTAAACAGGAGATTTCCTGGGAGGCGTAGAGAGGTCCCAGATACAGATTGTTCTTTTTCCAGATAAAGAAAACACAAGGTTGCCAAATTTGAGCAAAATCCATTCAAGACGCGGGGACTTGCAGGACCTCGGTGACGGATGCGAAAATCAATGTGTTCCTAGGTTTGTTTATTTTCTGTTTACTTATTGGTTATTAATAATGCGCCTATGCACAATGGGCACGAATCATGGAATGTTTGGCACGATTCAAAGTGACTTTGCACTGCTGAAAAGTGACTTTGCACTGCCGACACAACCCTCATTCACGGACCTGTGGAAAGGCTGAAGGGTTGCAGGCCTGGAAGGGCAAGTGCAGGTATGGGGGTGTCAGGGGAAGGAGACCAAGTGCAGAGGTAGACTACTCAAGGAGGACAGGAGACCTGCACGAATCTGAAGGAACCAGGCAGCAAGTCAAGAGGCAGAGGGGGGCATTAGCAGGGAAGGGGGTGAGGGAAAGAGGAAGAAAAAAGCAGGGTCTTGAGAAGCTTCCAGCATTTAAGGAGATCCAGCTCAAGTCTGAGAGGCATGGGGAGGCCATTCCAGAGGGAGGCACCTGCAGAGGAGAGGGCTCACCCCCACTCTGGAGAAGCATCTGACCCTCAGAGAGGTGGAGGTAGCGGGGTCCCAGGCCCCAGAAAGCCTTGTGGATGAACGTAATCCTCGCAGTCACCGGGAGCCAGTGGAGAGATTTTAGGGCAGAGAGAGATGTGGTGCCTGGGCTTCAGGCCAAGGATAAGTCTTGCAGCCCTATTCTGCATGAGATGAAGGGGGTGAAGGGAGGAGTCGGGCAGGTTGTGTTGGAATGAACCCGAAGTAGAAGCTATAAAGCCATTGATTGCTTTTTGGCCTAAGATAAACTTTAATAGAAGAAACTTTTAGGAGAATGATTAAGACATGTGGATTCTCTTAGGACAGAAGCTTTGGGTATAAGATATTGCGAAGGATGCCAGTTATCTACGATTTTACCACTATTGGCTTTTTGAGCAGAAATATGAAATATGTTTTAATATGTTTGTATGTATTGTAATTCACTATGGATTCGGTGTATACGGTTTGATGATTTTTACCATATATTTATCCAGATAAACTTTACAATAAAAGTACCACCCACAATCTGGTGTGCTTTTTTCCGCGCCCCTTGCCTGTTCTCGGGAGCATATTCGTCTGTTGGGAAAGTGGGTTCGTTCCCCTCAGCCCGGTCTCACTTAAAGGGCAGGACTGGGGGGGGGGACTTATCCAGAGAGAGAGAGTGTGGGACTGCCCGGAAGAATTCTACGGGCCTTACAGAGGCACTGGCCTGGTGGGAAAGTCCTGTCCAGGCCAGTTTGCATCGCCCAGATTTAAGGCTCCGTGCTCCTCACCTCACTCGATGCATAGGGTAAAGCATCATGCACCGTGCCCAACCTCCCCCACCCCCAATCCCCCTGTCGAGCTCACACCAGGAAGCTGACATCATGGACATGGGAGCCAAGCATACCAGTGGGGGGGGCGATAGCAGGGCCACCCAGGGCCATCCCACACACGCCACGGCCTAGCTACCCCCTGCCTCCTTTCCCGATCCCCAGCTCCACTTTCATGTGTGAGATGAGGCGCCGAGCAGCCACGTCAGACTCCCGGTCAGACTCCGCGTCTGCATCCCAGGTGCTGCCTTCTTGGACGGGCCTTTTGCTCTGAGTCTGTGGCCTCTATGGAGCAGCAGGTGCGAGGGCGCAGCTTTATCAGAAGCTCGACTCCAAGGCTCCCAGAAGAACAAAGGCAGGGAGTCTGGGGCACATGTGTATTTCTGACATGTCAGGGAGGCCGCGATAACGGCTCACTTCTCGCCCCTCCAGTTGCTGCGGCCCATCTGGCCTGCAGACGCGCCCCCATTCTGAAAGCTGCATGGCCTGGCCGGCAGATGGGGGGCGAAGGAGTCCCGGTGAAAAGCAGCCAGGGGCGGAAGAAGGCCATGCCCCCTGCCCCCCCCACCCCCCCCGGCTTTGGAGGTCTGAGTCTCTCAGCGAAGATTGCTGCGGGCGGGCCTCCTGGGAACAGTTTGGTTATCTTGTTCCATTTGGGGGAGGGAGGAGGAGGGGACAAAGAGTCTCCTTTACATGTCCCCTTTGCCCAAGAGTGGACTGGCCTGCCAAGACATTAGAGGGGCTCCGAAAAGCCAGTACTTGGGAAAGGCCAGCCCTGATGTACCCCAGCCCCCCTTCCCTTCAGAGAAACCGGGCAGGCTGCCCCTAACACATCCCAACCCTCCTGTTCTTTCGGAGGGAATGGCCCGGTCATTCCTGACACATCCCAACCCTCCTGTTCTTTCGGAGGGAATGGCCCGGCCATTCCTGACACATCCCTACCCTCCTGTCTCACGATGAGGTGGCACAGTCATGGAGGCTGCATGAGGCCCAGGTGCAGAGGAATTGCAGACCAGCCAGGGGTCCACAGCTTCTACAGGCTCCAGGAGGATGTCCAATGAGGTGCAGAACTTTGAAGTGCTCGTGCCCTCAGTTCAAGGCAGCTTTGAGGATTGCAGGAGTTGGCGTGGGCACTAGTTCTTTCAGCAGAAGCTCCCAGCGCCCCCTTTAGCCTCTAGTGCTTTGGGTTCCGGGTTTCAGAGGGTGAACTTGCCAACAGGCTGAAGGCACCCCCCCCACCCCCCCCCCCCCACGATATAGAGAAACGTATCCTGGCGTCCCCTATCAGAGGCACTGAAGCATTCAAACTGAGTGACTATGCAGCCCTGGACAGCCAGCTCGGCTACCCCAGCGACATCAGTCTCCAGCCCTGGACAGCCAGCTCTGCTATCCCAGCGTCATCAGTCTCCAGCCCTGGACAGCCAGCTCTGCTATCCCAGCGTCATCAGTCTCCAGCCCTGGACAGCCAGCTCTGCTATCCCACCGACATCCGTCTCCAACCCTGGACAGCCAGCTCCGCTATCCCAGCGACATCAGTCTCCAGCCCTGGACAGCTAGCTCTGCTATCCCATTGACACCAGTCTCCAGCCCTGGACAGCCAGCTCCGCTAGCCCAGCAACATCAGTCTCCAGCCCATCAGTCTCCAGCCCGGGACAGCCAGCTCTGCTATCCCAGCGACATCAGTCTCCAGCCCTGGACTGCCAGCTCTGCTATCCCAGCGACATCAGTCTCCAGCCCTGGATAGCCAGCTCTGCTATCCCAGCGTCATCAGTCTCCAGCCCTGGACAGCCAGCTCTGCTATCCCAGCGTCATCAGTCTCCAGCCCTGGACAGCCAGCTCTGCTATCCCACCGACATCCGTCTCCAACCCTGGACAGCCAGCTCCGCTATCCCAGCGACATCAGTCTCCAGCCCTGGACAGCTAGCTCTGCTATCCCATTGACATCAGTCTCCAGCCCTGGACGGCCCGCTCCGCTAGCCCAGCAACATCAGTCTCCAGCCCATCAGTCTCCAGCCCGGGACAGCCAGCTCTGCTATCCCAGCGACATCAGTCTCCAGCCCTGGACTGCCAGCTCTGCTATCCCAGCGACATCAGTCTCCAGCCCTGGACAGCCAGCTCTGCTATCCCAGCGTCATCAGTCTCCAGCCCTGGACAGCCAGCTCTGCTATCCCAGCGTCATCAGTCTCCAGCCCTGGACAGCCAGCTCTGCTATCCCACCGACATCCGTCTCCAACCCTGGACAGCCAGCTCCGCTATCCCAGCGACATCAGTCTCCAGCCCTGGACAGCCAGCTCCGCTATCCCAGCGACATCAGTCTCCAGCCCTGGACTGCCAGCTCTGCTATCCCAGCGACATCAGTCTCCAGCCCTGGACAGCCAGCTCTGCTATCCCAGCGACATCAGTCTCCAGCCCTGGACAGCTAGCTCTGCTATCCCATTGACATCAGTCTCCAGCCCTGGACGGCCCGCTCCGCTAGCCCAGCAACATCAGTCTCCAGCCCATCAGTCTCCAGCCCGGGACAGCCAGCTCCGCTATCCCAGCGACCACAGTCTCCAGCCCTGGACTGCTAGCTCCGCTATCCCAGCGACATCAGTCTCCGTACAGGACAGCCAACTCCGCTATCCCAGAGACATCAGCCTCCAGCCCTGGACTGTCAGCTCCGCTATCCCGGCGACATCAGTCTCCAGCCCTGGACAGCCAGCTCCGCTATCCCAGTGACATCAGTCTCCAACCTTGGACAGCCAGCTCCGCTATCCCAGCGACATCAGTCTCCAGCCCTGGGCAGCCAGCTCCACTATCCCAGCAACATCAGTCTCCGTACAGGACAGCCAGCTCCGCTATCCCAGCGACATCAGTCTCCAGCCCTGGACAGCCAGCTCCGCTATCCCAGCGACATCAGTCTCCGTACAGGACAGCCAGCTCCGCTATCCCAGCGACATCAGTCTCCAGCCCTGGACTGCTAGCTCCGCTATCCCAGCGACATCAGTCTCCAGCCCTGGACTGCCAGCTCTGCTATCCCAGCGACATCAGTCTCCAGCCCTGGACAGCCAGCTCTGCTATCCCAGCGTCATCAGTCTCCAGCCCTGGACAGCCAGCTCTGCTATCCCAGCGTCATCAGTCTCCAGCCCTGGACAGCCAGCTCTGCTATCCCACCGACATCCGTCTCCAACCCTGGACAGCCAGCTCCGCTATCCCAGCGACATCAGTCTCCAGCCCTGGACAGCTAGCTCTGCTATCCCAGTGACATCAGTCTCCAACCTTGGACAGCCAGCTCCGCTATCCCAGCGACATCAGTCTCCAGCCCTGGGCAGCAAGCTCCACTATCCCAGCAACATCAGTCTCCGTACAGGACAGCCAGCTTCGCTATCCCAGCGACATCAGTCTCCAGCCCTGGACAGCCAGCTCCGCTATCCCAGCGACATCAGTCTCCGTACAGGACAGCCAGCTCCGCTATCCCAGCGACATCAGTCTCCGTACAGGACAGCCAGCTCCGCTATCCCAGCGACATCAGTCTCCAGCCCGGGACAGCCAGCTCTGCTATCCCAGCGACATCAGTCTCCAGCCCTGGACTGCCAGCTCTGCTATCCCAGCGACATCAGTCTCCAGCCCTGGACAGCCAGCTCTGCTATCCCAGCGACATCAGTCTCCAGCCCTGGACTGCTAGCTCCGCTATCCCAGCGACATCAGTCTCCGTACAGGACAGCCAACTCCGCTATCCCAGCGACATCAGTCTCCAGCCCGGGACAGCCAGCTCTGCTATCCCAGCGTCATCAGTCTCCAGCCCTGGACAGCCAGCTCTGCTATCCCAGCGTCATCAGTCTCCAGCCCTGGACAGCCAGCTCTGCTATCCCACCGACATCCGTCTCCAACCCTGGACAGCCAGCTCTGCTATCCCAGCGACATCAGTCTCCAGCCCTGGACAGCTAGCTCTGCTATCCCATTGACATCAGTCTCCAGCCCTGGACGGCCCGCTCCGCTAGCCCAGCAACATCAGTCTCCAGCCCATCAGTCTCCAGCCCGGGACAGCCAGCTCCGCTATCCCAGCGACCACAGTCTCCAGCCCTGGACTGCTAGCTCCGCTATCCCAGCGACATCAGTCTCCGTACAGGACAGCCAACTCCGCTATCCCAGAGACATCAGCCTCCAGCCCTGGACTGCCAGCTCCGCTATCCCGGCGACATCAGTCTCCAGCCCTGGACAGCCAGCTCCGCTATCCCAGTGACATCAGTCTCCAACCTTGGACAGCCAGCTCCGCTATCCCAGCGACATCAGTCTCCAGCCCTGGGCAGCCAGCTCCACTATCCCAGCAACATCAGTCTCCATACAGGACAGCCAGCTCCGCTATCCCAGCGACATCAGTCTCCAGCCCTGGACAGCCAGCTCCGCTATCCCAGCGACATCAGTCTCTGTACAGGACAGCCAGCTCCGCTATCCAGGCGACATCAGTCTCCAGCCCTGGACTGCTAGCTCCGCTATCCCAGCGACATCAGTCTCCAGCCCTGGGCTGCTTGCTCCGCTATCCCTGTGACATCAGTCTACAGTACTGGACAGCCAGCTCAGATGCATGTGTGACCTCATCTGACCTCACGCTTCAGCCCTGGACAGCCCGCTCTGCTATCCCAGCGACATCCGTCTCCAGCCCTGGACAGCCAGCTCCGCTATCCCAGTGACATCAGTCTCCAGCCCTGGACAGCAAGCTCTGCTATCCCAGTGACATCAGTCTCCAGCCCTGGACAGCCAGCTTCGCTATCCCAGCAACATCCATCTCCAGCCCTGGACAGCCAGCTCCGATATCCCAGCGACATCAGTCTCCAGCCCTGGACAGCCAGCTCCGCTATTCCAGCAACATCAGTCTCCAGTACTGCACAGCCAGCACCGCTATCCCAGTGACATCAGTCTCCAGCCCTGGACAGCCAGCTCCGCTATCCCAGCGACATCAGTCTCCAGCCCTGGACAGCCAGCTCCACTATCCCAGCGACATCAGTCTCCAGCCCTGGACAGCCAGCTCCGTTATCCCAGCGACATCAGTCTCCAGCTCTGGACAGCCAGCTCTGCTATCCCAGCGCCATCAGTCTCCATCCCTGGATAGCCACTCTGCTATCCCAGCGACATCAGTCTCCAGCCCTGGACAGCCAGCTCTGCTATCCCAGCAACATCCGTCTCCAGCCATGGACAGCCAGCACCGCTAGCCCGGAAACATCAGTCTCCAGCGCATCAGTCTCCAGCCCTGGACAGCCAGCTCCGCTATCCCAGCGACATCAGTCTGCACTCCTGGACAGCCAGCTCCGATGCACGTGTGACCTCATCTGACCTCATGCTCCAGCCCTGGACAGCCAGCTCCGCTATCCCAGCGACATCAGTCTCCAGCCCTGGAATGCCATCTCCGCTCTCCCACCGACATCAGTCTCCAGCCCTGGACAGCCGGCTCTGCTATCCCAGCAACATCCGTCTCCAGCCATGGACAGCCAGCACCGCTAGCCCGGAAACATCAGTCTCCAGCGCATCAGTCTCCAGCCCTGGACAGCCAGCTCCGCTATCCCAGCGACATCAGTCTGCACTCCTGGACAGCCAGCTCCGCTATCCCAGCAACATCAGTCTCCAGCCCTGGACAGCCAGCTCCGCTATCCTTGCGACATCCGTCTCCAGCCCTGGACAGCCAGCTCCGCTATCCCAGCGACATCCATCTCCAATCCTGGACAGCCAGCTCCGCTATCCCAGCGACATCAGTCTCCAGCCCTGGACAGCCAGCTCCGCTATCCCACCGACATCAGTCTCCAGCCATGGACAGCCAGCTTCGCTATCCCAGCGACAACAGTCTCCAGCCCTGGACTGCCAGCTCTGCTATCCCAGCGACATTATTCTTCAGTACAGGACAGCCAGCTCCGCTATCCCAGACACATCAGTCTCCAGCCCTCGACTGCCAGCTCTGCTATCCCAGCGACATTATTCTTCAGTACAGGACAGCCAGCTCCGCTATCCCAGACACATCAGTCTCCAGCCCTGGACAGCCAGCTCCGCTATCCCAGCGACATCAGTCTCCAGCCCTGGACAGCCAGCTCCGCTATCCCAGCGACATCCGTCTACAGCCCTGGACAGCCAGCTCAGCTATCCCAGAGACATCAGTCTCCAGCCCTGGACAGCCAGCTCTGCTATCTCAGCGACATCAGTCTCCAGCCCTGGACTGCCAGCTATGCTATCCCAGCGACATCAGTCTCCAGCCTTGGACAGCCAGCTCTGCTATCCCTGCGACATCAGTCTCCAGCCCTGGACTGCTAGCTCTGCTATCCCTGCGACATCAGTCTCCAGCCCTGGACTGCTGCTCCGCTATCCCAGCAACATCCGTCTCCAGCCCTGGACAGCCAGCTCCGCTATCCCAGTGACATCCGTCTCCAGCCCTGGACTGCCAGCTCTGCTATCCCAGCAACATCAGTCTCCAGCCCTGGACAGCCAGCTCCGCTATCCCAGCAACATCCCTCTCCAGCCCTGGACAGCCAGCTCCGCTATCCCAGCGACATCAGTCTCCAGCCCTGGACTGCCAGCTCTGCTATCCCAGCAACATCCCTTTCCAGCCCTGGACTGCCAGCTCAGATGCATGTGTGACCTCATCTGACCTCACGTTCCAGCCCTGGACAGCCAGCTCTGCTATCCCAGCGACATCAGTCTCCAGCCCTGCACAGCCAGCTCCGCTAACCCAGCAACATCAGTCTCCAGCCCTGGGCTGCCAGCTCCGCTATCCCAGTGACATCCGTCTCCAGCCCTGGACAGCTAGCTCTGCTATCCCATTGACATCAGTCTCCAGCCCTGGACGGCCCGCTCCGCTAGCCCAGCAACATCAGTCTCCAGCCCATCAGTCTCCAGCCCGGGACAGCCAGCTCCGCTATCCCAGCGACCACAGTCTCCAGCTCTGGACTGCTAGCTCCGCTATCCCAGCGACATCAGTCTCCGTACAGGACAGCCAACTCCGCTATCCCAGAGACATCAGCCTCCAGCCCTGGACTGCCAGCTCCGCTATCCCAGCGACATCAGTCTCCAGCCCTGGACAGCCAGCTCCGCTATCCCAGTGACATCAGTCTCCAACCTTGGACAGCCAGCTCCGCTATCCCAGCGACATCAGTCTCCAGCCCTGGGCAGCCAGCTCCACTATCCCAGCAACATCAGTCTCCGTACAGGACAGCCAGCTCCGCTATCCCAGCAACATCAGTCTCCAGCCCTGGACAGCCAGCTCCGCTATCCCAGCGACATCAGTCTCCATACAGGACAGCCAGCTCCGCTATCCAAGCGACATCAGTCTCCAGCCCTGGACTGCTAGCTCCGCTATCCCAGCGACCTCAGTCTCCAGCCCTGGACTGCTTGCTCCGCTATCCCTGTGACATCAGTCTACAGTACTGGACAGCCAGCTCAGATGCACGTGTGACCTCATCTGACCTCACGCTTCAGCCCTGGACAGCCCGCTCTGCTATCCCAGCGACATCCGTCTCCAGCCCTGGACAGCCAGCTCTGCTATCCCAGTGACATCAGTCTCCAGCCCTGGACAGCAAGCTCTGCTATCCCAGTGACATCAGTCTCCAGCCCTGGACAGCCAGCTTCGCTATCCCAGCGACATCCATCTCCAGCCCTGGACAGCCAGCTCCGATATCCCAGCGACATCAGTCTCCAGCCCTGGACAGCCAGCTCCGCTATCCCAGCAACATCAGTCTCCAGTACTGCACAGCCAGCTCCGCTATCCCAGTGACATCAGTCTCCAGCCCTGGACAGCCAGCTCCGCTATACCAGCGACATCAGTCTCCAGCCCTGGACAGCCAGCTCCACTATCCCAGCGACATCAGTCTCCAGCCCTGGACAGCCAGCTCCGTTATCCCAGCGACATCAGTCTCCAGCTCTGGACAGCCAGCTCTGCTATCCCAGCGCCATCAGTCTCCATCCCTGGATAGCCACTCTGCTATCCCAGCGACATCAGTCTCCAGCCCTGGACAGCCAGCTCCGATGCACGTGTGACCTCATCTGACCTCATGCTCCAGCCCTGGACAGCCAGCTCCGCTATCCCAGCGACATCAGTCTCCAGCCCTGGAATGCCATCTCCGCTCTCCCACCGACATCAGTCTCCAACCCTGGACAGCCGGCTCTGCTATCCCAGCAACATCCGTCTCCAGCCATGGACAGCCAGCACCGCTAGCCCGGAAACATCAGTCTCCAGCGCATCAGTCTCCAGCACTGGACAGCCAGCTCCGCTATCCCAGCGACATCAGTCTGCACTCCTGGACAGCCAGCTCCGCTATCCCAGCAACATCAGTCTCCAGCCCTGGACAGCCAGCTCCGCTATCCTTGCGACATCAGTCTCCAGCCCTGGACTGCCAGCTCTGCTATCCCAGCGACATCCGTCTCCAGCCCTGGACAGCCAGCTCCGCTATCCCAGCGACATCCATCTCCAATCCTGGACAGCCAGCTCCGCTATCCCAGCGACATCAGTCTCCAGCCCTGGACAGCCAGCTCCGCTATCCCACCGACATCAGTCTCCAGCCATGGACAGCCAGCTTCGCTATCCCAGCGACATCAGTCTCCAGCCCTGGACTGCCAGCTCTGCTATCCCAGCGACATTATTCTTCAGTACAGGACAGCCAGCTCCGCTATCCCAGACACATCAGTCTCCAGCCCTGGACTGCCAGCTCTGCTATCCCAGCGACATTATTCTTCAGTACAGGACAGCCAGCTCCGCTATCCCAGACACATCAGTCTCCAGCCCTGGACAGCCAGCTCTGCTATCCCAGCGACATCAGTCTCCAGCCCTGGGCTGCCAGCTCCGCTACCCCAGCGACATCAGTCTCCATTCCTGGTCAGCCAGCTCCGCTATCCCAGCGACATCCTTCTCCAGCCCTGGACTGCCAGCTCGGATACCCCAACGACATCATTCTCCATCCCTGGATAGCCAGCTCCGCTATCCCAGCGACATCACTCTCCAGACCTGGACAGCCGGCTCCGCTATCCCAGCGCCATCGTCTCCAGCCCTGGACTGCCAGCTCCGCTATCCCAGCGACATCCGTCTCCAGCCCTGGACAGCCAGCTCCGATATCCCAGCGACATCAGTCTCCAGCCCTGGACAGCCAGCTCCGCTATCCCAGCAACATCAGTCTCCAGTACTGCACAGCCAGCTCCGCTATCCCAGTGACATCAGTCTCCAGCCCTGGACAGCCAGCTCCGCTATCCCAGCGACATCAGTCTCCAGCCCTGGACAGCCAGCTCCACTATCCCAGCGACATCAGTCTCCAGCCCTGGACAGCCAGCTCCGTTATCCCAGCGACATCAGTCTCCAGCTCTGGACAGCCAGCTCTGCTATCCCAGCGCCATCAGTCTCCATCCCTGGATAGCCACTCTGCTATCCCAGCGACATCAGTCTCCAGCCCTGGACAGCCAGCTCCGATGCACGTGTGACCTCATGCTCCAGCCCTGGACAGCCAGCTCCGCTATCCCAGCGACATCAGTCTCCAGCCCTGGAATGCCATCTCCGCTCTCCCACCAACATCAGTCTCCAGCCCTGGACAGCCGGCTCTGCTATCCCAGCAACATCCGTCTCCAGCCATGGACAGCCAGCACTGCTAGCCCGGAAGCATCAGTCTCCAGCGCATCAGTCTCCAGCCCTGGACAGCCAGCTCCGCTATCCCAGCGACATCAGTCTGCACTCCTGGGCAGCCAGCTCCGCTATCCCAGCAACATCAGTCTCCAGCCCTGGACAGCCAGCTCCGCTATCCTTGCGACATCAGTCTCCAGCCCTGGACTGCCAGCTCTGCTATCCCAGCGACATCCGTCTCCAGCCCTGGACAGCCAGCTCCGCTATCCCAGCGACATCCATCTCCAATCCTGGACAGCCAGCTCCGCTATCCCAGCGACATCAGTCTCCAGCCCTGGACAGCCAGCTCCGCTATCCCACCGACATCAGTCTCCAGCCATGGACAGCCAGCTTCGCTATCCCAGCGACATCAGTCTCCAGCCCTGGACTGCCAGCTCTGCTATCCCAGCGACATTATTCTTCAGTACAGGACAGCCAGCTCCGCTATCCCAGACACAACAGTCTCCAGCCCTGGACTGCCAGCTCTGCTATCCCAGCGACATTATTCTTCAGTACAGGACAGCCAGCTCCGCTATCCCAGACACATCAGTCTCCAGCCCTGGACAGCCAGCTCTGCTATCCCAGCAACATCAGTCTCCAGCCCTGGACTGCCAGCTCCGCTACCCCAGCGACATCAGTCTCCATTCCTGGACAGCCAGCTCCGCTATCCCAGCGACATCCTTCTCCAGCCCTGGACTGCCAGCTCCGATACCCCAACGACATGATTCTCCATCCCTGGATAGCCAGCTCCGCTATCCCAGCGACATCACTCTCCAGACCTGAACAGCCGGCTCCGCTATCCCAGCGCCATTGTCTCCAGCCCTGGACTGCCAGCTCCGCTATCCCAGCGACATCCGTCTCCAGCCCTGGACAGCCAGCTCTGCTATCCCAGCGACATCATTCTCCAGCCCTGGACAGCCCGCTCCACTATCCCTGGGACACCAGTCTCCAGTACTGGACAGCCAGCTCTGCTATCCCAGCGACATCAGGCTCCGTACAGGAAAGCCAGCTCCGCTATCCCAGCGACATCAGTCTCCAGACCTGGACAGCCAGCTCCGCTATCCCAGCGACATCAGTCTTCAGCCCTGGACAGCCAGCTCCACTATCCCAGCGACATCCGTCTCCAGCCCTGGACAGCCAGCTCTGCTATCCCAGCGACATCAGTCTCCAGCCCTGGACAGCCAGCTCTGCTATCCCAGCGACATCAGTCTCCAGCCCTGGACATCCAGCTCCGCTATCCCTGGGACACCAGTCTCCAGTACTGGACAGCCAGCTCAGCTATCCCAGCGACATCAGTCTCCATCCCTGGACAGCCAGCTCTGCTATCCCAGCGACATCAGTCTCCAGCCCTGGACAGCCAGCTCTGCTACCCCAGCGACATCAGTCTCCAGCCCTGGACAGCTAGCTCCGCTATGCCAGCGACATCAGTCTCCAGCCCTGGACAGCCAGCTCCACTAGCCCAGCGACATCCGTCTCCAGCCCTGGACAGCCAGCTCCGCTATCCCAGTGACATCAGTCTCCAGCCCTGGACAGCCAACTCCGCTATCCCAGTGACATCAGTCTCCAGCCCTGGATAGCCAGCTCTGCTATCCCAGCGACATCAGTCTCCAGCCCTGGACAGCCAGCTCTGATGCACGTGTGACCTCATCTGACCTCACGCTCCAGCCCTGGACAGCCAGCTCTGCTATCTCAGTGACATACGTCTCCAGCCCTGGACTGCCAGCTCCGCCATCCCAGCGACATCCATCTCCAGCCCTGCACAGCCAGCTCCGCTATCCCATACGACATCAGTCTCCAGCCCTGGACGGCCAGCTCCACTATCCCAGCGACATCAGTCTCCAGCCCTGGACTGCCAGCTCCGCTATCCCAGTGACATCAATCTCCAGCCCATCCATCTCCAGCCCTGGATAGCCAGCTCTGCTATCCCAGCGACATCCGTCTCCAGCCCTGGACAGCCAGCTCCGCTATCCCAGCGACATCAATCTCCAGTACAGGACAGCCAGCTCCGCTATCCCTGTGACATCAGTCGCCAGCCCTGGACAGCCAGCTCGCCTATCCCAGCGACATCCGTCTCTAGTACTGGACAGCCAGCTCCGCTATCCTTGCAACATCAGTCTCCAGTACTGGACAGCCAGCACTGCTATCCCAGAGAAATCAGTCTCCAGACCTGGACAGCCATCTCAGATGCAGGTGTGACCTCACGCTCAGTCCTGGACAGCCAGCTCCGCTATCCCAGCGACATCAGTCTCCATTACAGGACAGCCAGCTCCGCTATCCCAGTGACATCAGTCTCCAGCCCATCCGTCTCCAGCCCTGGATAGCCAGCTCTGCTATCCCAGCGACATCCGTCTCCAGCCCTTGACAGCCAGCTCCGCTATCCCAGCGACATCCATCTCCAGCCCTGTACAGCATGCCCAGATGCACATGTGACCTCACATTCCGGCCCTGGACATCCAGCTCCACTATCCCAGCGACACCAGTCTCCAGTACTGGACAGCCAGCTCCGCTATCCTTGCGACATCCGTCTCCAGCCCTGGACAGCCAGCTCCGCTATCCCAACGACATCAGTCAACAGCCCTGGACAGCCAGCTTCGCTATCCCAGCGACACCAGTCTCCAGTACTGGACAGCCAGCTCCGCTATCCTTGAGACATCCGTCTCCAGCCTTGGACAGCCAGCTCCGCTATCCCAGCGACATCAGTCTCCAGCCCTGGACAGCCAGCTCTGCTATCCCAGCGACATCAGTCTCCAGTCCTGGACTGCCAGCTCTGCTATCCCTGCGACATCAGTCACCAGCCCTGGAAAGCCAGCTCCGCTATCCCAGCGACATCAGTCTCCAGCCCTGGACTGCCAGCTCCGCTATCCCTGTGACATCAGTCTCCATCCCTGGACAGCCAGCTCCGCTATCCAAGTGACATCAGTCTCCAGCCCTGGACTGTTAGCTCTGCTATCCCAGCGACATCAGTCTCCAGCCCTGGACTGTTAGCTCTGCTATCTCAGTGACATCAGTCTCTAGCCATGGACAGCCAGCTCTGCTATCCCAGAGACATCAGTCTCCAGCCCATCAGTCTCCAGCCCTGGACAGCCAACTCTGCTATCCCAGAGACATCAGTCTCCAGTCCTGGACTGCCAGCTCCGCAATCCCAGTGACATCAGTCTCCATCCCTGGACAGCCAGCTCCGCTATCCCAGCGGCATCAGTCTCCAGCCCTGGACTGTTAGCTCTGCTATCCCAGCGACATCAGTCTCCAGCCATGGACAGCCAGCTTCGCTATCCCAGCGACATCAGTCTTAAACCCTGGACTGCCAGCTCTGCTATCCCAGCGACATCAGTCTCCAGCCCTGGACAGCCAGCTCTGCTATCCCAGCGACATCAGTCTACAGCCCTGGACTGCTAGCTCTGTTATCCCAGCGACATCAGTCTCCAGCTCTGGATTGCCAGCTCTGCTATCCCAGCGACATCAGTCTCCAGCCCTGGATAGCCAGCTCTGCTATCCCAGCAACATCAGTCTCCAGCACTGGACAGTCAGCTCTGCTATCCCAGCGACATCAGTCTCCAGCCCTGGACAGCCAGCTCCGCTATTCCAGAGACATCAGTCTCCAGCCCTGGACAGCCAGCTCCGCTATCCCAGCGACATCCGTCTCCAGCCCTGAACAGCCAGCTGCTCTATCCCAGCGACATCAGTCTCCAGTACTGGACAGCCAGTTCCGCTATCCCAGCGACATCAGTCTCCAGTCCTGGACAGCCAGCTCCGCTATCCAAGCGACATCAGTCTCCAGCCCTGGACAGCCAGCTCCGCTATCCCGGAGACATCAGTCTCCAGCCCTGGACAGCCAGCTCCGCTATCCCAGCGACATCCGTCTCCAGCCCTGGACAGCCAGCTCCGCTATCCCAGCGACATCAGTCTCCATTACTGCACAGCCAGATGCGCTATCCCAGCAACATCTGTCTCCAGCCCTGGATAGCCAGCTCCACTATTCCAGCAACATCAGTCAACAGCCTTGCACAGCCAGCTCAGGTGCACGTATGACCTCATCTGACCTCACGCTCCAGCCCTGGACAGCCAGCTCCGCTATCCCAGCGACATCGTCTCCAGCCCTGGACAGCCAGCTCAGGTGCACGTGTGGCCTCATCTGACCTCACGCTCCAGCCCTGGACAGCCAGCTCTGCTATCCCAGCAACATCCGTCTCCAGCCCTGGACAGCCAGCTCTGCTATCCCAGCAACATCCATCTCCAGCCCTGGACAGCCAGCTCTGTTATCCCAGTGACATCAGTCTCCAGCCCTGGACAGCCAGCTCCGCTATCCCAGCAACATCCTTCTCCAGCCCTGGACTGCCAGCTCGGATACCCCAACGACATCATTCTCCATCCCTGGATAGCCAGCTCCGCTATCCCAGCGACATCACTCTCCAGACCTGGACAGCCGGCTCCGCTATCCCAGCGCCATCGTCTCCAGCCCTGGACTGCCAGCTCTGCTATCCCACCGACATCAGTCTCCAGCCCATCAGTCTCCAGCCCTGGACATTCAGCTCCGCTATCCCAGCAACATCAGTCACCAGCCCTGGACAGCCAGCTCCGCTATCCCACCGACATCAGTCTCCAGCCCATCAGTCTCCAGCCCTGGACATTCAGCTCCGCTATCCCAGCAACATCAGTCTCCAGTCCTCGAAAGCCAGCTCCGCTATCCCAGCGACATCAGTCTCCAGCCCATCAGTCTCCATCCCTGGACAGCCAGCTCCGCTATCCCTGCAACATCAGTCTCCAGCCCTGGACAGCCAGCTCAGATGCACATGTGACCTCATCTGACCTCATGCTCCAGCACTGGACAGCCAGCTCTGCTATCCCAGCGACATCAGTCTCCAGCCCTGGACAGCCAGCTCCGCTATCCCAGCGACATCAGTCTCCAGCCCTGGACAGCCAGCTCCGCTATCCCAGCGACATCAGTCTGCAGCGCTGGATAGCCAGCTCTGCTATCCCAGCGACATCAGTCTACAGCCCTGGACTGCCAGCTCAGATGCACGTGTGACCTCATCTGACCTCACGCTCCAGCCCTGGACATCCAGCTCCGCTATCCCTGCGACATCCGTCTCCAGCCCTGGAAAGCCAGCTCAGATGCACATGTGACCTCATCTGACCTCATGCTCCAGCACTGGACAGCCAGCTCTGCTATCCCAGCGACATAAGTATCCAGCCCTGGACAGCCAGCTCCGCTATCCCAGCGACAACAGTCTCCAGCCCTGGACAGCCAGCTCCACTATCCCAGCGACATCAGTCTCCAGCCCTGGACTGCCAGCTCCGCTATCCCAGCGACATCCATCTCCAGCCCTGGACAGCCAGCTCCGCTATCCCATACGACATCAGTCTCCAGCCCTGGACAGCCAGCTCCACTATCCCAGCGACATCAGTCTCCAGCCCTGGACTGCCAGCTCCGCTATCCCATACGACATCAGTCTCCAGTCCTGGACAGCCAGCTCCGCTATCGCAGCGACATCAGTCTCCAGCCCCTGACAGCCAGCTCCGCTATCCCAGGGACATCAGTCTCCAGCCCTGGACAGCCAGCTCCGCTATCCCAGCAACATCAGTCTCCAGCCCTGGACAGCCAGCTCCGCTAACCCAGCAACATCAGTCTCCAGCCCTGGACAGCCAGCTCTGCTATCCCAGAGACATCAGTCTCCAGCCCTGGACAGCCAGCTCCGCTATCCCAGCGACATCAGTCTCCAGCGCTGGACAGCCAGCTCCGCTATCCCAGCGACATCTGTCTCCAGCCCTGGACAGCCAGCTCCGCTATCCCAGAGACATCAGTCTCCAGCCCTGGAGAGCCAGCTCCGATGCACGTGTGACCTCATCTGACCTCACGCCCCAGCCCTGGACAGCCAGCTCTGCTATCCCACAGATATCAGTCTCCAGCCCTGGACAGCCAGCTCCGCTATCTCAGTGACATCAGTCTCCAGCCCTGGACAGCCAGCTCTGCTATCCCAGCGACATCAGTCTCCAGCCCTGGCCTGCCAGCTCGGCTATCCCACCGACATCGGTCTCCGCCCTGGACTGCCAGCTCTGCTATCCCACCGACATCAGTCTCCAGCCCATCAGTCTCCAGCCCTGGACATTCAGCTCCGCTATCCCAGCAACATCAGTCACCAGCCCTGGACAGCCAGCTCCGCTATCCCACCGACATCAGTCTCCAGCCCATCAGTCTCCAGCCCTGGACATTCAGCTCCGCTATCCCAGCAACATCAGTCTCCAGTCCTCGAAAGCCAGCTCCGCTATCCCAGCGACATCAGTCTCCAGCCCATCAGTCTCCATCCCTGGACAGCCAGCTCCGCTATCCCTGCAACATCAGTCTCCAGCCCTGGACAGCCAGCTCAGATGCACATGTGACCTCATCTGACCTCATGCTCCAGCACTAGACAGCCAGCTCTGCTATCCCAGCGACATCAGTCTCCAGCCCTGGACAGCCAGCTCCGCTATCCCAGCGACATCAGTCTCCAGCCCTGGACAGCCAGCTCCGCTATCCCAGCGACATCAGTCTGCAGCGCTGGATAGCCAGCTCTGCTATCCCAGCGACATCAGTCTAAAGCCCTGGACTGCCAGCTCAGATGCACGTGTGACCTCATCTGACCTCACGCTCCAGCCCTGGACATCCAGCTCCGCTATCCCTGCGACATCCGTCTTCAGCCCTGGAAAGCCAGCTCAGATGCACATGTGACCTCATCTGACCTCATGCTCCAGCACTGGACAGCCAGCTCTGCTATCCCAGCGACATAAGTATCCAGCCCTGGACAGCCAGCTCCGCTATCCCAGCGACAACAGTCTCCAGCCCTGGACAGCCAGCTCCACTATCCCAGCGACATCAGTCTCCAGCCCTGGACTGCCAGCTCCGCTATCCCAGCGACATCCATTTCCAGCCCTGGACAGCCAGCTCCGCTATCCCATACGACATCAGTCTCCAGCCCTGGACAGCCAGCTCCACTATCCCAGCGACATCAGTCTCCAGCCCTGGACTGCCAGCTCCGCTATCCCAGTGACATCAGTCTCCAGTCCTGGACAGCCAGCTCCGCTATCGCAGCGACATCAGTCTCCAGCCCCTGACAGCCAGCTCCGCTCTCCCAGGGACATCAGTCTCCAGCCCTGGACAGCCAGCTCCGCTATCCCAGCAACATCAGTCTCCAGCCCTGGACAGCCAGCTCCGCTAACCCAGCGACATCAGTCTCCAGCCCTGGACAGCCAGCTCTGCTATCCCAGAGACATCAGTCTCCAGCCCTGGACAGCCAGCTCTGCTATCCCAGCGACATCAGTCTCCAGCGCTGGACAGCCAGCTCCGCTATCCCAGCGACATCTGTCTCCAGCCCTGGACAGCCAGCTCCGCTATCCCAGAGACATCAGTCTCCAGCCCTGGAGAGCCAGCTCCGATGCACGTGTGACCTCATCTGACCTCACGCCCCAGCCCTGGACAGCCAGCTCTGCTATCCCACAGATATCAGTCTCCAGCCCTGGACAGCCAGCTCCGCTATCCCAGCGACATCAGTCTCCAGTCCTGGACAGCCAGCTGCACTATCCCAGTGACATCAGTCTCCAGCCCTGGACTGGCAGCTCCGCTATCCCAGCGACATCAGTCTCCAGCCTGGGACAGCCAGCTCCGCTATCCCAGCGACATCAGTCTCCAGCCCTGGACTGCCAGCTCGGCTATTTTAGCGACATCAGTCTCCAGCCCTGGACAGCCAGCTCCGCTATCCCAGTGACATCCGTCTCCAGCCCTGGACAGCCAGCTCCACTATCCCAGCGACATCAGTCTTCAGTACTGGACAGCCAGCTCCGCTATCCCAGCGACATCAGTCTCCAGCCCTGGACAGCCAGCTCCGCTATCCCAGTGACATCAGTCTCAAGCCCTGGACAGCCAGCTCCACTATCCCAGCGACATCAGTCTCCAGCTATGGACAGCCAGCTCCGTTATCCCAGCGTCATCCGTCTCCAGCCCTGGACAGCCAGCTCTGCTAGCCCAGCAACATCAGTCTCCAGTCCTGGACATCCAGCTCCGCTATCCCAGCAACATCAATCCCCAGTACTGGACAGCCAGCTCTGCTACCCCAGCGACATCCGTCTCCAGCCCTGGACAGCCAGCTTCGCTATCCCAGCAACATCCGTCTGCAGCCCTGGACAACCAGCTCGGCTATCCCAGCGACATCAGTCTCCAGTACTGGTCAGCCAGCTCTGCTATCCTTGCGACATCCGTCTCCAGCCCTGGACAGCCAGCTCCCCTATCCCAGGGACATCCGTCTCCAGCCCTGTACAGCATGCTCAGATGCACATGTGACCTCACACTCCGGCTCTGGAAATCCAGCTCCGCTATCCCAGCGACACCAGTCTCCAGTACTGGACAGCCAGCTCCGCTATCCTTGCGACATCAGTCTCCAGCCCTGGACTGCCAGCTCTGCTATCCCAGCGACATCCGTTTCAGCCCTGGACAGCCAGCTCCACTATCCCAGCAACATCCGTCTCCAGCCCTGGGCAGCCAGCTCCGCTATCCCAGCGACATCAGTCTCCAGCCCTGGACAGCCAGCTCTGCTATCCCAGCGACATCAGTCTCCAGTCCTGGACTGCCAGCTCTGCTATCCCTGCGACATCAGTCACCAGCCCTGGACATCCAGCTCTGCTATCCCAGCGACATCAGTCTCCAGCCCATCAGTCTCCAGCCCTGGACAGCCAGCTCTGCTATCCCAGAGACATCAGTCTCCAGCCCTGGACTGCCAGCTCCGCTATCCCAGTGACATCAGTCTCCATCCCTGGACAGCCAGCTGTGCTATCCCAGCGACATCAGTCTCCAGCCCTGGACTGCTAGCTGTGCTATCCCAGCGACATCAGTCTCCAGCCATGGACAGCCAGCTTCGCTATCCCAGCGACATCAGTCTCCAGCCTTGGATTGCCAGCTCTGCTATCCCAGTGACATCAGTCTCCAGCCTTGGACAGCCAGCTCTGTTATCCCAGCGACATCAGTCTCCAGCCCTGGACTGCTAGCTCTGCTATCCCAGCGACATCAGTCTCCAGCCCTGGATTGCCAGCTCCGCTATCCCAGCGACATCAGTCTCCAGCCCTGGATAGCCAGCTCTGCTATCCCAGCGACATCCATCTCCAGCCCTAGACAGCCAGCTCTACTATCCCAGCGACATCAGTCTCCAGCCCTGGACTGCCAGCTCTGCTATCCCAGCGACATCAGTCTCCAGCCCTGGACAGCCAGCTCCGCTATCCCAGAGACATCAGTCTCCAGCCCTGGACAGCCAGCTCCGCTATCCCAGCGACATCCGTCTCCAGCCCTGGACAGCCAGCTCCGCTATCCCAGCGACATCAGTCTGCAGCCCTCGCCTGCCAGCTCCGCTATCCCAGCGAAATCAGTCTCCAGCCCTGGACAGCCAGCTCTGCTATCCCAGCGACATCAGTCTCCAGGCCTGGACAGCCACCTCCGCTATCCCAGCGACATCCGTCTCCAGCCCTGGATTGCCAGCTGCGCTATCCCAGCGACATCAGTCTCCAGCCCTGGATAGCCAGCTCTGCTATCCCAGCGACATCCATCTCCAGCCCTAGACAGCCAGCTCTGCTATCCCAGCGACATCAGTCTCCAGCCCTGGACAGCAAGCTCTGCTATCCCAGCGACATCAGTCTCCAGCCCTGGACAGCCAGCTCCGCTATCCCAGAGACATCAGTCTCCAGCCCTGGACAGCCAGCTCCGCTATCCCAGCGACATCCGTCTCCAGCCCTGGACAGCCACCTCCGCTATCCCAGCGACATCCGTCTCCAGCCCTGGACAGCCAGCTCCGCTATCCCAGCGACATCAGTCTCCAGCCCATCAGTCTCCATCCCTGGGCAACCAGCTCCACTATCCCTGCGACATCAGTCACCAGTCCTGGAGAGCCAGCTCCACTATCCCAGCAACATCCGTCTCCAGCCCTGGACAGCCAGCTCCACTATCCCAGCGACATCAGTCTCCAGCCCTGGACAGCCAGCTCCGCTATCCCAGCGACATCCGTCTCCAGCACTGGACAGCCAGCTCCCCTATCCCAGCGATATCAGTCTCCAGCCCTGGACAGCCAGCTCCGCTATACCAGCGACATCAGTCTCCGGCGCTGGATAGCCAGCTCTGCTATCCCAGCGACATCAGTCTACAGCCCTGGACAGCCAGCTCCGCTACCCCAGCGACATCAGTCTCCAGCCCTGGACTGCCAGCTCAGATGCACGTGTAACCTCATCTGACCTCACGCTCCAGCCCTGGGCAGCCAACTCCGCTATCCCAGCGATATCAGTCTCCAGCCCTGGAAAGCCAGCTCAGGTGCACGTGTGACCTCATCTGACCTCATGCTCCAGCACTGGACAGCCAGCTCTGCTATCCCAGCGACATCAGTCTCCAGCCCTGGACAGCCAGCTCCGCTATCCCAGCGACATCAGTCTCCAGCCCTGGACAGCCAGCTCCACCATCCCAGCGACATCAGTCTCCAGCCCTGGACTGCCAGCTCCGCTATACCAGCGACATCCATCTCTAGCCCTGGACAGCCAGCTCCGCTATCCCATATGACATCAGTCTCCAGCCCTGGACAGCCAGCTCCACTATCCCAGCCACATCAGTCTCCAGCCCTGGACTGCCAGCTCCGCTATCCCAGTGACATCAGTTTCCAGTCCTGGACAGCCAGCTCTGCTATCCCAGTGACATCAGTCTCCAGCCCCTGACAGCCAGCTCCGCTATCCCAGGGACATCAGTCTCCAGCCCTGGACAGCCAGCTCCGCTATCCCAGCGACATCAGTCTCCAGCCCTGGACAGCCAGCTCCGCTATCTCAGCGACATCAGTCTCCAGCGCTGGACAGCCAGCTCCGCTATCCCAATGACATCCGTCTCCACCCCTGGACAGCCAGCTCCGTTATCCCAGAGACATCAGTCTCCAGCCCTGGACAGCCAGCTCCGATGCACGTGTGACCTCATCTAACCTCACGCCCCAGCCCTGGACAGCCAGCTCCGCTATCCCAGCGACATCAGTCTCCAGCCCTGGACAGCCAGCTCAGATGCACGTGTGACCTCACGCTCCAGCCCTGGACAGCTAGCTCCCATGCATGTGTGACCTCATGCTGCAGCCCTGGACAGCCAGCTCAAATGCACGTGTGACCTCACGCTCCAGCCCTGGACAGCTAGCTCCCATGCATGTGTGACCTCATGCTGCAGCCCTGGACAGCCAGCTCAAATGCACGTGTGACATCACTCTCGAGTCCTGGACAGCCAGCTCAGGTGCACTTGTGACCTCACGCTCCGGCCTTGGACAGCCAGCTCAGGTGCACTTGTGACCTCACACTCCGGCCCTGGTCAGCCAGCTCAGGTGCACTTGTGACCTCACGCTCCAGCCCTGGACCGCCAGCTCAGGTGCCCTTGTGACCTCACGCTCAGTCCTGGACAGCCAGCTCAGATGCATGTGTGACCTCACTCTCAGTCCTGGGCAGCCAGCTCAGGTGCACTTGTTACGTCACTCTGTTTGGGTGTGTAATCAAGTGTCAGTTTCTGAACCCCTCTTCTGCATTTTGCAGGGCCTGGTCATTTCTTACCTTGCGCGGGCAGAGAAGAGCGCAAAGGCATTGGCCAGCAGCCATTAAGACGAGATGCAACGAGCCGAGGTAGACACTGGGCAAACGCCACACCCTGCAGAAAGAAGCAGGGTTAAGGCTCACAGGTTGTCATGTGACCTCACTCCCAGCAGTCAGTCTGGGCTACACTGATTAAGTGTAAAATGTGCTTGAGGTGAATAGAAAGGGGGTGGGGGTAATGCCCCCTGCACTGCTAGCCTTAATGGAGGGGGCCGTTCCTCTGAAACGAATCAGCAGGGACAGGACCCCTCTGCACTAGTAGCCTTGAGGTCTATCCAGCGCCCCAAAATAAAATGAGTTCTTTCGGAAAGTGAGGCTGAAAAATATCTCACTTACTAAAAAGAGGTCAGGATCAAACAGTTAGTGGATCTGCTGGCGGGTTGTTAAAGAGATTGCAAAGATGCAATCAAGGAAAACGTGTCCCAACACACAATTGTTAGTCTAGGGACATCGATTCAACAAGACAACAGAGCAATCCTGGATGATGTTACACAAACCATGTGACAAAACAAACAATGAACAACGGGATTTGATCAACCACAAAATTCCAACTGAAATATGCAAGCACTTCTAGCAGAGGTAACAGAAATGAAACAACGATACATTGTATCCTGGAGCTACATAACACACTAGCAAGTACAGTTTATCATTTCGTGCCTCGTGTTCAGGTGGCATCCCAAGTCACGGGCAGGAGCTAGAAACCTACACAAACCTACCAAAGATGGAAGCACTTCGCAGCCTTGAATGAGATCGTTCGATAAATAATGCAGACTCTAATAGTCTCAAGTGGGAACAAGCGGACTGTTGGGCTGAGCCGTCCTGAAGAGGAATCCTAACACGGCCGCAACACGGGCCGCAGCACGGAGATTAATCCCCCCTGTAAAGGAAATATTCATTTGTTTCCGCATAGATCCCCCATCATATGGCAGACTGTGTTTGTTTGTTTGTTCTGAGGACTTCTTACCGTATCCTGTGCCTGGCTTACCTGGTGCTACTCATTCTTTTCCTTGCAGCCGCTTCTTACGTTAACACTGGCCCCGCCCCCAGCCTACCCAGCAAGCGTACAACTACCCACTGACATGCGCGGGGCAGGGGCTGCCAGGTTGCAGGGAATAACAGGTACCTTGAATGAGTGGAGTTAGGTATTAATCATCAATGTTACTTATGTAAATTGTAAGTGAGGCGATTGGCAATTTGGTATCTGCGCGAAGATTTCTATAAATATCTACACAACAATCTCCTTCCTGCACATCTATCTGGCTGATAGCAATTGAATCATCAAAAAGATTTGAATTATCTCAACCCTGGAAAAATTGTAAATCAGGGATAAAATGGTGAACGGCCTAAGGAGCGGTAGAAAGCTCAGGGGCGCTCCACGATACGATAATATATAGTTGAATTGGACATTTTTTGCATCCAAGAAAAATTAACGGAAGGTACAGAATGTATGGGCATTGAGGTAGTTGCGCAACTTCATTGTAGCCCGGAAGTTAGTGATGATAAAAGCGAAATAAATGCAATGAGTTTGAAGGGTGCCCCAATGACCGTTGCTGGTGATAGTGTTCCCCTAACGTACACATTAAAGGAAATGAATGATAGGTATCAGGCTATTAGTGCAAAAAGTGAACTGGGGGGACAGGAGAGTATGGAACTCCTATGTGGACGGAGCGCTATACGAACAGTTCGAAAATAAGATCTCGGACTGCTCCTTAATCGCTCCAGTTAAGGAGGCGGAACTGGGAAGACGTATTCGCCTCTCCTTGGGGCCATCTACTCCGGTTCAGCTGAGAGCAATAGGTGTGGAAAAGGTTTTCATGTTTACGAGCTCTTGGGAGAATAACAATGAAGCAAAAGTATCGACAATTGACACTGAAAATGCAAGGACACTGTTGAGTTATCAGGACCCCATAGCTTCAACTAAAGTAAAGTCGAGTTTCCCTGTTCATGAGTTAAACATAAAACCTGGGGTCATAGATATTGACCTGGAAATACATTCAAATTATGGTAATGGGAGTAAGAGTAACAAGTCCCCTAAGGATAACACTCAGCAGGGGGGCGCAAGAGGCTCATCCATGGTAGCGGAAACATTCCTGGACGGTGAGCATACTTTGCCAGTAATTACATGCACATTGAACCTGCTAGACAAGGGGCACGACCAAACCCATTGGGAGATAAGGACAATGAAAAATACATTGGCGGAAATTATGGTAAAATAAAACAGAGTGGATAGAGCGATGTTTTCATGTGATGTTATAGCGTCACTGATAATGGAACAGAAAAAATCTAGTTGTGAACCATGTAAGAACTTACCGACCGACGGGGGACTCCCACAGTCTACAGCAGCAGGCACATATGATGATAAAGAGGTGGGGGGAAACACAAAACCGGGAAACTCCCAAGAACTCACCCCCAGGATTAAATAGTACAGGAGTGGTGGAAGGGGAGGAGCGGAAGGATTGGAGTCTAATGAAAGAAGTAGCAGCAAATACCAAGAAAATCAGTGAATTGATATTGCTGGTAACTAGTCTCACGGATGCAATACATTCTTTGCAATTTATACAAAGTATGGAAGCTACCTTTAGTTCCTCCTCACAGGAGGACATCGAAACTCAGGATAGTCCGTCTGTTTTGACAGATTTGATAGATCTAGAGATGGAAGTTGGCAAGGCTGGAACGCAGAGTAATCACAAGGAATGGGAGGGGAAGACCTATACTGATGGTACCCCAATCGTGGTACTTGCTCGTAAAGAAAGGCGCTCTGCGATGCGCTTAGAGAAACGCAGAGCAAAATAAAATAAAAATTCCAAAGAATATCGTAATAAATATGAAAAGAAACTGAAAAACCAGTCATGCGATGATGTCTTGAAGGACCTTCACCAGCTGGACGAGGTACCCAAATCTATACTGGGTATAATGCTAACAAAAAAACCCAGAAAACCTTTGAAGCCACTAACTGGCCCCCAAATATTTAATAAGAGTAATTTGTCAGAAAAAAATAATGAGGTCATCAAAGAAAGTAGTAAAACTGATTCTCTTGTGAATAAAGCCCGGAAAGAGAAAAAAGGAAATAGGCCCGCGGACGCCGTCTTGGGCTCTGATCGGGACATTCTGCATCCCACAGACTCAAAGGAAATTGATGTGTGTACTGTCTCTAATACCTTAACAGAGGAAATGAGGCACAAGGGCACTAAGGGACTTAAAGTGAATGAAAGTAAAGAGACATACGAGCTGTTCTCTAAAAATCTGCGAGTCCAGGAACCACCACAGAAAGTACCACATGGTACTGCCTTGAAGTCCCAGATTCGATCTGATAGTCGCACATCTAAATTAAATATACCTGAACAAAATACAGGGCTTTTCAGTAAACTCCCGAAAGGTGCCTATGTTCAAGCAAAAAACATCCCTGTAACACCGGCTCTATTAGATGTAAAGAAGAAAGTTAACGACTCAAACCTAATCATAAATTCGAATAAGGATCAGTTGGTTGGACCAAACACATTCTTGGAGGTATTTAATGAACGGATAACTTCAACTAAATCTTTGTCACCAAAAGATGTCACTTATCAAAAATCAGAATTAGGGGGTGGCTTGATTGACACAGAATTGATAGATAGAGGTAAGATGACAAAGGATTGATAGATAAAGGTAAGATGACAAAGGATTGATAGATAGATGTAGGATGGCAAAGGATTGATAAATAGAGGTAAGATGACAAAGGATTGATAGATATAGGTAAGATGACAAAGGATTGATAGAGGTAAGATGACAAAGGATTGATAGATAGAGGTAAGATAGAACGTCAGAAAGCTTTGGATCATTCTTCCCTGGTTTCCTTGATCAAAAGTACAATAGAGCAAACCCTCTTACAACACCCAAATCCTATGCAAGTTAAAAATGACATTCTAGTAGGAAATTCGATGGCTAAAGCTAGTGCCACACTTGAACAAGGCACTAGTGACCTATCGATAACGGAGTCTCAAAAAAAGGGAACTCCCTTGGAAGTAGGAAGCAATAGTGAAAAACACATTCATGTACAATCATCATAATTTAATGCGGAATTGGAAGGTAATACATTTAACCCTCCAGTGACGGAGGACTTTGGTAAAATCTGTTGGTGCAGGCTAGTAATGACAGACCAAACAAGCCTATTGTTATTCTTCTTATTTGACTATGGAGGCCCTCCCTCCATGAACAGAAATTGTGTGCTTTCCTTGTTCAGGGAATTTCCTAATTTGAGACTTCTTACATCTGCTGACTTAAAATTAATTGATTATATCCATCCAGAACGTTTTGATTTTGTACGCACAGTCTTTCACTCCCGTACTCTGCATGATTTGGTTGTTAAGGAAATCATGGAACTGAATAAATTGGGATATGATGTAAAATATTTTAACCTGGTCTTAAATTCAAACCCAGGATTTTATGCCAAATGGAAATAAGAGGGACAATCGTAGAGAAAGACTAGAAGGGTACAGCAGGAATTTCGGGAATGGCCCTTATGTACAGGTGGATGCAGCTAGAAACGACAGGATAGAAGGAAATGTTCATGCAAGCAACTGGCTCCCCCCTAAAATCGATGATGTTAATTCATGGATGTGGTTGGCACAAACCCTGAAGGAATCAGTAGCAGAACTTAAACATTTTAAATCTGGACTTTAGAATAAGATCCATCTATTATCCTGAAACTCTAGGGGATACTCCCATTTAACATCTTCCAAAGAGCTGTGTGCTGAACTTGTAACCAATAGTATTATTTGTATATATGAATCATGGATGACACGTACATTTCATATGGATGGCTTTGATTCAAGGTCTTGGCAGTGGTTCTGGTAATGACACAAGACTGGGTGAAAATGTATGTTTTGGTGGTGAATATATACTCAAACCCCCTCCAGAACGTATCTAATAAAATCAAGAAGATTAACTCTCTTCTGCTCGAATTGAACATTAAATGTAAATGCCTTCATGTAATAATCACTGGTGATCTGAACACCGAAATTCCCATTCCAGACAATAGGAGTACAAATCTGGAAACCAATATTGGCATCTTTTCTTTTGTAGTTGGAGAGGAAGGCCAAAGAATAGAAGGAAGCCCAAGGGGCTGTACTAGGAAAATACTACAAGGTCATATATGGTATGAACTTTTCCTGAATTGGGGTTTATACCATGTGAACTCTTTGCTAAAGAGTACGGATGTTACCTATACCTGGTCGAATGGTTTACACAATTCCATAATTGACCATATATTCATGTCTGGCAATCTATTTAAAGTAAGTATTTCCTTCAACTTTATCAAAAATGACTTTAGCGACAACAGATTTCTGCAAATCCAAAAGAACATTGGACTTCAACAACAAATAAGGAACCAGTACAAAAGAAATATAGAAGTGAATACAAACAGAAATAGAATAACCTGGAATCCGGGTAACATGGTGAAAATAAACTCGGTTTTTAATACAGACTGCCAAGCACTACAGTTAGAGGAAAGATGGAACTTATTCTCTAGTGATGAATTTAGTATTTACATTTGGAAAACAATTAGCAGATCCATCAGTGCAAAGAGGAGATTTGTAAGTGTTAAACATCCACACGTTTTTTTGACCATCTACTTAACGAACATAAAAAACTGTGTAACAAAAACATCCAGAAAATTAAAATTCTTCCTATTTCCTTGGAGGGAAAAATATGGAAATTCGTAAAGAAAAAACAAAACAAAAAAATTGGCTAAAATTACATAAGTTCCAGATATTACAATTAAAAAGTGAGACTATGCTAAGAGCTCTTAAAGAAGGCTCCTCTAGAAATTTTTGGAAGATTATACATTCAATGGAATCCCGCTTATGTTGTCACAAGTGAATAGTGTCTCAGAGGATGTTTGCGTAGGACATTTTGGCGATATTCATGCAGCAAATAAGATTCCCCCTATAAATCTCCCTGGAATATATGAAATAGATTGGGATTGTTACTTTACAGCGGCTGAGATAATGACCCAAATAATAAAATCGAATCCATCCAGAGCGGCAGGACCTAACCGTTTAGCAAATGTCATCTTTAAGGTGAATCCCTTTGTTTGGGCAAATGCCCTCTTTATTTTGTTCGGGAATATTGTTCTAACAAAGCGTATTCCATTCTCTTGGAGAATTTCCTATGTCATCCCCATATATAAAAAGTAGGATAGAAGCTATTAACAGAATTATAGGCCCATAGCACTATTGGATGCCGACTCTAAGATATTCGCTGGTTTGGTATTGAGGTTGATAGAAGAATGGACAGAAACCGAGGCAATATTCCAGCACTAGCAATTTGGCTTCAGAAAGCAAATGGGGACAGAATTGGGAGGACTTATGTTTGCGCTTCTTCCGGAAAATCTACATAAGAAAAATGCTCCTCTGATGTATGCGGCAAGTATAGATCTATCCCAAGCATATGACAGGGTGAATAGGTCTCTACTTTGGTCAAAACGTTAGTACTTGGAAGGCCTGGGAATATACTATCTCTTCTTATCCATTTGCACGAGGGATCCGTAATCAAAGTTCGACTGAATCAGGAAGGCAAATTATCAATTCCATTATGCACAGGGAACGGCCTTCGGGAAGGCTGTATTTTTGGCCCCACACTGTTTAATCTATTTGTATCTGATGTGGGGACCCCGTTGTGCATGGCTTTGTTTATCTCACCACAAATAGAAGGGATAAAACTAAATTGGTGCTCCTATGCAGATGGCTTCCTATTGATTGATAGAACGCAGATAGGATTACAACGAATGATAACCAAATTCAAAGAATACATAGATGTGAATGTTTTAAGTATAAATTAAAGTAAATCTATAATTCTTATTTTGGGATCAAGTAAAAAATCTACAAGATTCAGCTGGTGTTTAAAAAACTACAAACTCGAAATTAGACGAACATTCGTGTATTTGGGTTATCCTGTGTTTGCAAATATAAAGAAATGTGCATACTGGAATGTTTTGGAAGAACCACTGATCACATTGATTGCACAGACTAAAAGAATTGACAGGATGTACTGTACATTTTCTATGCTACCCTTGCTACGTTTCTATACCGTGAAAGTTTTTTTTTGTATTAGTTTTTTATATAAAAAGAATTTTATTGATTTTTCAATACAACCAACAATACAAACCAAACACGCAGTGCAATCCACAATTATCACATTAACATCCATTAGTCTTTATTCACTGCCCCCCTGTTCCCACCCTCCTTCACGAGCCTGTTTATCCTTCACATTCAGTATCTGCTACACACGGCAGGGCGACATTTTCATCAGATTCCTCTGGATCTAACCTTGTTCCAAATAGACCAGATATCAGTGCTTTCCATGCCATCAGGGTACCCACTTCTTCCTCCCAAGACATGCTACTTGCCTCCTGCCACACCACCGTTTCAGCCTCTGCCCATTTCTGTAATTCTTTCCACCACACCTCCACCCGTGGCTTATGACACTTTTTCCATCCCATAGCTATCCTTCGCTTTGCAAGCACGTACGCCAAGTCTTTCAGTTTCTCCATATGCTTCAGTTTTCGCGGCCTAGGAAACCCTCCCAACAGGCAGGCCCAGGCTGTGTCTACGGCGAGCGTGACCCCTTTCCCCGCTAACTTTTGTGAAACTTCTCTCCAGAAACCCTCGATCACTGGGCACGCCCAAAACATGTATGTCATATCAGCATTTTCCTCATCGCACTTAGGGCACGCCTGTCTCCCAGCATTCCTGAATTTAGATATTCTCAGCGGGGTCATATACGCTCTATGCGTTACGTACAACTGTATTTGCTGCAATCTGGCATTCCTAGATACTTTCTTATGGTATCCCAGGGTCCGCTCCCACATCCCATCCTCCATTTGGCCTCCCACCTCTGCTTCCCAATCCAATCTCAAATGTGTCAATTCCTTTCCAACCTTAGTCATTACCATCTCATACAATCTAGAAATCTCATGCCCCCCTTCAGTTGTGTCATATATCCTCCCCATAATGGCGTCCGGTTCCTCCGCCAACACTGTCTCAGGCCACGTTACCCGAATCCTCCACACCAACCTGTGGTACGTAACATACTGGCCCCCATGTAGTCCCACCTCCTCTTCAAGTCCTGCAAACTCCTTAATGGTCCCCTCCTGCCATATATCTCCCAGCGTCACCAGCCCCACCGACTCCCAGTAGATTCTGATGATCACCCTCAGTTGCTCGTCTCCTCCCGCCAAAGCAACCAGAGGTACCTCCGGGGAACACGGGAGCGAGTCCCCCATCATTATGCATGCTCGTCGCCACAGTTTCCACCCAAGCCTCATCATCCCCGGGCACTTCTTTATTTCTGACTCAGGCAACCAGATGATTTCTTTCAGATAAAACGGGGCACAATCCTGTACAAACAATCTAAGTTCAGGGGTCACTTCATCTGAGAGCCATTTGGCCACAAACTGTAATTGACTCGCTATATAGTAGGCCTCAAAATTAGGTAGCCTGACACCCCCTTTTTCATGAAAGTTCTGCAACTTCCAGAGTGCCACTTTATTCCGAGTACCATGCCACAGGAAGTCTCTACACATGCCATTTAGTTGAACAAAAAACCTCTTGGGAATCATATGTGGGATATTGCTAAAGTAATGTAGGAGCCTAGGCAGAACCACCTTCTTGAGCATCGCTCCCCGCCCCATCATAGCTAGGGGCAATTTCTCCCAAAACCTCATACAATTGCGGATTTTCTCAACGGCCATCTCGGTGTTACACCTGTGTTCCTCCTCCGCCGTGTGACACACATCTATCCCAAGGTAACGGAAAGAGCCCACAGACCACAACACCTGCAACACCGGCAACCCTTCCACTGGAAGTCCCTTGTAACTGCCCAGCGGGAAAATGCTCGATTTTCGGGGGGTTTACCGCTATACCGGACAACCTCGCATACCTATCCATCACCTCCAGAATATACTGAAGATTTTCTTCCGGGTATCTCAAGTATAATAACAAGTCATCCGCATACAGGGATATCAGGTGCCGTTCCCCCCCGACCTCAATGCCTATCGTGTCATATTACTGCCTCAGGTATAGTGCCAGGGGCTCCAGGGCCAGAATGTACAACATCGGGGACCAGGGGCATCCCTTTCTAGTGCCTCTGCTAAGTTGCCATCTCTCAGATACCACCGTTCCTGTTCGCACCCTGGCTAGTGGCGCACTATACAGCATCTCCACTCATCTAATGTACCCCAGTCCCATTCCATACTCTCCCAAAGCCGCCAACAGCCACGCCCATCTAACCGAGTCGAACGCTTTTACTGTGTCCAAAGACACAATTGCCATCTCCCCTTCATTGTCACAGCCCCATTCGATCACCCGATGGAGTGCCTGTGGTTATGAATAATATTCCTATCCGGGACATTAGCCGTTTTGTCCGGGTGTATTAATTTGCGAATTACTTTCCGTATTGTGTTCGCCAGAACCGCTGTCAATATCTTGCTGTCCTGGTTCAGCATCGACAACGGTCTGTACGATCCGCAGCTATGCCCAGGTTTATTAGGTTTAGGGAGCGGTATTATGATCGCTTCTCTGAGCGACTCTGGCAACCAACCCACTTCAAATGCCTCATTGAGCATTTCCAACATCGGGGGGAGCACCTCCGCCCTGTATGCTTTATAGAATTCACTAGGCAATCCATCTGCTCCCGGGGTCTTACTAGTGGGTAGCTGCCTAACAACCTCCTCCAACTCCTCCAAAGTAATCGGTGCATCTAGTTCTTCTCTTTCTTCTGCGCTTATCTTCGGCAATTCTATATCCTGCAGCGCTTCCAGCATCTCGTCCCTGCTGCCTCTCCCTCTATCCTCATATAGTTCTCTATAATAATCCGCAAATTGCCCGTTGATTCCCTCTTGGGTGTCTACCACTTCCCCATCTTCTCTGGTTATCGTCCTAATCGGGGGCCTAGGGGTTTCACTCATATATAGCCACGCCAATAGACGACCCGTTTTATCTCCACCCGCATGTTGTCTCTCAACGTACTTTTTGTAATTAAGATTGCAGAGCCTTTACCAGTATTCTGTGCACTGTTGCTGTAGCTTAAGCACCAGCTCGACGTCTATGTTTTCACTCTTTAGTTCTCTTTCCAAGTCCCCTTCCACCCTCTGTAAAGCAGCCAGGACCCCATCCTGCAGGCCTTTTGATTTAGCGATGGCCACACCCCGCATCACCACCTTGAAGGCCTCCCACAGTGTCCCCGCAGAGTTAACGCTGCCTGTGTTCACCTCAAAGTAGCTAATGATCTCGTCTCTTATATCCTCCCGAAAGACCGGATCTTTGAGTGTCTCTGCACGGAGGCGCCACGTCGGAATCCGCGCCCTAGGGCGGCTGTATTACCACCCCAGAACAAGGGGCGAGTGATCCGACAGGACCCTCGCTTCATATTCTATGTGAACAATCTCTATCATTACATCTGATGTGGCAAAGGCGTAATCAAGTCTAGTGTGCAGTTGTTGTGGGGCCGAGTAGTGCGAATATTGCCTCTCATTAGGATGCATTGTTCTCCACAAGTCTACAATCCAAAGTCGTCTAACAACGACTGCAATGCCCTAGCTGCTGGGGCAGGTTTGACCATCTTGTCATCCGACCTGTCTAATTCGGGGTTTAGCACACAATTGAAATCTCCTCCCCAGATCACTGCACCCCCCACGCACCAGCTCAGGTTGGAGCACATAGGCCGGAAGTACTCTGCCGTATTTTGATTAGGGGTGTACGTGTTTACAATGCACACCTCTTTGTTCTCTACCACCCCTTTCACCATGACCAAGCGCCCCTCAGTGTCCACCATTTCCTGTATCAGTTGGAACGGGACGTGCAGCGCCACCCAGACCAGCACACCCCTAGCAGAGGCCGAGTACGAAGACCCCAATACAGTACCTTTCCATTTTCTCCCCACCAGCTCCAATTTTTCCCGTGTCAAATGCGTCTCTTGTAACCATGCAATATCTATCTTTTGTCTTTTTAAATATAGCATGACCTTGTTCCTTTTTAGGTAGCTATTAAGCCCCCTGACATTCCACGTCACTATTCTAAGATCCCCCATGGCTCTTCAATACTCATCTCCCTCCCTCTTAGCCAACCCCATCTGCCTGCGCAGTACAGATACAATTCTAGGGCTATCCCCTGTAGGCTCGTGTTTAAACTCAAACACCCCAAAACTACATACACACCAAACTCCCCCCCTCCCTCCCCCACCCATCCTTTCCCCAAGAACCCCCCCCCCCCGAACTGCTGCCCAGCTCCATCCCTGAATCTCAGGCACCCCCACATCTAGCCCTGTCTGGTACACCCAGAGCTCAGTAGGGTAAAGTCGCCCTAGTGGCCACTTAACTATTAATACTAAATGGGGGTGTGAGGACTAGCCCTGAAAGGCTCCTAAAATAAAGCAACAGTCACCGTGCACATAATGTATTATCTAACCTACTCCGGGCCCGTCTATGAACAGGCTGCATCAGTGACTATAATCAAGTCCCATTGTCTTAAGCCGCACCATCTCCCAATATTCCCGTTACTCTTTACTTATCTCTTCCGCCTCCTTCTTCCGCCTGGATGTCAGGCTCCTGAGGGCAGCCCTTCGTGTCAAGCCATCCGATGGCATCCTCCGGAGTGTCGAAAAATAAGGTCCTATTTTTGTAAAAAAGACCTTCAATTTCGCCGGGTAAAGTAGCATGTATTTCTGACCCGCCTCCCTCAGTCTCCTCTTAACAGCCCCGAAGTTCATTCGGCTCCGCTGCACCATCAGGGTGTAGTCCGGGTAGGCTGTTATGTTTGTTTCTCCTCGCTTGATCGTTCCACCTTTACGAAAGTGTTCCAGAATCCTTTCCCGGTCCCGATAGTTAAGGATCTTGGCAATGACTGGCCTAGGCGGATTGCCTGGCGGCGGCCTCCTCGTCAGAGCCCTATGCGCTCATTCCGCAGCAAATCCTTGAGACAGAACTCCTCCGGTTATCTCCTGTAACAACATGGTTTGGACAAACTCCGTGGGGTTGTGGCCCTCTGTTCCCTCCGGTATGCCCACAATGCGGATGTTGTTCCTAAGGGCACGTCCCTCAGTTTCCTCCGCTCTGTTCTCCAAGTTGCCCACCCTTTGCACCAGGGCATGCAGTTCCTACTTGTGTGAGGCGCAGTCTGCTGTGTTAGAACTCCCTTCTTTCTCCAGGCTCTCTGTGCGCTCCGACAGGGACCTCACATCCTGTCGGAGTAGATTCACCTCCTCTCGCACTTCACCGACCTTAAGGTCCAACACTGTTTTCAATTCGGCCACCACTGTTTCGAGCTTGGCCTCCCAGGCCGCTTTCAAGTCTTTTTTCAGTTCCGCAATTGCAACCAGGACCTCTTGATTTGGACCCGCAGCGGCCATGACCTGCGAGCGGCTTGTCTTTGCAGCTGGCGCTTTCCGGGCCCGTCGGTGTTCTGGCAAATTCATCCAGCGTGGGTTGCCTCACTCTTTGTCTCAGAGGCTTATTAGACATGACACAGCCGCTGTATGGTATGGGTCCACCTACCTCTTATGTTCCACAATCAGGGGGAGAAGGGCGCACCTTCCGTTCCGATGTTCAGGGCCTTACGCAAGCACGGGGGCCCCGGGATCACAAACGCTCTGCCAACTTCCTCTGTGGCCTGCCCTATCGGCCTTTGTACACCCCAAGATGCGATGTCTCTTTAGTTTCCTCTTGTGGGAGGCACGGACTTGCCTGCTTTCACCTACTGTGTACGATACAGAGCATCCACCACAACCTGTGCCCTGATTGTCTCAGCAACCCATCTCACACAGTGCGTCTGCGCTATTGTTAGCGTAGTTCCAGAGGGGCGGCCCGGAGCTATCCTTCGTGTCTGAGGCGGCCCCCACACCAGCGTCTCAAGCCTATTTCTCGCTTGCCGCAATGGGTTGTGCTCTCCCACGTAGTTGAATACATTCCCCACTGGGGTACCTCATAACACTTGTCCGGATCACCAGCAAGTGACCGCAGTATTTGAAGACACCAGTCTCAGCCGTCCGATGCCATCTTCGGGTCTAGTCGCCTCAAACCACTTCTTGGGTTCACCAGTACCAACGCTTATTGCCCAGCCAGCACTCCACTTGATGTCTGAGTGGGGAGGCGCACCCCCGGTCCCAGCATCGCCCGTGCCATCCAGTTCATGGGACACTGACACCGTCGCGGCACATCCGGCCAGTCCTAGGCGGCAGACAGTGGCCCGTCTGTCTGCCCACCTTTCTTCACTCTTGCTGGGCAGCGCCAGGGCACCAGAGGTGGTCACACGTGTCCCCAAGGAAATTGTGCCACTGGAAGTACCCACGTCATGTTCGGGATTATGTTATGTGTCCTCTGAATGCCATGCGGCATTTCCGTCGCGCGTTCTCCTGCCGCCGCGACAACAACCCAGCTCAAGCAATCTGCCTCCTACCTGAGGGGGTCAGCACCAGTGTCCACACCAGCTACCTGGGGGCGCCAATGCTGCAGCCCATATGTCTTTCCGGGCTCTGCTACAATTGAGCCTTTCCCCCACTGCCAGCGCCGCTGTAACGTGGCCCCCCAGCGCACCCAGGTCTCAGCTAATATGCGCACCGTGCCGGCAACCTCGTTTTGCCTGCCCCTCCGAGTTCGTGGCTCTCTTCCTGCAGCACACCAACACAGGCCACGCTGTATTTCGCAACTTCTTTGAGCTGCATGCCGCCTGCTAGAAAGTATCGTCTGGGTCCTTCTCCAACTCCGCAATCGTAATTAAGGGCCTGAGCAGCCCCCCTCCTCCGTCCAGCGCGGATTAGCAGGCTCTAGCAATTCGAGCCTCCGCTTCATTCGTCCGAGGCTCCCGTGCGTGCGCTGGGCTTCCCTCTTCAGTACAACATCACGCTGCGAGCGCTTGAAGCATGTCAGGTGCACACGCTTCCATCGGGGGTACTGCCATGCTTCTCCAGTGCTCCGCGGCTATCTCCTCACACTGCGGCGAGCCGATTCCTTTGTCTGAGTCTTCGGGCGGCCATCTTGCCTCCTTTTTCCATCCGGCTTCCGATTTTTTTTTTTTGTGGTTTTCTCCGTCGCGGCTTCACAAAAATGCTTGTAAGCTTCAGCAGGCACGGCCGCTACGTTCATAAGGCCGTCCCCGGAGTTTCAGGCGAACACAAGCATTTGTCAATGCACGTAGTTCACAGGATCACTGCAGGATCGTAGGAGCTCCCTCAGCACACGTCTCTTCACATGGCCCTCTTGGCCACGCCCCCTATACCTTGAAAGTTATTCCCAAACTCAGTTATGGTCTAGAATTCTTCCCGAAGTGTGTAGAAATTTGTATTGTTAAGATTGAAGCAAAGGTTTGGAGAAGTATACTGTATTATCTCCCAAAATGTATCCCTATGTCAGCTATTAGGTATGAATTAGGCCTACAATCGCTCAAGAGTGTAATTGAATGGAAAAAAATGGCATTACTAAGAAAACTCTTATTGGGATCAGGAAATAATTTATGTGCGATTCTGGGCCTGCAACTGAGATTGGGCAAAACTAAATACATTTTTTACTATCTTTCTATGAGTCTACTAGAAGTTTGCTTGACAAAATTGGTATAGATTTTGAACGTTTAATTAGGAATCCAATGCAAGTAAAAAGTCGAACCAAATGGGCTAATAGGGCCGAAATCAATGAAAAAGTCGGGATCTCATCCCTGTATTGTCATTTGGTATCAGATTGGAAGTTGGTGGGTACCTGGGAACCATACCTAGACAAATGTCCGATAGAAAATGGAGGTGTTATCTTAATGTACAGCCAACTGGGCAAACCCAAGAAATTACAGACAAATTGGGAAAAGGGCACGTGCCCTGCCACTTTTGTAAAAACACTATTGTAAAGGAAATGCTAAGACACCTAGATTGTGAATTGATTTGTGAGGAACATGAAACTCACTTCAGGAAATTTGTATCACAAACAGAAAGATATTCCCCAGAGGTAATTTGGTGGAACATGATGCATGGGAAATTGATCTCTTTAAAAATAGCAATTGTACGATTCTTATTGAATGTCTGTGGTCTTATAGCTCAAGAATTATTTTATTGTAAGATTTACTTCAAGATTAAGATTAGTGTAAATATTGTCTAAAAAAGATGTTATGTAATGATGAAATAATGTAATTTTATTCTGTATATTATTTTGTATGTATATTCTTTTATTGTATTCAAATATCTTTTTGTAAAGGTTTTGTTTCCGAAACCAAATACAAATAAAAAAAAATGTCTTATATAGCAAGTGGCAAGGCAGGGTTAGGGTTAGGGTTTAGTGTTAGGGTTTAGGGTTAGGGTAAGGGTTTAGGGTTAGGGCAGGGTTAGGGTCAGGGTCAGGGTTAGGGTTAGGGCAGGGTTAGGGTCAGGGCCAGGGTTAGGGTTAGGGTTAGGGTTAGGGTTAGGACAGGGTTAGGGGAGGGTTATGGTTAGGGTTAGGATTCTAATAGTCTCCTATAGCAAGTGGCAAGGCAGGCAGCCGGCTGTACTAGCCCGCAGTATTAGCACTGAAAATTCCCCATTGGATCCAATGGACCCAATCAGGAATGGGGATTTACCGTTAAGGCCCAACCCGTGATCCGGTGGTAATACCACCGGACTGGTCGGTGTTAGGGCTAGGGCTATTACAGTCAGCGGTATTACAGCTGGGAATACAGCCCAACTCGTGGTGAGGCCCTATAGTGTAGATGTCAGACCCACTGAAGGAAAACCTCTTATCATTACAGCAGTGGGGCTTCTGTACTGTGATTGGCTAGAGCTGTCGTCCCCAATCCTGGGACCCAAATCAGTTCTCAGCTCAAGGTGTACCCTTTCAAGATAATAAGAACAACTTTGTATCTGCATTGTATCGTGTGTGCACCACCAAAGACTATGCGAGTGCCTGTTCACATCATGCAACACTAGGCTTCTTCTGTAGCAACGTTCTTGCAAGCCATTGTCTGGCTGCGTGAGACTGCTCCGCTTTTCCAGCTGCTAGTTTCGATTCATCATCAGCTCGGTGGGTCACGTGTCCAGAGACTGTGTTTTGGGCTCCTGGAGCTCTAACTTACTCCAGTTTATTACCATTTACTCTGGAGGTGTTATCGCAGGAATTGAATGTCATTCTTATCTTGGTGGCCTTGGCAGCAGGCCGTGTCCCACACGGTTGTTCTCTTCCTCACGCTGAATTCAGCTCAGCTCAGCCTTTACTGAGACGATTGTGGCCTACTGTAATATTCTTCAGCCATGGCACGGCTTCTAACTTGTTTGTGCTATTCTATAGTATCCATAGGTTAGTTGTTTTATGGCTCTGTCAGGTCCCTCAGGTGCTCCTGCAGTCCCATAGGGTTATTTGCATATAGCATTTGCAAGCTTTTGCACAGGATCTCTTGCAGTTCCTACGTTGCTGTGGTCAAGCTAATGGCAAAATAATAAACGTGAAGACAGTATGTGAGTGTGTTTGTTCTCTACCTTACAGAACTATACCCATGTGTTCTTTGTGCGATGGCACGTGTGCTTTATGTCTAACGCTGCTTTGTCATGGTGTCTGTAAAGACGTTATGCATGGCTTCTTCATGCTTTAGTCAAGACTGTCAATGGAAGTATCTTTGGTCGCATCTCGAGGCTCCTCATCCACCTTGGGCAACGTTTGCAATGCTCCCATGCTATAGGTTTGACTGAGTGGGTACCTCTCAACGTACTTGTTTATTATGGGGCCATTGGGATCTGGTACGAAACGGTATGATCGATCATGGTTCCTTTTGTTCTCCTTCAGGTTCTTGTGTCTGGCAAGAGGGGAAGCAGGGGTAGACTTCGACCCACCCTCTTCACATTGTTTGTTAAACTGAGAGTGTTACTATGTTTGAATCTAGTAAATCATGTCTGATGTGAAGGCCTTTCATGCAGATCCTTTGATTCTTCCCACATGGAGTCACTGTTATTGTGACTCAAAGAATAGAATGTATAATTTACCCTCATTTTCTTACCCTTCCTTTCAAGAGGATCAGAAACTTTGTGTGATTCAATGTTTCAAATGTTTCGAACAAAAGGCTGCTATGTCAGAGCCCCAATGCTGCTTACTTCTTGCTGTAAACCACACTTGCCAGTCTCCTCAGACACCTTAGCTAGATGGGTTAGGTGGTTCATGGAGGAGGCGAGTATTGATTCTTTCCTGTTTGGGGCTCCTTTTGCTGCAAGGGCCATGGCTTCAGAATCAGAATAACGTTACTCATGGTAAAAGCAGCTCATTGGTCTAGAGAGGCCACTCTCAGGGCGTTTAGCAAATGTTTTGCAAGAGCTTTAAACTTGCCTAATGCAAAGCCTCAGTTCTTGACACAGATTGTGTAATCCCCTCACTAACAGGAGTGGGGGTTTATATTCCATTCAATACACAGAGGTGAGTAATATCTCTCCCTCACACCCCTGTTCATTTGTTTTTTCATGCAGTTCCTGTGTGATGAAGTTACGGCACACACTCAGATAGGCAGTTCATTGGTCGATGTCCTGCGGGTTCGATCTTTGGAATCCAAATTTGGGGTGAATTACTTTCTTTGTGTGTTTTTTCCTGTTGCTTTGGATGTTTCACAGCAACTGCAGAAGTCCATGGAATGTGTGTTCAAGTGACGCATACAGCCTTGCTTGTGCTCTCATTGGATGTTAGGGGTGCATGACCCATGACTCCATGTTCAATTGGGGTCTTGTGTCCTATTATGCTATATCTAAAAGTTGACAGAAAAATATTGTTTAAAGTTTTTTTAAAGGTTTGAAGAGAGGGTTACTGGAATGGCCGTCATGACCCCTATAGGCATGACAGCCCGAAGGTTCAGGAACGAGAGAGAGCCCCCAGGGTGCCAGTAAATTCTACATACATGAGCGGATATTCTCTTAGACAACCGTTCACACTCTATCCAACTGACGCCTTAGCAGATACCGGTGCCTCAACACTGTATCAGGTTGACTAATGATAAATATCCCGCTGTGCTGATGTCATTAGATACCACGACATAGTAACGTTAGCCATGAAGTAAACTTGCATCCCTGCACGAAGTTACACGGACACACATGTACAAACACAAAGAACATGCACACACAGCTCTATAGATAGAGGACAGATACATGCACATACTGTCGAAAGTCTTTCTTATTTTCTTTCTTTAGCCAAATGCAGAAAAGCAGAAATGCAAGAGAACAAAAGTCACACAAGACAAGCTTGCAGCCACTTATTGCAACTAACCATGTGCAACTTCAGGGACTTATAAGGAACCTGGAAGAACCTAATACACCTAACCTCAAGAGAAAGCAATACAATAACACATATATAGACATAGAAAAACCATAGAACAATTGTAGTGAAAGTGCACAGCTACACTGGCCTCAGAACAAGGAACAAAGACATGCCGACTCTGCTGCACCAAGTGAAGGGCCAGTGCTCGCAGACAAGGACAAAAGTGGGTGGAACATTCCTGGCTCCAGGGGCAAGGAGACACCTGCAAAATAGCAGAATAAATCCTCACTAATTGAAGACAAAATGCTCAGTTTTGCGGTCCACACCGACGTGATGCGGCCGAGCCAAGCAATAGCCATTTACCCATGGTGGAAAGAGAAACTGTTCCCAGCGAAGCAGACACCAACTGATACATGTGTTGCCCAACAAACATTGCAATTCACAAGCACTCTCTCAGGCTAGGTGGATGTACCAGTGGCAACAATTGGGACACACAGTCTTTCTCATCACCTTGAGAAGGTACACAGAGTGCTGAGAACAGAGAAGTGTCCCAGGCCTGAAGAGACCTGTTCCAGCCAATCAGGGAGCACAAATCCATGGGTGGAGGGTAATGGGCAAGGTCCAATGGTAGTCTTGCGACCCTGCAACAATGAATAGATCGTTTTTGGGGAAGTCTCAGACGAGACCACCTGACATGAAAGGACCTGTTATCTAACACCTGTAGGAGCCTTCTATACTTACAACCACCCCAGCCACACAATAGACTGGTCTCTTTTTTGGGGAAGGGGTCAGAGTTATGATGACATTTCTTAACAAAAGCTGCTGAGTGGCCGTGTGGCAAGATCTACAGGTGCAGTACTAGAAGAATATTAGCAGAATCACGGCACGCACAATGGGGGAAGACAAAGGCCCTCATTACACGGAAGGCGGTAATCCAGGGTGCTATTAGCACCCTGGACCATGCCGGTAAATTACCGGCACCGCCTTGGCGGAAAGGGGATTTACCGCCCAATTTCAAGGTTGGAGGGGCGGTAAATCCCCCTTCCGCCATTGCCCTTCCCCATTCCCATTTCTGCCCCATAGGGCTCTATGGGAATGGGGAAGGCGCTAATTACGGCACCGCAATTTTGCGGTGCCGTAATTAGCTCCGAGGTCCCTTAGCGGGTTGGTTTTTAACGCCTGCAAGAAGCAGGCGTTAATTCCTCCAACCCGCAAAGGGACCTCGTAGTACGGCGGTAAGGGTTAACGGTCACCGTTGCCATTAACGGTGACCGTTAACCCTTACCGCCGTCCGTGTAATGAGGCCCAAAGTCTCCCTACAATATATTGCATCTTTTCAAGAGTTATGGAGAATTGAAATGCGAGAACTGTGGGATAAGATAATGGGTTATTGCACCATATTCTATGTCAAGGGTTTCCAGAGTAGGTGCAAAAGCAACTCAAGAAGTTGGTCAGGATGGAAGCAAAACCATGGTCACAAAATTCAACTCAATATAGTACACTATTGCAGGCTAATACAAGAAAACGTGGAAGGGGGCGTGTTAACAAGCACAGAAGGACAAAGCACACCACAGACAGTACGCACCCCCACCCGTGGGAGCAGGGGGGTGTGCAGCATGAGATCCGAGGAAGAAGGGGGCCACGTAGGGGATGCAGGTATGGGCATGAAATGCAACAAAGCCAAGAGGGGTTCTCGGGAGGGCATCTCGGATACAGACAACCAATACAAGAAGGCACAGAAGATTTCTCTGGGGGTATCAGAGGCAAATGAGAAAACCACACCCGTGCTCGGTCTGCGGATAGGTAGGACACGTCTCTAGAGTGTGCAGGAGCAGAGGGGGGGGTGCAGCAGAATGGGGAATGCAAAATCAGCCAACATACCAGGGGGAGCAGACTGAGTGCTATACCCAGGCACAGACGCAATGACAAGGACAGACACCAAACGCATACTCGCAGACACACCAACCCATGACACCGACACCACAAATACAAACACCAGTGCAATAGTATTCGCAGACACCGCAGATACCACAGGCACAGAATAACATGCAACCACCATACATGGCACCACAAAACGACGGGACTTTAGTATACACAGGCTCCATGGGAATTACTCCCATTCGGAAACTAGGGGAGACTACCATGGTGGGGGGAAACCCATTTGCAGGGAACAGAATGTCATTATACCCTCAATAGGACAGCCCACAGACAGACCTGATGTGTTTCATCCTATCGTTTACACCCAACCCAGAGGAGGAACCACGCATAGGGGTGACGATGAGAGACAAGAATTTCTCCTTTCTTATAGACACAGAGGTGACTAGATCCTGTATCCGGGAGGGGAGATATAGAATGTCAGGTGACACTATAAATTTGCAGGAATTTTCTTTGGCAATGGAAGTGGTTCATTTTACAGACGACATTGCACTTTCTATAGGGGAGTATGACCTAGCTCTACCTTTACTGTATTCCCGACAGACATCAGTTAACATAATGGGGAGAGACATCATGAGCAAACTTATCATGACCATCTCATTCACTGCCAGGGGATAGTGTGTTGAGGGAAATTATTCAAGCTTATTGTGGACGCACGGTACAGAGGGAAGTGGCAGCAGATGAAGAGCAATTTTGATATGGGGCTGAAGTAATAATAGCATGGCCCAATGGGATTCTGGGAAAATTGTGGCACCTTCTAAATGAACACATGTTCAGACTAGAACGACCACTTGCTGAGAAAGAAGGGACAATAATACCACTAGAATTAGAGGCAGTGGATTTCAAAATGGCCGCCATGAACTAGAGACATGTGCAGGCGGACCTTGTCCTGAAATCTTTATCATCGGCACATCAAGTTAACATTAATCAGCTGCTTCACTTTCTAAACGAATACAAACATGTTTCACTAAGGTTTGGGTGCCACCCACTACCACCCAGAGGATTTTGGACCTAATAACATCGAAGGAAAAGGAGTTACAGGGACCGACCATGCCCGAGATCCTGCATGACGGACCTCAACTACTGCAAGCCCGGGTGAGTCGGGAACACGGCTCACCCATACTAGGTGAATTTTAAGCAGCAGTGCCGGGTGTGGGGGACATGGTCATAATAGTCATGTTGGTCTACTCCCCTTTGAGACTTTGATTAATAGCAAGTTAAGGGTGACCCCACTCAGCGTGATATTTCTTTGTGCCGCTTGGGCTGGACTCAAGGAAATTAATAAATAAGGAAGAAGTTTCTTGCCACAAATAATGCTTTGAAAACCCTTTCAGCCATTGCTCAGTCCACACAAGGTACAGCAATGTGCAACTCAAAGGGCACTGAAATTCACTGGTATCCCTTCGGCATTCAGGAGGTAATTTTAAGAAATCTTGCTGTGGGACAATATTAGAGGCATTGCGTCAACTGACTTAAAGAGACAAAGACAGTGGCAGATTTATAATATTAGTATCAAGGTGGTGCCTTTCTACTGACAGAGCGCTACCAGAGCACATAACATATGATGTATAAAGGGCACATTAGTTATCGAACCAGCAGCTTACGCCACATTAGATACAGGGTCTTCAAGCATCAACACTCACAGAAGCCCAATACTTGAGCTTTGATGGATGCAAGCACCAAATGCCAAATCTGAAGCACCAACTTATACTGAGTGCTCAAATAAAACGTTAACTGCATAGACATTTGACCATCTTATCTACATATCCCTACATAGTGCAACCCCACACACAGGGACAGCGTCATCTGTACTTGCATGGGATACAACACAACGAATGAACCAGATCCAACGTAAACTATTCGGTGGTAACTGCAACAAAACGTTGACCATCAAAAAAACCTGCAAGAGCCTTGTGTCAATATTTACTTCCATGAGTACAGCCACAATTATATCAAATATCGGTAGGGACCTCATCTGAGGAAAGCGACCTATGCCGAGCACAAAAAAGAAGGTTGCATTGGACTATTACTCCATTTCTCAAATAATTAAAGAAAAGCCATTACACGATATCTGGGCTAGAACTTCCAGGTCTCAACAATCAAGTACCCCCACTCGAGATACTGACGTTCCAGTAGCAATGGCAGGTGCCAAGGGAGATTTTGAGAAGAGCTTCCAAGACGTTCAGAGTTCATTCACGGTGGCATTTCAAACACAGTTTACTGCATTCACATCAGAGATTAAAAAAGGATCAAAGATTTCGGGAAAGATCTAACAGACCTTGGTGAACGTACAAATGCAAACGAAAGAGCGATACAAGAACTGACCCAAAACAATGAGCAATCAGAGGAACTGATGAAACATTTGGCAAGGTCAACTCATAACCTTGAAATTCAATGTGAAGATTTAGAAAATAGGTCTCGCAGGGCGAACATCCAAGTTAGAAATCTCCCTGAATCAGTCGGAGACCCGAAATTAAAAGATGCAATGATTGCTATCTTCAAGGATCTACCGAGTAACGTAGCAGAAGAGAAGGCACCTCTGGATCGTGTCCACAGGGTAGGCCCGAAGACAGCCAATCCGAGAACGAGCCCAAAGGACGTGCTGGCAGCGTGTGGGGATTACCCACAAAAGGAACACATCCTAAGGGCAGCCAGAAAAGCAGACCCGGTCACCTACAATGTCTCAAATATACAACTATATCAAGACCTCTCTTCACTTACACTTCAAAAACGGAAGGAAATGCAAATAGTAGTAGAAAACGCTACAAATTAGAAAGATAAAATATAGATGGACATTCCCTTTCGTTGTTACATTTGCAGTAGATGGGAGGCAACACAGGATCACCTCCTGGGAAGAAGGCATAGAACTGTAAAATATTGAAGAAGATGAAGGTGACATAGTTTGGAGTCGTCAGTCACAACCGGGTCACCCACCCTTTACAACATTGTGTGAATGATCAAGCAGGGACACGGGAAGCACACGATGCAAAGGAACAAACTGGAATCATTGGAACCCTTGTCTTAAAGGTCCGCTGGATACATCAAAAAAGTGACTTTAATCAACAGAAATGAAGGGAATCGTTTGCACTTTGTGCCAAGCATGTTACTAAGCTGAAGGCCCGGGATGGGCACTTCAATTTGCAATCAGAGGAGAGAAGATGATGAGGGTTTTAGGATACCCTATGAGGAACCCTGGAGGAAATGGTGATCCACAGCGAAGGAGATATGTTCTAAGGCACTCTAGCTACTATGGGTCACACCAGGGTGGGGGCGGTGGGAAAGGGAGTTTTGGGGGAAGGGTACAGAGTTTGGGCAGAGGGGAGGGGAAGAACTGCATGAGGTCGAGGAAGCAGTAATCTAGATCCATGTCGAGGTATTGTGCAATGTAAACAAACATAATATGAGAGACCCAACGCATTCAAGTGTATCTCTCTTAATATTCAGGGGTTAAATACCCCAGTAAAATGTAGGAAATTAGAGGGGTATCTAACACGACATCGGCCGGATGTACTGGCATTGCAGGAAACCCACATAAAACTGCAAGACAAGTGTCGACTCCATTTAAGACACTATCCCACTATCATTCAAGCCAATGCCTATGAAAAAACAGCAGGTGTCTTAAGTCTTAATAGCAATTAGGATTGGGATACAGTAAAATAATCAACACCAAGGTGGATAAGATAGGCCATTACTTATTTATTTTAGCTGAAATAGAATCACCAAAGATAACCCTGGCCTCAATTTATGCCCCAAAACTTGCCAACGTGGGTTTTTGAGAAATATATTAATGGAGGTGGAAACATTCATGGCTGGGGAACGACTACTATTTGGAGAGTTTAATATGGCATGGGACTCATGTAAGGACGAGAAGCGTGAGAACCCAATTCGGACATTCCCCTCCCTCACAAGGGCTATGCTTAAAAGTCGAGCAATTAGCAATCTCCAACGTATGGGTGACACTGAAAGGGACGGAGAAAGGATATACACACTACCCTCATGTCCATAAGTCATTTTCACGCATAGATTATATTTGGTACTCAACCACGTTATTGGGTTACATTACAAAAATGGAGATTCACCCAATTGCTTTGTCTGATTACTCGCCTCTGGAAATGGACCTCTTCTTTCCAGGAACAACATCAGGGATATGGTCCTGGGTTTGCCCCACTGAACTTTTCCGAGATTCAGTAGTGTGGGAGAAACTAAGGGGTAAGATTGAGGAATTTTTGAGCTAAACGAAACAGGTGAGATAGCAATAAATACACCATGGGATGCTTTTAAGGCTACATTTCGTGGGGAACTCATTTCGAAGGGGGCTCAAAGACATAGAGAACGAGGTGCTCTTGAGTCTGAATTAGAGGGAGAAATGAAGCAAATAATGAAGAAAATTGAAACGGACGGAGGGTTAGCCATCAAAAAGGCATATCGAAATGTAAGGAGGAGACTACAGCTTTTGTTAATGACAAAAACAAAAAAGATTTATTATACCAGAAACAAAAATATTATATAAAAGCGAATAAAGCTGACCGACTTTTGGCCAGACAACTAAGGGAAAGTAAGGCATCACACACAATTTTATGTGTAAAAGATACTCACAGGGAACTGGTTACAACAACCTCACATATACTTACATAGTTTGGGGAGTTTTACTCCACTTTATATCAATCAGATATTCCAGACACTATAGCCCAAAAAACATATCTATGCTCAGTTAAGCTTCCAGCTATTACATCCCAGGTACGTGAACAACTTGAACACGTGATAACCATTGAGGAAATTTCAAAGGTAATATGAAGTCTCCCTCTTAGTAGGGCTCCAGGCCCTGACGGATACTCAGCCCCCTTTTTTAATACTTATCATTCAATACTGGTCCCAAGACGGACAAAATTATATAATTTATTCAAAGATACCTGACATATAACTCCTTCAATGGAGGAAGCTAAAATTAATCTTTTTCCAATACCTTTTAAAGACCCCACAGCATGTGGATCGAATCAACCTATCGCCCTGATTAATCTTGGCATTAAAACTTACATAAACATTCTTGCCAGCAGACTAGTGGACATTCTACTATCCCTAATCCACCGTGACCAATCAGAGTTAATTAAACATTGACAAACCCATGATAATATCAGAAGGGCATGTCACTTGATCGAGAAAACGGCCAAGAACGAACAACCAGCGTTTTTTTTATCATTAGATGCTGAGAAAGCTTTCAAGACAGTTGAATGATCATTCCTGTTTCAAGCTTTAGAGGCTATAGGGTTTGGCCATTATTTTATGAACATGGTATGAGTGTACTATATAGACCACAAGATAAGGTTATCAATTAATGATCAGGTATCTACTCCGATAACATTACATTGTGGATGTCCAGTATCCCCTCTTTTGTATGCAATACATTTTGAACCCATTTTAGCTAAAATTAGACAAAGAAACCAGATTCAAGGGTTACCAATCGGGGCAGGAAACCATAAAATAATGGCATACACTGATGTTGATTACGGTTACAGATCTGGTTGAATCTCTGATGGGGGTCACACGAGAACTCGAAAGAATTAGGTAAGGTAGCTGTCTTGAAAATAAATATGACTAAATCTGAAATATTGAATTTATCTCTTACATCGTCCTAAGTAGCTCAGGTGTCTGCAAACACTAAATTTGCTTGGGCAAAGGACAACATTAAACTATTAGGAGTGTACTTAACTAACACAATACAATCAAAATATAAAGTAAACTTTCCCCCTATTCTCCTAGAACTCCGACATTTACATTTTAGGTGGGGCCCACTTACGGTTTGTTGGACAGAGCGGATTAACGCTGTGAAAATGTCAATACTACCCAAGGTGCTATATTTATTTCAGGCTGTCCCTATATCTGTACCGCTAACGTTCTTTCGGGAGTTACAAATGTTGATATCAAAATGTATTTGGAACAATAAGACAATGAAATGAAAACGCTAATGACCCCAACAAACAAAGGGGCCTGGGACTTCCCAATTTTGTTAAGTATTGTCAACACAAACTGTGGATTTTAGGCATTGCATAGAATTTGAATTTCCGTTGAAATTCCGCGATTGCGGCTGGGGCAAGGTATTGGAATGTTAGTGAGGGTTAGGGTCGGGATTAAGGTCGGGTGGGGAATTTTTTTTCTGTTTATAACATTTGAAATGCCAATAAAAAAATAAAATAAAATGGAATTAGAGGCTGTAATAGTGGGAGATGACAGAAAACAGTACGTGGGACAGATGACACCGGACGGGCATGGAGGTCAAAGATTGCGGTGGCAGAACGGTATTGGCTAACTACTGTGACAGACGAAGAACTGTTCAAAGACAACTGCTCAGATCATGAAGTAGTGTTTTACATTAGAATTACATACTGGATGAAGAAACACTGCAGGGAGCTACCACAGAGGTTGGTGATGGCGATTTCTCGAGGAAGACTTGCAAAGGTCCCCAGCATCATATGGACCACAAGTCCCTATGACGTGGGGTTCTGAAAGGGGTAGGAGCAGTAAAAATAAAGCTGAAGTCACAAGCAATTTAACAAAGAGCTACGCAATATCCCCTGTCGAGGGAGGCAGACGAGGGTATTTATGAGACAATCGCAGAACTAGTGAAGCAAGGCATCTTAATACCATCAGAATCACTGTGCAACACAGCAGTGTACCCTGTGAAAAAGGCAATGGGAGGGTCAAGGCGTTTTACCCAGGACTTGCACCCTCTGAACCATATTGTCGAAGCAGAATTTCCTTTAGTTCCGAATCCAGTGACAATTATATGTAACATTCCTATGGATGCTACCCACTTCACGGTTATAGAATTGAAGAATGCTTATTTCTCTACACCACTACACTGTGACTCACAAGACCTAACTTTGTTCCTGTATAGAAATAAGAAGTGGAAACACATTAGACTTCCTCAAGGGTACTGCAAATCACCTTCAATATTCAACAGGATCCTTCAAACAGACTTAGGAAATGTACAGTTAGAGAGAATCATTATACAGTACGTAGACATATTGATTTGCAGCAAAACAGAGGCACGGTGTAGAGATCACTCTGTACACATGTTGAGTGTGCTCACAGCAAAAGGGTACAAGGTAGACAGGGCCAAATTATAAAATTGCCAGAAAGAGGTGTTGATATCACAAAACGGGTGAAAAGTGACACCAGAAAGAGCAGAGGAAATATGCAAAACTCCAAACCCCACAATCATAAGACAAATGCAGCAGCTCCTAGGACTATGTAATTAGTGCAGAGCATAGGTATATGGCTACAGCACTTATAGTAGGTCCCTGTTAAGTGGACTGAAAGAAGCACAGAGAGGAGAGTGCACCTTACAATGGACATAAGAAATGATCGAGGCATTCAAGGAGCTGAAGGAAGCAATATACACAGCTCCCATGTTGGGGATCCCAGATAATCAGGATGAATTCTTCTTATTCTCACACTCCAATGGAGTAGTTATGACTGCAGTACTGACACAAAAGACAAGCATGGGGCATAAACCTCTAACATATTACAGTGGGAAGTTAGTCCCAGTGATGATAGGACCCTACACGTGCAAACAGGCACTGGCTGCTGCCGCATTCGTAGTAGACAAATCAGCAAGTATTAACATGGGATGCAGCACAACTCTTTTTGTGGAGCATGTTCTCTTTGCGATATTGGAAAGACCCAAAAGTACATTGACAACTCAGAAAGCTTCGGGGTATGAGGTGTTACTGTCAAACCCAGCACGCGAAATAGTGAGATGCTGACTTGTCAACGCAGCGACATTCGTCGCCGAGCCCATAGAGAATAACGACTATGTGCACAACTGCAACGCCAACATAGAAAACCACAACTACACCTCAAAAGTACAGGAGAACGCACTTCAGGTAGGAGATGTACTTTATATTGATGGGTAGTCCACAATTGACCAAACAATAGAGGAAAAACATACTGGGACAGCAGTAGTGAGATTAAAGGAGGGCGGGTTGATCGAGGTGGTGACAAGCGCATGTTTACAGTCACATTTTTCAGCACAGTCTGCGGAGCTGGTAGTTTTAATATTGGCACTGGAACACAGCAGAAACAAGGAAGTGACAGGGCCTCATTACGAGTTTGGAGGCAGCCATGCCCTTAACAAGGGCATGGCTGCCTCCAAACTCAGGTCCGGGTCCGTGGTCCCTGAATGGGGAAATACCGGGCCATTCCGACCTTTGGAGGGCCTGGTATTTCCCCATTCTGGGAACATGGACCCGGACCATCCCCATTCCCATTTGAGCCCCCATAGGGCTCAATGAGAATGGGGAGCATGCTAACAACGGGCTCGTTAATGACGGGCCCGTTGTTAGCATGCTGGTCCCCTCGCGGGACCCGCAAAGGACGTCTGGTCTGACCAGACGTCCTGAGCAGGTCCCGCGAGGGGACCTCGTAATGAGGCAGTATGGGGTTAATGGCAGCGGCACCTTTACTGGTGTTGTTAACCCCTTACCGCCTCAATTGTACTGAGGCCTTCAGTGTATTCACATTCTGCCTACATGACATTCAGAGTGCTTTCTGGGCTGTCACATCGGCTGCGGAGGGGCTGTAGGCGTGCTGATGGGTAACTGGTGCAGCACGCACTCCTATTGGCCAGACTGATAGAGGCACTCCAATTTTCACGGCGCAGGGCAGTGGCAAAGTGCCAGGCCCACACAAGGGGGAGGAGCCCATCTGCAGGGGCAATGAGCCAGCATATGCAGAAGCAAAACGCACCGCTTATTTTGGGACATTTTAGAAATGGATGCTTTATCCCAGCATGTAACTATGTACGAACAATGATATTAACAGAAGGATATAACACATTACCAGTGAAACAGATTATGGAATTGCAGGGAGCTGCACCCAGGGAAGAAAAGGAGTTATGGACAAAGGGGGGATGTACAGTGTCTCCGACAGACACCTTATGGTGGCAAAACAACACAGGGAAAGTGGTAATGCCATTCTCATTATTGCACACTGAAATGACACAGTTACACCATCCTACCCATATGGGGAAGGAGGTGCTTGCTGCTCATATGGGAAAAGACTTGTTCTGTACTAATTCGGCAGAACATGTGGCAGAATTCATGACTAATTGCATTGTGTGTAAACAATTCACAGCAGGTCACACATTAAGGGTAGTGAGAGGAGCCATACCTTGCCCAATGGGTCCATTCCAGCACCTTCATGTCAACTATGTGGACATGCTCCAAGTATGCCAAGTCCACTGCTACATGATAGTGGTTGTATGCCCATTTTCTAGATGGATCGAAGCCGGTCCCTGTTCCCATCCTGATACCATTAGAGCAGCAAAATTCCTGGTTCATGAAATGGTCCCACAATGGGGCGTGTGTGAGGTTGTGCAGTCTGACAATGGTCCTCACTTCGCCAATGAAATGTTTTACCACATCACAACCTTGTTGGGAATACAACACAAATTCTCTTGTGCATATCACCCACAAGCAAACGGACTTTGTGTGAGCGTCTCAATGGGCTGCTCAAGGAAGGAATTGCCAAGATTAAAAATACACTCAACAAATGTTGGGTGCATGTCTGCCTTTAGTCTTATTCGCATTGGGCAATAAACCGGGGTCCGACCACCATTTAACCCCACATGAGGTGGTAAGCGGATGGCACATGAGACTTCCCCTGGCTCTTCCTACTAAGGTGTTATTAGATGCAGAAAAAATCTCTGATGTATTGGGACAAGAACTGTATGAATACACCACTTCCTTGGTAGCTAGTGCCTCTTTTGTTTCTCATTAGCTGCAAGGACAACAGGAGAGGCCCAAAACAAATGAAGAAAACAACCCAGAAGCAAATAAAGAACATCTGAAACCACCACAACTTTATCCTGGAGACCAGAAGCTTTTAGGAGATGTCACACAACAGTGGTACAAACCCCAGTTTACAGGACCATACACAGTGGAGAAGGTCACAGATCGGGAGGTGAAATTGCGAGAAAAGAAGGCTTGGAGCTACCTTGGGGACATCAAGCCTTGTCAAGCGGTGGCCTCTCCAACCATCAACTATGAAAGGCCCAACAATCCACAAACAGAAGAGCAAAATTATCACCTTGGAACATCTCAGCTCAGCAGAGGCCAACCTATGATCACTCGCTCCAGAGCAAGAGAGATAGGGAAAGGACTTCCCACACATCCAGAGTAAGCGCACACTGTCTGTTTATCATTTTTCTTTCCGCACACTGACAGCATTCATCATGAAAGCTGCGACTGTTATTATTGCATTGTCTGATGCTTCACCATGAACCACATCCCGCGACCTTCCAAGGCCACTTTGTCCAATTTGTTAGTAGATCCAGCACCAATAGAAAACACCATCCTAATCAATTTGTTCATGTTTTCCTGGCCTATTTAGCCCAAATGTACCCACAATTGAATGTGCTTGACGTACTTTGTGATCCCAGAATACGCACATTTTGGGAACAATTATTTTCCCTGCAATGACCCAACATCAAGTTTGCGGGGCTTGAATTAATAAAATACTAAGAACAATAACGCCTCTTCTAGTGCATTGGAGGCGGTCATCAAACATCTTCAAAACTATACAAGATTCCAAAGAGGAGTACACAATGGGTGATATTATTAAAATAATGCTCGTTGTGTCCTATGTATTATTCTCGTTTGGTATTGTTGCTCTTATTTTCTGGTGAATGTCTTTTGTTATAAAGTATAAAGCTGTAACCCCTACTAACACCACCCAGACGTCAGCAGGAGGAATTACCATTTCAGGCAGAGAGGTAAGCACTGTAAATACTGTAAGGAGAGGTAGACAGAGTGCTGATGTAGACATGGGAGGGGTGGATCTCTATCTCTCTGATACTGCTCCAGTATCTATTAACATGTGGTACAAGCACATGACTAAATTAGGCAAACAAACCACAGGGAGAACTGCTCTGTCTGCTCTCTTATCCCCTATGCCATGAGTGCCTTCAGAATGTTTGTGGCAACTGAAATGCCAGCAGCAAGAGTACAAAGCCTTATGTACTGGTCCACATGTGCTACCCGAGGAAGATTCCAAGGGAGAATGGCAACATTGAGATGGATGTCCGAAACAACATTCCTATGTGAAGATAGCTACATCAAAACGCTTGACATGTTGGACAATTATTGGAAGAAAGACCAGGATATACAATGCATAACGCTCCACAAAAAGGAGAGACAAAAACAATAACACTGAAGGAACTACCATGCCCTAAGAAGGGACCCAAGGAAATAGGAGGAGAACCAGGATGTTGGGATTGACCACAGAGGCTTGTGTACGGCCAAGTGTGCACAGCTAAAGGATGGAAAGAAGGTGTAATAGGGAGCAAGGCACACACGCTCCTTACAGTTCCAGTAAACACAGATCAGGCAGAGAATGACAAATGCCTAAAGGAATGGGACGCAAGTGCAAAGTTCTGACCTGGGTGGAGAATGAAGCTGGACCAATGCCCATAATACTACTGAAAAAAACAGAATTATGTTTCCAGAATTATGGAGCAATAAAAGTTGGAGAAAAGAAAGACTGCAAGCAGACAGTGAAGCATTCAGGCATGAAGGTTGGGACGGCAGTATTAATGGATCATTATTGGGCATGCAGATCTAAGGCATATGAAAAGCTGCCACCCAACTGGTTGCTCACTAGTAAACATCAATACGTCAGCACTAGCGATCCCACAAAAAAACATCAAAACAGAAGACTTCCCTAAGATGGAAAATGCAAGAATAAAGAAGAGGTCAGTAGAAGTGAGTAGAGTGAAGAGGAAGAACTACTTGTCATCAGCATTAGAAGCTTCTCTGGAGGACCTACCACCTGAGCACCGCATGTTCAGTAGGACAGAAATGTTCTTTGTGTCAGTAGTTCCAGCTCTACAGTCATACGCAAATGCAAAATGGCTCCAGATCACAGGGTGGGAGCTTATGCAGACAATGGGCCTCATTACAACCATGGCGGTCCGGGAACTACGGTACTGGTAAGCATGCCGGTACGGTAGTTCCCGGACTGCAATACTACATGCTCTGCTTGCGGGTGCCGTTTCACCCGGCAGGTTTTTCCTGGCGGGTGTTATGGCACCCATGAGCAGAGCACGTTAGATGCTTCCTATGTCCCCATCCCCATTCAGCCCTGTGGGGCAGAATGGGGATCAGGACGCCCTTGATTCGGGCACCCGCAAATGGGCAATTACCGGGTCCGCTGAGACCGGCATGACCCGGTTCGTGCCCATTCGCGGGTGCTGGAAAAAATGCAACTCAGGAAGCAGCCGTGCCATTTTTAACAGCACGGCTACCGCCCGAGTTGTAATGAGGCCCAATGAATTCAACTTTCAACGACTTCAGTGCAATAAAATAAGATCTCCGAGCAGTAAGGTTGATGGCCCTCCAGAACAGATATGTTCTAGACCTAGTCATAGCACTGGATGAGGAGTTTGCGCCAAGATTGGTTCTTCTTGCTGGACGTTCATGCCAGCAAATGACGAAGCAAATGGAACACTAACTGAAGCTGTTAGCAGATTTATCGAAAAATGTCATACCAAGATGGTGGAGGAAGCCAAATGTGCAGAAAAAGATGAAGCCTGGCTGTCATATATGTTCTCATGGATACCCACATGGATGGAGGATGGACTAAAAGTACTATAAGCAGCACTGATACTAATATTATTGAAATTATGTGTGAAAAGTATATGCACAACACAATGCAACAAGACGGCAAAGAAAACAGTAGGGATGAAAATATTAGTAGACAATAATGTTGAGTAGGGAAAGATAGTAGAAGCTTGAAATACAATATAGACGAAGATAAAGGAGTGTCCACTGTTCCTGACTGAAATTATAGTATTCAATGATCCCAACGACTACACGAAATACTGGGCTAAATGTGTGGGGTGCAACCCAGAAGGAGAGTGCTGTTACATGACGTGGAGTTTAGATGACCATGCAAATTACTATGGACATCTTGGAGGAGTAACGAAGATATGGCTCCCAAGAGCGACCTTGAATCGATTTTGAGATGTGGTCAATAAGTCGACCAAAGGGGGGACTGAAGAGAGGGTCCCTGGAATGGGCCTTGTGACCCCTATAGGCATGACAGCCTGAACGCTCGGGAATGAGAGATGATAGGCACTGTTTGGCCAGCCTCCAGAGGGGCTAGTAAATTCTACATATGTGAGCAGATATTCTCTTAGACAACCATTCAAACCCTATCCAGCTGCGTCTTCGCGGACACAGGTGCCTCCACACTGGACCAGGTTGACTAATGATAAATATCCAACGGTGCTACGACATAGTGACATTAGCCACGAAGCAACTGCATCCCTGCACGAAGTTACACGGACAAACACGTGCAAACACAAAGAACATGCACATACTGTTGAAAGTCGTTCTTATTTACTTTCATTAGCCAAATGCAGAAATGCAAGAGAGCAAGAGTCACATAAAACAAGCTTGCAACCGCTTATTGCATCTAACCATGTGCAACTTCAGGGAAATATAAGGAACCTGGAAGAACCGAATACTACTAACCTCAAGAGCAAGCAATACAATAACACACATTTAGACACAGATAATCCATAGAACAACTGTAGTGAAGATGCGCAAAGCCAGAGGCCTCAGAACAAGCAACACAGACTTACAGACTCTGCAGCACATAGCGAAGGGCCAGTGGTGGGAGCCAAGGACAAAGGCTGGTGGTAAATTCCTGGTTCCAGGGGCAAGGAGCCACCTGCACAACAGCAGAATAAATCCTCACTAATTGCAGACCAAAAGCTCAGTTTTGCAGTCCTCCCCCACGTGATGCGGCCGAGCCAAGCAAGAGCTATTTACCTGTGGTGGGAAGAGAAGCTGTTTCCAGTGAAACAGACAAGAACTGATATATGTGTTTCCCAAAAAACATTGCAATTCGCAGGCCGTCTCTCAGGCTAAGTGGATATACCAGTGGCAACAATGGGGACACACAGTCTTTCTCATCACCTTGAGAAGGTACACAGAGTGCTGAGAACACAGCAGGGTCCCAGGCCTGGGGAGACCCGTTCCAGCCATCAGGGAGCACAAATCCTAGGATGCAGGGTAATGGGCAAGGGCCAATGGTAGTCTTGCAACCCTGCAACAATGTAATAGATAGTTGTTGGGGAAGTCTCAGTCGAGACCACCTGACATGAAAGGACCAGTTAGCTAACACCTATAGGTGCCTTCTATAGGCACTACCACCCCAGCCACCCAATAGAGCGGGCTCTTAGGTTTTTGGGGAAGGGTTCATGTTTATGACGACATTTGGTAACAAAAGCCTGCGACACGGGCCCGGGAGCTGTGACTGCTGGAAATGTCCCTTTCTTGTATGATCCCTGTCTTTTATGGGGAATACAGGACAGTTCTAACTTGCCCTTGCCTTGTCTGAGAGCTCGTCATTGCCGGGGGGATCTGGTTTGTTGGGCCTGGGCACTCTGCTAACCGGTGACTGTGTAGCACGAACCTTGGTCCTCTGTCACAGGTTGCTCTTTGCAGGTGTTGCTGGTAGTAAAGAAGTCACTGCATAATGTCTCTGTGTCTTTAATAGAATCAAACCCCCACTCACACGAGGGGGTGGGGATTAGCCATGGTCTATATAGCAGGGCTTGCAAGGACAACTCACACCCGCTGAGATTGATAATAGCGTATCAATAAACTGTCACCAAGGTCAGTTATTGCATTTACTGGCTGAGCTGTCCCGCACATATTACTAGATCTTTTGTCCTCAGCAGATCCTTCAGGAATCTGGTAAACACAGCCCCAGCCCAAAGATCCTTGTGATCCCCCTTGCCACTCCCCCTCCCCATTCTCATCTGCACCGCTTTAGGAGGAAGGGACTCGTTAAACTCTACCGCCCAGCTCCTTCCAAGGCCAGCTTCTTGATATCTGGGCCAAGGGCTCTGCAGCTGCGTGTCAGAATAATCAGTGTATTTAATGAAAACATCTTTAAATAGCCGAGGCTACCCGGGGAGGGGGAGGGGCGAATGGTGGAGGGCCGTGGTGCACACGAGGTCCCCCTGAAGGACAGCCAGGGGGGGGCAGGCAAGTTCCCCAGAAGCTGCAGAGATGGACACGGGCAGTAGATTTCAGAAAACCGAGCCTCGGGCACCGCCATATACAAATACTACAGACACTGCTCCCCTATATTACTGCAGGGTCATCTACTACAGACACTGCACCCCATATGACTGCCAGGGTCATCCACATCCACTACAGGCACTGCACCCCATATCACTGCAGGGTCATCCACATCTACTACTGACACTGCACCCCATATGACTGCCAGGGCCATCCATATCCACTACAGACACTGCACCCCATATCACTGCATGGATCATCCACAGCTACTACAGACACTGCACCCCCATATCACTGCAGGGTCATCCACATCTACAGACACTCCACCCCCATATCACTGCAGGGTCAGCCACATCTACTACAGACACTCCACCCCAATATCTATGCATGGGTCATCCACATCCAATACAGAGTCTGCACCCCCATATCACTGCAGGGTCATCCACATCTACTACAGACACTGCACCCCCATATCACTGCAGGGTCGTCCATATCTACTACAGACACTGCACCCCCATATCACTGCAGGGTCATCCACATCTACTACAGACACTCCACCCCAATATCTATGAATGGGTCATCCACATCCAATACAGATTCTGCACCCCCATATCACTGCAGGGTCATCCACATCTACTACAGACACTGCACCCCCATATCACTGCAGGGTCATCCACATCTACTACAGACACTGCACCCCCATATCACTGCATGGGTCATACACATCCACTGCAGACACTGCACCCCAATATCTATGCATGGGTCATCCACATCCACTGCAGACACTGCACCCCAATATCTATGCATGGGTCATCCACATCCAATACAGAGTCTGCACCCCCATATCACTGTATGGGTCATCCACATCTACTACAGACACTGCACCCCCATATCACTGCATGGGTCATACACATCCACTGCAGACACTGCACCCCAATATCTATGCATGGGTCATCCACATCCACTGCAGACACTGCACCCCCATATCACTGTATGGGTCATCCACATCTACTACAGACACTGCACCCCCATATCACTGCAGGGTCATCCACATCTACTACAGACACTCCACCCCATATCACTGCATGGGTCATACACATCACTGCAGACACTGCACCCCAATATCTATGCATGGGTCATCCACATCCACTGCAGACACTGCACCCCCATATCACTGCAGGGTCATCCACATCTACTACAGACACTGCACCCCCATATCACTGTATGGGTCATCCACATCTACTACAGACACTGCACCCCATATCACTGCATGGATCATCCACAGCTACTACAGACACTGCACCCCCATATCACTGCAGGGTCATCCACATCTACTACTGACACTGCACCCCGCATCACTGCAGGGTCATCCACATCCAATACAGAGTCTGCACCCCCATATCACTGCAGGGTCATCAACATCTACTACAGACACTGCACCCCCATATCACTGCAGGGTCATCCACATCTACTACAGACACTCCACCCCCATATCACTGCATGGGTCATCCACATCCACTGCAGACACTGCACCCCAATATCTATGCATGGGTCATCCACATCTACTACAGACACTGCACCCCCATATCACTGCAGAGTCATCCACATCTACTACAGTCACTGCACCCCCATATCACTGCATGGATCATCCACATCTACTACAGACACTGCACCCCCATATCACTGCAGAGTCATCCACATCTACTACAGTCACTGCACCCCATATCACTGCTTGGGTCCATCCACATCTACTTCAGACACTGCACCCCCATATCACTGCAGGGTCATCCACATCTACTACTGACACTGCACCCCATATCACTGCATGGGTCATACACATCCACTGCAGACACTGCACCACCATATCACTGCATGGGTCATACACATCCACTGCAGACACTGCACCACCATATCACTGCAGGGGTCATACACATCCACTGCAGACACTGCACCACCATATCACTGCAGGGTCATCCACATCCAATACAGAGTCTGCACCCCCATATCACTGTATGGGTCATCCACATCTATTACAGACACTGCACCCCCATAACACTGCAGAGTCATCCACATCTACTACAGTCACTGCACCCCCATATCACTGCTTGGGTCCATCCACATCTACTACAGACACTGCACCCCCATATCACTGCAGAGTCATCCACATCTACTACAGTCACTGCACCCCCATATCACTGCTTGGGTCCATCCACATCTACTACAGACACTGCACCCCCATATCACTGCAGAGTCATCCACATCTACTACAGTCACTGCACCCCCATATCACTGCTTGGGTCCATCCACATCTACTACAGATACTGCACCCCCATATCACTGCAGGGTCATCCACATTTACTACAGACACTGCACCCCCATATCACTGCAGGGTCATCCACATCTACTACTGACACTGCACCCCATATCACTGCATGGGTCATACACATCCACTGCAGACACTGCACCACCATATCACTGCAGGGTCATCCACATCCAATACAGAGTCTGCACCCCCATATCACTGTATGGGTCATCCACATCTACTACAGACACTGCACCCCCATATCACTGCAGGGTCATCCACATCTACTACAGTCACTGCACCCCCATATCACTGCTTGGGTCCATCCACATCTACTACAGACACTGCACCCCCATATCAATGCAGGGTCATCCACATTTACTACAGTCACTGCACCCCATATGACTGCCAGGGTCATCCACATCCACTACAGACACTGCACCCCATATCACTGCATGGATCATCCACAGCTACTACAGACACTGCACCCCCATATCACTGCAGGGTCATCCACATCTACTACTGACACTGCACCCCCATATCACTGCAGGGTCATCCACATCTACTAGAGACACTCCACCCCCATATCACTGCAGGGTCATCCACGTCCACTACAGACACTGACCCCCATATCACTGCAGAGTCATCCACATCTACTACACTCACTGCACCCCCATATCACTGCTTGGGTCCATCCACATCTACTACAGACACTGCACCCCCATATCACTGCAGGGTCATCCACATTTACTACAGAAACTGCACCCCCATATCACTGCAGGGTCATCCACATCTACTACAGACACTGCACCCCCATATCACTGCAAGGGGCATCCACATCTACTACAGACACTGCACCCCCATATCACTGCATGGGTCCATCCACATCCATCACAGACACTGACACCCATATCACTGCATGGGACATCCACATCTACTACAGACACTGCACCCCCATATCACTGCATGGGTCCATACACATCTACTACAGATACTGCCCCCCCATATCACTGCAGGGTTATCCACATCTACTACAGACACTGCACCCCCATATCACTGCAAGGGGCATCCACATCTACTACAGACACTGCACCCCCATATCACTGCAAGGGGCATCCACATCTACTACAGACACTGCACCCCCATATCACTGTATGGGTCCATCCACATCTACTACAGACACTGCACCCCCATATCACTGCAAGGGGCATCCACATCTACTACAGACACTGCACCCCCATATCACTGCAAGGGGCATCCACATCTACTACAGACACTGCACCCCCATATCACTGCAAGGGGCATCCACATCTACTACAGGCACTGCACCCCCATATCACTGCAAGGGGCATCCACATCTACTACAGACACTGCACCCCCATATCACTGCATGGGTCCATCCACATCCACTACAGACACTGACCCCCATATCACTGCATGGGACATCCACATCTACTACAGACACTGCACCCCCATATCACTGCATGGGTCCATCCACATCTACTACAGATACTGCACCCCCATATCACTGCAGGGTTATCCACATCTACTACAGACACTGCACCCCCATATCACTGCAAGGGGCATCCACATCTACTACAGACACTGCCCTCCAATATCACTGCATGGGACATCCACATCCACTACAGACACTGCACCCCCATATCACTGCTTGGGTCCATCCACATCCACTACAGACACTGACCCCCATATCACTGCATGGGGCATCCACGTCTACTACAGACACTGACCCCCACATCACTGCATGGGACATCCACATCCACTACAGACACTGCACCCCCATATCACTGCTTGGGTCCATCCACATCCACTACAGACACTGACCCCCACATCACTACATGGGACATCCACATCCACTACAGACACTGCACCCCATATCACTGCAGGGCCATCCACATTTACTACAGAAACTGCACCCCCATATCACTGCAGGGTCATCCACATCTACTACAGACACTGCACCCCCATATCACTGCATGGGTCCATCCACATCTACTACAGATACTGCACCCCCATATCACTGCAGGGTTATCCACATCTACTACAGACACTGCACCCCATATCACTGCAAGGGGCATCCACATCTACTACAGACACTGCACCCCCATATCACTGCATGGGTCCATCCACATCCACTACAGACACTGACCCCCATATCACTGCATGGGACATCCACATCTACTACAGACACTGCACTCCAATATCACTGCATGGGACATCCACATCTACTACAGACACTGCACTCCAATATCACTGCATGGGACATCCACATCCACTACAGACACTGACCCCCATATCACTACATGGGTCATCCACATCTACTACAGACACTGCACCCCCATATCACTGCATGGGTCCATCCACATCCACTACAGACACTGACCCCCATATCACTGCATGGGACATCCACATCTACTACAGACACTGCACTCCAATATCACTGCATGGGACATCCACATCTACTACTGACACTGCACTCCAATATCACTGCATGGGACATCCACATCTACTACTGACACTGCACCCCATATGACTGCATGGGTCATCCACATCCACTACAGACACTGACCCCATATCACTACATGGGTCATCCACATCTACTACTGACACTGCACCCCATATCACTGCATGGGACATCCACATCTACTACAGACACTGCACTCCAATATCACTGCATGGGACATCCACATCCACTACAGACACTGACCCCCATATCACTACATGGGACATCCACATCCACTACAAACACTGACCCCCATATCACTGCATGGGACATCCACATCTACTACAGACACTGCACTCCAATATCACTGCATGGGACATCCACATCCACTACAGACACTGACCCCCATATCACTACATGGGTCATCCACATATACTACTGACACTGCACCCCATATCACTGCATGGGACATCCACATCTACTACTGACACTGCACCCCCATATCACTGCATGGGACATCCACATCTACTACTGACACTGCACCCCCATATCACTGCATGGGTCCTCCACATCCACTACAGACACTGCACCCCAATATCACTGCATGGGTCCTCCCCATCTACTACAGGCCAGTGTCTGCCCAGCGCAAGCCCTTTTTTTCTGCGTCTGACAGGTTTTCCTGCTCCCCCCAGGCAAGAGTTCTGGTGATCCTTCAAAGTCGACATGTTGAAATCCCCTCACATGATGACTACTGGGTCAATCAGTGCTTCCACCAACATGTCCTCCAGGTCCATTATCCCCTTAATAAAAGCAGAGTCAGCAGTTCCCTCAGAGTTCCAGTAAATGTTGCATACAGTCAGCCACTCGGGGTGGTTTGTCCTCAACCCTGAACACTTCATCTGTAATACATGCGTGTACGGGTTTTGAGCCCGATGCTGGTCTTCCCTTAATGCCCTTCAGAGCTGGGTTCAAAATGGCAGTCTCACCGTCCAGGACCGGTGGTTTCCTTAGCCAGGACACCTGTAGGCAGATGATCTCAAAGTTCTCCCAGACCAAACAAGTGACGAAGCCCCTGGTGTTCCAACCGCCCATGGCCCACCTAGGTAAGGTTATTTCCCTTTCTTCTACATGGACATTTCCCACCGTGATGCACAGAGGAGACTTCTCGCCATCACCCCATCCACTCTTTTCCTACTTGTGTGGGTTTCTTGTATTTTTCTCTGGTTTGAGGGCAGTTATAAATTCTCTCCCATTATTAGGGTTCTATGCTTCACAATCTATATTGTTTCTCTCTTTGGCCTCTGAGGTTAAAGAGATAAGCAATACCTCTTCCAATATTGCTATCTTGAGTCGGTCATCTTCCAAGTGGACCACAGCTTTGTCCAATCTCTCTTCACTTGGGAATTCCACCCTTGCAATATAATTTCTTGTAATTAATCTCAGTTTTGGTCTATGCTGCAGCATTCTAAGGCGGTTTCCTCGCTCCGGGATTAGACCATCACCTATGTTGAAGATCCTTTCCAGAGTGACATTTAGTCCCAATCTCCCTTCTCCCTACATCTTTCTCCATAGTTGTTCTTTTTCGGGACGCTTTGTTTCTCTGATAATCTATCAAACCTGTCTGATATTGGATTCCCAGAGGAGAAAGACTGTGTTGAGGACCTCTCCTCCTTAGGTACTTGGCCGTACAGGCACGCCTTAGATATTAATTCCAAACTTTTCTGCTCTAGTGTTTTGAACTGTGGGTGTGACTTCTCCCCGTTCCGGCCCTGTGGGGCAGCCTCAGTGTTGGTCGACAGGCACCTCTCTGCTTCCCGCTGTGCGTCGACCGCTGTTCGTCGTCCGCTGCTCGATTGGCTGCTTCTTGATCCTCTTCCCTCTCGTCATCACCGGAACATATTGAAACTTCCAGGGGCTGTTCTAACGTTGTTTCCTCTATCAACATATCTTCGCCTGATCGCTGCGTGGGTCTTTTTTCCCTCACTCCTCTTCTTTTGGGCCTGTTTTCGTCTTTGGCCCATGGGGGCCTTTTTCCTTCAGAGTAACTGGGCAATTTAATTTCCTCATGAATTGGCGGGAGTCGTTTGATTTCATTTTTAAATGAATGTGGTCTCGCCTTAGCTTTCCCTTTTCTTGCTCCTTCTGGTCGGGTGGTTTTGCCCCATGGTCTTTTTCGTAGGGTATTGGACAATAAACATTTCAGATGAAGCCTCCAGTGTCAGGCTGTCACGTGGCTTTGGTTTTGCCCCGACCCCCAACATCCTTCTCCTGTTTGTCCGACACTTCTTGTTCTTCAGGGGGTCTTAGGGATCATGTTCCATCCATCTTCATCACAAGAGAATAACCGATGGTTTAGTTTGAGTGGCATCATGTAAGGATTCGGGGGATTGTTCCCCATATCAGAGACCATGTTGAGCGAAGGTCCGCTATGGCCCGGGCTTGTCCAGGGTGTTGTCTGGGGGTGTCCGCACACTGGCCCGGAAGTGCTTGAGTCACCTCTCACTCTTGGCGTCTTAGCCTTTTTTCCTCAATAATTGGGTCCAAGATCTTATGTAGTATGTTCGTGGTCTCCTCCCTATTTTTGTCCAGTTTACTTTGAACTTCAGTTACAAAGCCCTCTACAAAGACCTTTGGGTCTTCCTCCCTCAAGGTGTCTAAGCTCGGAGCAAGAGAGTCCACCAAGAAGGCAGATGGAGTGAACCTCCATTTTCTGTTTCTGTTTTGATTCAACACCCGCTTTCTCCCCTCCACTCCACCCTGAATTTGTGGTAAGTTATGTTTGTGGCTCTTCTTGAGTGGGCCTGATGAGGAGACTTTAGAGCTTCTTTAAGAGGCAACTTTCTGGGGGTACTCACTAATTGGTGGACAGTTATTTGTTGACGAGGGCCTGTTTGCCTAACTGGCAATTCCAAATTGTTTTTGGCGCTATCAATATGGCTCTCTCCAAGTTCTTCCAATGGGGAACTAATTTGCGTAGATTTGCAGGTGCAATCCTCAAGCAATTGAGCTTTGCATTCCTCCAAACTCCTTTCCAGCTGGTTCCAACTTGCTAGCAAGGCTGCACCCTCTACTTCCTCCCGTGCCCATCGTTTCGTGGACTTTGCAGTTAGGGTAGCCTTGTGTCTTTCAATCTTAAGGTATTATAGTCAAATCGTTGCGTGCCCAAGCCCCCAGTTATTCCTAAACTCGTTGGTTTTAATTATGATGTACCTTTAGGGGGGGACATTTTATCAAATGCTAGTGCCTTCCCATTTTCCTGTCACCCAATGGCTCCATGAAAGGTTTCTTATGGAAGTATGGGTCGCCGCTGCGGCCCCTGGTAGGTTGACTATACTGTGGCATGAGTGTGCTGCTGGTTCCTAATAGTCTGGCTGTAACAAGTCTGTCACAGCGACTGAGCAGTCAGTAGAGTATGGATCCAATGACTGGGACACTGGGAGCAGCTCCGATGAGTGGTATCTCTCTCGACGTGTACACTTGTCTCGTTGTTTTGCAAGAATACCCCTTTGGGGGTCTCTCTATAAAATCCTTCCGAACTCTCCCTCTATCGTTGGGCATCAGACCTGATGCCACATGGTTTTGAGAGACACAAGGTCCCCTTGAACATGCAAATGGGGCAGCAGACGGGAAGGGGGTGTAGGGTCCCATATGTTTCTAAGTAGGAGGCTGTTGAGGCTGCGACCAGAACTTTGCCCACGGATGGCACTGGGGGCTTGTGGGTTGTGAATAGTGGACTCATACTGGACGGTTCATCGCCTTCACCAGTCGACCATTATAGGTTGCCAGCTCCTCACTTTATTCAATGTACTCCCCATCACAGACCCCCGCTGGAATTCTCAGCTCAGTCCTTCCTCGCTACTGCTGCTTTACAAGAGTGTCGTCCATTATCGTCTCCGGCGCAGTCTTCGACTCCTGACACAGCGTTCAACAAATCGATTACGCGCGCGCGCGCTTCTGCAGAGAACTGCTGTCACTCTGCTCCACGAGAAGGCTCCTCCTCGCTACAATGGGCAGCAAAGACAGACTTGCTGAGCCTTCCACCTCCAACAAAGCCACACTGCAGAGAACTGCTGTCACTCTGCTTCACGAGAAGGCTCCTCCTCGCTACAATGGGCAGCAAAGACAGACTTGCTGAGCCTTCCACCTCCAACAAAGCCACACTGCAGAGAACTGCTGTCACTCTGCTTCACGAGAAGGCTCCTCCTCGCTACAATGGGCAGCAAAGACAGACTTGCTGAGCCTTCCACCTCCAACAAAGCCACACTGCAGAGATCTGCTGTCACTCTGCTTCACGAGAAGGCTCCTCCTCGCTACAATGGGCAGCAAAGACAGACTTTCTGAGCCTTCCACCTCCAACAAAGCCCCACTGCAAAGAACTGCTGTCACTCTGCTTCACGAGAAGGCTCCTCCTCGCTACAATGGGCAGCAAAGACAGACTTGCTGAGCCTTCCACCTCCAACAAAGCCACACTGCAAAGAACTGCTGTCACTCTGCTTCACGAGAAGGCTCCTCCTCGCTACAATGGGCAGCAAAGACAGACTTGCCGAGCCTTCCACCTCCAACAAAGCCACACTGCAAAGAACTGCTGTCACTCTGCTTCACGAGAAGGCTCCTCCTCGCTACAATGGGCAGCAAAGACAGACTTGCTGAGCCTTCCACCTCCAACAAAGCCACACTGCAAAGAACTGCTGTCACTCTGCTTCACGAGAAGGCTCCTCCTCGCTACAATGGGCAGCAAAGACAGACTTGCTGAGCCTTCCACCTCCAACAAAGCCACACTGCAAAGAACTGCTGTCACTCTGCTTCACGAGAAGGCTCCTCCTCGCTACAATGGGCAGCAAAGACAGACTTGCTGAGCCTTCCACCTCCAACAAAGCCACACTGCAAAGAACTGCTGTCACTCTGCTTCACGAGAAGGCTCCTCCTCGCTACAATGGGCAGCAAAGACAGACTTGCTGAGCCTTCCACCTCCAACAAAGCCACACTGCAAAGAACTGCTGTCACTCTGCTTCACGAGAAGGCTCCTCCTCGCTACAATGGGCAGCAAAGACAGACTTGCTGAGCCTTCCACCTCCAACAAAGCCACACTGCAAAGAACTGCTGTCACTCTGCTTCACGAGAAGGCTCCTCCTCGCTACAATGGGCAGCAAAGACAGACTTGCTGAGCCTTCCACCTCCAACAAAGCCACACTGCAAAGAACTGCTGTCACTCTGCTTCACGAGAAGGCTCCTCCTCGCTACAATGGGCAGCAAAGACAGACTTGCTGAGCCTTCCACCTCCAACAAAGCCACACTGCAAAGAACTGCTGTCACTCTGCTTCACGAGAAGGCTCCTCCTCGCTACAATGGGCAGCAAAGACAGACTTGCTGAGCCTTCCACCTCCAACAAAGCCACACTGCAAAGAACTGCTGTCACTCTGCTTCACGAGAAGGCTCCTCCTCGCTACAATGGGCAGCAAAGACAGACTTGCTGAGCCTTCCACCTCCAACAAAGCCACACTGCAAAGAACTGCTGTCACTCTGCTTCACGAGAAGGCTCCTCCTCGCTACAATGGGCAGCAAAGACAGACTTGCTGAGCCTTCCACCTCCAACAAAGCCACACTGCAAAGAACTGCTGTCACTCTGCTTCACGAGAAGGCTCCTCCTCGCTACAATGGGCAGCAAAGACAGACTTGCTGAGCCTTCCACCTCCAACAAAGCCACACTGCAAAGAACTGCTGTCACTCTGCTCCACGAGAAGGCTCCTCCTCGCTACAATGGGCAGCAAAGACAGACTTGCTGAGCCTTCCACCTCCAACAAAGCCACACTGCAAATAACTGCTGTCACTCTGCTCCACGAGAAGGCTCCTCCTCGCTACAATGGGCAGCAAAGACAGACTTGCCGAGCCTTCCACCTCCAACAAAGCCACACTGCAAAGAACTGCTGTCACTCTGCTCCACGAGAAGGCTCCTCCTCGCTACAATGGGCAGCAAAGACAGACTTTCCGAGCCTTCCACCTCCAACAAAGCCACACTGCAAAGAACTGCTGTCACTCTGCTTCACGAGAAGGCTCCTCCTCGCTACAATGGGCAGCAAAGACAGACTTGCCGAGCCTTCCACCTCCAACAAAGCCACACTGCAAAGAACTGCTGTCACTCTGCTCCACGAGAAGGCTCCTCCTCGCTACAATGGGCAGCAAAGACAGACTTGCCGAGCCTTCCACCTCCAACAAAGCCACACTGCAAAGAACTGCTGTCACTCTGCTTCACGAGAAGGCTCCTCCTCGCTACAATGGGCAGCAAAGACAGACTTGCCGAGCCTTCCACCTCCAACAAAGCCACACTGCAAAGAACTGCTGTCACTCTGCTTCACGAGAAGGCTCCTCCTCGCTACAATGGGCAGCAAAGACAGACTTGCCGAGCCTTCCACCTCCAACAAAGCCACACTGCAAAGAACTGCTGTCACTCTGCTCCACGAGAAGGCTCCTCCTCGCTACAATGGGCAGCAAAGACAGACTTGCCGAGCCTTCCACCTCCAACAAAGCCACACTGCAAAGAACTGCTGTCACTCTGCTCCACGAGAAGGCTCCTCCTCGCTACAATGGGCAGCAAAGACAGACTTGCCGAGCCTTCCACCTCCAACAAAGCCACACTGCAAAGAACTGCTGTCACTCTGCTTCACGAGAAGGCTCCTCCTCGCTACAATGGGCAGCAAAGACAGACTTGCCGAGCCTTCCACCTCCAACAAAGCCACACTGCAGAGATCTGCTGTCACTCTGCTTCACGAGAAGGCTCCTCCTCGCTACAATGGGCAGCAAAGACAGACTTGCCGAGCCTTCCACCTCCAACAAAGCCACACTGCAGAGATCTGCTGTCACTCTGCTTCACGAGAAGGCTCCTCCTCGCTACAATGGGCAGCAAAGACAAACTTGCTGAGCCTTCCACCTCCAACAAAGCCACACTGCAAAGAACTGCTGTCACTCTGCTTCACGAGAAGGCTCCTCCTCGCTACAATGGGCAGCAAAGACAGACTTGCTGAGCCTTCCACCTCCAACAAAGCCACACTGCAAAGAACTGCTGTCACTCTGCTTCACGAGAAGGCTCCTCCTCGCTACAATGGGCAGCAAAGACAGACTTGCTGAGCCTTCCACCTCCAACAAAGCCACACTGCAGGGATCTGCTGTCACTCTGCTTCACGAGAAGGCTCCTCCTCGCTACAATGGGCAGCAAAGACAGACTTGCTGAGCCTTCCACCTCCAACAAAGCCACACTGCAGAGATCTGCTGTCACTCTGCTTCACGAGAAGGCTCCTCCTCGCTACAATGGGCAGCAAAGACAAACTTGCTGAGCCTTCCAACTCCAACAAAGCCACACTGCAAAGAACTGCTGTCACTCTGCTTCACGAGAAGGCTCCTCCTCGCTACAATGGGCAGCAAAGACAGACTTTCTGAGCCTTCCACCTCCAACAAAGCCACACTGCAAAGAACTGCTGTCACTCTGCTTCACGAGAAGGCTCCTCCTCGCTACAATGGGCAGCAAAGACAGACTTGCCGAGCCTTCCACCTCCAACAAAGCCACACTGCAAAGAACTGCTGTCACTCTGCTTCACGAGAAGGCTCCTCCTCGCTACAATGGGCAGCAAAGACAGACTTGCCGAGCCTTCCACCTCCAACAAAGCCACACTGCAAAGAACTGCTGTCACTCTGCTTCACGAGAAGGCTCCTCCTCGCTACAATGGGCAGCAAAGACAGACTTTCTGAGCCTTCCACCTCCAACAAAGCCACACTGCAAAGAACTGCTGTCACTCTGCTTCACGAGAAGGCTCCTCCTCGCTACAATGGGCAGCAAAGACAGACTTGCCGAGCCTTCCACCTCCAACAAAGCCACACTGCAAAGAACTGCTGTCACTCTGCTCCACGAGAAGGCTCCTCCTCGCTACAATGGGCAGCAAAGACAGACTTGCCGAGCCTTCCACCTCCAACAAAGCCACACTGCAAAGAACTGCTGTCACTCTGCTCCACGAGAAGGCTCCTCCTCGCTACAATGGGCAGCAAAGACAGACTTGCCGAGCCTTCCACCTCCAACAAAGCCACACTGCAAAGAACTGCTGTCACTCTGCTTCACGAGAAGGCTCCTCCTCGCTACAATGGGCAGCAAAGACAGACTTGCCGAGCCTTCCACCTCCAACAAAGCCACACTGCAGAGATCTGCTGTCACTCTGCTTCACGAGAAGGCTCCTCCTCGCTACAATGGGCAGCAAAGACAGACTTGCCGAGCCTTCCACCTCCAACAAAGCCACACTGCAGAGATCTGCTGTCACTCTGCTTCACGAGAAGGCTCCTCCTCGCTACAATGGGCAGCAAAGACAAACTTGCCGAGCCTTCCACCTCCAACAAAGCCACACTGCAAAGAACTGCTGTCACTCTGCTTCACGAGAAGGCTCCTCCTCGCTACAATGGGCAGCAAAGACAGACTTTCTGAGCCTTCCACCTCCAACAAAGCCACACTGCAAAGAACTGCTGTCACTCTGCTTCACGAGAAGGCTCCTCCTCGCTACAATGGGCAGCAAAGACAGACTTGCTGAGCCTTCCACCTCCAACAAAGCCACACTGCAAAGAACTGCTGTCACTCTGCTTCACGAGAAGGCTCCTCCTCGCTACAATGGGCAGCAAAGACAGACTTGCTGAGCCTTCCACCTCCAACAAAGCCACACTGCAAAGAACTGCTGTCACTCTGCTTCACGAGAAGGCTCCTCCTCGCTACAATGGGCAGCAAAGACAGACTTGCTGAGCCTTCCACCTCCAACAAAGCCACACTGCAAAGAACTGCTGTCACTCTGCTTCACGAGAAGGCTCCTCCTCACTACAATGGGCAGCAAAGACAGACTTGCTGAGCCTTCCACCTCCAACAAAGCCACACTGCAAAGAACTGCTGTCACTCTGCTTCACGAGAAGGCTCCTCCTCACTACAATGGGCAGCAAAGACAGATTTTCTGAGCCTTCCACCTCCAACAAAGCCACACTGCAAAGAAGTGCTGTCACTCTGCTTTCAATAGCACCTGGAAAAGGGGATGGTAAAGGTGAAGGTGGCTCGTTGCAACAAGAGTATTGCAGTGTTAAAATCAAGGAATGGACCTGTAAGTGTGAATGTGTCAAGCCACACTGCGTGTTGGGACGGAGCATTTAAACCGTAAGCAGCCGCTTCCGACACTGATAGAAATCATATTACGAACGTGTTCAGAGAAACTGCTATTTTATTCATGTTAGATGGCTGTTATTGCTCCCTGGGCATCTAGAGACTTGCTCACTTCATCTTGGATAAGTCTTATCCACTGTTAATTGTCCAATACTTGGTTCTTGCAGATGTATTCATCTTCGTTAATCTAAGAGAACTATGTCTCATCTGTCTGCCTCCCTTCATGCTCCGAGTTATTTCTTGAAATAGCATCCTTGATCCCAGGCCAACATCGACTCCTCTTCATTTGCGCATGAATCAGTTTTCCAGCATCTGCTGACTCTTCAGCCCTGATCTGTTTCTCAGGTAGGTAGAATGGATCTTCCCACGAGCCGGCGCCCATTTCCCAATCACGGCCGTCCTTGCCACGTTACATATTCCTCTATAGCAAGCTTCTATGTGTCTCATCTACCCTGTGCTGCTGCGTATTTACACTTATCGATCCATCAGTTACTTCATTTATTTGCATAAAAGATTACTTTATTGTTTCGTACATGTTTCTCTTGTCGCTTCAGTTACATCGTCTTTCTTAAATATTTTCATATCGTTCCAGCATATTCTCATATTTCTTCTTCATGACATCGCTTTGCCCTTGTCAGATATCACTCTGCGCTCAATATTGTCTAATGGTGCGTGCAGACATCCATCCACTCTCTCAATGTGACGGTACATTTGATATGGTTCTCTGAGTGCATATCGTCACCCGTACACTCAATGCGGTATAGGGACAACACAGGGGGTCCCCACATGCAGCTCTTCTCCTGCCGTTCCAATAGGACAGCCGTGAGGAGCTGGGAGTTAGGGTATATGCGTCTACCTGCTCCTCTACAGGGTGGAGGTTCCAGAGTCTTGGGGCATAGACAGAGAGGGCCTCTGTTCTGTTTCCTTCCTGCACTAGCACAGTTCAAGTGTACACATGTTCTTGCTTCTGGTGGATCGTAGGCCTCTGGAGATGCTGACTTCCTCAGTGAGGTAGCTTGGGGACTTCAGGGTGACAACCTTGTAGATGATGAATCAGGATGTGATGATAGGGGTTTGGGGACTTCAGGGTGATGGCCTTGTAGATGATGCAGCAGGATGTGATGACAGGGGCTTGGGGACTTCAGGGTGACGGCCCTGTAGATGATGCAGCAGGATGTGATGATAGGGGCTTGGGGACTTCAGGGTGACAGCCTTGTAGATGATGCAGCAGGATGTGATGATAGGGCCTTGGGGACTTCAGGGTGACTTCCTTGTAGATGATGCAGCAGGATGTGATGATAGGGGTTTGGGGACTTCAGGGTGATGGCCTTATAGATGATGCAGCAGGATGTGATGATAGGGGCTTGGGGACCTCAGGGTGACCGCCTTGCAGATGATGCAGCAGGATGTGATGATAGGGGCTTGGGGACTTCAGGGTGACGGCCTTGTAGATGATGCAGCAGGTTTGGGTGATAGGGGCTTGGGGACTTCAGGGTGACCGCCTTGTAGATGATGCAGCAGGATGTGATGATAGGGGCTTGGGGACTTCAGGGTGATGGCCTTGTAGATGATGCAGCAGGTTTGGGTGATAGGGGCTTGGGGACTTCAGGGTGACTGCCTTGTAGATGATGCAGCAGGATGTGATGATAGGGGCTTGGGGTCTTCGGGGTGATGGCCTTGTAGATGATGCAGCAGGAGGTGATGATAGGGGCTTGGGGACCTCAGGGTGACGGCCTTGTAGATGATGCAGCAGGATGTGATGATAGGGGTTTGGGGACCTCAGGGTGATGGCCTTGTAGATGATGCAGCAGGATGTGATGATAGGGGCTTGGGGACTTCAGGGTGCTGGCCTTGTAGATGATGCAGCAGCAGGATGTGATGGTAGGGGTTTGGGGACTTCAGGGTGACGGCCTTGTAGATGATGCAGCAGGATGTGATGATAGGGGCTTGGGGACTTCAGGGTGATGGCCCTGTAGATGATGCAGCAGGATGTGATGATAGGGGTTTGGGGACCTCAGGGTGACGGCCTTGTAGATGATGCAGCAGTAAGTGATGATAGGGGCTTGGGGACTTCAGGGTGACTTCCTTGTAGATGATGCAGCAGGATGTGATGATAGGGACTTGGGGACTTCAGGGTGATGGCCCTGTAGATGATGCAGCAGGATGTGATGATAGGGGCTTGGGGACTTCAGGGTGACGGCCTTGTAGATGATGCAGCAGTAAGTGATGATAGGGGCTTGGGGACTTCAGGGTGACAGCCTTGTAGATGATGCAGCAGGATGTGATGATAGGGGCTTGGGGACTTCAGGGTGACGGCCTTGAAGATGATGCAGCAGGATGTGATGATGGGGGCTTGGGGACTTCAGGGTGACGGCCTTGTAGATGATGCAGTAGGATGTGATGACAGGGGCTTCGGGCCTTCAGGGTGACAGCCTTGTAGATGATGCAGCAGGAGGTGATGATAGGGGCTTGGGGCCTTCAGGGTGACGGCCTTGTAGATGATGCAGCAAGAGGTGATGATAGGGGCTTGGGACTTCAGGGTGACGGCCTAGTAGATGATGCAGCAGGATGTGATGATAGGGGTTTGGGGACTTCAGGGTTAGGGCATTGTAGATGATGCAGCAGGATGTGATGATAGGGGCTTGGGGACTTCAGGGTGACGGCCTTGTAGATGATGCAGCAGTAAGTGATGATAGGGGCTTGGGGACTTCAGGGTGACGGCCTTGTAGATGATGCAGCAGGATGTGATGATAGGGGCTTGGGGACTTCAGGGTGACGGCCCTGTAGATGATGCAGCAGGATGTGATGATAGGGGCTTGGGGAGTTTAGGGTGACGGCCCTGTAGATGATGCAGCAGGATGTGACGATAGGGGCTTGGAGACTTCAGGGTGACATCCTTGTAGATGATGCAGCAGGATGTGATGATAGGGACTTGCGGTCTTCGGGGTGACAGCCTTGTAGATGATGCAGCAGTAAGAGATGATAGGGGCTTGGGGACTTCAGGGTGACGGCCTTGTAGATGATGCAGCAGGATGCGATGATAGGGGCTTGGGGACTTCAGGGTGACGGCCCTGTAGATGATGCAGCAGGATGTGATGATAGGGGCTTGGGGAGTTTAGGGTGACGGCCCTGTAGATGATGCAGCAGGATGTGACGATAGGGGCTTGGAGACTTCAGGGTGACGGCCTAGTAGATGATGCAGCAGGATGTGATGACAGGGGCTTGGGGACTTCAGGGTGACAGTCTTGAAGATGATGCAGCAGGATGTGATGATAGGGGCTTGGGGACTTTGGGGTGACGGCTTTGTAGATGATGCAGCAGGATGTGATGATAGGGGGTTGGGGACTTCAGGGTGACGGCCTTGTAGATGATGCAGCAGGATGTGATGAAAGGGGCTTGCGGTCTATTCGGGGTGACAGCCTTGACTTCGGGGTGACAGCCTTGAAGATGATGCAGCAGGATGTGATGATAGGGGCTTGGGGACTTCAGGGTGACAGCCTTGTAGATGAGGCAGCAGGAGGTGATGATAGGGGCTTGGGGGCTTCAGGGTGAAAGCCTTGTAGATGATGAAGCAGGATGTGATTACAGGGGTTTGGGGAATCCAGGGTGACCGCCTTGTAGATGATGAAGCAGGAGGTGATGATAGCGGCTTGGACACTTCAGGGTGACGGCCCTGTAGATGATGCAGCAGCATGTGATGATAGGGGCTTGGGGACTTCAGGGTGACGGCCCTGTAGATGATGCAGAAGGGTGTGATGATAGGGGCTTGGGGACTTCAGGGTGACGGCCCTGTAGATGATGCAGCAGGATTTGATGATAGGGGCTTGGGACGCTTCAGGGTGATGGCCTTGCAGATGATGCAGCAGCATGTGATGATAGGGGCTTGGGGACGTCGGGGTGATAGCCTTGTAGATGATGCAGCAGGATGTGATGATAAGGGCTTGGGGACTTCGGGGTGACGGCCTTGCAGATGATGCAGCAGCATGTGATGATAGGGGCTTGGGGACTTCAGGGTGACAGCCTTGTAGATGATGCAGCAGGATGTGATGATAGGTGTTTAGGGCCTTCAGGGTCTCAGCCTTGCAGATGATGCAGTAGGATGTGATGATAGGGGCTTGGGGACTTCAGGGTGACAGCCTTGTACATGATGCAGCAGGATGTGATGATAGGGGCTTGGGGACTTCAGGGTGACCGCCTTGTGGATGATGCAGCAGGATGTGATGATAGGGGCTTGGGGACTTCAGGGTGACGGCCTTGTAGATGATGCAGCAGGATGTGATGGTAGGGGCTTGGGGACTTCAGGGTGACGGCCTTGTAGATGATGAGCAGGATGTGATGATAGGGGCTTGGGGACGTCAGGGTGACGACCTTGTAGATGATGCAGCAGGATGTGATGATAGGGGTTTGGGGACTTCAGGATGACGGCCTTGCAGATGATGCAGCAGGATGTGATGATAGGGGTTTGGGGACTTCAGGGTGACGGACTTGTAGATGATGCAGCAGGATGTGATGATAGCGGCTTGGGCACTTCAGGTAGACAGACTTGTAGATGATGCAGCAGGATGTGATGACAGTTGTTTGGGGGCTTCAGGGTGACCACCTTGTAGATGATGCAGCAGGATTTGATGATAGGGGCTTGGGAAACTTCAGGGTGATGGCCTTGTAGATGATGCAGCAGGATGTGATGATAGGGGCTTGGGGACTTCAGGATGACGGCCTTGTAGATGATGCAGCATGATGTGATGATAGGGGCTTGGGAACTTCAGGGTGACAGCCTTGTAGATGATGCAGCAGGATGTGATGATAGGGGCTTAGGGACTTCAGGGTGACGGCCTTGTAGATGATGCAGCAGTAAGTGATGATAGGGGCTTGGGAAGTTCAGGGTGACGGCCGTGTAGATGATGCAGCATGATGTGATGATAGGGGCTTGGGAACTTCAGGGTGACAGCCTTGTAGATGATGCAGCAGGATGTGATGATAGGGGCTTGGGGACTTCAGGGTGACGGCCTTGTAGATGATGCAGCAGGATGTGATGATAGGGGCTTGGGGACTTCAGGGTGACAGCCTTGTAGATGATACAGCAGGATGTGATGATAGGGGCTTGGGGACTTCAGGGTGACAGCCTTGTAGATGATACAGCAGGATGTGATGATAGGGGCTTGGGGACTTCAGGGTGACGGCCTTGTAGATGATGCAGCAGGATGTGATGATAGGGCCTTGGGGACTTCAGATTAACAGCCTTGCAGATGATGCAGCAGGATGTGATAATAGGGGCTTGGGGACTTCAGGGTGCTGGCCTTGTAGATGATGCAGCAGCAGGATGTGATGGTAGGGGTTTGGGGACTTCAGGGTGACAGCCTTGTAGATGATGCAGCAGGATGTGATGATAGGGGCTTGGGGACTTCAGGGTGACTTCCTTGTAGATGATGCAGCAGGATGTGATGATAGGGACTTGGGGACTTCAGGGTGACGGCCTTGTAGATGATGCAGCAGGATGTGATGATAGGGGCTTGGGGACTTCAGGGTGATGGCCCTGTAGATGATGCAGCAGGATGTGATGATAGGGGCTTGGGGAGTTCAGGGTGACGGCCCTGTAGATGATGCAGCAGGATGTGATGATAGGGGCTTGGGGACTTTAGGGTGACATCCTTGTAGATGATGCAGCAGGATGTGATGATAGGGACTTGCGGTCTTCGGGGTGACAGCCTTGAAGATGATGCAGCAGGATGTGATGATAGGGGCTTGGGGACTTTGGGGTGACGGCCTTGTAGATGATGCAGCAGGATGTGATGATAGGGGGTTGGGGACTTCAGATTGACAGCCTTGAAGATGATGCAGCAGGATGTGATCATAGGGGCTTGGAGACTTCAGGGTGACAGCCTTGAAGATGATGCAGCAGGATGTGATGATAGGGGCTTGGGGACTTCGGGGTGACGGCCTTGTAGATGATGCAGCAGGATATGATGATAGGGGCTTGCGGTCTTCGGGGTGACAGCCTTGACTTCGGGGTGACAGCCTTGAAGATGATGCAGCAGGATGTGATGATAGGGGCTTGGGGACTTCAGGGTGACAGCCTTGTAGATGAGGCAGCAGGAGGTGATGATAGGGGCTTGGGGACTTCAGGGTGACAGTCTTGCAGATGATGCAGCAGGATGTGATTACAGGGGTTTGGGGAATCCAGGGTGACGGCCTTGTAGATGATGAAGCAGGAGGTGATGATAGCGGCTTGGACACTTCAGGGTGACGGCCCTGTAGATGATGCAGCAGCATGTGATGATAGGGGCTTGGGGACTTCAGGGTGACGGCCCTGTAGATGATGCAGAAGGATGTGATGATAGGGGCTTGGGGACTTCAGTGTGACGGCCCTGTAGATGATGCAGCAGGATTTGATGATAGGGGGTTGGGACGCTTCAGGGTGATGGCCTTGCAGATGATGCAGCAGCATGTGATGATAGGGGCTTGGGGACGTCGGGGTGATAGCCTTGTAGATGATGCAGCAGGATGTGATGATAAGGGCTTGGGGACTTCGGGCTGACGGTCTTGCAGATGATGCAGCAGCATGTGATGATAGGGGCTTGGGGACTTCGGGGTGATGGCCTTGTAGATGATGCAGCAGGATGTGATGACCGGGGTTTGGGGACTTCAGGGTGACGGCCTTGTGGATGATGCAGCAGGATGTGATGACAGTTGTTTGGGGGCTTCAGGGTGACCACCTTGTAGATGATGCAGCAGGATTTGATGATAGGGGCTTGGGAAACTTCAGGGTGATGGCCTTGTAGATGATGCAGCAGGATGTGATGGTAGGGGCTTGGGGACTTCAGGGTGATGGCCTTGTAGATGATGCAGCAGGATGTGATGATAGGGGCTTGGGGACTTCAGGGTGATGGCCTTGATATCGGTGCAGCAGGAGGTGATGATAGGGGTTTGGGGACTTCAGGGTGATGGCGCTGTAGATGATGAAGTAGGATGTGATGATAACGGCTTTGGGACTTCAGGGTGACGACCTTGTAGATGATGCAGCAGGTTGTGATGATAGGGGCTTGGGGACTTCCGGGTGATGGCCTTGTAGATGATGCAGCAGGATGTGATGGTAGGGGCTTGGTTACTTCAGGGCGACGGCCTAGTAGATGATGCAGCAGGATGTGATGATAGGGGCAAGGGGACTTCAGGGTGACAGCCTTGTAGATGATGCTGCAGGATGTGATGGTAGGGGCTTGGTTACTTCAGGGCGACGGCCTAGTAGATGATGCAGCAGGATGTGATGATAGGGCCTAGGGGACTTCAGGGTGACGGCCCTGTAGATGATGCAGCAGGATGTGATGATAGGGGCTTGGGGACTTCAGGGTGACAGCCTTGTAGATGATGCAGCAGGATGTGATGATAGGGGCTTGGGGACTTCAGGGTGACAGCCTTGTAGATGATGCAGCAGGATGTGATTATAGGGGCTTGGGGACTTCAGGGTGACGGCCTTGTAGATGATGCAGCAGGATGTGATGATAGGGGCTTGGGGACTTCAGGGTGACAGCCTTGTAGATGTTGCAGCAGGATGTGATGGTAGGGGCTTGGGTACTTCAGGGCGACTGCCTTGTAGATGATGCAGCAGGATGTGATGATAGGGGCTTGGGGGCTTCAGGGTGACGGCCTTGTAGATGATGCAGCAGGATGTGATCAAAGGGCTTGGGAACTTCAGGGTGACGGCCTTGTAGATGATGAAGCAGGATGTGATAATAGGGGCTTGGACAGTTCAGGGTGACGGCCTTGTAGATGATCTAGCAGGATGTGATGATAGGGGCTTGGGGTCATCAGGGTGACGGTCGTGTAGATGATGCAGCAGGATGTGATGATAGGGCCTGGGGAATTAGGGTGATGGCCTTCTAGATGATGGAGCAGAATGTGATGACAGTTGTTTGGGGGCTTCAGTTTGACGGCCTTGTGGATGATGCAGCAGGATTTGATGATAGGGGCTTGGGGACTTCAGGGTGACAGCCTTGTAGATGATGCAGCAGGATTTGATGATAGGGGCTTGGGGACTTCAGGGTGACGGCTTTGTGGATGATGCAGCAGGATGTGATGATAGGGCCTTGGGGACTTCAGGGTGACAGCCTTGTAGATGATGCAGCAGGATGTGATGATAGGGGCTTGGGGACTTCAGGGTGACAGCCTTGTAGATGATGCAGCAGGATGTGATGATAGGGCCTTGGGGACTTCAGGGTGACAGCCTTGTAGATGATGCAGCAGGATGTGATGATAGGGCCTTGGGGACTTCAGGGTGACTTCCTTGTAGATGATGCAGCAGGATGTGATGATAGGGGTTTGGGGACTTCAGGGTGACAGCCTTGTAGATGATGCAGCAGGATGTGATGATAGGGGCTTGGGGACTTCAGGGTGACGGCCTTGTAGATGATGCAGCAGGATGTGATGATAGGGGCTTGGGGACTTCAGGGTGACGGCCTTGTAGATGATGCAGCAGGATGTGATGATAGGGGCTTGGGGACTTCAGGGTGACGGCCTTGTAGATGATGCAGCAGGATGTGATGATAGGGGCTTGGGGACTTCAGGGTGACGGCCTTGTAGATGATGCAGCAGGATGTGATGATAGGGGCTTGGGGACTTCATGGTGACAGCCTTGTAGATGATGCAGCAGGATGTGATGGTAGGGGCTTGGGTACTTCAGGGCGACTGCCTTGTAGATGATGCAGCAGGATGTAATGATAGGGGCTTGGGGGCTTCAGGGTGACGGCCTTGTAGATGATGCAGCAGGATGTGATCAAAGGGCTTGGGAACTTCAGGGTGACGGCCTTGTAGATGATGAAGCAGGATGTGATAATAGGGGCTTGGACAGTTCAGGGTGACGGCCTTGTAGATGATCTAGCAGGATGTGATGATAGGGGCTTGGGGTCTTCAGGGTGACGGTCGTGTAGATGATGCAGCAGGATGTGATGATAGGGCATGGGGAATTAGGGTGATGGCCTTCTAGATGATGGAGCAGAATGTGATGACAGTTGTTTGGGGGCTTCAGTTTGACGGCCTTGTGGATGATGCAGCAGGATTTGATGATAGGGGCTTGGGGACTTCAGGGTGACAGCCTTGTAGATGATGCAGCAGGATTTGATGATAGGGGCTTGGGGACTTCAGGGTGACGGCTTTGTGGATGATGCAGCAGGATGTGATGATAGGGCCTTGGGGACTTCAGGGTGACAGCCTTGTAGATGATGCAGCAGGATGTGATGATAGGGGCTTGGGGACTTCAGGGTGACAGCCTTGTAGATGATGCAGCAGGATGTGATGATAGGGCCTTGGGGATTTCAGGGTGACAGCCTTGTAGATGATGCAGCAGGATGTGATGATAGGGCCTTGGGGACTTCAGGGTGACTTCCTTGTAGATGATGCAGCAGGATGTGATGACAGGGGTTTGGGGACTTCAGGGTGACAGCCTTGTAGATGATGCAGCAGGAGGTGATGACAGGGGCTTGGGGACTTCAGGGTGACAGCCTTGTAGATGATGCAGCAGGATGTGATGATAGGGGCTTGGGGACTTCAGGGTGACAGCCTCGTAGATGATGCAGCAGGATGTGATGATAGGGGCTTGGGGACTTCAGGGTGACAGCCTTGTAGATGATGCAGCAGGATGTGATGATAGGGGCTTGGGGACTTCAGGGTGACAGCCTTGTAGATGATGCAGCAGGATGTGATGATAGGGGCTTGGGGACTTCAGGGTGACGGCCTTGTAGATGATGCAGCAGGATGTGATGATAGGGCGTCGGGGACTTCAGGGTGCCGGCCTTGTAGATGATGCAGCAGGATGTGATGATAGGGGTTTGGGGACTTCAGGGTGACAGCCTTGTAGATGATGCAGCAGGATGTGATGATAGGGGCTTGGGGACTTCAGGGTGACAGCCTTGTAGATGATGCAGATGATGCAGCAGGATGTGATGATAGGGGCTTGGGGACTTCATGGTAACAGCCTTGTAGATGATGCAGCATGATGTGATGATAGGGGCTTGGGAACTTCAGGGTGACAGCCTTATAGATGATGCAGCAGGATGTGATGATAGGGGCTTGGGGACTTCAGGGTGACTTCCTTGTAGATGATGCAGCAGGATGTGATGATGGGGGGGTTGGGGGACTTCAGGGTGACAGCATTGTAGATGATGCCGCAGGATGTGATGACAGGGGCTTGGGGACTTCAGGGTGACAGTCTTGCAGATGATGCAGCAGGATGTGATGACAGGGGCTTGGGGACTTCAGGGTGACGGCCTTGTAGATGATGCAGCATGATGTGATGATAGGGGCTTGGGGTCTTCAGGGTGATGGCCGTGTAGATGATGCAGCAGGATGTGATGATAGGGCTTGGGGAATTCAGGGTGATGGCCTTGTAGATGATGGAGCAGGATGTGATGACAGTTGTTTGGGGGCTTCAGTTTGACGGCCTTGTGGATGATGCAGCAGGATTTGATGATAGGGGCTTGGGGACTTCAGGGTGACAGCCTTGTAGATGATGCAGCAGGATGTGATGATAGGGGCTTGGAGACTTCAGGGAGACGGCCCTGTAGATGATGCAGCAGGATGTGATGATAGGGGCTTGGGGACTTCAGGGTGACAGCCTAGTAGATGATGCAGCAGGATGTGATGATAGGGGCTTGGGGACTTCAGGGTGACAGCCTTGTAGATGATGCAGCAGGATGTGATGATAGGGGCTTGGGGACTTCAGGGTGACTTCCTTGTAGATGATGCAGCAGGATGTGATGATAGGGGTTTGGGGACTTCAGGGTGACAGCCTTGTAGATGATGCAGCAGGATGTGATGATAGGGGCTTGGGGACTTCAGGGTGACAGCCTTGCAGATGATGCAGCAGGATGTGATGATAGGGGCTTGGGGACTTCGGGGTGATGGCCTTGTAGATGATGCAGCAGGATGTGATGATAGGGGCTTGGGGACTTCAGGGTGACGGCCTTGTAGATGATGCAGCAGCATGTGATGATAGGGGCTTGGGAACTTCAGGGTGACAGCCTTGTAGATGATGCAGCAGCATGTGATGATAGGGGCTTGGGGACTTCGGGGTGATGGCCTTGTAGATGATGCAGCAGGATGTGATGATAGGGGCTTGGGGACTTCAGGGTGACAGTCTTGCAGATGATGCAGCAGGATGTGATGATAGGGGCTTGGGGACTTCAGGGTGACGGCCTAGTAGATGATGCTGCAAGATTCCATGCTAGGAGTTTGGGGACTTCAGGGTGATGGCCTTGTAGATGATGCAGCAGGATGTGATGATAGGGGCTTGGGGACTTCAGGGTGACTTCCTTGTAGATGATGCAGCAGGATGTGATGATAGGGGCTTGGGGACTTCAGGGTGACTTCCTTGTAGATGATGCAGCAGGATGTGATGATAGGGGCTTGGGGACTTCAGGGTGACAGCCTTGTAGATGATGCAGATGATGCAGCAGGATGTGATGATAGGGGCTTGGGGACTTCAGGGTGACAGCCTTGTAGATGATGCAGCAGGATGTGATGATAGGGGCTTGGGGACTTCGGGGTGATGGCCTTGTAGATGATGCAGCAGGATGTGATGATAGGGGCTTGGGGACTTCAGGGTGACGGCCTTGTAGATGATGCAGCAGCATGTGATGATAGGGGCTTGGGGACTTCAGGGTGACAGCCTTGTAGATGATGCAGCAGCATGTGATGATAGGGGCTTGGGGACTTCAGGGTGACAGCCTTGTAGATGATGCAGCAGGATGTGATGATAGGGGCTTGGGGACTTCAGGGTGACAGCCTTGCATAGGATGCAGCAGGGTTTGATGATAGGGGCTTGGGGACTTCAGGGTGACAGCCTTGTAGATGATGCTGCAGGATTTGATGATAAGGCTTGGGGCCTTCAGGGTGATAGTCTTGTAGATGATGCAGCAGGATGTGATGATAGGGACTTGGGGACTTCAGGGTGACGGCCTTGTAGATGATGCAGCAGCATGTGATGATAGGGGCTTGGGGACTTCAGGGTGACGGCCTTGTAGATGATGCAGCAGGATGTGATGATAGGGGCTTGGGGACTTCAGGTTGACGGCCTTGTAGATGATGCAGCAGGATGTGATGACAGGGGCTTGGGACTTCAGCGTGACAGCCTTGTAGATGATGCAGCAGGATGTGATGATAGGGGCGTGGGGACTTCAGGGTGACATCCTTGTAGATGATGCCACAGGATGTGATGATAGGGGCTTGGGGACTTCAGGGTGACTTCCTTGTAGATGATGCAGCAGGATGTGATGATGGGGGGTTGGGGGACTTCAGGGTGACAGCCCTGTAGATGATGCAGCAGGATGTGATGACAGGGGCTTGGGGTCTTCAGGGTGACGGCCGTGTAGATGATGCAGCAGGATGTGATGACAGTTGTTTGGGGGCTTCAGGGTGACGGCTTTGTGGATGATGCAGCAGGATTTGATGACAGGGGTTTGGGGGCTTCAGGGTGACCGCCTTGTAGATGATGCAGCAGGAGGTGATGACAGGGGCTTGGGGACTTAAGGGTGACTTCGTTGTAGATGATGCAGCAGGATTTGATGACAGGGGCTTGGGGACTTCAGGGTGACAGCCTTGTAGATGATGCAGCAGGATGTGATGATGGGGGGCTTGGGGACTTCAGGGTGACGACCTTGTAGATGATGCAGCAGGATGTGATGATAGGGGCTTGGGGACTTTTGGGTGATGGCCTTGTAGATGATGCAGCAGGATGTGATCATAGGGGCTTGGGGACTTCAGGGTGACAGCCTTGTAGATGATGCAGCAGGATGTGATGATAGGAGCTTGGACACTTCAGGGTGACGGCCTTGTAGATGATGCAGCAGGATGTGATGATGGGGGCTTGGGGACTTCAGGGTGACGACCTTGTAGATGATGTTGCAGGATTGGAAGGTGGCACGGGCTTACAGCAAGAGCCAGTGCAGTTCTGTTCACAGCCTTTGGCCCTGATTCATGGAATTATTTGCGTGTAAAACTGGGATTTGAGAGCCATTCTGCCTGCAAATCCCCATTAGTCAAACAAGGATTTGTGGGCAGAATGACACGCAAATCCCTGTGTTAGACGCAAATAATGTAATGACTCAAAGCCTATATACTAACGTTTATTTTTCACTTTAGTTGATTCCGCCCATCAGTTTTATGGCACATGATCGTTAATGAAGATGAGTAGCTCACGCCTTGTCCATGCAGTGTGACTAGTTCCCCAATTGGTTCATGATTGAAATAAGAAGATGGATATATGTCAATTATGACATTTGGGAATAAAACCTGGAACCAACTGTTACCTTGCGACTGTGCTCCTTAGCTTGCACTTCTGGGCCTGCGCTCCAGAGGTTGCACTCCTGTGACTGCTCTCTTGGGGTTGTGCCCCTGGACCTATGCTCCTTAGCCTGTGGTTGTGGACCTGTTCTCCTAGGGCTGCTCTCTTGGGGCAGCAATCCTGGGTTTGTACTCATGTGGATGCGCTACTGTGGCTGCTCTCCTACGCCTGCCCTACTGGGGCTTCCCTCATGGAACTGCAATCCTGAGGCTCCAATTCTGGGGCTGCACTCTTAGATCTGCGCTACTGGGGCTGCCCTGCTGGACCTGCTTTCCTGGGGTTGCCCTCCTGGACCTGCGCTCCTGGACCTGCACTCCTGGACCGGCACTCCTGAACCTGCGCTACTGGGGCTGCCCTCCTTGACCTGCTATCTTGAGGCTCCAATCCTGGGGCTGCGCTCCTGGGGTTTGCGCTACTGGGACTGCCCTCCTAGACCTGCGCTCATGGACCTACGCTTCTGGACCTGCCCTCCTAGACCTGCTGTCAGGAATGCTAGGCTGATCACTCAATTCATCAGAACCAGAACTGTCTTTATGCAGAACCCACTCCTCCTCACCTGATTCTTCTGTAGACTCCTCGCGTCTTCGCCCCTTTTTTCTTGTAGACTTCTTTTTTGAGAAGAGATATGGTCTTCCGCGGTTAGAAGCCACCCTGTTCCCCCTCGTAGTACCAGGGAAACAAGGGACTCCCTTTCCGCAGAAGCCGTAAGAGAGGAAAAAAGCGTATGCGAAAAAAAACCTCTCTTTTGTGTTTCGATCTTGTTGCGGTGTAAGGATAACCAGACAAGGTTCTTTTCCAGGTATCCGAAGGAGAGGATGCTCCGGGTAGCAGAGGATCGCAGAGACCGCTGAGGATCACGTGAATGCTGAGCTGGGAAAGGGGAAAGCGGTAAGAGTGGAATGCGATTGAGCAGCGGCAGACCGGGAAGAGGAAGAGTGGAAGCGGAGACCGAAAAGAAAGAAGCAGGGATAAAAAAGCAGGAAGTAAGAAGAGAAAACAGAGGAAGGATAAATGGACCCGAAAAGAATGGGTAAGGAAACAGGTAAGCTCAGCAGAAGGTAAGCACAGAAGAAGGAGGGCCGAGACCTGGAAAAGGCAGGACAAGGAGAGAGGGAACGGGACTGGGAGGAGAAAACAAGATAAGGCAAAGGGAAAAAAAAATCCGGAACGCTAAGACGTGCAAAGACGAGAAATCAGCGAAGAACCAAAGAGAGAAAGGGCACCGGAAAGAGAAAGGCTAAGAAAAGGGCAAAAAGGGAAGAGGACCGGAATAAGACCGGCAAGGCAGCAAGCAGGAAACTGGAACCGAGCACAAGTGACACGGAGCGTGAAAGCTTCAGTTGCAACGCGCCGAGCAAAACAAAGAGGCGTGGTTAAAAGCGAAACGAGGAAGAGGCCGGAAAAAGACTAGAGCGTAGCAACAGGAAATGGGGAAAAAAAGGTGGAACAATTAATGGCGGCGGAGCTGCCATTGGCTTCTCAGGCTCCAAGGGAATCTCCTTACAAACGGCATGACAGTATGCCCCCTTCCATGGGACAAGCCCCCCGGCTTGCCAGGGTGAAGTCTATGAAATATCTGCACTAGACGAGGGGAATGGACATGAGAAACAGGTTCCCAAGAATCATCCGAATGCGGGTAATGGGTAACCTTTCCAATGTATGAGATACTCCAGTCTGCCTCCCTTATATCTGGAGTCTCGGATGGCTGCTACTTCATATTCGTCAGGTGGGAAGTCTTTGGGTTCCTGATCTTTCGGTATTCTTCACTTGTAGGTGTCTTCCTGATATTCTTTCAAAAGCGAGGAATGAAAGACCGGGTGAATTGGCTTCATGTAGTCGGGCAACCGGAGTCGATAGGCCACTGGGTTTATCCTTTCCAAGATGGTATAAGGACCCAGATAGCGTGGAGTAAGTTTGGAAGAATGCAACCAGCGAGGGAGGTACTTTGTAGATAACCAGACTTGGGTACCCTTTTGCCATTGGGGAGAAGGAAGGCTTTGTGGATTGCTGAAAGAACTATACTGGATCTTGCTGGCTTGCAGACAAGCATAAGCAGTCTTATGTGCCTCAGAAATACTGGCAAGCAAAGCGTCGACAGAAGGTGTGTCCCCAGGAGGAAAGGTTCTGATTGGTAAGAAACGGGGATGAAAGCCATAAGTACAAAAGAAAGGACTTAGTTTGGTGGCACTATGAGTGGAGTTGTTGTAAGCAAACTCGGCTATAGGTAGCAGGGCCACCCAATTATCTTGTTGAGAATTGGTAAAGCAATGAAGATACTGTTCCAGTAAGGCGTTTATCCATTCTGTCTGACCATTTATTTGCGGATGGAACCCTGAGGACATAGCTCTTTCAATTCCAAGCCTCTTACAGAGCTCTTTCCAGAAACGGGAGGTGTACTGTGAACCTCTGTCAGAAATGATCTTGTCTGGAATTCCATGTAACCGGAATATTTCCTTGGCAAAAACAGAAGACATCTCAGCTGCTGTTGGCAGTCCTGCCAAGGTGGTAAAATGAGCCATTTTGGAAAAACTGTCCACGGTTACCATGATGCAGGACCAACCGTCCGAAGGAGGTAAGTCAACTACAAAATCGGTGGAGATTACTCTCCATGGTCTCCTAAGTGGCTCTTCTAGTTGTAGATATCCAACCGGTTTCTGAGTGCTGTATTTTGATCTGGAGCAGATAGGACAGGTCGACACATACTCATCTACTGTCTTTTCCATTCCTGACCACCAAAAATGACGTCTGAGTAAATCCAGAGTGTTCTTAATACCTTGATGTCCAGCTATTTGGTCATTGTGACACCATTTCAAGACCTGTAGACGGGAGGTGGAGTCTGCAAGAAATAAACATCCTTTGCAAAGATATACGCCATCCTGGAGGAAGAGATCTTCTGAAGCTTAACCGAAGGGGGTTTGTCTAAGTTGGCAGTGGTTTTGCGTACCCCTTCTAGAAAAGCATGTACCGTACATATCACCTTTTTCTGAGGCAACATGAGGTTTAGATGATGTTCGGACAGACATTCTGGAGAGGGTCTTCTGGATAATGCATCAGCAAGCAAGTTTTGGGTTCCAGGTAAGTAAGTAAGCACAAAGTCATACTGGGAAAAAAAATGGGCCCATCGGGCTTGTCGTGAATTTATACACTCCATATTTTGTATGACCTTTAGATTAATTGTGGTCCGTGCGCAGTTCAAAAGGAAAAGCAGCCCCTTGTAAGAGATGTCGCCACTCTTCACATGCCACTTTCATCGCAAGCAGCTCCTTCTCTATCACAGAATAGTTCCGTTGGCTAGGTGTTAGAGTTTTAGATACATAGGCTACAGGAAATTCAACCCCGTCATGTTCTTGTAGCTATGCTGCTCCCAAAGCTGCAGATGAAGCATCAGTTTCTACTATAAAAGGGAGGTCTTGATCTGGTTGATGTAGCACTGGGGCAGAACAAAAGGCAGTTTTAAGTTGGTGAAACGCGTCTTCTGCTTCTTTGGACCAAAGAAAGGGAGAAGTAGATTTCTTCAACAAACAGGTAATGGGCAATACCTTGTTGGAGAAATCGGAAATTAATTTGCGATAAAAATTGGCTAGCCCGAGGAATCTTTGGATTTCCTTTACAGAAGTCGGACTTGGCCACTGCAAGATGGCTTCTACCTTCCGAGGGTCCATCTGAATTCCCTCGGCAGCCAAGATAAACCCAAGATAAGGAACCTTAGCTACCCGGAAACACACACTTGTCTGGATTAGCCTTTAGATGGGCATCCTTAAGTCTTTGGACAACTTGATGAAGATGTTGTGCATGTAATTCCGGAGATCTAGAGAACACTAGAATATCGTCCAAGTAGATGATGGTACAGTTGTACAACAAGTCATAAAAAGTACGGTCCATGAATCGCTGGAAAACTGATGGAGCGTTTACCAGGCCGAACGGCATCACCCTATACTCGTAGTGGCAGAAGGGGGTCCTAAAGGCATTCTTCCATTCATCTCCGGATCGAATGCATAGCAAATGGTAAGCTCTTTGAAGGTCGATCTTGGAGAAAACAGTGGCCCCTTGTACGGCTTCTAATATATCCTTAATCAATGGCATCGGGTACCGATCTCTAATGGTGATGCTGTTCAGACCTCGGTAGTCGATCTTAGTTCTGTAGTATCTTTTTTGGGCACAAAAAACAAGGATGCCCCAGCAGGAGAACGTGAAGGTTGAATGAGACCGTTTTGTAGATTGGAGTCAAGGTATTTCTTGAGGACTTCTTTTTCCTTAAGAGAAAGGGAGAACATTCGCCCAAATGGTACTAGGGCCTCTGGGACCAGATAAATGGCGCAGTCCTCAGGTCTGTGTGGAGGTAATTCTTGGACTTCTTGGTCTTGGAAAACTCACTATACTGAGCCAGGTCGATGGGAATTGTATGAATTCCCAAGGCATCAGATGTTGGAGAGGATTCAGAGATGGCTTGGACAGTGGCGTAGCTGGTTTCCGGAAGACATTTCCTCAAACAGAAATCAGAAGAAAAAGACATCTGATTGGTTTTCCAGTTTATGGTAGGGTTGTGTTTGCGTAGCCATGATACCCCTAGTATAACTGGGAAGTGGGCAGCTCTTATTAGATCAAACTGGATAGTCTCTGTATGTTGTAGCAACTTCATAGTCATGGGCGGGGTGGCATGGGTGATCAGACCAGAACTTAAGGGCTTGCCATCAACTCCTTCCACCTTCTGGTCTTCATCCTTCTCTAGTCGTTCTATACCAGATTGATTAGCCCACATGATGTCCATGAAACATCCTGCTGCACCGCAGTCCAGTAAAGCCAGGACATTATAAGTCCTTTGATGAAGGGTAAGCTGGACTGCCAGAACCATGAGACGGGTGTCCTCTGTGGATGAGATGGATGTTATCGACATTGAGACGTAGGGACCAGGAAATCCCCCTCGGTAACTTGTCCCCACTAGTTCCGAGGTGGGGCGTTTCCCGACCGTCGTGGAGGTACTTCTGGACAGTCACGTAACAGGTGTTGGTTAGAACCACAATACAGACACAGATTATTGTCCTTTCTTCTCTTTCGTTCATCAGACGAGAGGGGCCCCCGGGTGGTACCTATCTGCATGGGTTCATCCTTGGTTTGATGGGCAGAGGAGGCAGTGGATAGACAAGGCTCGGAGGAAATAGGTGTGATTCGACCTCTTCGTCCTTCTGAACGTCTCTCGGAAAGGCAGAAATCCAATTGGAGAACGGTAGACCACAATTCCGACAAAGTTGCAGGTCTGGGCACGCGTGCCGATTCGTCTTTCAATTCTTCTCTGAGACCACGACGGAAAATGGTGTATTGAGCCGTCTCTTGCCACCCGGTATCAGCGGCGACCCTCTTAAAATGGGAAATGTAGGATAGCAAATCCGAGTTACCCTGACGTATGTCAAGCAACTGCTCGCTGGCTATGAAGGCGGTTTCTTGTCTCTCAAAGTCTTCTTTAAATTGAGCCGTAAACCCACTATAGTCTTGCAGCAGTGGGCTAGCACTGGTAACTAATGGGGTGGCCCATGCCAGTGCATTTCCAGTAAGGTTGGAGATGAGAAACCCTATGCGGGCATTATCGGAGGCATATGTCTGGGGTCTGAATGTAAAATGTATAATACATGCCTCCATGAATTCTTTGAACTTATGTGGAGAGCCATCGTATTCACCCAATGCCAAAGGCATAGGGGGTAATTCTGCACGTGCTCTTTCTTGGTTGTCAATACGTTGTGTTAGAACCGCGTTCTCTGCCTTGACAGTTTGTAGTTCCTGTGTGAGATTGTGTACCGCAGTTAGCAACTCCTGTATCTGGTCAGCTGTAGCCATTGTAGGATCATTTGGGCGATGCAATCTGTCAGGAATGCTAGGCTGATCACTCAATTCATCGGAACCAGAACTGTCTTTATGCAGAACCCACTCCTCCTCACCCGATTCTTCTGTAGACTCCTCGCGTTTTCGCCCCTTATTTCTTGTAGACTTCTTTTTTGAGAAGAGATATGGTCTTCCGCAGTTAGAAGCCGCCCTGTTCCCCCTCGAAGTACCAGGGAAACAAGGGACTCCCTTTCCGCAGAAGCCGTAAGAGAGGAAAAAAGCGTATGCGAAAAAAACCTCTCTTTTGTGTTTCGATCTTGTTGCGGTGTAAGGATAACCAGACAAGGTTCTTTTCCAGGTATCCGAAGGAGAGGATGTTCCGGGTAGCAGAGGATCGCAGAGACCGCTGAGGATCACGTGAATGCTGAGCTGGGCAAGGGGAAAGCGGTAAGAGTGGAATGCGGTTGAGCGGTGGCAGACCGGGAAGAGGAAGAGTGGAAGCGGAGACCGAAAAGAAAGAAGGAGGGAGAAAAAAGCAGGAAGTAAGAAGAGAAAACGGAGGAAGGATAAATGGACCCGAAAAGAATGGGTAAGGAAACAGGTAAGCTCAGAAGAAGGTAAGCACAGAAGAAGGAGAGCCGAGACCCGGAAAAGGCAGGACAAGGAGAGAGGGAACGGGACTGGGAGGAGAAAAGAAGATAAGGCAAAGGGAAAAAAAATACCGGAACGCTAAGACGTGCAAAGACGAGAAATCAGCGAAGAACCAAAGAGGGAAAGGGCACCGGAAAGAGAAAGGCTAAGAAAAGGGCAGAGAGGGAAGAGTACCGGAATAAGACTGGCAAGGCAGCAAGCAGGAAACTGGAAGCGAGCACAAGCGACACAGAGCGTGAAAGCTTCAGTTGCAATGCGCCGAACAAAACAAAGAGGCGTGGTTAAAAGCGAAACCAGGAAGAGGCCAGAAAAAGACTAGAGCGTAGCAACAGGAAATGGGAAAAAAAAGGTGGAACAATTAATGGCGGCGGAGTTGCCATTGGCTTCTCAGGCTCCAAGGCAATCTCCTTACAAACGGCATTACACCTGCACTCCTGGACCTGTGCTACTGGGGCTGACCACCTTGACCTGCTATCCTGGGACTCCAATCCTGGGTCTGCACTCCTGGGGATGCGCTACTGGGGCTGCCCTCCTGGACCTGTGCTCCTGAGGCTCCAATCCTGGGGCTGCGCTCCTGGACCTGCACTACTGGGGCTGCCCTCCTGAACCTCTGCTCCTGGGGTTGCCCTCCTGGACCTGCTATCCTGAGGCTCCAATCCTGGGTCTGTGCTCCTGGGCTTTGTGCTACTGGGTCTGCCCTCTTGGACCTGCGCTTCTGGACCTGTGCTCCTAGACCTACGCTACTGGGGTTGCCCTCCTGGACCTCCTATCCTGAGGCTCCAATCCTGGGCCTGCAATCCTGGGGTTTGCACTACTCGGGCTGCCCTCCTGGACCTGCGCTCCTGGACCTGCGCTGCTGGGGTTGCTTCCTGGACCTGCTATCCTGAGGCTCCAATCCTGTTCCTGCGATCCTGGGATTTGCGCTACTCGGCTGTCCTCCTGGACCTGCGATCCTGGACCTGCGTTACTGGGGCTGCCCTCATTGACCTGCTATCCTGGGGCTCCAATCCTGGGGCTGCGCTCCTGGGGTATGCGCTACTGGGGCTGCCCTCCTGGACCTGTGCTCCTGGACCTGCGCTCTTGGACCTGCGCTACTGGGGCTGCTCTCCTGGACCTGTGCTCCTGGACCTACGCTACTGGACCTGCGCTACTGGGGCGGCCCTCCTTGACCTACTATACTGGGGCTCCAGTCCTGGGGCTGCGCTCCTGGACCTGCGCTACTTAGGCTGCCCTCCTGGACCTGCGCTCCTGGGGTTGCCCTCCTGGACCTGCTATCCTGAGGCTCCAATCCTGGGGCTGCTCTATAAGAGGGGGAGTAGAATGGCACTCCTCCTCTTTGTTTGGGGCCTAGACCCTGCACAGCTGAAGATGCAGGTAGCAGCCCTGATGTTGTGTTTTCCGCCCACCCACCCCTACGGTTGTGTTAGGAGGAGTGTCATTTCCAAATGCATTGTCCATGCAGTGTGACTAGTTCCCCAATTGGTTCATGATTGAAATAAGAAGATGGATATATGTCAATTATGACATTTGGGAATAAAACCTGGAAACAACTGTTACCTTGTGACTGTGCTCCTTAGCTTGCACTTCTGGGCCTGCGCTCCAGAGGTTGCGCTCCTGCGACTGCTCTCTTGGGATTGTGCTCTTGGACCTGTGCTCCTGAGCCTGTGGTTGTGGGCCTGTTCTCCAAGGGCTGCTCTCTTGGGGCTGCAATCCTGGGTCTGCACTCCTGGGGATGCGCTACTGGGGCTGCCCTCCTGCACCTGCCCTACTGGGGCTGCCCTCATGGACCTGCAATCCTGAGGCTCCAATCCTGGGGCTGCGCTCTTGGACCTGCACTACTGGGGCTGCCCTGCTGGACCTGCTCTCCTGGGCTTGCCATCCTGGACCTGCGCTCCTGGACCTGCACTCCTGAAACTGCGCTACTGGGGCTGCCCTTCTTGACCTGCTAACTTGAAGCTCCAATCCTGGGGCTGCGCTCCTGGCATTTGCACTACTGGGACTGCCCTCCTGGACCTGCGCTCCTTGACCTACGCTCCTGGAGCTGCCCTCCTGGACTTGCCCTCCTGGACCTGCGCTACTGGGGCTGACCTCCTTGACCTGCTATCATGGGACTCCAATCCTGGGTCTGCACTCCTGGGGAAGCGCTACAGGGGCTCCCCTCCTAGACCTGCACTCCTGAGGCTCTAAACCTGTGGCTGCGCTCCTGGACCTGCGCTACTGGGGCCGCCCTCCTGAACCTCTGCTCCGGGGTTGCCATCCTGGACCTGCTATCCTGAGGCTCCAATTCTGGGGCTGTACTCCTGGGGTTTGTGCTACTGGGGCTGCCCTCTTGGATCTGCACCTCTGGATCTGCGCTCCTGGACCTGCGCTACTGGGGTTGCCCTCCTGGACCTGCTATCCTGTGGCTCCAATCCTGGGACTGCGATCCTGGGGTTTGCGCTACTTGGACTGCCCTCCTGGACCTGCGCTCCTGGACCTACGCTCCTGGACCTGCGCTACTGGGGCTGCCCTCCTGGACCTGTGCTCCTGGACCTGCACTACTGTACTTGCGCTACTGGGGCTGCCCTCCTTGACCTACTATCCTGGGGCTCCAGTCCTGGGGCTGCGCTCCTGGACCTGCGCTCCTGGGGCTGCCCTCCTGGACCTGCGCTTCTGGGGTTGCCCTCCTGGACCTGCTATCCTGAGGCTTCAATCCTGGGGCTGCTCTATAAGAGGGGGAGTAGAGTGGCACTCCTCATCTTTGTTTAGGGCCCAAACCCTGCACGGCTGAAGATGCAGGTAGCAGCCCTGATGTTGTGTTTTTCACCCACCCACCCCTACGGTTGTGTTAGGAGGAGTGTCATTTCCAAATGCATTGTCCATGCAGTGTGACTATTACCCCAATTGGTTCATGATTGAAATAAGAAGATGGATATATGTCAATTATGACATTTGGGAATAAAACCTGGAACCAACTGTTACCTTGCGACTGTGCTCCTTAGCTTGCACTTCCGGGCCTGCGCTCCAGAGGTTGCGCTCCTGCGACTGCTCTCTTGGGGTTGTGCTCCTGGACCTGTGCTCCTGAGCATGTGGTTGTGGACCTGTTCTCCTAGGGCTGCTCTCTTGGGGCTGCAATCCTGGGTCTGCACTCCTGGGGATGTGCTACTGGGGCTGCCCTCCTGCACCTGCCCTACTGGGGCTGCCCTCATGGACCTGGAATCCTGAGGCTCCAATCCTGGGGCTGCGATCCTGGGGTTTGCGCTACTCGGGCTGCCCTCCTGGACCTGCGCTCTTGGACCTGCACTACTGGGGCTGCCCTGCTGGACCTGCTCTCCTGGGCTTGCCATCCTGGCCCTGCGCTCTTGGACCTGCACTCCTGGACCTGCACTCCTGAACCTGCGCTACTGGTGCTGCCCTTCTTGACCTGCTATCTTGAAGCTCCAATCCTGGGGCTGCGCTCCTGGGGTTTGCGCTACTGGGACTGCCCTCCTGGACCTGCGCTCCTTGACCTACGCTCCTGGACCTACCCTCCTGGACCTGCCCTACTGGGGCTGACCTCCTTGACCTGCTATCCTGGGACTCCAATCCTGGGTCTGCACTCCTGGGGATGCGCTACAGGAGCTGCCCTCCTGGACCTGCACTCCTGAGGCTCCAATCCTGGGGCTGCACTCCTGGACCTGCGCTACTGGGGCTGCCCTCCTGAACCTCTGCTCCTGGGGTTGCCCTCCTGGACCTGCTATCCTGAGGCTCCAATCCTGGGGCTGTACTCCTGGGGTTTGTGCTACTGGGGCTGCCCTCTTGGACCTGCACCCCTGGACCTGCGCTCCTGGACCTGCACTACTGGGGTTGCCCTCCTGGACCTGCTATCCTGTGGCTCCAATCCTGGGACTGCGATCCTGGGGCTGCGCTCCTGGGGTTTGCGCTACTGGGGCTGCCCTCTTGGACCTGCACCTCTGGACCTGCGTTCCTGGACCTGCGCTACTGGGGTTGCCCTCCTGAACCTGCTATCCTGTGGCTCCAATCCTGGGGCTGCGATCCTGGGGTTTGCGCTACTCGGGCTCCCCTCCTGGACCTGCGCTCCTGGACCTGCGTTACTGGGGCTGCCCTCACTGACCTGCTATCCTGGGGCTCCAATTTTGGGTCTGCGCTCGTGGGGTTTGCGCTACTGGGGCTGCCCTCCTGGACCTGTGCTCCTGGACCTGCGCTACTGGGGCTGCCCTCCTGGACCTGCTGTCCTGAGGCTCCAATCCTGGGGCTGCTCTATAAGAGGGCGAGCAGAGTGGCACTCCTCCTCTTTGGTAGGGGCCCAGACCCCTCACGGCTGAAGATGCAGGCAGCAGCCCTGATGTTGCGTTTTCCGCCCACTCACCCCTATGTTTGTGTGAGGAGGAGGGTGAATAGTACCAAGGGGGTGCGGTAGGCTTAGCACATTGTATCAGCAATTTTCAGGGAATTTTCAAGGCAAGTCTGAGTGTCGGTTCTTTGTCCCATTATCCAGAAACATCTAAAACAAACCAAAAAAGCAGGACACGCCCTTTAGTGGTGTAGTCTTGCGCCGCCTTGTACAAACATCAAACTGTGTATTTGATTAAAAGCAACAACACTCAGGGAAACTTACAGGATTCCCCACATCACCACACGGAAACGTGTTCTGCTCCTGTATGTTTACACGTGGGGGGCAAACAATCCTCCTACCGGGGCTTCCCAATCCAGATGCAGTCCTGGTATGTGTTCCTGAACCATGGAGGCACAACGCAGCAAGGGCACAAGCACAGGGAGCAAAGGGACCAATCGGCCATCATTTCAAAGGTGAAAGGTTTCTGTAATCTGGCTCCTGAAAGGCTTTGGGGTCTGTGAGATGGAGCACTGCAGACGGCCGGGGGCTGCCATGCTAGGACCCGCTGAGCAGGCATCAGGGGGCATGGCTCGCGCTCTCGCCCTGTGCCCACCCCAGCACTCAGATATTCAAGCTCTAGGGGGCTGTGTAGAGGTGCCCCCGCTCAGGTATCACAGATCCAGCCACACAGCTTCTTCCAGGGACCAACATCCAGCTCCCTTGATCTGGGGGCGGGGGGGGGGGGGGCGGTGAGGAGCGGCCGGGGAGGGGGTGCGGGGGAGGGGGCATGGCAGATCATCTGAGAAAGGCGCCTGTCTCGTCCCGGCCGCACATCGCTCCACACAGGCCCACAACGTGCCACCACGGCTCACGCTCGCCATCGCACTGCTCCCTGGCACACTGGCCCGACTGGATGTTTTTTTAGGGCTAATGTGCCACCCCCCTCCCCCCACCCCATGCTACCAGTGCTACAGCTGCTGCCTGCATTTCTCTTACGTCTGGAAAGATAGCTGAACGAGGCAAGCGCCTGCCACTGACGTGGGTGCAAGAGGCACGTTGAAAGTTTGAATCCCAGAAGGGCGGACTCAGTCCTTTATCCGTCCACGTCAGTCAAGCAATTGAGTACCATCAAATTGGGTAATTATACCATCCGGTATTTAGTGCATAGAAGTGTGATTAATCTAGCATTAAGCGCTACATTGAAGGAGGGGGCGAGAAAGAGAAAGAGAGAGAAAGAGAGGGAGAGAGAGCGCAGAGGGAGAGAGAGGGAGAGAAAAAAAGAGAGAGATAGAGACTGACTCCGAGGCTCTCATTCCTTGAGACCTGCGACCACACGCCAGACCCGGAGTGCAGAGGCAGCAGAGACTTCTGCGGACATGGCGCTCTTTCAGAAAGGTGAGACTACCCCCAGAGAGGAGCAAAGAGCTCCCTTTGAGACCCAAAGTTCTAACATCGGAAATCCGTCTGAAGGACTTCAAACCAAGCCAAGATGGAAGTGCAAGAAGGGGAAGCCGCCATTGGCCAGTTCTTAAAAAGGGGCAAGACCAAATAACATCTCATATTGGTCAGAAGGAGGGGGTCTTAAAGTGAATGCACTTAAACACCCTACCCACCAGGGGTTGGGCTCCATGGGTAGGCCCCGGATCCTAGTGTATGGCCTGTAGACCTTCGCTGTCCAGTAAGAAGGAGAACGGTTCAACCCCCCCAAACCCCTAGAAAGTTAACTACCTCTATCTCAAAGATTGTACATGCATCCGGGTGCTTGGGAAGACACCAGCAGACCCAAACTCTCCACGAGCAAATATATAAGTTCCCTGTGCCATGGACCAGAGATTCTCACAAAAAAGTCCAAGCCACTTCTGCAACTCTTTCTGGAGTTTGGAAAACCTTGAAATGTTCACCATCTGTGGGCACTGGCGTGATGGGCGGTGAAGACTCACTGTGTTGGAAAGGAGGTGGGGCAATTATGCAAGAAGGGGCAGAATGTGCCCACTCAGTTCCAGGGCCACGGGGAACCAAGCCTGAACAGGCCAGGGGGATGTTACACCTCTGCCCCCTGTCTCCTGACCTGCACTCTTGTGATGAAAGAAATAGGAGGGAACGTGAAGAGCAGTCCTTCTTGTCCTGCTGGTCCTGCCTGTCCTGCCGGTCCTGCCTGTCCTGCCGGTCCTGCCGGTCCTGCCTGTCCTGTCCGTCCTGCCAGTCCTGCCGGTCCTGCCTGTCCTGCCTGTCCTGCCGGTCCTGCTGGTCCTGCAGGTCCTGACTGTCCTGTCTGTCATGCCGGTCCTGCCGGTCCTGCCTGTCCTGCTGGTCCTGCCTGTCCTGCCGGTCCTGCCTGTCCTGCCTATCCTGCCGGTCCAGCCTGTCCTGCCGGTCCTGCCTGTCCTGCTGTTACACTTCGGGCTTCCTTGCAGAATACCTTGCAGAATATGACCCCTTTACAAGCTCCTCTGTGGACCAGATACAGGTTGCCATGGCGCCTGTACAAACTACGACAGAGTCCAGGTAACTCCTCTGCATCCTCGGCCTGTTTCGGAGTGGTGAGTAACAGAATTAGCAGCCTATAAAATGTCCACGGAGGCCAGTGATGCTTTGAATCAAATCGTGCAAATGGTCACAGATCTACGAACCGACTTGACCAATGCACAACGTATGGACGCCATTCAGTCCTTGGTTACCACACCAGCGCCACAGATGGCCAGTGCTGGTGCTACAGCATCAGGTTCAGGGTTTCCACCTCCACAGCAAGAATCAAACCCGATCATGCTTACAACCCAGTTCCCACTAACTCCTCCTGAACGCTTCCTAGGCGATCCTAAACAATACCGAACATTCATTAACCAATGCAAACTGCATTTTTTGTGCCGTCCCGCTTCATTTCCAACCTCTACAACTAAAGTGGCTTTTGTCTTGTCACATTTAGGAGGCACTGCAGCCGCATGGGCGAACCCATTGTTGGAATCCAATAGTCATGTTCTCTACAATTGTGATGCCCTTCTTGCTATGATGAGTAAAGTATTTGATACACGTTATACTACTCAAGCTACTGACCTGGAACTCTTAAAGCATCGACAAGGGAACAATTCTTTATTGGTTTATTTGGCCCGGTTCAATCAGTTGGCAGCAGAAACTGATTGGCCTGAGGAAAAGAAGACAGCCGTCTTCTATCAAGGCCTCTCAGATGAACTAAAGGACATCCTCTCCACTGTTCCTGTAGTCCCCAGGGCATTCGGGGAACTGCTAGATTTAGTCCTTCAGATTGATGCCCATAAATCCGAAAGACGTGGTGAAAAGAAACCAGCATTGTTCAGCACGGTTTCAGCAGAGGCTTCGTCTTCCTCACTTCCTGCGCCAGAACCTATGCAGATTGGTGTGGTTAGGGGACCACTTACCCCTGCTCAACAAGAATATTGTAGATCACACAATCTCTGCATGTACTGTGGGGCCTCTGACCACATATTGCCTGAATGTCCCAAAAAACCCAAAAGAAAGGCGCGAAACGCCAAATCCCGACAGTAGACAGAGTCCCTATGTCAGGAAACTCACCTTTGGACTCTACATTACAGAATCCGAGTCATTTAGTCCGCCTACCTGTTACATTTTCCCTAAATCACGGTGTTTCATTCCAGGCAACAGCCGTGATTGATTCAGGTGCAACAGGTAATTATGTTGATCAATGCTTTGCCTCTATGTCAAGAATACCACTGGTTCACAAAGCTATACTGGAAACAGTGAATGCAGTGGATGGTTCAATTCTTGTCTCAGGAATGGTCACTCACCAAACTGTTCCACTACATATGTGTACCGATGAAGGCCATACTGAAGACATATCATTCAATATCATCAAAGCACCAGCCTACAAAGTCATTCTGGGTATTCCATGGTTGAAGCTTCATAACCCTGCCATCGACTGGTCGACATCTCAGATCCAGTTCCCTTCCAATATATGCAATACCCGATGTACTACATTACTTGGTATTACCCAGGATAGTCCGGTCAGGGCACTGGTTTCTCCTACTATGCATATTGGAGCTGTTTCTAAAAATGTTGTCTCTGTGATACCTTCTCAATATGCAGATTACACAGATGTTTTTGACAAAGGGATGCCGGAGACTCTACCCCCACATAGGGCCTATGATTGCCCAATAGACCTAATGCCGGGAGTAAAGATACCATCCGGCAGAGTGTATTCCCTCACTCTCAAAGAAGATGAAGTCCTTAAAGATTATATAGACAAGGCCTTGGCCATGGGATTCATTCGTCCATCCAAATCACCAATTGCATCACCACTTTTCTTTGTTCCTAAGAAGGAAGGGGATTTACGTCCCTGTATTAATTATCGTGCTTTGAATGCAGCAACCATAAAAAACCAGTACCCTCTTCCTTTGATCTCTGTCCTCCTTGATCAATTGGGATCTTCCAAAATATTTACTAAGCTCGATCTCAGAGGAGCTTATAATCTCGTCCGTATGAGAGAGGGGGACGAATGGAAGACCGCATTCAAAACACGTTACGGTCTATTTGAATACCTTGTCATGCCCTTTGGGTTATGTAATGCCCCGGCCACCTTTCAGGCATTCATGAACAATTTGTTTTATGACATTCTTGATCAGTTTGTTGTTGTCTACCTGGATGACATTTTGATTTATTCACAAAACTAGGAAGACCACGAAAAACATGTCAAAACAGTACTCCAACGCCTGAGAAATCACAAATTGCGTGTAAAAGCCGAAAAGTGCATATTTCATGCCTCAGAGGTGGAATTTCTGGGATATGATCTTACTAACAATGGAGTGCGCATGAGTCAGTCCAAAATTAGTGCTATCCTGGAATAGCCTGTGCCCAATTCAGTCAAATCTTTGCAATCATTCCTGGGATTTGCAAATTTCTATAGATGCTTCATCAATGGCTTTTCTGAAATCTCTGCACCTCTTAACTCCCTGACAAGTGCCAAGGTGCTATTTTTATGGTCTTCAGAAACTCAGAAGGCTTTTGAGCAATTAAAATCCGCCTTCACTTCCACCCCTGTCCTCAAACATCCCGATCTTCCTTTTTTTGTTGAGGCTGACGCTTCGGGTTATGCTCTTGGGGCGGTGTTGTCACAAACCTGTCCTCATTCGGGCGAGATTCATCCTGTTGCCTACTTCTCTCGTAAATTGACACCTTATGAAAGGAACTATTCCATCACGGAACGTGAACTCTTAGCCATCAGAGACGCATTCTTGGAATGGAGACATCACCTACTGGGGGCCAAACACCTTGTAACGGTATACTCGGATCACAGTAGTATGTTAGCATTCAAATCTATGAAATGCCTTACAGCTAGAGAGGCGCGGTGGCATTTATTCTTTTCACAGTATCAATTTGTTATCACATACCGTCCTGCTAAAGCTCAAGTTTCAGCTGACACTCTCTCTCACCTCCATGCGGGTGGCCAGTCCCAACAGGTCGAAGCACTTCCTCTCCTACCGAACAAAGTTGTTTGCGGGTGTTCGGTTCAGCCCTCTTTGCATTCAATCATCCTTGATTGGGTCTCAACCCATCCAAAAGAAATCACTGACTTCAACTTAGAAGTTATTCAGGGTATGCCATTTATCCAAGGGCGCATCTATGTACCCACAGGTCAAGCTACAACCTTAGCTCTCCAGTGGTCCCACGATTCTTTGGTTGCAGCACATCTGGGAAGTAAAAAAAACTCTTGAGGCCTCACAGTGTTGGGCTTGGTGGCCTTCCATGGCTCGCGATGTAAAGGACTACATTTTGACCTGTTCCATATGCACTCAATGTAAGACCTCTAGAGCCATTCCAGTAGGCTTATTACAACCTCTGCCTGTTCTGTGCAAACCTTGGCAGATGGTGTCAATGGATTTCATTGTGGAACTCCCCGACGTCCAGGGTCATGACACCATTTGGGTGATTGTGGATTATTACACAAAATATACACTGTTCATACCTTGTTCTAGCTTGCCTTCAGCTCCGGAATTGGCGAGACTATTCATGACAAATGTGTTTCGTTTCTTTGGCTTACCTCGGTCATTGTTTCCGACCGTGGTACACAATTTACTTCATGATTCTGGAAAGCTCTTACAGCTTCCCTGGGCATCGAGGACAGGTATTCCTCGGCATACCATCCTCAGACGGATGGGCAGACTGAGAGAACCAACGCTACTATCGAACAGTACCTACGATGTTTATGCCTTCAGTTCCAACAGTCCTCGTTTACTTCTCTGCCTTACACAGAGTTTGCATATAACAACTCTATTCATACGTCAACAGGGGTTTCTCCCTTTTTTGCCCTGTATGGTGGTCATCCTAGGGCACTCCCACTTGATCCGGTATTGCCGGCTGTCAACCCAGCAGCAAGAGACTGCGTGAGAGATCTCGATAAGATTCATTGGGATGTACGCTGTCATTTGCTCCGAGCTCAAGACCGTGCCAAAAAATATGCTGATGTGCATCGATCCCCTGCACCGGTCTATCGGAGCGGCATGAAGGTGTGGTTGTCGTCCCGTAATTTACGAATTGCGGGCAGACGCTCGCTTTTGCCTAAATACGTGGGACCCTATGCCATTACTGATGTTATAAATCCTGTGGTGGTCAAGCTCTCCCTGCCGCGTTCATGGCGTATACATCCAGTTTTTCACGTCTCCCTGATTAAGCCTTTCATCTAGGGAACTCGTCTACCTACACGTCCCTCGCCGATCTTGGTGGATGGAGAGGAGGAGTATGAGGTTTCGTGCATCCTGGACTGCAGGGTGTCTAGGGGTACGTTGTTCTACCTTGTGGATTGGAAAGGTTATGGGCCTGAGGACTGTACCTGGGAGCCTTTGTCCAACTTACATTGTCCGGAGCTTCTGAGGAGTTTCCATTCTGCCAGGGGGTTGCCGGTGTCTTTGGGGGGGGGGTGCTGTTACACTTCGGGCTTCCTTGCAGAATACCTTGCAGAATACGACCCCTTTGCAAGCTCCTCTGTGGACCAGATACAGGTTGCCATGGCGCCTGTACAAACTACGGCGGAGTCGTGTCAGCTGACACGTCCTGTATGTGGAAGACGTATGGCAAGACACACCCCCATATGGCTTTAAAACCACCGTCTTTCAAGTGGCTTGTTGCTGCTAATTAGCGTTACAAGCTACAGCGGTTACGTCCGTTACTACTTCGTGTCTTCTCCGCACAAATTTCCTAATCTGCTTTCCTGGTTTTGACCCTTGCCTGGCTTCTGGATTGGCTTGCCTCCTCCTTTATTCCTGTCGTGCTCGTCTGGCTTTTGACCCGGAACGTTATTGGATCCTGCTTCTTGCTGTCTCTTGCAGTACTTTATCCCAGCTAGCTGCTACTGGACGCGGAACCACTTTGCCTTCCTCGCAGGTGACTTGCTATCAACAATCCAGAACTTTTCTACGCCTTATCTGGATGCGTGTGTGCTCAGGTACATACTTGTAATTGGCAATTCCACCTCTGCTATTAATTTTCTCCACAGCCTTGTTTGGATCTTTGTCTTCTGTTGGATTCTGGGACATTAAGTGACTATATTTGAACTTGTCTTCAAGTGCATATAAACGCTCTGCTGATACTGCACCAACCCGGCACTAGTGCGACCCTCGTGCTGTTCGGGGCTATTTCCCTATACTAACATTCCTGTTTGTTATTTTCTCCTTTCGTTGTCTTCTGTTTCATGGACTAATTTCCATCCTCAAAATATCCATATTCAGGTTAGTTGTTATTGGTTTGATACTTTAGGAAGTCTCTTTAGAATTATTCCCACTCATTGTGTTTATTCATATTTTTGTAGATCCACCCCGGGGAAGCTCCACTCCAATACTTACCTAGGTAATTTCCTGTAAAATACAACTGTTCTGATTACTTGGTTTATTTTCAACACTGTCTAATATCTTTGTATTCCTTTGCAGCATTGGTATTGGCGGTGTGTGTTCTCCCCGCTCTTTTATTCAATTGACACCTCTGTCTGTCCCAATCGAAAAAGCAGAGAGGTACATTGTAGAAAAGAGCCCCTCTTTGAGGAAGCCTGAGTCTCGTACTCAGGGGAGCTGGGATGGAAGACTGAATATCGATTCTTGTACAATCAACATCTCCAAGGTCACTCATCCACATCTTGGGCCTATTTCGGAGTGGTGAGTAACACCTGCCTGTCCTGCCTGTCCTGCCGGTCCTGCCTGTCCTGCCGGTCCTGCCTGTCCTGCCGGGCCTACCTGTCCTGCCTGTCCTGCCGGTCCTGCCTGTCCTGCCTGTCCTGCTGGTCCTGCTGGTCCTACCTGTCCTGCTGGTCCTGCCTGTCCTGCCTGTCCTGCCGGTCCTGCCTGTCCTGTCTGTCCTGCTTGTCCTGCTTGTCCTGCCTGTCCTGTCTGTCCTGCAGGCCAGACCTGAAACAAGGCGCCCATTCCCTGCCCTCCAGCCGAAAGATCTCTGAAGTTAAGCGTTCAGCCAGGAGGCAAACAGAGCCATCTTAAGGGGCCTCCATTGGAGGAAAGAGTCTGAAAAATTGAGGGGGGGATAGTTGCCAGTAGATTGAATCCTTCTGATGTATGGGGCACCAGTCTGCCACAGTATGAAACACACTTGGTAGAAATTCTGCGACACAGAAAACAAAATTCCCCAAATTGCTTTGCCTTGTCCATGAGGATGTAAGAACGAGTGCCCCATAACTTGCTAACGTAGCTGACAGCCGTGGTGTTCCATTCTTATCCAATTAACACCATGAATACTTTTTTCTGAACAGATTCCACTTACAACTAAACCTGAAAGCATCACTAAACAATGTATGCACATTGTTACAGACACCCCCACCCATGCCCGGATAAGGTCTCCCCACATCAGGTGTAGAGGAGCAGCTGCACGCCTCCACAGGAAACCCTGCCCCCCTAACTTCCATATGTTGGAGACCTTAGATTGTGCCGTGTTTGACACCAGCAGTTGTGCCAATACTGCAACATGTGCTCAAAAGAAGATGCCCATGGGACAATTAGAACAACAAAGCTCCCACACCTAAATTAGGTTTATGGCATGTAGTTCACTGGATGATTTAGGGATCCACACATTAGTGAACGACAATTCAAACAAAGACAAGTAGAAGTTCAAAGAAAACACAACCTGACTTCATAGAACAATATTATAATAACATAAACAGTTTTTAATAAATAGAGTTGTTAAAATCATCACATAAAACTTAAAGTGTCCAGTGCTCTAAAGTGCATAGCGATGTTCGTCACATCAATACTAATGTGCAAAATGTGCTTCAATTGTACAAAAAACGCAATTTCACAGTATCTCTCCTTTAGAGATCTCAATTCAAATGTGCATAAAAATATGAACAGCTTTCAGTTATTCAAGTCTCCATTTTTACAATAGGATTGAACCACTTGATATTACAACAGGTGATACTGTGTTGTTGACAATGAGTACCTCCTGTCTAGATGTCTGGGTTAGTCAATACCTGAGTTTCACCTATTCGAGATTCTTAAGCTTTTATTGATGCTTTATATTAGTATCTCAAGTTTCCCAACATGTTTCGTTCCTCTAGTGGTTAGAATTACTATAAGGAACTTCTTCAGGGGTATAGATACACCGGGGCGTAACAATGCCTTAAACCGGTCTTGCAGTGGTCTCTAAGGAAGAACTTGACAAGTTGATGTTGTCGTAGCAGTGCAGATGGTGGTTTGTTGATTCCCAAATTGCAATTCTAATGCGTAATTATCTTCACCCTTATGGTTTCAATCCCAAAGGGAATATCCAGGCCAAACCGTATCTTAGTCTCAGTAAGACCACTCCTCAAAGGCTGTTTGAATGTTCAATGTCAGCGCCTTATGAAGCCTTGTGGCCGGCAGCTCACAACTCCATAGTACGAAGTCATAGTCAGTTAGTGCTCTTCTTAATCACAAGCCACAAGGTATGGCTGGTAGATGAGTCCCTCTGGCCAGGCTCAGCCAATCAACCGACTGTCACAACTGAGACAACCCTACTGAACGTATCCCCAAAACGGTGACAACCTAAGGGAGGAACTCCCTGAATGAATATGAAAACAAGCAAAAAAAGGAGCTAGTGACGTCACAAGAGACATAACTCGATGTCCCGAGACACTGGCTGAATAGAATGTATAGATTCTACAGAAACTAATGACGAAGTAAAGAATCAAGAGAACCTTTTAAATACAAGAGAAAAACAAGAAGAAATATTTGAATAGGAAGATCGAGGAATCCAAGTTAGCTCAGAAAGAGTTGTCAGAATTTGCCATACAAGGGGCAGTGCTGACAAGCGGAGAAGGATTGGCAATGCAGGAAACATCATAGGCACATCGCAGGTGAATAATCAGCACCCAATGGACCAAGGTGGGTTTGGGTTTACGCCACAAGGCAGAGGTATGGGTTATAGAGGAAGAGGAGGCAGATTTCAGAATAACCAAGGTGGGTTTCAAAATACACAGAATGAGAATCAGAATACCCAGGGAGGATTTAACCAAGGAGGGATTCACAGGAGGGTTCCTCCAGTATGTTGGAATTGTGGAATGACAGGACATATTGTCTGCATATGTGGGAGCCAAGGGAATGTACAAAATGGCCTATTTTTCAGTGGCGGGACAGCTTATCCTCCGTCATATAGCACACAGACCAGAGAGGGCTTTTCTCAAGATCACACATCTTATCAGGCACAAGCACAGCAAGTACAACAGGTGCAACAGCAGGGACAAGAACAAATGAATCCGCCTCAGCAGTATGCAAATACAGGACAAGCATTGACACTTAGAATATTAGGTGTGACTCTGATAGGAGGAAGTCCTTTCACAGGGACGGGGATGAGCTTGTATCCACAATAGGACAGCGCACATGGTGACTTGATGTGTTCAGTTCTATCAGTGACACCAGACCCCCAAGAAGAACCAAGGGTCGATGTGACAATAGGAGGCACATTCTTTTCTTTTCTTGTAGACACTGGGGCTACTCGTTCATGTATACAAGAGTGAAAATATCTAATATCAGGTATTGCCATGAATGCTCAAGTGTTCTCTGGAGCTACAAGTTGAGTTCCTTTTACTGATAAATGATCAGTCTCCATAGGAGAATGTGACATGTACGTTCATCTGTTATATTCACGACAGACAACAGTTAACAATTTAGGAAGAGATTTAATGACAAAACTAAATATGACAATTTCATTTTGTAGAGGAGCAGCCAACTGCCTCTGCAGAAAGTCCCTCCCCCCTATTACCTGTATGGTGGAAGCCTGAAATAGTGCCATGCTTGACACCAGCAGTTGTGACTATTCCGCGTTGAGTCTTCAATAATAGGTATCAGAAAACCCTATCAGATGTATTCCCGAAGAGATGACAATCTCATGGAGGAGATCCCGAGAGGAATATGAAAAAGAGAGAAAGAGGAGTTGGTGATGTCACAAGAAACAAGCATGATGCATTGAGAAGACTGACTGCTGCAGAGAACGCATGGACCTTATAGAAACTGATGATGAAGGAAAGAATCAAGTAAACTTTCATGTGCGAAACGAAGATTACACGTGTGAAAAGCATTGCAGAACATGCAAGCCATTTAATATTTGCACAGATACAGCAACACAAGTGGACTAAGTGATCATAGAAGCTGGTGATATGTAGTGAATAGACTGCAGGCGAAGCCGCCATTATAGAGAAGCTGGACATCAGTGTCACAATTTTACTAAGTTCAGACCATGAAGAGAAGGGCTGAAGACTGTGTCACAGCAAAGATTTAGCTGGGAGTATGAAAGAAGCGAGAAGGGCTGTCTGGCCTGGTGTCAAGACTGAAGGCAGCCAAGAACCTGGTTATCTATCCTCAAAGAACAGTGCATGTGAGAAACTGAAATATCCCTCATTAAGGTGCAAAGAAAGAACACCATGAGTGCCAAGTTTTATTAATTCAAGACAATTAAATGCTGCAAAAAGAGCAGAATTCTGGTCTCCTTTCACGTGAACCAAGGATGGGAATAGACTGGGCACCCAGTCCAGAACTTTGATAAGCATGTGCCCGTGCTCCCTTATATTGAGAATACATTGCAAGGCCAAGTTCAAAGACAGTCTGCATGGCAGACGGCATGTGTGATGAGAGATGGTTGGTTAATTGGCTGGGGAGGTAAAGTGAAGTCCACCTCCTAGCACCTGGGTATGAGCTCACATGCTGATAAGTAAATCAAATGTTCCAGTAGAGCATGAGCGTGCCAACCAATTGTAGTGGGCCGTATGACAAAGGGCCTTATAGTTTGAGAGCCAATAGAGAACCGTGTTTCTAACAGCTGATGAAGATGACTTGCACTAGGGGTGGGCATGAGTTGTCCACCTCATTGTAGGGACCCAACCACAACCCGACCCCTTATAGAAAGGATACTTAGATATTCCCCTTGAGCCAAGCACAATCCTGGTAGGTTTTTATTATTTGCCACGTAGTATGACGTCACGTATGATGAGTTTTTGCTATATAAGAGTTGTTTTTTTATGAAATGCATTGAGAGAAAATGCTGTGCAAAGTCCATAGATGTCCATTGTAACTCTGTGTTTTATTTAATTGATATTAAAACTGTAAACAAAATTTGATGTCTTCCTGAGTCGATCTGATTATTGGAGTACAGAGTTATTCTGTTTCCCATCCAGCTGCATAACAAGCTACTTAAATGAAGGCCCATATGATCACGTGGTAGGAGTGGTAGGATGGTCTAAGACCCATTGACCTGTTAGCTCTAGATTTTCAGACAATTTGACATCCTCCTCCATCTAGCAGGAAGATCGCAGGGTTTCCTGTGGAGAGCAGCCAAATAGAAAACCTGCAAGAAAACCGCAACAGTGGCCAGGGTCCCTAAGACAAAATCCCTACCTGGTTTCCACAGGCGCTTTGTGGACGGAAGATGAAAGTGGTCAGTTGGAGGAGGAGATGATAACGAGGGCCTTGAGTCAAATGACCGAATGGTGAGTAGATTGAAGGGAATGGCAAATTAAGGGGATGAGATTGTGGTGATTTAATAGTAACGGGATTAACAGGAAACATTGTGCGAAGATAGAGATAGAAGTGCCCAGAAGCCTGTCCCAGGGGGTCTAGAAGAGATCATCTCACACTCCAGTCGGAGTCCCTAGGCTATGTATAAACAGGTTTACATAAGGAGATGATTTAAAGCCTGTGACAGGATATTGATTAGGGGTGAGGAGAAAAAAGGTGATCACAGAGTATTTTTTAGTAAATGTGTAAAGTCGACTAGTCTGACTGTCTGTATTTGTGTTGAGTTAAGGTGTTTAAAAGAGATATATGTTGTAAAGGAATTGAAACGAAGTTAAGGAGCTAAGAGGACTATCTAGGGAAGTGGTACCAATCCAGAGAAAGACAGAGACAGCTGAAGAAGATAGAGGCTTGAGCGGCGATTTTTGGAGCACGCTCATAATTGTTAAGAATATTGAAATTGAGGAAGGCATTTTATGAAACCTGTTAAATGTTGACAGTCAATTAAGACTCATCAAAATGTGAGACACTGCCCTCATGCATTTATGTAAGATATTGCCGAAGCACATGCCCAAGCTCAAACAGTATAGTGCGGAATGGGTGAAAGGCATGGCAGATAAGATGTTCATGCCATGGCCACAAGGGGGATCATTGTCAAAAGCTGTTTTGCAACACATGACCACATACTTGCACATTGCGTTCAAGGGGAACATATTAGAGAAAAGGTTAGCTATTCTAGAGCTCTGGAAAATGAACCAGGAAGATCCACTACCTGAGGAGTGGATGCTTAATCAGTGTAAGAAGGAAGGTGTTGAGCATTTAGCTCTCCATGCCTCGCCTGAAGCGAAGGGCACTAGAGAGGAAGAAGTAGGGGTTGTATCCTCTAAAGGAACTGAAAGCAGCGATGGGGTATAGTAATCCGATATTCAAACCGCCTGCTTATAGCAGTGACGATAGTCTAGAGGAGATTAAAAGAAAAGAAGAGATCTTTAAGATCATACAAAGTAAAGAAGAGAAGCATGAGCGGTGGAACATATCGGCAGAAATAGAGAGATTAAGAGATGGAAAGGGGAAAAGGACAAAGCTGACGACGTAACACTTGTGCTGAATGAATGGATGGGAGGACAGATATTAGTCAAGTTAGATAGAAAAAGCTTCAAGCAAGTAAGGCAAAGGGAAGATGAGGACAAACAAGATAGAAAAGACAGAGAACGAGAGTAAAGGTTGAAGGAAGATGAGCACAAAAGGAAGAGCAAGGAACGACGAGAACAGATGTATCGGGAGGAGCAAGAGAAAAAACAGGAGCAGGCAGAGGAGCAAAGAAAGTATGACAATAGGCAGAGGGTATTAGAAGATAAGGATATGATATGATAGTTCATTTATATAGTGCCTATACACAATGTGATTCAAAGTGCTTCAAGGAAAATACAATGACATTCCTACAGGCAATGAACAGAAAAGATGTGAAATTAACTATTGTATTCAGCCTGATGACATTTCAGATAGTGCAAGAGCTAAGACATAGATACGGAAGGGAGTGGGAGAGTGGGAAGGAAATGGAAACAGACAGGCGACTACCGTACTAGGCCTAACGACATTTCTGGTAGAGCCGGTGATAACAAAAGGTGAGGGAGAGGGGTGCAGAAGGGAGGGAAGGAATAAAACAAGCGACTATCGTACTAGGCCCGACATTTCAGATAGTGCTGGGGGGGACAAGTAAGGGGAGGGGGGAGGAGACAGACGAGCTCGCTATCATACTAGGTCCAGGGAAAATTCTGATAGAGTAAGTGCACATAAGAAAGTAAGGGGATGAGATAGGAAAAGGTATAAAGGGAGAGGACGAGAGAACAGGGAGTAAGCAGTCAAAAAGAGTGGAGAAGCAAGAGGGGAGAGCGAATACAATTGCAGAAGTTATTAGTAACACAAAGGGCCTCATTACGAGTTTGGAGGCAGCCATGCCCTTATAAGGGCATGGCTGCCTTGAAACCCGGGTCTGGGTCTGTGGTCCCTGAATGGGGAAATACCAGGCCCTTCTGACTTTGGAGGGCCCATTATTTCCCCATTCAGGAAACCCAGACCATCCCCATTCCCATTTGAGCCCCCATAGGGCTCAATGGGAATGGGGAGGGAGCTAACAATGGGCCTGTCAATAACAGACCCATTGTTAGCTCCCTGGTTCCCTTGCGGGACCCGCTAAGGACGTGTGGTAAAACCAGACGTCCACAGCGGGTCCTGCAAGCGGACCTCGTAATAGAGCGGTATGGGTTTAACGGCGCCGGCACCTTTACCAGCGCCGTTAAACACATACCGCCCGGGTCGTAATGAGGCCCATAATGTTGCAAGCCTTCATACGAGATGCAGATGGGAACAGCATGAGTCGGGGCCATCATGACAAAAGGTGATGCACCGTGAATGAATGAAGTCCATAAAACTCAAATCCAGCATTAGCCACAAGATGGTGAGGCTGAAACCAGAATGTATCAGGACAGACTCCTGCAGAAGTATGCTGGTGGTGGGTTGAGGGGGAGAGGGGTAGAAGAATCAAGCAAAACAGGCAAGTGGGGGGGTCAAGGGAACATCTCAGGGGGACCAGAGGGGTGGGGATGGCCTGTGGGGACAGAGGGAGTAAACACATGTTGAAGAGAGAGGAGGAGGAAGTGCAGAAATTAAGAGACAGCAGCATACAGAGACAAAGAAAAGAGGGTGAAAGAAGAACAGAAGTAAGGCGAGAAGAGAGAAGACAAGAAGAGGAAAGAATTAGAAGGGAGATGAGAAAATGAAGAGGATTAGATTAAGAGTTAGAATGAACAAGGAGACAGCGGGACTTTGATATTAGCCTTGTTCGTAAGGAACCAGTAGAGCCAAGCCCCGTAATACGATGGGACAGAATAGAAGAGTTTTTTCCAATAAATGGAGCAACTTCAGGGGCATCTAGAGTAGGATTAGAAGAAGAGAATTTTGATATAGAAAGTATTGGCGACAGGATCAATAAGGCCTATCAAGAATTGAAGGAAGGTAGCAAATCTGGAACGCAAGGGATAGGAGGTCAGTCCCAAGTATTCCAATCACGAAGCGAAGAAGAATATCCATTCAGCCTCGAGCACAGAGCCTTATCCTTAAGCAGACTGGACTTAGATGAGGGTGAAGAGGATGAGAGTCACACTAGTTGGGGACTAGACATGTCAGATGAGGAAAGAGAATACAGTGGGGAAGAGTAAGGGACCGCGTGTTGCCCCAGAGGGAAGCCTGCAGACGGACAAAGAAGTAAGATGGCCCGATCTAGAGCAACCTAAGGATAGAATGCCAGCTATTATAGCATATCTAGAGCATCCCAAAGGACGATCCTATAGTGAGAAGGGAGAATCACCGCCATTTGTGAGTTGATTAAGATCGCTACCAGGGAGGAGACGGACAAGGACGATTGTCCCTGTGCGTATAGGCAGACGATGGGAGCCGACTGCAGGGTTAGGGTTTACGCAGTTTCCCTTATTGGAGAAAGGGGGAACGAGACCACAGTATATTCCATGGCCACAGATGGACAAGGACAATTTAAGGTGCAAACTCCCGAGTTTGATGTTGGGTGCTGGGAAATGGATATATGAGTTCGAAAAAATGACAGGAGGAAATACGCTGGCTATAGGGCACATTAAAGGTCTCTTGGCAGCTATTCTTGGGGAAAAAGCTGATGGCACGTGCAGGAGAGAAGGGTATTCAAGAGTGACAGCACAAATAACAACGCATGGCGGAGCGCCATTTAATAATTGTAGAGCAGATGTTTGGAGGGCTCTCAAGGTGCAGTATCCCGACACATCAGATATGGGTGCAATGATGACACGTAAGATGAAGGAAGATGAAGACCCTCTTGTTTACATTCAGGATATTCAAGAGCATTGACAACTTGAAACGTGGGAACCGTGGGGGACAATTGTGACAGTATTTTATGTCAGGGATTGCCGGAGCTAGTACACAGGCAATTGAAGAAACAAGTGGAAATGGAACCGAAGCTCTGGGCTTAAATACAGTTGAGGATAGTGCATCACTGTTGGCTGTTAGAAAAACAAGAAGAAAGATGAGGCTAGGAAAATAGAAGCCAAATTAGTACAGAAGAAGCTGTTGAATGGGTTTATCCCACGAGGCAGAGGTACGGGATACAGAGGAAGGGGTGGATTCCAAAACAATCAAAGTGAGTTTAAAAATGTACAGAATGAGAATCAGAATGTGCAGGGAGGATTCAACCAAGGAGGACTAGTCAGGCGGTCTCCCCCTGTATGCTGGACTTGTGGGATGACAGGACACGTTGCACACACATGTGGAAGCCAAAGGAATGTACAGAATGGCCAATTATCAAGATGGAGACAGCTTATCCTCCAGCATATAGCACACATACTAGGGAAGGGTTTGCCCAAGATCAGATAGTGTATCAAACACAAGCGCAGCAAATGCAACAGACACAGCAACCAGAGCAAGTGCAAATGAATCCACCGCAGGGACTGTCACAACATACCCTATGCAGACACAGCAGTATGCTAACCTGGGACAATTACGGACACCTAAAATAAGAGGTGCCACTGTGGTAGGAGGGAATACTTTCACAGGTACTGGGGTATGCATGTATCCACAACAGGACAGCTCACAGGGCAACCTGATGTGTTCAGTACTATCAGTGACACCAGACCCCCAAGAGGAACCAAGAGTTGATGTGACGGTAGAAGGCAAATCATTTTCTTTTCTAGTAGACACTGGGGCTACTCGTTCATGTATACGAGGGGGGAAATATCCAATGTCAGGAATATCCATGAATGCTCAAGGGTTCTCTGGAGCTGCAAGTCGAGTTTCTTTTTACTGAAGAATTACCAGTCTCTGTAGGAAATAGTGACATGTCTGTTTCTTTGTTATATTCACGACAGACACCAGTTAACATTTTGGGAGGAGACATGATGACAAAACTAAACATGACAATTTAATTAACTGATGAAGGGATAGTGTGTTCCACTCCTGGAATACATTACTTAAATGTTGGAAAATGTATATTGGCATTCACAAGGCAAATGGCTCTGCGAGGCGTTCCGGTAGAGCCAGAGATTTTTCTTGATGGAGTAAGCATTTTACTAAAATGGCTACCTGGGTTAGTGGTGAAGACTGTGATGATACTTGACAAATTCTTGTTCAGATCACAGATAAGTATGGACGAAGAGGGGGGACAGACTATCCCTCTAGAATTAGAAGTAATCATAGTATGAAGGGAAATGGTGATGCTCGAAGGAACGGATGATGAGGGTAGACCATGGAGAACAGTAATAGCACTCGAAGAAGGGTACAGGTTGAATGACATTACTGATGATGATATGTTTATAGAAGACCCAACATACTATGAAGTGGTGTTCTTTATGAGCATTACATACTGGATAAGAATAGAGAAAAGGGAAATCCCACAACGAATTGCAATAATGCGGCAGCATCCAACATTTGTTTAAGAGGACTTGGAGAAGGTTCCCAGCACCCTATGGACTACAGGCCCTCATGACGTAGGATTATTAAAGGAAATAGGGGAAGTTCAAATAAAGTTGATGCCAGGGGCAATTTTACCTCAAGCAAGACAGTACCCCATATCTCGAGAGACTGATGAGGGTATATTTCAGACCATTTCAGCACTGATCAAACAAGGTATTCTGGTGCCATCAGAATCATTGTGCAATACTGCAGTGTATCCTATCAAGAAATCAAAAGGGGGGCTGTGGAGATTCATATAAAACATTAGACCGATTAACCAGATTGTAGAAGCAGAGTACTCTAGTTCCTAACCCAGCGATGATAATATGCAGTGTCCTGGTGGAAGCACGATATTTCACGGTAATCGTTTTGAAAAATGCATTTTTCTCAATCCCATTGCACAAGGATTAACAAGACTTTACTTAATTTATGTTCCCCCAACATACTAGGCTACCTCAAGGGTATTGTGAGTCTCCATCAATCTTGAACAGGCTCCTCCAGATGGATGTAGGCAATGTCGATTTGAAAAGTGCAGTGATATAATACATAGATGACATTTTAATTTGTAGCACTACAGATGATGGGTGCAGATAGGACTCGATTCAGTTGATGACTATCTTAGCAGACAAAGGATACAAGGTAGACAAGGAGAAGCTGCAATATTGTCAAGAAGAGGTGTAATACATGGGTCAGTTGATATCACATGAGGGAAAAAAGGTTACACCTGAAAGAGCTGAGGCTATTATGACAACTGCAAAACCGCATACAGTAAAACAGATGCAACCATTTTTGGGATTTATGTTAGAGCCTTGGTGTTTGACTACAGTTCGCACATAAGACCCTTTTTGCAGGCTTTAAAGAAAGCACAGGTGAATAAGGTCGAAATAGAATGGACTGAGGAGATGGAGGAAGGATTTGAGGAATTGACTAAAGCGGTTTGTACAGCCCCTGTTTTCGGGATTCCAATCTTGCTCAGGAATTCTATTTTTCGCACACAAATGGGACAATCATGACAGCAGTGCTTACACAGAGGACTACATTGAGGTATAAGCCTCTAGCGTATTACAGTGAGATTTTAGACCCAGTTATGAAAGGACACTTTCCTTTGCGAACAGTCATTGGCAGCCAATGTCTTCGCAATAGAGAAGTCCACAAGTATTGTTATGGGCTGCTCTATGACTCTCTTTGTAGCGCATGCTTTGTTTGCCGTTTTAGAGAAACCCAAAGTTACATTGAAATCTCAGAGGGCTTCAGCTTATGAAGTATTGATTTCAAACCCAACAATCAAAATTATCAGATTTAAAATAGTGAATCCTGCCACATTTGTAGCTGAGCCAATAGCTGACGGCGATCATGTGCTTGACTGTGCAAATTAAGTTGAATTTTATGATGATATACCTTGTGTGAAAGAAAATGCTTTGCCAGGAGGGGAAATTCTTTTTATTGATGTTTCTTCGAAAATTGTTCAGACTAGTGGAGAAAGGCATTCAGGTGCAGTTGTAGTGAGGCATAGAGCAAATGCAGAGTTTGAAATTGTAGCAAGTGCTAGACTACGTCTCACTTTTCAGCACAAGCGGCAGAATTGGTAGCGTTCATTGTCATGCTCGAGCAACATGAAGAGCAGGAAGTGACAGTGTACAGTGACTCCACCTATGTGACTTCAACCGTAAATGCAAGGCTAGCATGTTGGAAAAGGAGGGGCTACTTCCGAGCTGACGGCCCTCCAGTGCAACACGCATCTTTTTTGGACAGGCTTATTAAGGCACTAGAACTCCCAGTATCCATAGCGGTCGTTAAATGCGTCGCTCACACTAAGCAAACAGATTTTATTTCTTGCAGAAACAAAGCCGCAGACTCAGAAGCCAAAAGGATTGCATATTCACAAGATATCTCCAGTTTGGATATCAAATGTCAAGGAGAATGTAATCACGATTACGGTAATACAAGAAGGGTTTATTCATTTGCTGAAACTCCAATTAATTGAGATCCAAGGCAGTCCACCAAAGGAAGAGCAGGAGTTATGGAAACAAAGTGGGTGTTCTGTATCCCCACAGAAACATTATGGTGACAGGATAGCACTGGAAAGCTGGTGATGCCAGTAGCATTGTTAAAGGTAGCACTTGAACAGCTGCATTAACATGCACATGTAACTAGGGAGAGCCTTGCTGCAATGATTGTGGAGGACTGGTTTGTTCCAAATTTGTTAGAACATGTTGTATTCTTTGTAGTGAATTGCATCGTGTGTCAGAAGTTTTCCGCTGGGCATACACTAGAACAATTAGATGAGTAATACCTTTGACCGAATGGTCCTTTTCAGCAATTTAAATATTGATTATGTTGACATTCTGCAAGTGTGTAATGGATACAGTTATCTCATAGTGGCAGTGTGTCCCTTCTCTAAGTGGATCGAGGCAGGTCCGTGTAAAAACTCTGACGCCACTTGCACAGTGAAGTTTTTAGTACGTGAAGTTTTTCTAAAATAAGGTGTGTGTGAAGTGCTGGGAACTGATAATGGGCCCCATTTTGTTAATGAAGTGTTTGAACAGATAGGACTATTACTGAGTATTAAACATATGTTTTCTTCAGCTTATCACTGCAAGCAAATGGAAAATGTGAGAGACTTAATGGCCTCCTTAAGGAAAGGATTGCCAAAATCAAGCTAACTTTGAAGAAGGGATGGCTACATTGCCTGCCCCTTGCTTTATATGCCCTAAGGAATCAGCCTGCTTTGGACCACCACCTCAGCCCCCACAAACTAGTGACTGGTAGGCAGATGAGAATGCCTCTTAGACCTCCACCGAGGAGCAGAGTACAGCGAAACTGTTAGGTGATGAGATGCATAAATATTTGACATGTATGACCTCTAACATCTCTCCCATTTCAGATCAACTGTGTCAGAGGGGTCAGTCTCAGAACAAAGATGAAAGCAATCCATTAACCGGATCAACTGAACTTTTATCAGCACCTAAATTATTTGTTGGTGACATTGTTTTGATTAAATATTTCACCCCAAAGTGGCACCAGCCATGTTTTAATGGCCCCTTTATCATTGAAAATATAACCCCCTCATCAGTAAAAGTCCAAGGCAGACGAACTTGGCTTCATTTGAACGATGTGAAATTGTGCACCAGCGAGAACGCCCCTCCAACTCCTGCTCCCTCTCCTACTGTTGCCAATCCAGAAGCAAGACAAGAAGAAGAATTCCAGCGTTTGCAGACTCGATCGATGACGAAGAAGAAGGACGATAAATCAACAAGCAGCATAATGCAGATTATGAATCAATCAGACACTCCTTATAGATATTATGGCAGGAGTGCAAACCCTTGCTGAGAATTCACAGGAATTTGAAAAACGAATTTTAGAGATTTGTTGATGTGTCAAAGTTATGCCCAAACAACAGTTTCTTGTTAAAAACTGCAAAAGAGCACAGTATCCAGTCTAATTTCTTGGTGCATATTTGTTCTAAGTAATGAAATTCCATGGTGCTGACCGATGGGGATATACAAAGACTTGTACTTGCTGTTTTTGTGTTTATTTTTCAAGCTTATCCTGCTTTGGTCAGAAGAGATGTTGATGTTCACACTTTTTTACAGCATCCTAAAAATGGCCCTGTGATTAGAAGGCTGCTAATTGTAATAATTGAACATATACTGCAACACCAGGAGACATTGCAATTGCATGAGTAAAACATGTTTATTTTTTCTTAAATGATCACAGAAGGAATGAGGAATGTTGAAAGTAGTACAATTGTAAGGAATGAACAAGCCCAACCAATTCCCGAATGCCACAAATGTTGAGGGTTAATATGTTCGCTCGTTATATACATATGTGCAACTATATTTTGTGTCTTTTTGTTTCTCCTGTTTAGCATTCCCTATTATATTGATGCTCCTGTTGTCTCCTCTGGCAACCAAACACCTTCAGGATTGCTTCAATTATCTCATTAGTATGCACTGCCATCAGCCGGAGTACACAAGGAATGCAGATCCATGGGCTGTGTCTTCCCAGAGTACATGCGACTATGGGCCTCATTACACGGATGGCGTTAAGGGTTTACCGCTACCGGTATTTTACTGGTACCGGTAAATCCTTACCGCCTTACTACGAGATCCCTTTGCGGGTTGGGGAATTTAATGCCTGCTTTTTGCAGGCGTTAAAAACCAACCCGCAAAGGGACCAGGGAGCTAATTACGGTACCACAATTTGCGGTACCGTAATTAGCACCTTCCCCATTCTCATAGAGCCCTATGGGGCAAAAATGGGAATGGGGAAGGGCAATGGTGGAAGGGGGAATTACCGCCCCGTCAACCTTGGAATAGGGCAGTAATTCCCCTTTCCACCAAGGCGGTGCCGGTATTTTACCGGCATGAACCTTGGCGCTAATAGCGCCATGGTTCACCGCCTTCCGTATAATGAGGCCCTATGTGTTTTGTGGGGGAAGCAGATGAAATGGGTGCGTAATGGTCGCACACATTTCTCGGAGGTTGGTCTCCCATCATTCATTTTCATGATTAAAAAAATCAAAAAGCCTGGACGAGCACACTCTCCCCGTGCGTATGGTTGAATGCCTCACAGGGCCACTGAGGGAAGATATTACCATCCTGTAGAACTGGGTCTCATCATATATCTATGGAGAGACATTACTACCCCTGTTGAATCCTGAATGCCCAACATGCAGGGGAGGGGTGCATCCAGTGGGTTCTATTAATTCCTATGTAAGAAGCGGCTCTTCCAAAGAATTGGAGTAACTGGCAAGTCTTCTGGAGAAAATACTCTCTTGGCTCTCTCCTCGCGGCTCGGGTGTCTGCAGGGGCACCAGTCAGTGCCCAGGGTGCAAAGGCTATCATGCAAGGGGAGCACACCTACCCCTGATGTATTCTGTGTGTTCCTTAATGGCACCCAGATCCCAGCCTTATCTTGCCCTTGGACCAACTTGTTGATGGTTTCAACTCGAGAGGTTTATAGCTGGGTCATTGTTAGAAGAAAGACCATTACAAGGGGTAGAGAGAGATGCCATGACCTCATACATGGCATCTCCTGCAAAGGGGGTAAACATTCCTGAGGGAAAGAGGGGTGCTTAGTGGGGGTAGAAGTGATGCAAGAAATCACACAAATAACAACAATGAACACATTTGCAAGATACACAATAATTCACTGATCAAGTTTTGCATCAGAAAAAAAGGCCTTGCATTCAGACGAAACAGGTTTAGATTGGTGCAGGTGTAAGTTGGGCATCATCAGGGTCTATACTAATGCATTATGTGGTTCCATTAATTATGTAGTTACTCTTCAAAAGCATTTGTTACTTTCTTGATTCTGTGAAAATAAAGAAAAGAGTAAACTGCATATGCAACCCATGTACTTTGCCATAAATCAGTTTTAATCCATGGTTTCCCTTCCATCTCCACTTGTTTCTTCATCTGCCTCTGCACAGGCCTAGGCAACCGCTGACATGCAATGTGGTAAAATAATGCCACTGTTTCTTCCAACGGCTTGTGTGTTCCAAGTTGCCATCGCTCTTGAATATCCTGAATGTAAGCAATAGGGTCTTTATCTTCCTTCATTTCACATGTCATAAGTGCACCCATATCTGATGTGTCAGGATACTGCACCATGAGAGCCATCCTAACATCTGCTCTGCAATTAAATGGCGCTCCATCATGCGCTGTGTTTTGTGCTGTCACACTTGAATTCCCTTCTCTCCTCCATGTCATCAGCTCTCTCCCCAAAAATAGCTGTCAGGAGACCCTTAATGTCCCCTATGGCCAATGTACTTCCTCCTGTCATTTTCTCGAATTCATAGATCCACGTCAAACTCGGGAGCTTGCACCTTAAATTCTCCTTGTCCATCTGTGGCCATGGGATATACTGTGGCCTTGTTCCCCCTTTTTCCAATAAGGGAAAATGCGTAAACCCCAACTCGCAGTCGGCTCCCATTGTTAGCCTATCCATAGCTGGGACACTCGTCCCTGACCGTCTCCTTGCTGGTAGTGATCTTAACCTGCTCACATATGGCAGCGATTCTCCCTTCTCACTATACAATCGTTCTCGAGGACCCTCTGGATATGGAATAGGATCTGGAGTTCTATCCTTAGGTTGTCCCAGATCAGACCATCTTACTTCTTTATCCAATTGCAGGCTTTCTTTGGGGCACACACACTGGGCCTCATTCCGAGTACGGCGCTAACCAATGGCGCTATTAATGCCTTGGTTGACGCCGTACCCGGACCGGCAGCGCCTTGGTGGATGGCGGAATTACCGCCCCATTCCAAGGTTGGCGGGGCGGTAATTCCCCATTCACCAAGGCTCTTCCCCATTCCCAAATGAGCCCCCATAGGGCTCAATGGGAATGGGGAAGATGCAAATAACGGTGACGGTTCATTACGGTCACCGTTATTGGCTTGGAGGCCCCTTTGCGCCCTCGACTTTAACACCTGCTCAAAGCAGGCGTTAAGGGCGAGGGCGCAAAGGGAACTCGGAGTATGGCGGTAAGGGATAACCGCCACCGGTCTCGTTACCCGTGGCCGCTATCCCTTACCGCCATACTCAGAATGAGGCCCACTGCCTCCTCCCAAAAGGAAGGATTCTCTTTCCTCATCCGGCATTTTCTGACCCCAAAAAGTGTGACTATCATTCCCTTCACCCTTGTCCAGGTTCAGTTTGCGTAAGCACAATGCTCTATGCTCCTGACTGAGCAGGCTTCCCTCCTCCCTCTGAGTTCAAGGCATTAGGGATCAATCATTGCTCCCTCTGGTTTCACACTCGTTGTTTCGCCTCAAGTGTTCATATACCTTATCAATACTTTCCCCGGTGCTCTTCGTATCAAATCTTTCTTCTTACAGTACTACTCTAGATGCCCCTGATGTTGGTTCCTTTATCGGAAGGAACTCTTCCATTCTGTCCCATCGTATTGCTTTGCTTGGCCCTTCTTGTTCTTTACAATTAACACTGGAGTCAAGACCCCTCTGCCTCCATCTTCATCTAATTCTCTTTGCTTTCTCGCCTCCTATCTAATTCTATCTTACTCTTGTCTTCATTCTTCCCTTATTACTCCTACCCTCCTTTCTTCCTCCTCTAGTCGTCTCTGTATTCTTTTGTCCCTTAATTTCTGAGCTTCTTCCTCCTCTCTCTTCCTTTCTCTTCCATTGTTCTCTGTCTACTGTCATATTGTTTTTGCTCCTCCTGCTCTTTCTTCTTTCTGTTTTTGCTCCTCTGCTCTTTCTTCTTTCTGTTTTTGCTCCTCCTGCTCTTTCTTCTTTCTGTTTTTGCTCCTCCTGCTCTTTCTTCTTTCTGTTTTTGCTCCTCTGCTCTTTCTTCTTTCTGTTTTTGCTCCTCCTGCTCTTTCTTCTTTCTGTTTTTGCTCCTCCTGCTCTTTCTTCTTTCTGTTTTTGCTCCTCTGCTCTTTCTTCTTTCTGTTTTTGCTCCTCCTGCTCTTTCTTCTTTCTGTTTTTGCTCCTCCTGCTCTTTCTTCTTTCTGTTTTTGCTCCTCCTGCTACATCTGCTCTCGCTGCTCCTTGATCTTTCTTTTATGCTCATCTTCTTTCAATCTCTTCTCCCGTTCCATGTCCCTTCTATTTTGCTCATCCTTATCTTCCTTTGGCCTGACTTCCTCAATACTTTTCCCATCCACTTTGAGTAATATCTGTCCACCCATCCATTCTTACTGCACAAGTGCTACCTCATCAGTTTTATCGTTTTCTCCTCTTCATCTCTTAATCTCTCTTTCTAGTTCTGTCGATATGTTTGGCCGCTCACTCTTCTCTTCTTTGTCTTCTATGATCTTAAAGATCTCTTTTTTTCTCTTGCTCTCCTCTGGACTATCATCAATGGGATAAGCGGGTGGTTCTTATATTGGACTACTATACCCCGTCACCGCTTTCAACTCCTTTAAAGGATATAGCCCTAGTTCTTCCATTCTATCATCTTTTACTTCGGGCGAGGAGGGCTCAATGCCTTCCTCTTTTTGCTGACTAAGCATCCACTGCTCGGGTGGTGGATCTTCCCTCTCTTCCTGGTACATCTTCCGGAGCTCTAGAATAGCTAACCTTTCTCCAATTTCTTCCTCATGTACACAGTGTGCAAGAATGTGGTCATGTGTTGCAATACCGCTTTTGATAGCGATCCTCCTTGTAGCCATGGCATGAACATCTTATCTGCTGTGCCTTTCACCCATTCTGTACTATACTGTTTGAGCTTGGGCATGTGCTTTGGCAGCGTCTTGCATAAGTGCATAAGTGGAGTGCCTCCCATGATGACAAGTCTCAATTGACTGTCAATACTTACCAGATTTTATAAAATACTTTCACCACTTTGTTAATACTATTAAAACAATAAATATGAGCGCGCCCAAACAATCGCTGCTCAAGCCTCTACTTTCTCAATCACCTCTGTCTACCTTTGGATTGGTACCAACCACTTCACTAAGGTAGTTACTGTAACTTCTCAACTCTTTTTCCAATGACCTCACAGCTTCTACCATGTCTTCAATATTTCTTCTCAATAAACAAACAGACAAACTAGTTGACTTTTCACATTTAATCAAAACACCCTGTGATCACCTTTTTTCTCCTTGCCTCAATTTAAATACCCGATCACAGCATTTAAAACATCTCCTTATGCAAACCTGTTCGCACAAGGCCTGTTTTACTCCCATTGGAGTCTGAGATGTATTCTTCTGAAACTCCCTTGAGCCAAGCCTCTAGGCATTACTATCTTTTCACACAATATTTCCTGTTACTTAAAATTATCACAACCCTGTCTCCTTCATTTGCCATTCCCCTTAGTCTACTCACCATTTGTTCATTAATCAACACAAGGCCTTTGGTATTGTCTCCTCCTCCAACTAACCACTTTGCCTTCCGTCCGCAGAGCGCCTGTGGAAACTGGGCAGGGATTTTGTCAAAGGGGTGCCTGCCCGCTGTCTCGATTCATTCAACTTGCAAGTTTTCTATTCGCCCACTCTCCACAGGAAACCCTGCGATCTTCCAGCTAGATGGCTGAGGATGTCCATTCGCCCGAAGCTCTGGGGCTGAACTTGTTTGGATCTTTTAACCATCTTCAGTGCTACCATGTGAGCTTAGAGCCCTTTGGGTAACATGCATGCATTGGATGGGATGCAGAATAACTCTGACACCAAATAATCAAACTAGCCCAGGAAGATGGCAGTGTTTTCAGTTTTAATATCAATTGTCTAAAACAGGGAGTTACAATGGACATCAACTAACGTGGAACAAGCGTTCTCAAAGCATTTCATAAAGAATTTCACTTTTATCGCAAAAATATGTCACACGTGACATCATACTACCTGGCACACTAAGAAAAACCTAAGAGGATTTGTGATACGTTCAAGGGGAACATCTAAGTATACTTTCTATAAGGGGTTGAGTTGTGATTGGACATTTACTGTCAAGTGGACAAATTATGCTCACCTTTAGTGCAAGTCATTCTTCATCACTATTAAGTCTACAGTGTATTATTGTCTCTCAAACTATAAGGCCCTTCGTTATATGGCCCTCTACCATTGGTTGGCACGCTCGTGCCAGTCTGGAACATTCAGCTCACTAGCAGCACGCAAGCTCATACCCAGGTGCCAGGAGATGGACATGACTTTACCTCCCCACTCAATTAGCCCAACGTCTCTCATTACCCATGACTTCTGCCTTGAAGATTGTCTTTGAACTTGGCCTTGCAGTGTAGTCTCGTTCCTGGGAATAGAAGGGAGTGTGAGCACATGCTATCATAGTTCTGGAGGCGCATGCCCAACTCGATTTCCATCCTTGGTTCACATGACAGGAGACTACAATTTGGCCCATTTTATAGCATTTAATTGTCTTGAATGAATAAAACGGTTGCATCTTAACAATGGATGATTCAGCATCTCACAGTCACTGCCTTCAAGAATAGATAACCAGTCTTGGCTGCTTCACCCTTGACACCAGGTCAGAGAGCCCTTCCCAATACTTCCACGATCCCAGCTAATTCTTTGCTGCGACAGAGCTTTCGGTCCTTCTTCTTCATGGGTTTGAACTTACTTTATTTGTGACACTGATGTCCAGTTTCTATACAATTGTGGCTCGACCTGCAGTCTATTCAGTTTCTATGAGCACTTAATCTACTTGCATTACTGCATCTGCACAATTATTGAACTACTTGCATTTTCTGCAGTGCTCTTCACACGTGCAATCTTCTTTTCGCCTATGAATGTTCATTCGATTCTTTATTTCGTCATCAGGTTCTATAAGGTCCATGCATCTTCTTCAGCCTATCTTCTCAGTGCGCCACGCTCATCTCTTGTGATGTCACCAGCTCCTCTTTCTCTCATTTGCATATCCCTTTGGGGAGCTCCTCCATTAGATTGTCTTTTCTCGGGAATACATTTGATACGGCTTTCTCAATGGGTACCTTTTCTTGAATATTCGCTGCGGAATGGTCACCTCTGCTGGTGTCAAACATGGCACAATTTCGGGCTCCCAGCATATAGGTTGTAGGGGGGGGGGACTTCCTGCAGAGGCATGTGGATGCTCCTCTACAAGCCCTGAGTCTAAGTCAAGATGGCGGATGGGTGCTCTTCCCTCAAATATCTCCTACCACAAACCCTGTCCCACGAAAATCTCCCTCCAAAATCTAGACAGGGCTACAAAGTGTGATTTGGGTAGCCATAGCCCATCTGCAGGGGAGCTCTGTGGGCCATGGGTTTGAGTAGCTGGCGCCCGTCTGTAGGGAGCTCTGCGCCCATGGGTTTGGGTAGCCAGAGCCCATCTGCAGGTGAGCCCTGCGGCCAATGGGTTTGGGTAGCCAGAGGCTGTCTGCAGGGAAGCTCTGCAGCCCATGGGTTTGGGTAGCCAGAGCCCATCTGTAGGTGAGCTTTGCAAACAATGGATTTGGGTAGCCAGAGCCCATCTGCAGGGAAGCTCTGCAGCCCATGGGTTTCGGTAGCCAGAGACTGTCTGCAGGGGAGCTCTGTAGCCCATGGGTTTGGGTGGACAGAGCCAATCTGCAGGGGAGCTCTCTGGCCCATGGGTTTGGGTAGCGAGAGCCTGTCTGTACCGGAGCTTTGAAGGCCTTGGGTTTGGGTAGTAAACTGGAGACTTCCAGCCCTTTAAGATGAGTAGCAAAACCCTGGAGATAGATGGGGTTGCAGAATTCAATCAAACATACATAATTCAGATGACAAAATAGCTTGGCAAAGGTTTGTCTGTTTTAATGCAAGTATTTAAAACAGGGAGTACAATGAACATCAGCAATCGCTCGATACTCTAACGCTCAATCATTTCATTAGAAAGCAGTGTTCTTAAACCCATAATTGGTCATAGCTAACGTGTTGACCTGCGTCATTACCAACATCATCCTACATGGCAAACTACAGAAACGTTTCCGGAAGCGGGATTGGTTCTAAGTGAATAACTAAGTATAGGTGTCATATCTGTATGGAGCAACGAAGAGAAATAATTGGATAGTTAACAACAGGTGGGGCAACTAAGCCCTCCCTTCAAGATGGCCACTATGAATGTCACTAAATGTACGATGCCCCATTGGCTACACAAACTATAGGAACCCCAACTATTTGGTCCTTTACAATTGGTTGGCTACTAATCCCTATCAGTAATTTTCCACCTATGTGAGCAGCACGCAGACCGAACAACCAGGTGCGGGTGAGCTTGTCTTGATACCAGCTTCCCACCAATTAAAAATATGATCTATCATCAACTCAATGGTTAAGTGTACTTTGAAGTTGGCCTTGTGTTTGTACTTTTCTCTGGGACTTTTTAAGGAGTATGGGCACTCTCTGGCTTTCATGCGTAGGTGTGATCATCTCGTCCGTCCAACTTTCTTCCATCACGTGACTGGACACCACGAATTGAGCCTTTTTATTGTAGTCGATTTTATTCTCCAAAAGTCCTCTGACGTCTTTTGCTCTGCGTGACTTTCTTGAACATGAGCTTCTGTTCTTTCACGTTAATTGTATCCAATGTCAGCCAATTCCAGTTCTGATAAGACCTTGGCTTTCGTGGCTCAGCTAACTCCTTAGCTACAATATATTCTGTTTAATTCAATTGATTTTGTAACTGCGGCACTGAATTGAGGCATTCCTCGTTGTTCAGGACTGCTTTATATGTAGTGGAAACATTCATTCTTTATTTAATCCATATGTATATATGAGGTATATATGTATATGTTGGCACTTGCCACAGTCTAACTATTTAAAAGCATTAGGCTAGCTTCATGATTGCTTTGCTGCTTGCATTGTATTGCACCTGTACACGTTAAACTAACTAAGTATCTCCATAATGTTTGTGGCATAAGTTTCTTTATCTTGATCCCAAGATGTTACTTATCCTTGGTACTTCTTTGTTCCTTGTAAATCGTCTGCCTCTCTGGTCTGGCTATCATCTATAAGGAGTCAATTAAGCTTCGTATGACGTCACCATTCATCCTGGTCATTCAGTTTCTTTGCTTCATCAGGAATCTCATTCAATAATGGCCATCATATTGTCGTGGATGCAAGTATGGTTTCCTCAATGGGTACTTTACCTTCCATATTCTCTTAGGTGTATATATATATTCTTATGGGTACTGCACAGGGCCCTCTCTCTTCTCTTTTCTGGTTTACCTGCTCAGTATACGCCACATATTTTGGTTCATACGTTTCAGGTAATGTAGGTGGGGCCGGTGGAGTGGGGGTATTTGGCTCCTCTTCTACAGTAGCCTGAGCCTGCCTACAGTGGAGCTCTGTGGCCCTTGCATTTGGGTTGCCAGAGCACACCTGCAGGTGAGCTCTCTGGGCCTTGGGCAGCTGGAGCCCGTATGCAGGGGAGTGTCATGATCCATGCCCCTGACCCCCTCTGGTATAACAGCCCCCTGGCAGCAATGGGGCTAAAGCTCTTCACACCAAGGGACTTAAAACTCAATCAGAATCATACATAGAGTCAGTCATGGCGCCATCCAACATGGAGGCCTATTACACAGCTCAGTTCTTTAGAACCAAGCCATGCGGTCTAGTGTTTTGGGTGTGGCTGGGCCTGGAACTACTTGGCCTGGAACTACTTTACCTAGGCTATTTAAACCACACCCAAACAGCAGAGCACGCTTCGCGTTATTCTGCACTCCTGCAGCGTAACGCTCACCGTGTCCAGCTCCTGCTCATCTGCTTCTCCTGCGGCCCGATCCTGAAGCCCTAGATGCGGCTTCCATTAGTAACCTGGAAGAACAAGAACAGCATTAGCGAGCAAGAACACTTACCTGTGAAGTAACCTGCCTTGAATCCATCCTGCGCTTGGCTTACCTCGCCCATCTCCAGAGTTCGCCACAACCTGCAAAGGTAAAGAAACAAGGACAGCATTAATAAAAATCCTTACCTGGGCAAGCAGCGAGTCCTGGCAGCACCCTGCACTTCCCTTATCTCGCCCATCTCCGGGTTTCACTGCAACCTGCAAGAGAGAAGGAACAAGGTCAGCATTAACAAAGCACTAAACTGGGCAAGCAGCGCTTCGATCGCTCATCACTCAGGCACATCACCGCAATCTGTACAAAGAAGAGAAGAGAACACAGGTTAGCATTAACACCAATAAACAGCGCAGTGCTCCGTGCATCAATAACTCACTGTGCTCTTTGCCATCGGCGCGGCAACTCCGAGATCACAACAACCCATGTGAAAACAAAAAGAGACATTGTTAGGGAACAGCGTAGTGGAGCAAGATGTCGAGAAGACAGAGAAAACAGAGGGAAAGAAAGAGACAGAATAAAGACAGAAAAGATATTATTATAACTCACCTGGAAGACAGCAAGCAGAGTCGGAGTCACAGCCGGTCTGGACCTGACATAAGGGCACACAGAACAGTGAAGCAACTAGGTCCACAGAACACTCGCACCAACCACACACCCCTGCACAGAGCCGCAGGACAGAGAGTTCAATGCACAAAAACCTAAGGTGAGCAATAACCCCAAGGGAGGGGATTTGGACCAGAGGGAGGTGGGAGTCCACCCATTACAGAACCAGTATGTTAACCCTCCATTCTCCTGTTATAGGTGCTACCCAACGTCTGGCACATAACCAAGCAGAGAGGAGTCCGGGATAGCGCTTAGACCTCCATCCAGTATCGTGTGGCGCCCCCGTGGATACCAGGTGAGCGTAACAGTGATCCCTGCGGCCGATGGGTTTGGATAGCGAAGGACTGTCTGCAAGGGAGCTCTGCGGGCCTTGGGTTTGGGTAGCCAGAGCCCATCTGCAGGGAGTTCGGCCGGCCTTGGGTTTGGGTTGCCAGATCCCCGCTGTAGGGAAGCTCTGCCGGCCCATGGGTTTGGGTAGCCAGAGGCCATCTACAGGCGAGCTCTGCGGCCCATGGGTTTGGGTAGCCAGAGCCCGTCTGTAGGGAAGCTCTGCCGGCCCATGGGTTTGGGTAGCCAGAGGCCATCTACAGGCGAGCTCTGCGGGCCTTGGCTTTGGGTAGGTTTATGGTCATTTGTTCGAATCAAAAGATTTGAATAGCCAAAGTTTTGAAACAAAAGTTTCTAAATGAAAACCTACGACATGCTATGTTTAACATGGAAAGTGCATTTCATTCGAAACCAATCCTTAGACAATAGTCATGGATTGGTTTCAACTAAAATGCACTTTTACATGTTAAAAGTAGCATTTCAAACGTTACATGGAGCTGTCCAGTGCTGAAATTACAGGCCTGGGCAGATCCATATAACGTCTCAAAATATTTTGTATATATTGGCATTTAAATGCCTTTTTTAACTTTGAAACGTTAACTGGAGCTTTCCAGGCCTGTAATTTCAGCACTGGACAGCTCCGGTTTAGTGTATATTAGGGGGGTTGCCTCTCAGCCCTCACAGCCCTCGAGAATACTCAGCAGAAGGCAACAGGAAAGATGGCAGCGCTGTACCCACTCCTGAAGAGCAAGTCCATGCCCCTCTGGACAAAGGTCAACATCTACAAGGCGATCATCAGACCAACCCTGACGTATGCCTCCCCAGCATGGATGACCTGCCATGAGCGACACCGGAAGAGTCTTCAGATAGTCCAGAACAAGGCCCTGTGGATATCGTCTGGAGCTCCAATCTTCACAAGGATAGCTGACCTTCACAGAGACCTGGACATCGAGATGTTGGATGAACATCTAGCGAAGCTGAGTAAGAACTTCTGCCAAGAACTGGATCAGAACCCGAACCCTCTGATCAGAAGACTCACTGCCACCACTGCAAAGCCCATCACTGCGAAGACCCTGTGAAACCAGCCCTACTGTGACAAGACCACACAGACCAAGAAGAATCCTAACCCACGACTACATACTCAACCCGAGAAGATGGAGTAATGAGGCTCAAGCCTCAGTATCTAATAATCACCAATGATGGATAAAAATCTATCAGCAAGAAGAAGAAGAAGCGCTGGAGCCCTCACAGCCTCCACGACACCCTCCCACCCGCAACCCTAACCCAAGCCCTAACCCTAACCCAAGCCCTAACCCTAACCCAAGCCCTAACCCTAACCCAAGCCCTAACCCAAGCCCTAACCCTAACCCAAGCCCTAACCCTAACCCAAGCCCTAACCCTAACCCAAGCCCTAACCCTAACCCAAGCCCTAACCCTAACCGAAGCCCTAACCCTAACCCAAGCCCTAACCCTAACCCAAGCCCTAACCCTAACCCAAGCCCTAACCCTAACCCTAACCCTAACCCAAGCCCTAACCCTAACCCAAGCCCTAACCCTAACCCAAGCCCTAACCCTAACCCTAACCCTAACCCTAACCCAAGCCCTAACCCTAACCCAAGCCCTAACCCTAACCCAAGCCCTAACCCTAACCCAAGCCCTAACCCTAACCCTAACCCTAACCCTAACCCTAACCCTAACCCTAACCCAAGTTTCGAAAGGCAAACATTCGAATTGTTTTCGATCAAGGTGTCATTCGAAACTTTTCTATTCGAAAAAATGACTGGCCACCATTTGGGTAGCCAGAGACTGTCAGCAGGGGAGCTCTGCCGCCCATGGGTTTGGGTAGCCAGAGACTGTCAGCAGGGGAGCTCTGCCGCCCATGGGTTTGCAGCCCTGCCTGGCTCCTTGTCAGGGAGAGTTTTCACTTCTGGCCCTTCGGTCACAACAATGGAGAAAAACAACATTAAATGGAGCGTTGCGAGTTCAGGATCCAGTCAGACGTTGATGAGAAACATACGAAGCTTGCTGAGCAAACAGTTTCCTTGCATCCTGTGGTCAGGGGGCGTCCGTCCCCAGCGGCAAATCCTGCCCCGCTTCCTGGAGTGCCGGCGCTGTCCTCCTTCACTGAGAACCTCTCTCTGAGCCTCAGAACTGCACTCAAAGCACTCGCTCTACCCACAGGGGCGGCCCCATCAGCCTGCTGGGGCAACAACTCCCCCCCCCCCCGCAGCAACCTCTTCCCACCTGCACCATAAGCAGGGTATCTAGAAGTGTACATGAGGTATACAATCCATGCTGCCAGTGTGGGTCGTCCCCAATGAGTGTGCCAGCGTGTGTTACCCTCCACCCACCACCCCTCGGTCCTCTGCTCTCTCACTTCTTGTTATGTAAAACGCCCCCCGCTGGAGCTCTCGGCTCCATTATCGGGCTATCATGACGTGTATCATACAGCGCTATCCCATAGCACCATCATACAGCGCTATCGTATTGTGCAATCATATAGCACAAGCATACAGTACTATTATACCATAAAATCATACAATACTATCATACTGTGCTATCATTCCATGCTATCTTACAATGCTACCACAGAGTGCTATAATACTGTTCTTTCACACAGCACTATCCTACAGTGCTTTCAAACCATGCTATCTCACAGTGCTAGCCTACTCTGCTATCATATAGCACAAGCATACAGTACTATTATACCATGACATCATACAATACTATCATACTGTGTATCATACTGTGCTGTCATACCACGCTATCTTATAATGCTACCACAGAGTGCTATAAGACTGTGCTAGCATACAGTGCTATCCCACAGGGCTATCGTACAGCACCATCATACATCGTTATCAGACAGTGCTATCATACTGTGCTATGTTAAAATACTACCACACAGTGCTATAATACAGTGCTATAATACAGTGCTTTCATACAACACTATCCTGCAGCGCTTTCAGCCAATGCTATCTCACAGTGCTAGCCTACTCTGCTATCATATAGCACAAGCATACAGTACTATTATACCATGACATCATACAATACTATCATACTGTGTATCATACTGTGCTGTCATACCACGCTATCTTATAATGCTACCACAGAGTGCTATAAGACTGTGCTAGCATACAGTGCTATCCCACAGGGCTATCGTACAGCACCATCATACATCGTTATCAGACAGTGCTATCATACTGTGCTATGTTAAAATACTACCACACAGTGCTATAATACAGTGCTATAATACAGTGCTTTCATACAACACTATCCTGCAGCGCTTTCAGCCAATGCTATCTCACAGTGCGAGCCTACTCTGCTATCATATAGCACAAGCATACAGTACTATTATGTCATGCTATCATACAATACTATCCTTCTGTGCTATCCCACAGTGCTATCACTCAGTGTTATAATACTGTGCTATCAAACAATGTTACCACACAGTGTTATAATACTGTGCTATTATACCATGCTATCATACAATACTATCATACTGTGCATTATACTGTGCTATCACACAGGGCTATCCCACGGGGCTATCATACAGCACCAACCTACCGTGCTATCATAAATTACTATCGCACAGCCCTGTCATACAGCCCTGTCATACAGCCCTGTCATACAGCACTGTCATATGGCGCTATCATACGGCATATCATGCAGCGCTATCATGCAGCGCTGTCAAGAAGCGCTTACCCTACTGTTGAGTACATACGTGCATCTTACATTCTCCTCTCGGGAAATAGCTCAAGGGCACCCTGTACATGTTTCTTCGGCTGAGAATCATCCCTAATTCTAATAATTGACACTATACAGGGCGGTGTTATGCGTCTATTTTAATCAAACACCACTTGCTGTTTAGGCGCCTTACACATATCGAAAACAATACATGAATAAAGGGGTCTGCAGAGGTTTGGGGTGGGGACACGCTTGTGTTAGCTGGATCGATGCCATCTGTCACTTATGTGCCCAGGCGTCCTCTCACTACAGCAACCTTCCCTCGAGGCTTCTGGGGTCTCAAATGCTACTGATGCGCCACTCTGTGCTACGACCAAGGCCCTACCAAATGCTATTGATGTGCCACTCTGTGCTATGACCAAGGCCCCACCAAATGCTACTGATGTGCCACTCTGTGCTATTACCAAGGCCCTACCAAATGCTACTGATGTGCCACTCTGTGCTATGACCAAGGCCCCACCAAATGCTATTGATGTGCCACTCTGTGCTATTACCAAGGCCCCACCAAATGCTATTGATGCGCCACTCTGTGCTATGACCAAGGCCCCACCAAATGCTATTGATGTGCCACTCAGTGCTATTACCAAGGCCCCACCAAATGCTACTGATGTGCCACTCTGTGCTATTACCAAGGCCCTACCAAATGCTACTGATGTGCCACTCTGTGCTATGACCAAGGCCCCACCAAATGCTATTGATGTGCCACTCTGTGCTATTACCAAGGCCCCACCAAATGCTATTGATGCGCCACTCTGTGCTATGACCAAGGCCCTTCCAAATGGAATTGATGCGCCACTCTGTGCTATGACCAAGGCCTCACCAAATGCTATTGATGTGCCACTCTGTGCTATGACCAAGGCCCCACCAAATGCTACTGATGTGCCACTCTGTGCTATTACCAAGGCCCCACCAAATGCTATTGATGCGCCACTCTGTGCTATGACCAAGGCCCTTCCAAATGGAATTGATGCGCCACTCTGTGCTATGACCAAGGCCTCACCAAATGCTATTGATGTGCCACTCTGTGCTATGACCAAGGCCCCACCAAATGCTACTGATGTGCCACTCTGTGCTATTACCAAGACCCCACCAAATTATATTAATGTGCCACTCTGTGCTATGACCAAGCCCTCGTCAAATTCTATTGATGTGCTACTCTGTGCTTTGACCAAGGCCCACCAAATGCTATTGATGTGCCACTCTGTGCTATGGCCAAGGCCCTACCAAATGCTACTGATGCACCACTCTGTGCTATTAACAAGGCCGTACCAAAGGCTATTGATGCGCCAATCTGTGCTATGACCAAGGCTCTACCAAATGCTTTTGATGTGCCACTCTGTGCTACGACCAAGGCCCTACCAAATGCTATGATTTTCCACTCTGTGCTATTACCAAGGCCCCACCAAATGCTATTGATCTGCCACTCTGTGATATGACCAAGGCCCCACCAAATGGTATTTGTTAGGCAGAAACCTGTGCAGTTCCCTTAGGGACCACTGCAAAAGGCTTAAGACTACAGGTGTTGGCAGTAAACCCAATTGGTAGCAGTCTGTACCACTCAGATTTACCTGGTAGCTGTGGCTGAGCAGCCAGACTTCTCTCAAGAAGAGTTAGACAGTATATAGAGTAAACAAGATAGGTACCAAAATACAGTAGCACAAGCAAACACTGACCAGAGCTTTGGTATCAAAGTATATAATTATTTATTTAAGGACACACTTAGAAACACTCCAGCATTATTATTGTAAGCAAGTTCAAAACACAGTCACTATTAATATATATACATCCCTTATTCCTTATTAGATAAGTCTTAGTTAACACCACTTATTTTCAGACAGAGGTGAGCGCTTAACGATGGCACTCCAATAAGTTATCAAAAAAGGGAGGGAAAAGGCATAAATTAGAAAAGCACACAACACAATAATTTAGAAGCACCCTGCAAGGCAGGAAAGTCAAAGTCTACTGGTGAGCAAAAAAGTTCAGAGGCCAGGCTCCCTCTTAGAGAGAATAGAATACCAATGCGCCCAAGATCACACAGTTTAAAAGGCTTGAAAAGTCTTGCAGAGAGTTCAAAAATAAATTAGTTCAGCTCAGAAAAGTTCAGTTAGCCATCCTAGGGCCAACCCAAGTGGTAAATTGAGGATTTAAGGGACACCCCACACAGACCGTTGCGAGGGAAGCCAGGCGGACACAGTACCTTGAAAGTGGAGAGAATCCTCCAGCGGGGGCAGTTGTTCCTGGCAGCAGGTGCAAGTCACAGCATCGTCCAGAGGAAGAGAAGATCTCGACATGGAGGAGAGCTAAAGGTCGTTGCACTGCCAGGGAAGAAACCAGCCGCGGAGTTCTCCGGTTAAAAGGTACTACCCTTTTATTCGTAGTAGTGGTAAAACGTGGTATCCGGGTTGCCGGGGTGCTTGGCACAGGCAAGGCGGCCGCGAGATGATCCGGGAAGGCGAAAAGGTGGGCAAACTGGTTATCCCCAGCAGTCAAAGTAAGAAGACTCTTCGGGATGAAGATCTCCTCTGTCATTGGAAGAAGTGGTGAGGCGGTTCAGCAGGGCTCCAGCAGTGGTGCGTCGTTGCAGGCCGGCTCAGCTTCTCCCTCTTCGGATTCTTTGGTCCTGTGGCGACGTCAGAAGTTCCAGTCCCCAAAGCCCTGCTTTTATGCAGAAAACCCCCATTCATCAGTCCTAGCTGTCACTCAAACATGCTAAGTGGTGAGCCGGGAGGCTCACCACTGGGCCAATCACACAAGAGTGCGACTTGATTTGCCAAGGCAACTCAGTCCAGGCTGCCTAAACCCCCCTCCCACACATCCTGTAGACACAGACAGAGTGGCACCACTTTTGGAGGCTTCTGTGTAGAAGCCCTCCAAAAAGTGGAACAAAGGGCTCGACTTGGGTTGGAGTTACAGAGGCGAACACAAACGCCATTTTAAAAGCGAGTCCTGGCAAAAAGACCCAACCAGGGAATAAATATTAAATAAATAACCCGGCGGTATCTTTAACATTGCACCAAAAAGTGGTGCGTTTAAAATGAATGGGAAAATCCCATAGTAAATATTCTTAAGGAATATTTCGCGTGGTAACCACTGCCACCAGCCAGAAACTCGACAAGGGGGGACTGCACAGTGCCCCCTCGAAAAACAGACCCAGGGGCAATCTAATTACCCCTACCAGTACTTCCACAATATGATGGTTTGTACTGGTTCTGTTCCCAATTTAATACTAGTAAAGTCAATGGTGTCTTTCCATGCCCTGGGAGACAGTAGTCAGTCCCAGGGTATGGATGGAGTCTATGTTTGGGGGTCACTATGACACCCCTGTGTTACTGCACTGAGGGTGCTGTGTAACACACTTACCAAAAACCACATGAAACCCTATGGAGTAAAAGACCCCATAGCCCATAAAACACTTTACAAAGTCAAAGGATATCTCAAATCATGTCTAAGAGCGGGATAAAAAGAGTCTCACTCTTAGCAGGAGAAAAAAATAAACCCCATAAAACCAGCAAAGCTGTCACTAGGTTTGGGAAATTAGCCTTAACAGAGAATTCTCCCTAACACTCGCCCCCCAGCCCCCAGACTAAGGGACAGGAGGATTTAATCCACTCCTGGATGAATCTCATACCTCTAGGTGATGACATACATCCTAGAGAGACCATCAGCATTTTGGTGGTGACACCCTGACCTGTGCTCAATGGTGAAATCAAACACTTGCAGGCAGATTGACCATCTCAATAGTTTTGGATTTTCTCCCTTCATTTGCATTAACCATCTCAAGGGTTGGTGGTCAGTCTGAATGACAAAAGTAGAACCATACAAGTATGGCCTAAACTTCTTCAGTGCCCACACAATAGCAAAGCCCTCTCTTTCGATTGTTGCCCACAACAGGATCTCAGGATCCTTCAGTTTACGGCTGATGAAGCAAATGGGGTGCTCCCTACCCTTCTCATGCAGTTGGCTTAGAACTGCACCTATACCTACATTCGAAGCATCAGTTTGTACAATGAAAGTTTGGTGGTAGTCAGGAGCTCTCAATACTGGAGCTTGGCAAAGAGCTTTCTTCAGTTTTTCAAAGGCCTGATTGCACTCCTCATTCCATTTGAACTTTTAAGGGAATTTTGGAGAGGAGATTACATTCAGCGGAGAAGCTATGGTCCCATAGTTCTCTATGAAATTCCTGTAATACCCAGTGAGGCCTAGGAAGGCTCTCACCTGGGTTTGAGTAGTAGGTATTGTCCAATTTTGCACAGCTTCAATCTTGCTGAGCAAAGGCCTTATTTCTCCACCTCCTACCTCATGCCCAAGGTAGACCACCTTACTCTGACCAATCTGGCATTTACTTGCCTTTATGGTCAGATTGGCCTGTCCAAGAACCTGCAAAACATGTCCTAGGCGGTTAACATGCTCTTCCCAGGATTGGCTGAATACTGCAATGTCATCCAAGTATGCCATGCAGAAGTCCTCCATCCCAGCCAGAACCTGATTTACCATCCTTTGGAATGTTGCAGGTGCATTTTTCAGTCCAAAAGGCATAACCTTAAATTGGTATAAGTCAACTGGGGTAGAAAATGCAGTTTTCTCCTTGGCATGTTCTGTCAGGGCTATTTGCCAATAGCCTGACGTGAGGTCAAATGTGCTGAGGAACTTGGCTGAACCAAGTCTATCCACCAACTCATCTGTCCTTGGCAAAGGGTGGGCATCAGTCTTGGTGACTGCATTAAGAGCTCTATAATCCACACAGAATCTCAATTCTTTGGATCCTGCCTTTGGTACTAACACAACTGGGCTAGAACATGGACTAGTAGAGGGCTCTATTACCCCGAGATCAAGCATCTTCTTGACCTCCCCTTTGATGTGGGTTCTTACATTTTTTGACATTCTATATCCTCTGCTTTTGACTGGCAGACAGTCACCAGTGAGTATATCATTCAGGCCTCAAGGGGTCAAGCCTGGTGAAAGTGAGAACAAGGAGGCAAACTGATTTAACATAGATTTGCACTCTTCTTGTTGCTCATGTGTCAGATTTGAAGAGAGATTTACTCCTTCAATCTTTTCATCCAAGGGTAAGCCTCTGAGGAGATCAGGGAGAGCTTCACTCTCTTCGTCCTCTTCTGTTGAAGCTAGAAGCAAGGCTCCTACTTCAGGCCTGGAGACATACACCTTTAGCCGGTTGGTGTGGAACACTCTGGGAGCCTCCTTGGGATTGCCCAAGTCTACCAGATAGTTCACCTCTCCAAGTTTACCCACAACCTTGAAGGGTCCCATCCATTTATCTTGCAAGGCCCTCTGCCTTGTGGGGATCATAACTAATACTAGCTGGTCTTGAGTGAACTCCACCATGTTAGCCTTTTGGTCATGCCAATGCTTGACCAAAGCTTGCCCAGCTTTCAGGTTATCACTAGCTTCTGCCATCATGTGGGACATTCTCCTCCGGAGACCTATCCCATAGTCAGTCACTCTGACTGGCTTGGGGGAAGGAGCACTCTCCAACCCCTCCTTAATCAGGGCCAATGGACCTCTGACTGGATGGCCATAAAGAAGTTCAAAGGGAGAATAACCTACTCCCTCCTGAGGGACTTCTCTATAAGCAAAGAGAAGGCATGGCAATAGGAGGTCCCACTTTCTTTTAAGGGGATCTTCTAAAGCACCTATCATGCTCTTCATGGTTCTGTTGAACCTTTCTACCAATCCGTTTGTCTGAGGGTGGTAGGCGGTAGAGAACTTGTAAGTAACTCCACAGGTTTTGCACATGGCTTTCATGTAGTGGGACATAAAATGTGACCCCCTGTCAGAGATTACTTCCTTAGGAAACCCAACCTTGGTAAAAATACCAAGGAGGGCCTTAGCCACAGCCTGAGCTGTAACAGTCCTCATAGGAATTGCCTCAGGGTACCTAGTAACATGGTCTACTACAACAAGGATAAACCTGTTGCCTGAGGAGGTTTGGGGATCAAGGGGACCAACAATGGCAATCCCTACCCTCTCAAATGGGACTCCCTCAACTGGGAGAGGCACTAAAGGGGCCACATTCTTGTAACCAACCTTACCAGAAGTTTGGCAGGTGTGGAAGCTCTTGCAAAACTTATCTACCTCAGCCCTCATTTTTGGCCATTAAAAGTAGAGTGAGAGCCTTTCCTTGGTGTTCTTGAAACTCAAGTGAACAGCCAAAGGAAGCTCATGGGCCAGTTGCAAGAACTGTTGTCTGTTTTCTTGAGGCACTACAAGCCGCTTGTAGTCTCCAGGTGCAGACTCAGTTGGTTCACTGTAGAAGAGGCCATCTTCCCAGTGCAACCTCTACTTCCCAGGCTCTTGCCCATCAGCCTGAGAAGCTGCCTGTTGGTGAAGACTTTCCAGAGTTGGACATTATCTCTGTCCCTTACTGAAGTCTGCCCTGTTGGGTCCACCTTCTGCCAGTAAATACTGCAGCTCAGGATGGTCAACAGGATCCAGATCTCCAATGAATTCTTGGCCTCCCACTAGCTCCTCCTCAGAGTCTAGCTCAACCTCACAGGGTTGTACCTCCCTCTCAGCCTCAGCTGGAGGTGGAGTTACAGGTGTAACTTTGGAAAACCTAGGGGAAGTCCTTGTTGGAAGCACTGGAGTGCTTGCTGCTGGCTGTTTCCTAGAAGCCTTGGGTTTCCCCTTTGCTTCTTGTGGTTCAGTGATAGCAAGTGGTAACTCCAGTGGAGTAGGAGTGATATCTTTCTTCATCATCTCCTTGGGAGTACCTCTCATGGTTCTCTCCCTTGCAGGTCTGGTGAGCTCCTGTAACCTTTTACTAGGAGGTCTGGGGGTATGTGACACTACTCAAAGAGTCTTCAGGTCATTACCCAACAGAACCCTTCCTGGTACCTCACTTTGTATGCTGACAGGTATCTTCACAGTCATGTCATTACACTGGATGAGAACTGGTAATTGGGGAAGCATCTGCACAGGCACTCCAGCTAACTTGGTGAGGCGTTTGGGTGCCTTAGCAACATCCTCTGCCTGAAAAAATGATTTATCCACCACAGTTATGCTGGACCCAGTGTCCCTAATGGCAGGAGTCTCCTGACCATTCACCTGGACACTGTCCTTATAATACTCTATAGTATTATCTGGGATAGAATTATATACATCTAAATTCTGTTGTTCCCACAACCACAGAGACACTAAAGAAACACTAGCTGAGACTCCAATGGGTTCATCAGCTAGTAACAGAAAGTTTCCACTGGCAATCTGTACTTCCTCCTCTGGAGCGAAGGCTAAGGAGACAGTGTGGACCCCTGAAGGTTTACCCTTGCATGTGGGATCCCATTTCACATGGTCAGGCGAGCTACAAACATAGCATTTACCACATGCTTTCTGGAATGGTGGCTTGTCCTGGCCTCCTTCTGGTTTGGCACCAGAAGGTACACTAGCCTGATTCGGTTTCCCTTATGGCTTACCCTTATTTTTTTGTTTGGGGCCCTCTTTGGGATTGGAATTATTAGAATTCTCTTTGGAGTCCTTTTTTGGCTGTTTCCCCTCATCCTTTTTCTGAGTTACCCCAGAGTCCTTGTGAGTAGCCCTGTTGGCAACCCACAAGTCAGCAGCCTTAGCTAGTTTTCAGGAATCGAATTCCTTTGAATCAGCCAAGTGCTGTCTGAGCTCAGGAGAACAGGCATCATAAATTGACTCCAACATCACAAGATTCTCATTCCCTCATAAGTATTCACCTTGTAACCCTTAATCCATCCCTCTAAGTTCTTCAAACTTTCACTCACCCAGGTAGCCCAAGGGGTACCATCATGCTTTTTGAGGGTCCTAAACCTCTTAAGGTACTGGGAAGGGGTCTTCCCAAATCTAGCTATCAAAGCTAGTTTCACACATTCATAATCCTTCTTATCCTCCTCCCTCAACTCCATTACCACATCAGTTGCAACAGCGGGAGCCTAGAGAAAAACCAGGAAAGTAACTAATTTCCTGTAATGTTCTGGAGCCCATGATTATACTCAAACAAACTCAACCAATCCAACACATCCAACTTAGGCTCATACATACCCACAAGCTCTTTAGGCATCTGGGGTCTTTTGGAACTGGAACTCCTAGAGGATCCGGAGAGAGAAGCATTTTCAACAGACAATTTCTTCATCTCTAGCTCATGCTTGAGCTCCATTTCTCTGAGCCTTAGTTCTTGATTCAGTTCTTGGTGTCTTTGTTCTGCTTGAGTATTATGTTTCTTAAATTCCAATTCAAGTTTCATTTTCTCTAGTTCCAGATATTGAGGACTAAGTGTGGGACCTGGCAAAGGTCCAGTAGGTACAGCTGGCAGAGCAGGTAGATGCCTGGGGGGACAACTACAGCATCCTCACCCTGCTCCTCTGCTTCTGACTCCAGGTTATCAATACTAGGTTCAATATCATTGCTGTTATCTACATTTGCTGGAGTGGTAGGTTCATCTGAACTTTGGTCTGCTAACAACCATTCTATTAGCTCCATTTTCTTGCCTTTAGGCAGGACATTCTTATGCTTACAGAGAACTCTTAAACAATCAGCAGTTTTTGTAGCAAGGGACTCTTGACTATAACTTTCCATAGTTGACAGGTTAGAAAATAACTTTTTTAATGCTAAGCTTTGTGGTTAGTTGCACTAAGGTATCTATAAGCACACTCAAATGTATACTCAATACAAATCCCACCGCTGTACAGCAGTGTTAGGCAGACACCTGTGCAGTTCCCTTAGGGACCATTGCAAAAGGCTTAAGACTACAGGTGTTGGCAGTAAACCCAATTGGTAGCAGTCTGTACCACCCAGATTTACCTGGTGGCTGTGGCTGAGCAGCCAGACTTCTCTCAAGAAGAGTTAGACAGTATATAGAGTATACAAGATAGGTACCAAAATACAGTAGCACAAGCAAACATTGACCAGAGCTTTGGTATCAAAGTATATCATTATTTATTTAAAGACACATTTAGAAACACTCCAGCATTATTATTGTAAGCAAGTTCAAAACACAGTCACTATTAATGTATATACATCCCTTATTCCTTATCAGACAAGTCTTCGTTAACACCGCTTATTTTCAGACAAAGATGACCGCTTAACTATAGATGGCACTCCAATAAGTTATCAAAAGAGGGAGGGAAAAGGCAGAAATTAGAAAAGCACACACCACAATGCTTTTGAAGCACCCAGCAAGGCAGGAAAGTCAAAGTCTACTGGTGAGCAAAAAAGTTCAGAGGCCAGGCTCCCTCTTCGAGAGAGTAGAATACCAATGCGCCCAAGATCACACAGTTTAAAAGGCTTGAAAAGTCTTGCAGAGAGTTCAAAAAGGAATTAGTTCAGCTCAGAAAAGTTCAGTTAGCCAGCCTAGGGCCAACCGAAGTGGTAAATTGAGGATTTAAGAGACACCGCACACAGACCGTTGCGAGGGAGGCTAGGCAGACACAGTACCTTGAAAGTGGAAAGAATCCTCCAGCGGGGGCAGTTGTTCCTGGCAGCGGGTGCAAGTTACGGTGTCGTCCAGAGGAAGAGAAGATCTCGACATGGAGGAGAGCTGAAGGTCGTTGCACTGCCAGGGACGAAACCAGCCGCAGAGTTCTCCGGTTAAAAGGTACTACCCTTTTATTCGCTGTAGTGGTAAAACGTGGTATCCCGGTTGCCGGGGTGCTTGGCACAGGCAAGGCGGCCACAAGATGATCCGGGAAGGCAAAAAGGCGGGCAAACTGGTTATCCCCAGCAGTCAAAGGAAGAAGACTCTTTGGGATGAAGATCTCCTCTGTCGTTGGAAGAAGTGGTGAGGCGGTTCAGCAGGGCTCCACCGGTGGTGTCGTCGTTGCAGGCCAGCTCAGCTTCTCCCTCTTCAGATTCTTTGGTCCTGTGGCGACGTCTGAACTTCTAGTTCCCAAAGCCCTGCTTTTATGCAGAAAACCCCCCTTCAACAGTCCTAGCTGTCACTAAAACATGCTAAGTGGTGAGCCGGGCAGCTCACCACTGGGCCAATCATACAAGAGTGCGACTTGAGTTGCCGGGGCAACTCAGTCCAGGGTGCCTAAACCCCCCTCCCACACATCCTGTAGACCCAGACAGAGTGGCACCACTTTTGGAGGCTTCTGTGTAGAAGCCCGCCAAAAAGTGGAACAAAGGGCTCGACTTGGGTTGGAGTTACAGAGGCGAACACAAAAGCCATTTTAAAAGCGCGCCCTGGCAAAAAGACCCAACCGGGGAATAAATATTAAATAAATAACCCAGCAGTATCTTTAACATTGCACAAAAAAGTGGTGCGTTTAAGATGAATGGGAAAATCCCATAGTAAATATTCTTAAGGAATATTTCGCGTGGTAACCAATGCCATCAGCCAGAAACTCGACAAGGGGGGACTGCGCAGTGCCCCCTCGAAAAACAGATCCAGGGGCAATCTAATTACCCCTACCAGTACTCCCACAATATGATGGTTTGTACTGGTTCTGTTCCCAATTTAAAACTAGTAAAGTCAACTGTGACTTTCCATGCCCTGGGAGACAGTAGTCAGTCCCAGGGTATGGAGTCTATGTTTGGGGGCCACTATGACACCCCTGTGTTACTGCATAGCCCATAAAACACATTACAAAGTCAAAGGATATCTCAAACCATGTCTAAGAGTGGGAGAAAAAGAGTCTCACTCTTAGCAGGAGAAAAAAATAAACCCCAAAAATCCAGGAAAGCTGCTGGGGGACTCACTAGGTTTGGGAAATTAGCCTTAACAGAGAATTCTCCCAAACACTATTCATTTGCCACTCTGTGCTATGACCAAGGCCCCACCAAATGCTATTCATGTGCCACTCTGTGCTATGACCAAGGTCCCACCGAATGCTATTGATGTGCGACTCTGTGCTATGACCCAGGCCCTACCGAATGCATCTGATGCGCCACTCTGTGCTATTACCAAGGCCCTACCAAATGCTATTGATGTGCCACTCTGTGCTACGACCAAGGCCCTACCAAATGCTATTCATGTGCCACTCTGTGCTATGACCAAGGCCCCACCACAAGCTATTCATGTGCCACTCTGTGCTATGACCAAGGCTATATCAAATGCTATTGATGCGCCACTCTGTGCTATGACCAAGGCTCTACCAAATGCTTTTGATGTGCCACTCTGTGATATGACCAAGGCCCTACCAAATGCTATTGATGTGCCACTCTGTTCTGTGACCAAGACCCCACAAAATGCTATTCATTTGCCACTCTGTGCTATGACCAAGGCCCCACCAAATGCTACTGATGTGCCACTCTGTGTTATCACCAAGGCCCACCAAATGCTACTGATGTGCCACTCTGTGCTATGACCAAGGCCCCACCAAATGCTATTGATGTGCCACTCTGTTCTATGACCAAGGCCCCGCCAAATGCTATTGATGTGCCACTCTGTGCTATGACCAAGGCATCACCAAATGCTACTGATGTGCCACTCTGTGCTATAACCAAGGCCCCACCAAACGCTACTCATGTGCCACACTGTGCTATGACCAAGGCTCTACCAAATGCTTTTGATGTGCCACTCTGTGCTATGACCAAGGCCCCACCAAACGCTACTCATGTGCCACACTGTGCTATGACCAAGGCTCTACCAAATGCTTTTGATGTGCCACTCTGTGCTATGACCAAGGCCCTACCAAATGCTATTGATGTGCCACTCTGTTCTCTTACCAAGACCCCACAAAATGCTTTTCATTTGCCACTCTGTGCTATGACCAAGGCCTTGCCAAATGCTACTGATGTGCCACTCTGTGTTATCACCAAGGCCCAACAAATGCTACTGATGTGCCACTCTGTTCTATGACCAAGGCCCCACCAAATGCTATTGATGTGCCACTCTGTGCTATGACCAAGGCATCACCAAATGCTACTGATGTGCCACTCTGTGCTATGACCAAGGCCCCACCAAATGCTACTGATGTGCCACTCTGTGCTATGACCAAGGGATCACCAAATGCTACTGATGTGCCACTCTGTGCTGTTACCAAGGCCCTACCAAATGCTATTGATTTGCCACTCTGTGCTACGACCAAGGCCCTACCAAATGCTATTCATGTGCCACGCTGCGCCATGACCAAGGCCCCACCAAAAGCTATTCATGTGCCACTCTGTGCTATGACCAAGGCTATATCAAATGCTATTGATGCGCCACTCTGTGCTATGACCAAGGCTCTACCAAATGCTTTTGATGTGCCACTCTGTGCTATGACCAAGGCCCTACCAAATGCTATTGATGTGCCACTCTGTTCTCTTACCAAGACCCCACAAAATGCTATTCATTTGCCACTCTGTGCTACGACCAAGGCCTTGCCAAATGCTACTGATGTGCCACTCTGTGTTATCACCAAGGCCCTACCAAATGCTACTGATGTGCCACTCTGTGCTATGACCAAGGCCCTACCAAATGCTATTGATGTGCCACTCTGTGCTATTACCAATGCCCTACCAAATGCTATTGATGTGCCACTCTGTGCTATGACCAAGGCCCTACCAAATGCTATTGATGTGCCACTCTGTTCTACGACCAAGTCCCCACCAAATGCTATTCATGTGCCACTCTGTGCTATGACCAAGGCCTCACCAAATGCTCCTGATGAACTATCTGTGCTATGACCAAGGCCCTACAAAATGCTACTGATGTGCCACTCTGTGCTATGACCAAGGCCCTACCAAATGCTATTGATGTGCCACTCTGTGCTATTACCAAAGCCCTACCAAATGCTATTGATGTGCCACTCTGTGCTATGACCAAGGCCCTACCAAATGCTACTGATGTGCCACTCTGTGCTATGACCAAGACCCTACCAAATGCTATTGATGCACCACTCTGTGCTATGACCAAGGCCCTACAAAATGCTATTGATGTGCCACTCTGTGCTATGACAAAGGCCATACCAAATGCTATTGATGTGCCACTCTGTGCTATGACCAAGGCCTCACCAAACACAACTGATGTGCCAATCTCTGCTATGACCAAGGCCCCACCAAATGCTATTCATGTGCCACTCTTTGCTATGACCAATGCCCTACCAAATGCTATTGATGTGCCACTCTGTGCTATGTCCAAGGCCCTACCAAATGCTATTGATGTGCCACTCTGTTCTATGACCAAGGCCCCACCAAATGCTGTTCATGTGCCACTCTGTGCTATGACCAAGGCCCTACAAAATGCTATTGATGTGCCACTCTCTGCTATTTCCAATGCCCTACCAAATTCTATTGATGTGCCACTCTGTGCTATGACCAAGGCCCTACCAAATGCTACTGATGTGCCACTCTGTCCGATGACCAGGGCCCTACCAAATGCTATTGATGTGCCACTCTGTGCTATTACCAATGTCCTACCAAATGCTATTGATGTGCCACTCTGTGCTATGACCAAGGCCCCACCAAAAGCTATTCATGTGCCACTCTGTGCTATGACCAAGGCTATATCAAATGCTATTGATGCGCCACTCTGTGCTCCGACCAAGGCCCTACCAAATGCTATTCATGTGCCACTCTGTGCCATGACCAAGGCCCCAACAAAAGCTATTCATGTGCCACTCTGTGCTATGACCAAGGCTATATCAAATGCTATTGATGCGCCACTCTGTGCTATGACCAAGGCTTTACCAAATGCTTTTCATGTGCCACTCTGTGCTATGACCAAGGCCCTACCAAATGCTATTGATGTGCCACTCTGTTCTCTTACCAAGACCCCACAAAATGCTATTCATTTGCCACTCTGTGCTATGACCAAGGCCTTGCCAAATGCTACTGATGTGCCACTCTGTGTTATCACCAAGGCCCTACCAAATGCTACTGATGTGCCACTCTGTGCTATGACCAAGGCCCTACCAAATGCTATTGATGTGCCACTCTGTGCTATTACCAATGCCCTACCAAATGCAATTGATGTGCCACTCTGTGCTATGACCAAGGCCCTACCAAATGCTATTGATGTGCCACTCTGTTCTACGACCAAGTCCCCACCAAATGCTATTCATGTGCCACTCTGTGCTATGACCAAGGCCTCACCAAATGCTCCTGATGCACCATCTGTGCTATGACCAAGGCCCTACAAAATGCTACTGATGTGCCACTCTGTGCTATGACCAAGGCCCTACCAAATGCTATTGATGTGCCACCCTGTGCTATTACCAAGGCCCTACCAAATGCTACTGATGTGCCACTCTGTGCTATGACCAAGGCCCTACCAAATGCTATTGATGTGCCACTCTGTGCTATTACCAAGGCCCTACCAAATGCTATTGTTGTGCCACTCTGTGCCATGACCAAGGCCCTACCAAATGCTATTGATGCGCCACTCTGTTCTATGACCAAGGCCCCACCAAATGCTATTCATGTGCCACTCTGTGCTATGACCAAGGCCCTACAAAATGCTATTGATGTGCCACTCTGTGCTATGACCAAGGCCCTACCAAATGCTATTGATGCACCACTCTGTGCTATAACCAAGGCCCCAACAAATGCTACTGATGTGCCACTTTGTGCTATGACAAAGGCCCTACCAAATGCTATTGATGTGCCACTCTGTGCTATGACCAAGGCCTCACCAAACGCTACTGATGTGCCACTCTGTGCTATGACCAAGGCCCCACCAAATGCTATTCATGTGCCACTCTTTGCTATGACCAATGCCCTACCAAATGCTATTCATGTGCCACTCTGTGCTATGTCCAAGGACCTACCAAATGCTTTTGATGTGCCACTCTGTGCTATGACCAAGGCCCCACCAAATGCTGTTCATGTGCCTCTCTGTGCTATGACCAAGGCCCTACAAAATGATATTGATGTGCCACTCTCTGCTATTTCCAATTCCCTACCAAATTATATTGATGTGCCACTCTGTGCTATGACCAAGGCCCTACCAAATGCTACTGATGTGCCACTCTGTGCCATGACCAGGGCCCTACCAAATGCTATTGATGTGCCACTCTGTGCTATTACCAATGTCCTACCAAATGCAATTGATGTGCCACTCTGTGCTATGACCAAGGCCCTACCAAATGCTATTGATGTGCCACTCTGTGCTATTACCAAGGCCCTACCAAATTCTATTGATTTTCCACTCTGTGCTATGACCAAGGCCCTACCAAATGCTAGTGATGTGCCACTCTGTGCTATGACCAAGGCCCTACAAAATGCTATTGATGTGCCACTCTGTGCTATTACCAATGCCCTACCAAATGCTATTGATGTGCCACTCTGTGCTATAACCAAGGCCCTACCAAATGCTACTGATGTGCCACTCGGTGCTATGACCAAGGCCTCAACAAATGCTATTGATGTGCCACTCTGTGCTATGACCAAGGCCCTTCCAAATGCTATTGTTGCACCACTCTTTGCTATGACCAAGGCCTCAACAAATGCTATTCATGTGCCACTCTGTGCTATTACCAAGACCCCACCAAATGCTATTCATGTGCCACTATATGCTGTGACCAAGGCCTCGCCAAATGCTACTGATGTGCCACTCTGTGCTATGACCAAGGCCCCACCAAATGCTACTGATGTGCCACTGTGTGCTATGACCAAGCCCTCACCAAATGCTACTGATGTGCCACTTTGTTCTATGACCAAGAGCCCACCAAATGCTATTCATGTGCCACTGTGTGCTATGGCCAAGGCCTCGCCAAATGCTACTGATGTGCCACTCTGTTCTATGACCAAGGCCCCACCAAATGGTATTGATGTGCCACTCTGTGCTATGACCAAGGCCCTACCAAATGCTATTGATGCGCCACTCTGTGCTATGACCAAGGCCCTACCAAATGCTATTGATCTGCCACTCTGTGCTATGACCAAGGCCCTACCAAATGCTACTGATGTGCCACTTTGTGCTATGACAAAGGCCCCACCAAATGCTATTGATGTGCCACTCTGTGCTATGACCAAGGCCTCACCAAACGCTACTGATGTGCCACTCTGTGCTATGACCAAGGCCCCACCAAATGCTATTCATGTGCCACTCTTTGCTATGACCAATGCCCTACCAAATGCTATTCATGTGCCACTCTGTGCTATGTCCAAGGACCTACCAAATGCTTTTGATGTGCCACTCTGTGCTATGACCAAGGCCCCACCAAATGCTGTTCATGTGCCACTCTGTGCTATGACCAAGGCCCTACCAAATGCTACTGATGTGCCACTCTGTGCTATGACCAAGGGCCTACCAAATGCTATTGATGTGCCACTCTGTGCTATTACCAAGGCCCTACCAAATGCTATTGTTGTGCAACTCTGTGCCATGACCAAGGCCCTACCAAATGCTATTGATGCGCCACTCTGTTCTATGACCAAGGCCCCACCAAATGCTATTCATGTGCCACTCTGTGCTATGACCAAGGCCCTACAAAATGCTATTGATGTGCCACTCTGTGCTATGACCAAGACCCTACCAAATGCTATTGATGCACCACTCTGTGCTATGACCAAGGCCTTACAAAATGCTATTGATGTGCCACTCTGTGCTATGACAAAGGCCATACCAAATGCTATTGATGTGCCACTCTGTGCTATGACCAAGGCCTCACCAAACGCAACTGATGTGCCAATCTCTGCTATGACCAAGGCCCCACCAAATGCTATTCATGTGCCACTCTTTGCTATGACCAATGCCCTACCAAATGCTATTGATGTGCCACTCTGTGCTATGTCCAAGGCCCTACCAAATGCTATTGATGTGCCATTCTGTTCTCTATGACCAAGGCCCTACAAAATGCTATTGATGTGCCACTCTCTGCTATTTCCAATGCCCTACCAAATTCGATTGATGTGCCACTATGTGCTATGACCAAGGCCCTACCAAATGCTACTGATGTGCCACTCTGTCCTATGACCAGGGCCCTACCAAATGCTATTGATGTGCCACTCTGTGCTATTACCAATGTCCTACCAAATGCTATTGATGTGCCACTCTGTGCTATGACCAAGGCCCTACCAAATGCTATTGATGTGCCACTCTGTGCTATTACCAAGGCCCTACCAAATGCTATTGATGTTCCACTCTGTGCTATGACCAAGGCCCTACCAAATGCTAGTGATGTGCCACTCTGTGCTATGACCAAGGCCCCACCAAAAGCTATTCATGTGCCACTCTGTGCTATGACCAAGGCTATATCAAATGCTATTGATGCGCCACTCTGTGCTACGACCAAGGCCCTACCAAATGCTATTCATGTGCCACTCTGTGCCATGACCAAGGCCCCACCAAAAGCTATTCATGTGCCACTCTGTGCTATGACCAAGGCTATATCAAATGCTATTGATGCGCCACTCTGTGCTATGACCAAGGCTCTACCAAATGCTTTTCATGTGCCACTCTGTGCTATGACCAAGGCCCTACCAAATGCTATTGATGTGCCACTCTGTTCTCTTACCAAGACCCCACAAAATGCTATTCATTTGCCACTCTGTGCTATGACCAAGGCCTTGCCAAATGCTACTGATGTGCCACTCTGTGTTATCACCAAGGCCCTAGCAAATGCTACTGATGTGCCACTCTGTGCTATGGCCAAGGCCCTACCAAATGCTATTGATGTGCCACTCTGTGCTATTACCAATGCCCTACCAAATGCTATTGATGTGCCACTCTGTGCTATGACCAAGGCCCCACAAAATGCTATTCATTTGCCACTCTGTGCTATGACCAAGGCCTTGCCAAATGCTACTGATGTGCCACTCTGTGTTATCACCAAGGCCCTACCAAATGCTACTGATGTGCCACTCTGTGCTATGACCAAGTCCCTACCAAATGCTATTGATGTGCCACTCTGTGCTATTACCAATGCCCTACCAAATGCTATTGATGTGCCACTCTGTGCTATGACCAAGGCCCTACCAAATGCTATTGATGTGCCACTCTGTTCTACGATCAAGTCCCCACCAAATGCTATTCATGTGCCACTCTGTGCTATGACCAAGGCCCTACCAAATGCTATTGATGTGCCACTCTGTTCTCTTACCAAGACCCCACAAAATGCTATTCATTTGCCACTCTGTGCTATGACCAAGGCCTTGCCAAATGCTACTGATGTGCCACTCTGTGTTATCACCAAGGCCCTAGCAAATGCTACTGATGTGCCACTCTGTGCTATGGCCAAGGCCCTACCAAATGCTATTGATGTGCCACTCTGTGCTATTACCAATGCCCTACCAAATGCTATTGATGTGCCACTCTGTGCTATGACCAAGGCCCCACAAAATGCTATTCATTTGCCACTCTGTGCTATGACCAAGGCCTTGCCAAATGCTACTGATGTGCCACTCTGTGTTATCACCAAGGCCCTACCAAATGCTACTGATGTGCCACTCTGTGCTATGACCAAGTCCCTACCAAATGCTATTGATGTGCCACTCTGTGCTATTACCAATGCCCTACCAAATGCTACTGATGTGCCACTCTGTGCTATGACCAAGGCCCTACCAAATGCTATTGATGTGCCACTCTGTTCTACGATCAAGTCCCCACCAAATGCTATTCATGTGCCACTCTGTGCTATGACCAAGGCCTCACCAAATGCTCCTGATGCACCATCTGTGCTATGACCAAGGCCCTACAAAATGCTACTGATGTGCCACTCTGTGCTATGACCAAGGCCCTACCAAATGCTATTGATGTGCCACTCTGTGCTATTACCAAGGCCCTACCAAATTCTATTGATTTTCCACTCTGTGCTATGACCAAGGCCCTACCAAATGCTAGTGATGTGCCACTCTGTGCTATGACCAAGGCCCTACCAAATGCTATTGATGTGCCACTCTGGTCTATGACCAAGGCCCCACCAAATGCTATTCATGTGCCACTCTGTGCTTTGACCAAGGCCCTACAAAATGCTATTGATGTGCCACTCTGTGCTATTACCAATGCCCTACCAAATGCTATTGATGTGCCACTCTGTGCTATGACCAAGGCCCTACCAAATGCTACTGATGTGCCACTCGGTGCTATGACCAAGGCCTCAACAAATGCTATTGATGTGCCACTCTGTGCTATGACCAAGGCCCTTCCAAATGCTATTGATGCACCACTCTTTGCTATGACCAAGGCCTTTACAAATGCTATTGATGTGCCACTCTGTGCTATTACCAAGACCCCACCAAATGCTATTCATGTGCCACTATATGCTGTGACCAAGGCCAAATGCTACTGATGTGCCACTCTGTGCTATGACCAAGGCCCCACCAAATGCTACTGATGTGCCACTGTGTGCTATGACCAAGCCCTCACCAAATGCTACTGATGTGCCACTCTGTGCTATGACCAAGAGCCCACCAAATGCTATTCATGTGCCACTGTGTGCTATGGCCAAGGCCTCGCCAAATGCTACTGATGTGCCACTCTGTTCTATGACCAAGGCCCCACCAAATGGTATTGATGTGCCACTCTGTGCTATGACCAAGGCCCTACCAAATGCTATTGATGCGCCACTCTGTGCTATGACCAAGGCCCTACCAAATGCTATTGATGTGCCACTCTGTGCTATGACCAAGGCCCTACCAAATGCTACTGATGTGCCACTCTGTGCTATGACCAAGGCCTCACCAAACGCTACTGATGTGCCACTCTGTGCTATGACCAAGGCCCCACCAAATGCTATTCATGTGCCACTCTTTGCTATGACCAATGCCCTACCAAATGCTATTCATGTGCCACTCTGTGCTATGTCCAAGGACCTACCAAATGCTTTTGATGTGCCACTCTGTGCTATGACCAAGGCCCCACCAAATGCTGTTCATGTGCCACTCTGTGCTATGACCAAGGCCCTACCAAATGCTACTGATGTGCCTCTCTGTGCTATGACCAAGGCCCTACCAAATGCTATTGATGTGCCACTCTGTGCTATTACCAAGGCCCTACCAAATGCTATTGTTGTGCAACTCTGTGCCATGACCAAGGCCCTACCAAATGCTATTGATGTGCCACTCTGTTCTATGACCAAGGCCCCACCAAATGCTATTCATGTGCCACTCTGTGCTATGACCAAGGCCCTACAAAATGCTATTGATGTGCCACTCTGTGCTATGACCAAGACCCTACCAAATGCTATTGATGCACCACTCTGTGCTATGACCAAGGCCTTACAAAATGCTATTGATGTGCCACTCTGTGCTATGACAAAGGCCATACCAAATGCTATTGATGTGCCACTCTGTGCTATGACCAAGGCCTCACCAAACGCAACTGATGTGCCAATCTCTGCTATGACCAAGGCCCCACCAAATGCTATTCATGTGCCACTCTTTGCTATGACCAATGCCCTAACAAATGCTATTGATGTGCCACTCTGTGCTATGTCCAAGGCCCTACCAAATGCTATTGATGTGCCACTCTGTTCTATGACCAAGGCCCTACAAAATGCTATTGATGTGCCACTCTCTGCTATTTCCAATGCCCTACCAAATTCTATTGATGTGCCACTCTGTGCTATGACCAAGGCCCTACCAAATGCTACTGATGTGCCACTCTGTCCTATGACCAGGGCCCTACCAAATGCTATTGATGTGCCACTCTGTGCTATTACCAATGTCCTACCAAATGCTATTGATGTGCCACTCTGTGCTATGACCAAGGCCCTACCAAATGCTATTGATGTGCCACTCTGTGCTATTACCAAGGCCCTACCAAATGCTATTGATGTTCCACTCTGTGCTATGACCAAGGCCCTACCAAATGCTAGTGATGTGCCACTCTGTGCTATGACCAAGGCCCCACCAAAAGCTATTCATGTGCCACTCTGTGCTATGACCAAGGCTATATTTAATGCTATTGATGTGCCACTCTGTGCTACGACCAAGGCAATACCAAATGCTATTCATGTGCCACTCTGTGCCATGACCAAGGCCCCACCAAAAGCTATTCATGTGCCACTCTGTGCTATGACCAAGGCTATATCAAATGCTATTGATGCGCCACTCTGTGCTATGACCAAGGCTCTACCAAATGCTTTTCATGTGCCACTCTGTGCTATGACCAAGGCCCTACCAAATGCTATTGATGTGCCACTCTGTTCTCTTACCAAGACCCCACAAAATGCTATTCATTTGCCACTCTGTGCTATGACCAAGGCCTTGCCAAATGCTACTGATGTGCCACTCTGTGTTATCACCAAGGCCCTACCAAATGCTACTGATGTGCCACTCTGTGCTATGTCCAAGGCCCTACCAAATGCTATTGATGTGCCACTCTGTGCTATTACCAATGCCCTACCAAATGCTATTGATGTGCCACTCTGTGCTATGACCAAGGCCCTACCAAATGCTATTGATGTGCCACTCTGTTCTACGACCAACTCCCCACCAAATGCTATTCATGTGCCACTCTGTGCTATGACCAAGGCCTCACCAAATGCTCCTGATGCACCATCTGTGCTATGACCAAGGCCCTACAAAATGCTACTGATGTGCCACTCTGTGCTATGACCAAGGCCCTACCAAATGCTATTGATGTGCCACTCTGTGCTATTACCAAGGCCCTACCAAATGCTATTGATGTGCCACTCTGTGCTATGACCAAGGCCCTACCAAATGCTACTGATATGCCACTCTGTGCTATGACCAAGGCCCTACCAAATGCTATTGATGTGCCACTCTGTGCTATTACCAAGGCCCTACCAAATGCTATTGTTGTGCCACTCTGTGCCATGACCAAGGCCCTACCAAATGCTATTGATGCGCCACTCTGTTCTATGACCAAGGCCCCACCAAATGCTATTCATGTGCCACTCTGTGCTATGACCAAGGCCCTACAAAATGCTATTGATGTGCCACTCTGTGCTATGACCAAGGCCCTACCAAATGCTATTGATGTGCCACTCCGTGCTATTACCAAGGCCCTATCAAATGCTATTGATTTTCCACTCTGTGCTATGACCAAAGCCCTACCAAATGCTAGTGATGTGCCACTCTGTGCTATGACCAAGGCCCTACCAAATGCTATTGATGTGCCACTCTGTTCTATGACCAAGGCCCCACCAAATGCTATTCATGTGCCACTCTGTGCTTTGACCAAGGCCCTACAAAATGCTATTGATGTGCCACTCTGTTCTATTACCAATGCCCTACCAAATGCTATTGATGTGCCACTCTGTGCTATGACCAAGGCCCTACCAAATGCTACTGATGTGCCACTCGGTGCTATGACCAAGGCCTCAACAAATGCTATTGATGTGCCACTCTGTGCTATGACCAAGGCCCTTCCAAATGCTATTGATGCACCACTCTTTGCTATGACCAAGGCCTCAACAAATGCTATTGATATGCCACTCTGTGCTATTACCAAGAACCCACCAAATGCTATTCATGTGCCACTATATGCTGTGACCAAGGCCTCGCCAAATGCTACTGATGTGCCACTCTGTGCTATGACCAAGGCGCCACCAAATGCTACTGATGTGCCACTGTGTGCTATGACCAAGCCCTCACCAAATGCTACTGATGTGCCACTCTGTGCTATGACCAAGACCCCACCAAATGCTATTCATGTGCCACTGTGTGCTATGGCCAAGGCCTCGCCAAATGCTACTGATGTGCCACTCTGTTCTATGACCAAGGCCCCACCAAATGGTATTGATGTGCCACTCTGTGCTATGACCAAGGCCCTACCAAATGCTATTCATGTGCCACTCTGTGCTATTACCAAGGCCCTACCAAATGCTACTGATGCACCACTCTGTGCTATGACCAAGGCCCTACCAAATGCTATTGATGTGCCACTCAGTGCTAGGACCAAGGCCCCACCAAATGCTATGATTTGCCACTCTGTGCTATTACCAAGGCCCCACTAAACGCTATTGATGTGCCACTCTGTGCTATTTCCAAGGCCCTACCAAATGCTATTGATGTGCCACTCTGTTCTATGACCAAGGCCCTACAAAATGCTATTGATGTGCCACTCTCTGCTATTTCCAATGCCCTACCAAATTCTATTGATGTGCCACTCTGTGCTATGACCAAGGCCCTACCAAATGCTACTGATGTGCCACTCTGTCCTATGACCAGGGCCCTACCAAATGCTATTGATGTGCCACTCTGTGCTATTACCAATGTCCTACCAAATGCTATTGATGTGCCACTCTGTGCTATGACCAAGGCCCTACCAAATGCTATTGATGTGCCACTCTGTGCTATTACCAAGGCCCTACCAAATGCTATTGATGTTCCACTCTGTGCTATGACCAAGGCCCTACCAAATGCTAGTGATGTGCCACTCTGTGCTATGACCAAGGCCCCACCAAAAGCTATTCATGTGCCACTCTGTGCTATGACCAAGGCTATATCAAATGCTATTGATGCGCCACTCTGTGCTACGAACAAGGCCCTACCAAATGCTATTCATGTGCCACTCTGTGCCATGACCAAGGCCCCACCAAAAGCTATTCATGTGCCACTCTGTGCTATGACCAAGGCTATATCAAATGCTATTGATGCGCCACTCTGTGCTATGACCAAGGCTCTACCAAATGCTTTTCATGTGCCACTCTGTGCTATGACCAAGGCCCTACCAAATGCTATTGATGTGCCACTCTGTTCTCTTACCAAGACCCCACAAAATGCTATTCATTTGCCACTCTGTGCTATGACCAAGGCCTTGCCAAATGCTACTGATGTGCCACTCTGTGTTATCACCAAGGCCCTACCAAATGCTACTGATGTGCCACTCTGTGCTATGACCAAGGCCCTACCAAATGCTATTGATGTGCCACTCTGTGCTATTACCAATGCCCTACCAAATGCTATTGATGTGCCACTCTGTGCTATGACCAAGGCCCTACCAAATGCTATTGATGTGCCACTCTGTTCTACGACCAACTCCCCACCAAATGCTATTCATGTGCCACTCTGTGCTATGACCAAGGAATCACCAAATGCTCCTGATGCACCATCTGTGCTATGACCAAGGCCCTACAAAATGCTACTGATGTGCCACTCTGTGCTATGACCAAGGCCCTACCAAATGCTATTGATGTGCCACTCTGTGCTATTACCAAGGCCCTACCAAATGCTATTGACGTGCCACTCTGTGCTATGACCAAGGCCCTACCAAATGCTACTGATATGCCACTCTGTGCTATGACCAAGGCCCTACCAAATGCTATTGATGTGCCACTCTGTGCTATTACCAAGGCCCTACCAAATGCTATTGTTGTGCCACTCTGTGCCATGACCAAGGCCCTACCAAATGCTATTGATGCGCCACTCTGTTCTATGACCAAGGCCCCACCAAATGCTATTCATGTGCCACTCTGTGCTATGACCAAGGCCCTACAAAATGCTATTGATGTGCCACTCTGTGCTATGACCAAGGCCCTACCAAATGCTATTGATGCACCACTCTGTGCTATGACCAAGGCCCCAACAAATGCTACTGATGTGCCACTTTGTGCTATGACAAAGGCCCTACCAAATGCTATTGATGTGCCACTCTGTGCTAAGACCAAGGCCTCACCAAACGCTACTGATGTGCCACTCTGTGCTATGACCAAGGCCCCACCAAATGCTATTCATGTGCCACTCTTTGCTATAACCAATGCCCTACCAAATGCTATTCATGTGCCACTCTGTGCTATGTCCAAGGACCTACCAAATGCTTTTGATGTGCCACTCTGTGCTATGACCAAGGCCCCACCAAATGCTGTTCATGTGCCACTCTGTGCTATGACCAAGGCCCTACAAAATGATATTGATGTGCCACTCTCTGCTATTTCCAATGCCCTACCAAATTCTATTGATGTGCCACTCTGTGCTATGACCAAGGCCCTACCAAATGCTACTGATGTGCCACTCTGTGCCATGACCAAGGCCCTACCAAATGCTATTGATGTGCCACTCTGTGCTATTACCAATGTCCTACCAAATGCTATTGATGTGCCACTCTGTGCTATGACCAATGCCCTACCAAATGCTATTGATGTGCCACTCTGTGCTATTACCAAGGCCCTACCAAATGCTATTGATTTTCCACTCTGTGCTATGACCAAGGCCCTACCAAATGCTAGTGATGTGCCACTCTGTGCTATGACCAAGGCCCTACCAAATGCTATTGATGTGCCACTCTGTTCTATGACCAAGGCCCCACCAAATGCTATTCATGTGCCACTCTGTGCTTTGACCAAGGCCCTACAAAATGCTATTGATGTGCCACTCTGTGCTATTACCAGTGCCCTACCAAATGCTATTGATGTGCCACTCTGTGCTATGACCAAGGCCCTACCAAATGCTACTGATGTGCCACTCGGTGCTATGACCAAGGCCTCAACAAATGCTATTGATGTGCCACTCTGTGCTATGACCAAGGCCCTTCCAAATGCTATTGATGCACCACTCTTTGCTATGACCAAGGCCTCAACAAATGCTATTGATGTGCCACTCTGTGCTATTACCAAGACCCCACCAAATGCTATTCATGTGCCACTATATGCTGTGACCAAGGCCTCGCCAAATGCTACTGATGTGCCACTCTGTGCTATGACCAAGGCGCCACCAAATGCTACTGATGTGCCACTGTGTGCTATGACGAAGCCCTCACCAAATGCTACTGATGTGCCACTCTGTGCTATGACCAAGACCCCACCAAATGCTATTCATGTGCCACTGTGTGCTATGGCCAAGGCCTCGCCAAATGCTACTGATGTGCCACTCTGTTCTATGACCAAGGCCCCACCAAATGGTATTGATGTGCCACTCTGTGCTATGACCAAGGCCCTACCAAATGCTATTGATGCGCCACTCTGTGCTATGACCAAGGCCCTACCAAATGCTATTCATGTGCCACTCTGTGCTATTACCAAGGCCCTACCAAATGCTACTGATGCACCACTCTGTGCTATGACCAAGGCCCTACCAAATGCTATTTATGCCCCACTCTGTGCTACGATCAAGGTCCCATCAAATACTATTGATGTGCCACTCAGTGCTAGGACCAAGGCCCCACCAAATGCTATGATTTGCCACTCTGTGCTATTACCAAGGCCCCACTAAATACTATTGATGTGCCACTCTGTGATATGGCCAAGGCCACACCAATAGCATTTGTTGTGCTATGTCCAAGGCCCTACCAAATGCTATTTATGTGCCGCTCTGTGCTATGACCAATGCCCCTCCAAATGTTGTTGATGTGCCACTATGTGCTATGACCAAGGCCCTACCAAATGCCACTGATGTGCCACTCTGTGCTATGACCAAGGCCCTACCAAATGCTATTGATGTGCCACTCTGTGCTATTACCAAGGCCCTACCAAATGCTATTGATGTGCCACTCTGTGTTATGACCAAGGCCCTACCAAATGCTACTGATGTGCCACTCTGTGCTATGACCAAGGCCCTACCAAATGCTATTGATGTGCTACTCTGTTCTATTACCAAGGCCCTACCAAATGCTATTGATGTGCCACTCTGTGCTATGACCAAGGCCCCACCAAATGCTATTGATGTGCCACTCTGTGCTATGACCAAGGCCCTACCAAATGCTACTGATGTGCCACTCTGTGCTATGACCAAGGCCCCACCAAATGCTATTGATGTGCCACTCTGTGCTATTACCATTGCCCTACCAAATGCTATTGATGTGTCACTCTGTTCTATGACCAAGGCCCCACCAAATGCTATTGATGTGCCACTCTGTGCTATGACCAAGGCCCTACAAAATGCTATTGATGTGCCACTCTGTGCTATTACCAATGCCGTAACAAATGCTATTGATGTGCCACTCTGTGCTATGACCAAGGCCCTACCAAATGCTACTGATGTGCCACTCTGTGCTATGACCAAGGCCCTACCAAATGCTATTGATGTGCCACTCTGTGCTATTACCAATGCCCTACCAAATGCTATTGATGTGCCACTCTGTGCTATGAGCAAGGCCCTACCAAATGCTATTGATGTGCCACTCTGTTCTATGACCAAGGCCCCACCAAATGCTATTCATGTGCCACTCTGTGCTATGACCAAGGCCTCACCAAATGCTCCTGATGCACCATCTGTGCTATGACCAAGGCCCTACCAAATGCCACTGATGTGCCACTCTGTGCTATGACCAAGGCCCTACCAAATGCTATTGATGTGCCACTCTGTGCTATTACCAAGGCCCTACCAAATGCTATTGATGTGCCACTCTGTGTTATGACCAAGGCCCTACCAAATGCTACTGATGTGCCACTCTGTGCTATGACCAAGGCCCTACCAAATGCTATTGGTGTGCCACTCTGTTCTATTACCAAGGCCCTACCAAATGCTATTGATGTGCCACTCTGTGCTATGACCAAGGCCCAACCAAATGCTATTGATGTGCCACTCTGTGCTATAACCAAGGCCTCAACAAATGCTATTGATGTGCCACTCTGTGCTATGACCATGGCCCTTCCAAATGCTATTGATGTGCCAATCTGTGCTATGACCAAGGCCTCAACAAATGCTATTGATGTGCCACTCTGTGCTATGACCAAGGCCCTTCCAAATGCTATTGATGCACCACTCTTTGCTATGACCAAGGCCTCAACAAATTCTATTGATGTGCCACTCTGTGCTATTACCAAGACCCCACCAAATGCTATTCATGCGCCACTCTATGCTGTGACCAGGGCCTCGCCAAATGCTACTGATGTGCCACTCTGTGCTATGACCAAGGCCCCACCAAATGCTACTGATGTGCCACTGTGTGCTATGACCAAGGCCTCACCAAATGCTACTGATGTGCCACTCTGTGCTATGAACAAGACCCCACCAAAGGCTATTCATGTGCCACTGTGTGCTATGGCCAAGGACTCGCCAAATGCTACTGATGTGCCACTCTGTTCTATGACCAAGGCCCCACCAAATGGCATTGATGTGCCACTCTGTGCTATGACCAAGGCCCTAGCAAATGCTATTCATGTGCCACTCTGTGCTATGACGAAGGCCCTACCAAATTCTACTGATGTGCCACTCTGTGCTATGACCAAGGCCCTACCAAATGCTATTTATGCGCCACTCTGTGCTATGATCAAGGTCCCATCAAATACTATTGATGTGCCACTCAGTGCTAGGACCAAGGCCCCACCAAATGCTATGATTTGCCACTCTGTGCTATTACCAAAGCACCACCAAATGCTACTGATGTGCCGCTCTGTGCTATGACCAATGCCCCTCCAAATGTTGTTGATGTGACACTATGTGCTATGACCAAGGCACCACCAAATGCTATTCATGTGCCGGTCTGTGCTATGACCGAGGCCCTACCAAATGCTTTTGATGTGCCACTCTGTGCTATGACCAAGGCCTGCCAAATGCTACTGATGTGCCACTCTGTGCTATGACCAAGGCCCCACCAAATGCTACTGATGTGACACTCTGTTCTATGACCAAGGCCCCAACAAATGCTATTGATGTGCCACTCTGTGCTATGACCAAGGCCTCTCCAAATGCTACTGCTGCACCACTTTGTGCAATGACCAAGGCCCTACCAAATGCTATTCATGTGCCACTCTGTGCTAAATCCAAGGCCTCACCAAATGCTACTGATGTGCCACTCTGTGCTATGACCAAGGCCCCACCAAATGGTATTCATGTGCCACTCTGTGCTATGACCTAGGCCCTACAAAATGCTATTGATGTGCCACTCTGTGCTATTACCAATGCCCTACCAAATGCTATTGATGTGCCACTCTGTGCTATGACCAAGGCCCTACCAAATGCTACTGATGTGCCACTCAGTGCTATGACCAAGGCCCTACCAAATGCTATTGATGTGCCACTCTGTGCTATTACCATTGCCCTACCAAATGCTATTGATGTGCCACTCTGTGCTATGACCAAGGCCCTACCAAATGCTATTCATGTGCCACTCTGTGCTATGACCAAGGCCTCACCAAATGCTCCTGATGCACCATCTGTGCTATGACCAAGGCCCTACCAAATGCTACTGATGTGCCACTCTGTGCTATGACCAAGACCCCACAAAATGCTATTCATTTGCCACTCTGTGCTATGACCAAGGCCCCACCAAATGCTACTGATGTGCCACTCTGTGTTATCACCAAGGCCCACCAAATGCTACTGATGTGCCACTCTGTGCTATGACCAAGGCCCCACCAAATGCTATTGATGTGCCACTCTGTTCTATGACCAAGGCCCCGCCAAATGCTATTGATGTGCCACTCTGTGCTATGACCAAGGCATCACCAAATGCTACTGATGTGCCACTCTGTGCTATAACCAAGGCCCCACCAAACGCTACTCATGTGCCACACTGTGCTATGACCAAGGCTCTACCAAATGCTTTTGATGTGCCACTCTGTGCTATGACCAAGGCCCCACCAAACGCTACTCATGTGCCACACTGTGCTATGACCAAGGCTCTACCAAATGCTTTTGATGTGCCACTCTGTGCTATGACCAAGGCCCTACCAAATGCTATTGATGTGCCACTCTGTTCTCTTACCAAGACCCCACAAAATGCTTTTCATTTGCCACTCTGTGCTATGACCAAGGCCTTGCCAAATGCTACTGATGTGCCACTCTGTGTTATCACCAAGGCCCAACAAATGCTACTGATGTGCCACTCTGTTCTATGACCAAGGCCCCACCAAATGCTATTGATGTGCCACTCTGTGCTATGACCAAGGCATCACCAAATGCTACTGATGTGCCACTCTGTGCTATGACCAAGGCCCCACCAAATGCTACTGATGTGCCACTCTGTGCTATGACCAAGGGATCACCAAATGCTACTGATGTGCCACTCTGTGCTGTTACCAAGGCCCTACCAAATGCTATTGATTTGCCACTCTGTGCTACGACCAAGGCCCTACCAAATGCTATTCATGTGCCACGCTGCGCCATGACCAAGGCCCCACCAAAAGCTATTCATGTGCCACTCTGTGCTATGACCAAGGCTATATCAAATTCTATTGATGCGCCACTCTGTGCTATGACCAAGGCTCTACCAAATGCTTTTGATGTGCCACTCTGTGCTATGACCAAGGCCCTACCAAATGCTATTGATGTGCCACTCTGTTCTCTTACCAAGACCCCACAAAATGCTATTCATTTGCCACTCTGTGCTACGACCAAGGCCTTGCCAAATGCTACTGATGTGCCACTCTGTGTTATCACCAAGGCCCTACCAAATGCTACTGATGTGCCACTCTGTGCTATGACCAAGGCCCTACCAAATGCTATTGATGTGCCACTCTGTGCTATTACCAATGCCCTACCAAATGCTATTGATGTGCCACTCTGTGCTATGACCAAGGCCCTACCAAATGCTATTGATGTGCCACTCTGTTCTACGACCAAGTCCCCACCAAATGCTATTCATGTGCCACTCTGTGCTATGACCAAGGCCTCACCAAATGCTCCTGATGAACTATCTGTGCTATGACCAAGGCCCTACAAAATGCTACTGATGTGCCACTCTGTGCTATGACCAAGGCCCTACCAAATGCTATTGATGTGCCACTCTGTGCTATTACCAAAGCCCTACCAAATGCTATTGATGTGCCACTCTGTGCTATGACCAAGGCCCTACCAAATGCTACTGATGTGCCACTCTGTGCTATGACCAAGACCCTACCAAATGCTATTGATGCACCACTCTGTGCTATGACCAAGGCCCTACAAAATGCTATTGATGTGCCACTCTGTGCTATGACAAAGGCCATACCAAATGCTATTGATGTGCCACTCTGTGCTATGACCAAGGCCTCACCAAACACAACCTGATGTGCCAATCTCTGCTATGACCAAGGCCCCACCAAATGCTATTCATGTGCCACTCTTTGCTATGACCAATGCCCTACCAAATGCTATTGATGTGCCACTCTGTGCTATGTCCAAGGCCCTACCAAATGCTATTGATGTGCCACTCTGTTCTATGACCAAGGCCCCACCAAATGCTGTTCATGTGCCACTCTGTGCTATGACCAAGGCCCTACAAAATGCTATTGATGTGCCACTCTCTGCTATTTCAATGCCCTACCAAATTCTATTGATGTGCCACTCTGTGCTATGACCAAGGCCCTACCAAATGCTACTGATGTGCCACTCTGTCCGATGACCAGGCCCTACCAAATGCTATTGATGTGCCACTCTGTGCTATTACCAATGTCCTACCAAATGCTATTGATGTGCCACTCTGTGCTATGACCAAGGCCCCACCAAAAGCTATTCATGTGCCACTCTGTGCTATGACCAAGGCTATATCAAATGCTATGATGCGCCACTCTGTGCTCCGACCAAGGCCCTACCAAATGCTATTCATGTGCCACTCTGTGCCATGACCAAGGCCCCAACAAAAGCTATTCATGTGCCACTCTGTGCTATGACCAAGGCTATATCAAATGCTATTGATGCGCCACTCTGTGCTATGACCAAGGCTTTACCAAATGCTTTTCATGTGCCACTCTGTGCTATGACCAAGGCCCTACCAAATGCTATTGATGTGCCACTCTGTTCTCTTACCAAGACCCCACAAAATGCTATTCATTTGCCACTCTGTGCTATGACCAAGGCCTTGCCAAATGCTACTGATGTGCCACTCTGTGTTATCACCAAGGCCTACCAAATGCTACTGATGTGCCACTCTGTGCTATGACCAAGGCCCTACCAAATGCTATTGATGTGCCACTCTGTGCTATTACCAATGCCCTACCAAATGCAATTGATGTGCCACTCTGTGCTATGACCAAGGCCCTACCAAATGCTATTGATGTGCCACTCTGTTCTACGACCAAGTCCCCACCAAATGCTATTCATGTGCCACTCTGTGCTATGACCAAGGCCTCACCAAATGCTCCTGATGCACCATCTGTGCTATGACCAAGGCCCTACAAAATGCTACTGATGTGCCACTCTGTGCTATGACCAAGGCCCTACCAAATGCTATTGATGTGCCACCCTGTGCTATTACCAAGGCCCTACCAAATGCTACTGATGTGCCACTCTGTGCTATGACCAAGGCCCTACCAAATGCTATTGATGTGCCACTCTGTGCTATTACCAAGGCCCTACCAAATGCTATTGTTGTGCCACTCTGTGCCATGACCAAGGCCCTACCAAATGCTATTGATGCGCCACTCTGTTCTATGACCAAGGCCCCACCAAATGCTATTCATGTGCCACTCTGTGCTATGACCAAGGCCCTACAAAATGCTATTGATGGTGCCACTCTGTGCTATGACCAAGGCCCTACCAAATGCTATTGATGCACCACTCTGTGCTATAACCAAGGCCCCAACAAAATGCTACTGATGTGCCACTTTGTGCTATGACAAAGGCCCTACCAAATGCTATTGATGTGCCACTCTGTGCTATGACCAAGGCCTCACCAAACGGCTACTGATGTGCCACTCTGTGCTATGACCAAGGCCCCACCAAATGCTATTCATGTGCCACTCTTTGCTATGACCAATGCCCTACCAAATGCTATTCATGTGCCACTCTGTGCTATGTCCAAGGACCTACCAAATGCTTTGATGTGCCACTCTGTGCTATGACCAAGGCCCCACCAAATGCTGTTCATGTGCCTCTCTGTGCTATGACCAAGGCCCTACAAAATGATATTGATGTGCCACTCTCTGCTATTTCCAATTCCCTACCAAATTATATTGATGTGCCACTCTGTGGCTATGACCAAGGCCCTACCAAATGCTACTGATGTGCCACTCTGTGCCATGACCAGGGCCCTACCAAATGCTATTGATGTGCCACTCTGTGCTATTACCAATGTCCTACCAAATGCAATTGATGTGCCACTCTGTGCTATGACCAAGGCCCTACCAAATGCTATTGATGTGCCACTCTGTGCTATTACCAAGGCCCTACCAAATTCTATTGATTTTCCACTCTGTGCTATGACCAAGGCCCTACCAAATGCTAGTGATGTGCCACTCTGTGCTATGACCAAGGCCCTACAAAATGCTATTGATGTGCCACTCTGTGCTATTACCAATGCCCTACCAAATGCTATTGATGTGCCACTCTGTGCTATAACCAAGGCCCTACCAAATGCTACTGATGTGCCACTCGGTGCTATGACCAAGGCCTCAACAAATGCTATTGATGTGCCACTCTGTGCTATGACCAAGGCCCTTCCAAATGCTATTGTTGCACCACTCTTTGCTATGACCAAGGCCTCAACAAATGCTATTCATGTGCCACTCTGTGCTATTACCAAGACCCCACCAAATGCTATTCATGTGCCACTATATGCTGTGACCAAGGCCTCGCCAAATGCTACTGATGTGCCACTCTGTGCTATGACCAAGGCCCCACCAAATGCTACTGATGTGCCACTGTGTGCTATGACCAAGCCCTCACCAAATGCTACTGATGTGCCACTTTGTTCTATGACCAAGAGCCCACCAAATGCTATTCATGTGCCACTGTGTGCTATGGCCAAGGCCTCGCCAAATGCTACTGATGTGCCACTCTGTTCTATGACCAGGCCCCACCAAATGGTATTGATGTGCCACTCTGTGCTATGACCAAGGCCCTACCAAATGCTATTGATGCGCCACTCTGTGCTATGACCAAGGCCCTACCAAATGCTATTGATCTGCCACTCTGTGCTATGACCAAGGCCCTACCAAATGCTACTGATGTGCCACTTTGTGCTATGACAAAGGCCCCACC